>NW_024871203.1:3884068-4605637 GCF_019054845.1 Dipodomys spectabilis | reverse complement strand
CAAAATGATTCAAGGTTTAGCATGTGATATAATATAATCCAATGAACTTAGCTTCTGAAATTCTGTATTAGGAGGTAATTCCCTATGGGTCTCTAGCATTTCTTCATGCTTCATGCTGCTGTTTATTCCATAACTTTCTTGGAAGTATAACCCCTGTCTCCCTTCAGAGTAAAAGATGGACATGTTTACTGTTCACTACCATAAAAATAGCTTCTCTTTCTCTCCCTTCGCCCTCTCTGGCTGAATGGGCAGGCATGTTTTCTGCCAATTATGAAAGTTTCAGGTTCACTAAGCTCAAGATTCCTTTCCTGAGGGCAAACAACTGCCTCTACATTGTTCCCCTCGGGATTGCCCTGTGGGAACTGGGTGTAGGACACTAGCACAATCCTGATGGGTAGATACTCTAGCTACCGTTCCTACTGTAACAAACTGTCATTCATCTCTGACCTGGCATCTCATGGCATCTACCAGCACTCATGAAACTGACAAATGTACAAGCTCAAATCTTTCATAGTGGGGCTGGGAAGGTAGCACAGTGGTAGAGCACTTGCCTTGCATGCATGAGGCCCTGGGTTCATTTCTTCAGCACTACATAAGCAAAAAAAAAAAAAAAAAGCCAGAAGTGGCGCTGTGGCTCAAGTGGTAGAGTGCTAGCCTTGAGCTGAAGAGCTGAGGGACAGCGCCCAGGCCCAGAGTTCAGGCCCCACGACCGGAACCCCTTCCCCTCCCCCACCAAAAGAAGTTGTTCCAAGGAAAGGAAAGCACACATAGAAGGGTATATTTGTCTCTACAACAAAACACCTATGATAAGCAACTTAAGGGAGGAAGAACTTGGTTTGGCTCATGGTTTTAGAGGGTTCAGTTCATGGTCACCTGGCTCCACTTCTGTAGGTCTGAAATGAGGTTAAAACAATATGGTAGAAGGGTGTGATGGAACAGAGACACTCACCTTGTGGCAATTGGGAAGCAGAGAGATAGAGACACTGGAGACAAGAAACATACCCTTCAAAGCATGTCCTTGGTGACCTGAATAGTTAGTTCAGGTCATAAACTATGACTGCATTTATTGATGGGCTATAAACTCATCAATGAATCCAGTCATCTCTATGCTGTCTCATCAGGGCCCAAAACCTTCAACATGAACCTTTATTTAGGGGCACTCACCATTTTACAAAAGAGGCAACTGAGCACCAGCAGTTAGGTTCTCTTTATATGTGTGTATACAGAGACATCTCAATATTCCCTTTCCATTTTTTGTGGTACTGGAATTTGAACTCTGGGCCTTATACTTGCTTGGCTTGTTTATGCAACTGGAACTCTACCACTTAAGCCCCACCAAGCTTTTTTTTTTTTTTTTTGCCGGTCACGGGGCCTGGACTCTGGGCCTGGGCGCTGTCCCTCAGCTCTTCAGCTTAAGGCTAGTGCTCTACCACTTGAGCCACAGCGCCACTTCCGGCTTTTTCTGCTTATGTGGTGCTGAGGAATCAAACCCAGGGCCTCATGCATGCAAGGCAAGCACTCTATGACTGAGCCACTTTCCCAGCCCCAGCCAAGCTTTTTTTTTTCTGGTTATTTTGGAGATGCACGGGGGGGGGGGGGGGGGGGGGGGGGGCGGTGGCGGGGTGTGTGTGTGTGGGGGGGGGAGCCTCATAAACTTTTCTGCCCAGAGTGGTTTGGAGCTGCAATCCTCTAGATCTCAGCTAGAATAGCTAGACTTACAAATGTGAGTCACCAGGACTAGGCTCTCTTTCCTTTTTATTTAGAACTTTTCTATTCAAAGAATTCAATAGTATCAACAGGAGGTGATTTTTCTGATAGTTCTTTCTTGCAAGTAAGGAGTGGAGTATCTGCTGTTTATCCCATTACCTTCTTGGAAGTGTAACTTCTTTCTCCCTTCGGAGTAAAGGATGGGCATGTTTACTGTTCACTACAATAAATATAGTCTCGCTTGCTCTCCCCACACCTTCTCTGGCCCAATGGGAAGGCATGTTTTCTGCCCATTGTAGGAATTTCAGGTTCACTAAGCTCAGTTGTTTCATTTATGAAGTATGGATAAGACTGACCACCTCTTAAGCTTGTGATCACGATCTGAGTCTTCACATCTAAAATGGTTAGTGCAGTTCCTTGCAGGTAGTACAGCCCCAATCCATGGAAGCTAGGATGTTTTTGATTTGAGGTATTGAGAGTGGATTCTGAGAGCAAGTATGGGGATACAGACACGTAGCTAACTAAGGCTTTAGAAAAATATTCTTTTCTGGAAGAAGCTTTCAAACCACACACTCCTCTTTCTTCCTTTTCTTGCTCCACATAAAAGAGGAGGGGAAAAAGAATATAATCTTAAACTCCGGGAACATCGGCATTCACCTGTGGTCATTCATCAAGAGGCTGAGGCAGCAGCAGAACCAGTTGAGCCTAGGAGTTTGCTGCCAACCTGAACACCAGCAAGACTCAGTCTCCGCCCCCACCCCCCTAAAAAGAATATAAATGTATTGTACTTTTGATAAGCTCCCTCAGTTCAGCATACTACATTCTAGGTCCTAGGTTTCTGTTTATTAATATTCATAACTCTGTTGCACTATTCTCTTTTAGAATCTTCTCAGATTGCCAAACTTCACAAAACTGAACAGTTTCAGATGCATTGACATGTGGAGTCCTCCTGGTGCTATGCTGCTCTAAGAACTTAAATCAATCTTTAGACTTGTTATGTGAGGGGAGGAAAGAACCAACTCCTAAAGTACACAAGCGCCTATCTTCAGATTCCTTAATTCATTTCATAATGGGTTAGCTCAATACCAATTAACAGTCACTGATATGAATGTGAACCTTGCTCACCCCAGTCATACCTCTTGGGTTTCAGTTTGGTTCTCCCTCAACTTTGTACTTTTCTTCAGTCTCTGTCTTAGCTACAGAGGCAGGGTGGCTGGGGTAGAGCAGGGCTAGCTGGCGGGGGAAGGGGGGGAGGGGGGGAAACATTCTTGCTGTTCATTTGCTTTCACTGCCTGCTTCTCTGCTTCCTGGAAAGAGGTTCATTTTAGCCAGGTGCCAGTGGCTCATGCCTGTGATACTAGCTACTCAGGATTGAGATCTAAAGATTGCAGTTCAAAGCCAGCCAGGGCAGAAAAGTCCCTGTGAGATTCTTCTCTCTAAAACACCAGTCAAAAACTAGAAGTGGAGCTGTGGCTCAAAGTGGCAGAGGGCTAGCCTTGAGCAAAAGAGCTCAGAGACAGTGCCAAGGCCCCAAGTTCAAGCCTCACTACTGACAAGAAAAAGGTTCATTTTGCTAACTTGTAAGTGGAAGTTCATATTCTTCAATTGATGCCAGTTTCATTCTATAAGGACTTGAGCTGACTGCTTTGTTATTGCTGCGGGAGATAGGCTGGGAACACTGGAAGAATTCAGGCTGGGGTTAGTTTTTTCTTAGCTCTATGTCCAAGACTGGAATAAAAACAAAGCTAACCAATGATATCACTAACACTAATAACAGCTCAGCAGTGTTGACAGCTTTTTATCTCAAAACTGTTTACACTTTTATAAAATCAAGGACCTCAGAGAGCTACTATTTTGTGGGTTATGTAATTATGAAACTTAGTTTTGACCCCACAGAGTCCCTGAAAGGGTTTTGAAGACCCTCAGAAATCTCTGGACTTTATTTTGAGAACCACAGATAATTTTTATTTGAAGATTGAACTCACAAGGGCTGAGGTTATGGCTCAAGTAAGAGAGAACCTGCCTAGCAAGTGTAAGGCCCTGAGTTCACACTCCATATCATCAGGGAAAAAAGTGAACTTGATGGTTTAAAGTCAAACTATAGGATGCTAAAGATAAAACAAGATCCTGTATAATTAAGGGGGAAATGATTTCTTTGTCTTCTAGGTGACTCTGAGGAATAAGATTTTGAGTAAACCAAATGTAAGGATCAGCCCTGTCCAAAAGAATTTTCTGTGATAATGAATATGTTTATACATGTGCAAATATTGTAGGTGATTATTGTACATTTGACATGTAGCCACTAGGAAGTAATATGTATATACATATTTATGTGTATACATACACGTATATTTTTCCCCTGGTAACTGGGATTTAAACTCAGGGCCTTGTATTTGCTTAGTTTTTTTTTTTTTTTTTACTTCTTTGGTATTGTAAGCCATAATTACAGTTTGGCTTTTTGCTGTTTTGTTATTTGTTGAGATAGATCTTCTTGGATTTGTCTGCCTAAACTGGCCTTGGACTATGATTCTCAGATCTCAACCTCCTGAGTAGATAAGATTATAGGCATGAGCCACTAGCACCCGCAATAAATCAAAATTTAAATGTATTATTTAACTGATTTAAATCTAAACAAATAGACTTAGGCAACTCATGGCTGCCGTATTGTATAATATAGCTCTAGACTCTAGAACAGCATAGAGAAATCCAATCATTCCATCAGAAGAGCACAAAATGTTATTGGAAAGAGATATTCCATGTAGAAAGAAATTTATACTCCAAAGTAACCTCAGGGAAGGCTGAGACTAAAATGAGACTACAAGATTGTAGATTTTGTAACCAGTCCCCTTTTCATGATCATTTAGATTACCGTCAGTCTTCAGTTTTTGATTCTCACTTTCTTTTGATGGTAGTAGGCTTTGAACTCAGGGCTCTAGACTAGACAGGTGCTCTACTACTTGAATCATGCCCCTAGCCCTTTTTACTTCTTATTTTCTTCAAGTAGGGTCTCACTTTTTGTCTTCTACATAGCTGGGATGACAGGCATATGCTATATTGAGATGGGCTACATGAACTTCTTGCCTGTGCTGTCCTTGAACTGTGATCTTCCCAATGGCTGTATCTTGAATAGCTAAAATTACAGGCATGAGCCACTAAGCCAATGTATGACAAATCATGTCATACATTTTTAATATTGTGATGCTCATGTTAGAGATCTGAGGGTTTTATTACAAGAAAATTTCTTTAGGAAAATCTGATGTCTGAAATGACATGTAAAAAAATCACATACAGGGCTGGGAAGGTGACTCAGTGGTAGAGTGCTTGCCTTGCATGCATGAGGCCCTGGGTTCGATTCCTCAGCACCACATAAGCAGAAAAAAGCCAGAAGTGGTGCTGTGGCTCAAGTGGTAGAGTGCTAGCCTTGAGCTGAAGAGCTGAGGGACAGCACCCAGGCCCAGAGTTCAAGGCCCATGACTGGCAAAATAAATAAATAAATAAATAAATAAAATAAAAAATCACATACATTAGGAAGTGAGCCATCATTTAATAAACTTACCAAAGTGTTCCCTTAGGGCTGAGTTGCTATGATTTAATCCTACAAAATATGTAAATTATCTTCACCTTTACAAGCAGTGTCTATGTTGCATTGTATTTTTCAATTTCGCAAGGACTATTTTTGTTTATTGCAAGGCCTATTTAAGCAGTAATATTCTTGGGCTAAAATTTTGCTATAGTAAATGGACATGGGTTGGGGTTTGGCAATCTTGTTATTAAATAAACATTTGTGTCAAAATAGTATTTATTTTATGAAACTCAATCTGAAATGATCCTTTGGGATCTCAAAAGATCCCAAAGATGTAATTCACTCCTTAGAACTTGACCTTGGAAAATATTTTGGCTTGGTCTTGTAGATATTTTATTTTTTAATGTGAAACATCTTTTCAACTCTCTTCACAGTTTTCTCTTCAATTCATTAGAATTCTTTAACTAAAAGGAAAACTGACCTAGGTCAGGTATACATAGGTGAAAATGTGTGGAGATGGATAGACAGGGTGGAAAACAATGGTAGGGGTGACAATAATCCAGATATACTGCAGTTATAAATGAACATGTTAAATTGAAATCCCTTTGTATGACCATTGGAAGGTAATAACAAAAAGTTAAAAAAAAATCCAAGAAATAGAATAGAATAATCAATATTTTCTCCAAGAAGGAAGTGCTCTATTAAAAATACAATTTCCAAGAAATAAAATTTTGTAGTTTTCCCATTGTTGAAGATAGCCTAGTTAAATTAGAGCTAACCTTGTGACATCTTATGAGGTTTTTCTGAGTATTTCCTTCCTCTTTTTTGGATACATCAGACCTAGATGACATAAATTACACTTTCAGGTTCAAAGTTTGTTGTTGTAGTTCACATAAAGTAACACTTCGCAATTAATTCCTGCCAAGGTTACACCTAAACAGATCGCAAATTCAGGGATGTGTTAACAATACTGTTTCCCCAGAGCAGAGAAGTTGTAGAATGTTAATTGAAAGGGCAAATTTACAGATTAGTAAGTCTTCAGTTACCTCAGAAAGTGGGATGTAAAAGCTGGTGCTAGCTGGACATGGCTCATGCCTGTAATTGCAGCTTCATTGGGAGGATCATAGTTCAAAGCCAGCTTAGAGAAAAAGTAATATTCCCTTGCTCAACCAATAGAAAGCTGGGTTGGGTAGCACACACCTGTGGTTTTAGCTTTACAGGAAATGTGAATGAAAGCTAAAAAGGTTGGAAGTGCCTCGCAAGTACAAAGCCCTGAGTTCAAACTCCAGGACCATCCAAAACAGTGTCCCTGGCCTTACATATGATCCCCTGAGTAGTTATTGCCACTTGAGTATATACAGGTAAACATCAGTCCATGTAAGAAAGAAATATGTTACCTAAGAGGAGAGAGGAAACACTCTCCTTCCACAGGGGAAGGATTTTTTAACTCTGAAAAGGTCTTTTCCAAATTTCCAGATGAGCCTGCAGAAATGACAGACATTGAAGAGTCCCAGACTTTTTTTTTTAACATAATTTTGTGGCAAAACATGGAAAACAGAGAAAGCATGTCATGTTTTATCCATGTGCTCCGTTGTGCCAATACTGCCTGAATGTTACACAACAGCACGGTAGCTGCACTTACCGCAGCTGTCGTTGAAAGGAATGTGGCAGATTTTGCTCGACTTGAAAATTGGTCCAGCAAAAATTCCATTTTTTACTTTAGGAATTTTACTGAGGATTTGGGGAGAAGGCTCAGAGTCGGGGTGGCAGTGGGGGAAGGGCAGAGTTGGCTGCTGCCTGCGATGGATGTGTGGGCACAGAGAGGCAGGTCTCAAAGGAGCAGAGGAGGATGGACAGGGTTGGAGAGGGGAGACATGTGTAGAGAAGCTTCTGGGCAAATAATCAGCAGCAACTTGGTAGTAATTGGGGAGGGGATTGTTTACCCTTCTCCCCCTCACCCCCTAAGCCAGGCAAAGTCCAAAAATAAGAAATTCTGAAGGTAGTGCTAAGGAAACGAGTCGACAGCAATTTTGGAGCAAAAGCCCCCTTTAAAATGCAGTTTTCTTTGCAGGCTGTGTGGACACTGTGCATGAGTCTTCTGTCTCTCCCGTTCTTTCCAGCTTCCTTTCACCAGTTGACCCGGTGTGGAACTCTGAAAATCTAAGAGCTCACCCATCTGGAATGTTAAGAGGCAGCAGCTAGATAAGAAGGGTTTGGATTACACGAGGGAAACACAGCTGCTTTTTCATTATTTCCCTCTTTCTATTGACTTGTTGTTGTGTTTTTTTTTTTAAACAAAATAGTTATAAAATATACATTACCCAAAATTTACCATTTTTGAAACTTTTGTTGGTGTTGGTACTGGGTTTGAATTCAGGGCTTGGACTCTGTTGTCCCTTAGCTCTTTCTGTTCAAGGTTGGCACTCTATTACTTGAGCTACATAACCTTCACTTCTAGATTTTGTCAGTCATGGGGGATCTGAACTTAGGGCCTGGGCACTGTCCCTGAGCTTTTTTGCTCAAGGCTAGCACTCTAGTACTTTGAGCCACAGTGCCATTTCCGGTTTCCTGGTGGTGAATTGGAGATTAGAGTCTCACAGGCTTTCCTGTCCTGTCTGGCTTCAAACCATGATCTTCAGATCTCAGCCTCTGAGTAGGTAGGATAACAGGTGTGAGACCAGTGTCCAGCCCCTTATGGCTTTTTTTTTTTTTGCTGGTAAATTGGAAGTAAGAGTCTCATGGACTTTTTTCACAGGGCTGGCTTTGAACCCACAGTCATCAGATCCCAGTCTCCTGAGTAGCTAGGATTCCAGGAGTGAGCCACCAGCACTGGGCTGAATCCACTTTGAATTGTACATTTAGTTGCAGTAACTACATTCATATCCATGTGCCAGCAACATCAACATTGATCTCCAGGACATACCATCTTCCTAAACAAAAATCACATATCCATTATCCACTAGCTCCCCTCTTCCCCTCTGTCTAGGCCTGGCAAATACCCTTTGATTTTCTTTCTGCCTATGTGACTCTTTTGTGTGTATGCTGGAGATGGAAGCTAAGGTCTTACACATGCTAAGCCCATGTTCTATCACTGAGCTATGCCTCACAGCCCTGCCTGGATGAATTTGATTACTTTAGGTACCTCATATAAGTGACCTTGTTTATTTTTGTGCTCATAACTATCTTCCATAACCCTGTTTGCAATGTGCTTGCCAGCGGAGGGCTTGCATTTGGAATAGCCACCACTGATGGGGACAGATATGAGGGTATCAGTCCAGCTGGACAAACACTGATTGTGGACACACTGAACGTTAACAACCTCTATACCCATGCTCATGCTACCTGGGAACGAGGGAGGAGGAAGCTGCTGTATTAGACTGCAGTTTGGGATGGAGTGTCTCTGTATTTTACTTACTCACTGGTAGACAGAGGAAGTTGAATTCTAAAAGCTGTTTAATGAGGGAATAGGGAGGGCTGGGCAAACATGATTAGTCACAGAGCTCCAGGCCTAGGTTATTTATTCTCTGAAGAAACCCAGGGTTTGTGAGTGGGATGGATTGCTGAATAGGAAGCTGAGTAAATTTGACCAAGAGGCCTAAACTGAGAGGGAAACTGGTCTCTTTATGAGCTCTATTGACACTGAATAGAAATGTGGGCTTAATTCCAATTTGTTTCCTAGCAAAATAAATACATAAATATCAAAGGAACTTCCTTGTTTTCACAAAGAGGAAAGAGTTGAAGTTACTGTAAGTAGAAAAGGCAAATGAAAAGGAGATGAGTTGTTTTGAGGATACGATAAAAATATCTTGGTAGGCAATTATATGTAAGTGTAAAAGGATACTCTGAAATCTTTCCTGGCTGCAAGGGCAAGAAGACTAAATTACATACAGTACCCAGCAAGGTTGTGGGTGTGATTAAATTCACGAGTATTCTAGGCTTGGACATTGGACCAAGTGACAACATAAACCTTAGAAATAGTGTGTTTGTTTTGGCCAAAGTCAAGGCAAAATCATCTTTACTAAAATACTAACACTGTGTTAAAAAATCTTCATCCAGATATGTCTATAAATATTCATGGAGTGGATTAATGAACAGTACATATAATTTAGAACCACACAGATTTATTCTTATGAAGAAATCTTATGTATCTTAAGATACCTAGGCTGATCCTTGGTTTCTGACATTGTTTAGCTTTCAGATCTTACCACTACACTGGCTTTAGTTAATGATGATCTTTAGACTATGATGGGACACTTCTCATTGTGGTTACATTGTCACCACCAACACTTCACACTTGTCAAGCAGTGAATGTGCTGTCTATTCACTGTCTGTCCATTGTTTCTTTTCTTTTCTTTTCTTTTTTCTTTTTGGTCAGTTGTGGGGCTTGAACTCTTCAGCCCAAGGCTAGCACTCTACCACTTGAGCCACAGCACCACTTCTGGTGGTTTATTGGAGATAAGAATCTTAAAGACTTTCCTGCCTGGGCTGGCTTTGAATCTCGATCCTCAGATCTCAGCCTCCTGAGTAGCTAGGATTATAGACATGAGCCACCGGCGCCTGGCTTTGTCCATTGTTTCATATAACAAAACAAACATTTAAAAGTGAGTTGAGGATTCAACATGAGTCCTGTTAATAATTATAATTTCCCACACCAGCTTAGATCATTTAATTTATTTTTAATTTTTTTTTCTGGTACTGTGGCTTGAACTCAGGGTTTCATGCTCTTGTTTGGCTTTTTTGCTTGTGGCTGGCACTCTACCACTTGAGCTACACCTCCAGTTCTGGCTTTTTGCTGGTTAATTGGAGATAACAATCTCTTGGACCTGTCTGCTTGGGCTGACTCCAAACCACAATTCTCAGATCTCAACTTCTGGAGTAGCTAGGATTATAGGCATGAAACAGTGGCATATACATGACCATAAACCATATTATCATAGACAATTTAAGACTCACAGACAACTCTAATGAAAGATAAAAATCACTGGTAATCTGTTACCCAGAAGTAAATATGGTTATAAGGTTATATGTATTTTCTGTTGTCTAAATCTATATGTTTATGTATTAAATGTAGTGTTTTACACCTTCACTTTTAAAGTATCTTCATACTCATTTTTCCCAGCCATGGAAGAATTTCCAAAGTGATTATGATAATGGAGGTATCATTTCACTATGTGAATATATAATATTTTGTTTAACTCTTCCCCTGGTGTTAGACATTTAGATTCAAGCTTTTGATATCAGAAATGACTCTTTGATAAACATTCTTTTTACAACAACCTTTGTTTTCTTAGTCCATATAGGAATTGTTCTTTAAGTTCCTAAAAAATTTTGTTTACATTCCTTTCTCTCCAGTTTATACTAACTACACTTTCACCGACAGGATATGAGATGTCTATGTCTATTGGTAGGATTCTTAAAGCAAGGTAAGCATGAGAATTTAAAAACAAGCATTTCTCCTGTGGCAGGTGTAAAATGAATTATCTTAGAGTTGTTTGCATTTCTTCCACTGCCAATTAGGCTAAAAACTTTAATATGTTAATTGGTCATTTGTGTTTCATCTGTTTCTATCTTTTGTCCACTTTCATTTTATTTCTTTGCTTTTTTAAAAGATGGCATTAGAATTTCAACTCAGGACACATGCTCATCCTCTTGAACCATGCCTCCAGCCCCCTTTCCTTCGGTTTGCATGAACCATGATCTTCTAATTTTACCTTTACTACATAGCTGAGATGGAAGGTATACACCACCAAAAGCAATTTTTAAAAAAAAATTATATATTATTTTTGTCGGTCGTGGGGCTTGAACTCTGGGCTTGAATGCTGTCCCTGTGCTCTTCAGCTCAAGACGAGCACTCTACCGCTTGAGCCACAGTGCCACTTACCAAAAGCAATTTTTTAATTCATTGAGACTGGTCTGGTGAACTGTTTTGCCTAGGCTGGCCTGAAACCATTATCCTCCCAATCTCAGCCAGGATGATAAGCAGGTGCCACTGCACCAGCTTTTCATTCAAGGTGGTGGTGGGGGAACTTGTGAACTTTTTGCTCAGCTTCCCTTGGACTCAATCTTTCCAATTTTTTGTCTCCCTGAAAAGTAGGGGTCAGGGTTGACCCAATGTGCGTGCTTATTTGCCTTTTTAATACCTAATAAGAATATTTTCTTAACATTTTGGACACAAAAAATATTCTTTGTCCCCAGGAGTAATGAATATATACCCCAGTAGAAAATATTTATAATAGCAATATAAACCATAAAGTTCCTGGAAGGAGTATATGGAGAGAAAAAACCCTATGGAGGAATCTGATGACTGGAAAGCTTGTTTTCCACTTTGGAAGACTTAATATTGTACCACGTAACAAGACACATGAGAAAATTAAAGAAATTTGAAAAGCCCAAAATTGATATAGGAAAAGACAAATGAGTTCATTACACAAGATAGTGGGTTCCTTCTCCCCCAAAAGCCATTGATACATAACATAGGTTATTTCACTAATCAATAGCATAAAGACCAACTCTGCCCAATAATTGATGTTGGGACAAATTGACTCTCAATAAAGAAAAGCAAGTTAAAATTAGATCCTTATATCACATCCCCAAATAAATTCTGCTGAAGTCCTAAAGGTTGAAATAATAGAAATAACAAAACGAACAAGTCTCTAAAAGAGAAGGAAATATAGAATGATGACATAGTACATGCAACTATTATTCTCTGCTACCAATCTTCCTGTTTTCTCCCATGCCCTGCAGGTCACATTGACCCTTCTAAATTGTAAGTAAGATGGTATCTCTTTTCTGTTCCTCTACAGGGGCCCATAGTGTCCCTTGCCCTGCCTACATGTCTTACTTCTCTTTCTACCATTTGTTCTTGCTCACTGAATTCCAGGATTCACCGCCTCCACTTCCCCTAATGGTTATTCCTTAAACACATCAAGATGTGCTTTGCTAACCCAGGGCTCCTTCCATGGCTTTTCCCGCTACTTGGAAAGCTATTGGTCATTATATGTGAATGACTTATTCTCTTACTCCAACCTTGTCTCTGCTTGGAGTCACGTCTGATCACGCTAGGTAAAGTAGCTCTCTTGTCCCTCTCTATCCACTCATTCTTGCTTACTTTTTGCTTTTAAATTTTTCTATTTTATTGTTATTATAAAGGTGGTACACAGAGAAGTTACAGTTATCTAAGTTAGGATATGAGTACATTTCTTTTTGGAAAATGTTACCTCTTCCCTCACTTTCTCTCAGTCTTGCTTACTTTTCTTCACAGCACTTTCATTGCCTGACATCGAATTTCATATTTGAGTAAGCTCCTTGAGGATAGGAGCTTTGTCTGTTTTATTTATTACTGTAAGTAGTAGATCCTTGATAAATTGATGAATAAGTGAATGAATAATCTTTACTTCCTTCATCCATTCCTCCTTTCTTTCTCCATGTCTCTTTATCTCTCTCTCTCCTCCTTTCTCTTTTTTGGTATTATCTAAAAAGCTCAAATTTTATATGAAAAAATGCTAAATTTGTATATCAAAATAGGAGATGGCTACTTGATATCCGGTATCACAAAAATGTTCAAGTGAATTATGAGGAGGAGAAGGCACCTACAATGTATATAACTGACAAAAAGTAAGATCTAGAATATGCAAAGAATGCTTCCAGATCAATAAGAGATAAACAGTGAAATATTGTTGAATAAAATTTATGGTTAGGCAAGGGGGGATTTGAGTGACAAATGCACATGTAAAATATATCGAATCTCATTTATCAGGAAAATTAATTTTAAAACATTTGAGTACCGTTTTTTCCTTCACCCATGTGAATTTAGCAAAAGGAATTGGAAAATATTGAGAGTATATCCCTTTAACGACCACTCCAATCAAAGATGTAGAATCAACATTTCCAGTGCCTCAAAAGATCCCTTCTTCCCCGTCTTAGTCATCCTTTTGCACAGGCCCAAACCCACACCCAGGGAACTACGGATCTGCTCTGCATAGATCTCAAATATTCAATGTATAGTGAAAAAAAACCAGGGGAATAGTTGAGAGTTGTGTATTTTTTGAGGGGAGGATGTGGGTGCTCAACCTCTTTATACTCTATTTTGTGGGAATCCTTAAACAGCCAGAGAATGGAAAGTATATGGGGAATTTTTGTCAGATTTACTTGAAAGAATTGTTAACTAGTTACTAAAGAACTGAGAGAAAGAGGGATTTACTAAGGACAAACACCCCCAGGGATTGGAAAAAACAAAACTAAAAAGTTTTTAAAACATAAAGGGAGTGGTGTCACTTGAACCTGTAAGGAGGGCAAAAGAGAATTGGCTGGTATTGGTTTTTGAGCTTGAAGTGGCCACAATGAGCTGGTTCTGGAAACTTTGGAAATGTTTCAGTCTAGAATCTATTGCTACTACTGGCATGAATCATCACTGCTGGGGTGAAGAAGCATTACTAAAACAGCGCTGACAGACACAGGAAGTAAAGGAAGAATTGACCTTTCTTTCTTCCCTGGCTTCCTAGTTTGCTACTAGAGTCTTCTGTTGGTAGAGTCAATATAGGGACTAGATGGTAAATGAAAGATGTGGTTTACAGAGTCTCACTCTCAGCAGCAGAAAATGGTATACAGGAAGCTTGGCTTAAGACTGAGAAAAAAATAACATCATAATTGGCACTCCCCTATTTTGTAAGTTTTTTTTTTTTTGAGAGACAGTGTCTTGTTTCTGAGAGCAAGAAGCCTCTCCTTAGGCTTGGCAGCTAGAGTGCTAATTCGGCCATTTGAATGGACTTTGAATCCTGAGAGTGATGTCAAGATTCAGGAAGAGGTGAAAAATACCCCATGATTGGAACAGCTATGTTGAAAGTCTAGAGGTAGGAGTGTCTAATGGCAGTGGTGATTGGACCACTGGTGGAACCTAGTAAGTCTGTTCCCGAGTCATTACTTGACAATGCTTCCAATTGTTTAGCTGCCCTTGCATTTGCCTGCCTATGAGACCATCTCTAGACTTTCCTTTCATATGCTAATGACCTAATAACTCATAACTATTTCTGCTTACTGTTATCCAAGCACTCACATAGGTAAACGATAATGCTTGGGATAAACGATAATGCAATGGCTAGAAACAAATATGATAAAACATTCTTTTTAGAGGGCTGGGGAGGTGGCTCAGTGGTAGAGTGCTTGCCTTGCATGCATGAGGCCCTGGGTTCGATTCCTCAGCAAACAATTAAGCAGAAAAAGCCAGAAGTGGCGCTGTGGCTCAAGTGGTAGAGTGCTTGCCTGAAGGACAGGCCCAGGCCCAGAGTTCAGGCCCCACGATAGACAAAAAAACCAAAAACAACAACAAAAAACCCCAAAAATATTCCAAACTCTTCCAGAGTTTGGTTTTCTTTGCATTCATATCATTTTAAAGCTTTTCAAAAACCATTAAAATTAAAATTTAACACACATAAAAATATGTCACAAAGCTCACAAGGTAGAGATCAATAAAATTCCATAGTCCTTTCCATTTTCCTATACTTAAAAAACATACATTTAACTTTCTAATATATCTGAAAATTAACTGGGAGATACAGGAAACAATGCTCTTTATATCTGGGTATTTTTGTTTTCTCAACATTTAATTTCCTAATCCTATTTGTCAAGTCATATTAACTTGAATGAGTTTTCAAAAGTTGTTCTGTGTTTCTGGTGTCTTTCAAATCTCTTAGTAATAGGCTTGAACCAGTTGTAGTTGTAAAAGGCAGAGATTCAAGTGCTTCGAAACAGCAAACTCCCAACCATTTATTTCTGGGTTCTCCTACTGCAGGCCGAGCTTTCTGGAAAGCAGGTTTTGAGAGTTTAGTGGGCAGGATGTTTATTATGCGTGCCCTTGGGGCCAACACCTGTGGAAGGGAGGAGTTTCTAGAGGGAGAAGTCAACCTCCAAAGGAGGCCCCTTGAGAGCGCAGACCAATCCTGTAAGGGAGCTGGTGACTAAAGTGATCTAGCCAACGTGTCCTGTGTTGAGTCTAAATTGTCAGGCCTTTCCTTCCCTACCTACCTTTCCAGTGTGGGCTGTCCTGGCAAAGGTGCGCTTGGAGCCTAGGAGTCTTTCTGCAGCAAAGAGTACCTTGGAAGGTCTGGGCTTTCTACAGAAGGGTGCTTGGAAGGTGAGCCCTGGATCTAGCACATGACTTCACATTCCAGCAGCATGTCCGTGTGTCAGGCCTGTGCTGGAGCATGTTCACATTTGTTCTAGCACACAATTCTCCCAGCACTGGTAGGCATGCATTGTGGTTTGCATTTTACACAGGCAGAAAGTTGGCTTGTGTTAGTTTTTCCTGATGCAAACCCAGCATGGGGCAATATTTCACAGGTGGCCAACTACTTGAAACAGTTTTGCCTGCTTAAGTAGAGGAAGAGTGCCAAGTCTATTGGGGGAGTGTCAAAAATTTGGACCAGGTGTTCCACTTTTTAACTTCCTCTTTTACTGTAAGGTGATTACTTTCCTTGTTCTCATTCCCTCTTTTATTTTAGCATATGATTTAAAAAATGGATACAAGTTGAAATGATACTAGTGCAAATGACATGAAATTCTTGGCTTTTCATCCTAAGGGTTTTGCAGTGGGGTGGCTTATCTTGATGTGATCGGGATTGTAGCAAAATAATCAGAAGCTTCTCCTCTGACTTATCCCCAAACTGCTCCCATGCCCTTCAGAGAATTTCTTATTAGTCAGCAACTAGATGTCCCAGTCACAGGAACAAGGTGATTCAACTTATTATCTGATGATCCAGAAAATCAACACCAGCAAGGTGGTGCTTAAGTGTCAGTAGGAGAAACCAATGGGAACCGTTTCGGACTTTGGAAGCCATTTCTGCTAGAGAATTGCTGCTCTTTGAGCAGTTAGACAGGGAAACTAAGGGAAGTCAGAAAACAAGTGGGAAAGAGGCCAGTTCAAGGCTGTCTGCAACATGAGAAAGAGGTCTGGAGCAAGATTTCAGACTCTCACATCTACTTATTGAGGCTCTCTAGTGCTGTTTCCTAATCTGTAAAAGGTTCCTCCAAGCTGTGTTTTCCTGTTGTCACTTGGAGAGAAAGAAATGCCTAACATTTAAAAAGAACTGCATAAAAGCATTAAAACCAGAAGATAAACAAAACAATAACAGCGTTATTATTTTGTTGTTGTATTGTTATTTGTTATTGTTTTGTTGGGCTCTTGTACGAAGAGCCGGACATGTAGCTTAGTGGTAGAGCAATTGCCTAGCATGTGCAAGGTTCTGGGTTCTTGTATCACAAGAAAGATTTTGTAATGATTTCAATTTATGTGAGGAAAGAGCCTCAAGTCCATTTTTTAAAAAGTTGACAGTCTTTATACTTTAAGAAAAGGCAAAACTAACATTTTCATAAAGAAAAGTTCTGAAGAACTTACAAATTTCGAGAAATTGTAGTTTGTGGCTTATGTCTACTAAAAATACTTTGGTGGTCCAAATTAAATGATGAGAGAATAATAATCCAGGTGAGCATAGGTACAAGATGTAGAATTATTTAAAAAGACAAGGATGAAGACTTAGACTCTGCTACAATCGTCCAGAGGAAACAGAGGCTTCTTCTTCTTCTACTTTTTTTTTTTAAGTAAAAACAATGCCAGTATGCTCAAGAACAGTACATTTAACTCTCAGATTTACTGGCTCTAGAAAAGTCTACTAAACCTCTCTACTCTTAGGTTCTGCAATTTTACTTTCTTTTCTTGCTGTTGCTTGTGGTGGTAGAGTGAACTCGGGTCCTTGTGCTTGCTAGGCAGGTGCTCTACTACTTGAGCCACATATCCAGCCCTTTTTCATGTTGGTTATTTTTAAGGTAGGCTTTCGCCTTTTGCTCAGGTTTTCCTGGGCTGGGATCTTCCTACTTATGTTTCACTGTGTCACTAGGAATGACAAGCATATGTCACCATGCCTAGCTATTGTTTGAGATGGAGTCTTATGAACTTCACTTTTGCCCATGTTAGCCTCAAACTTTGATCCCCCTCTCTTAGTTTCCCAAGTAGGTATGATTACAGACTCAGGCCACCTAGCTCAGTTTTGCAGTTTTAAAATAAAGAAAATATTAGTGCCTATCCTTTTGAAGATGAAAAAAAATGCCTACACAGTGTCTGACACCAAATAGAAGCTCAAAAATAGAAGAATATAAATCTGCAATGAATGCCTTTCTTTTATAACAAAGCCTTTCTGGAAATGATAGCAATTACCAGGCAGAGAGAGATGCAAAATGAGGACATCTGACGAATGTAACTAATGTCATCTTCAAACTCCACTGTGCAGATTTTAGCAGAGAACCAAGACTCCAACTTGTGCATTCTAGTCACGATGCCATTTTATGCTGGAACTCCGGCGCTTCATTACTTTTTCCTGTCACTTTAAATATTTCACTAATTACAATGGTCTCTGAGAATGAATTAACAAAATTTCATTTAGACTTGTTTGAGTGTAGAAATGATCTTATTTTTTAAATAAAGATTTTAAAAGGCTTCATTGTGAACAGACCCACCCACAGCAGGATATTCGTGTAATTGATTCTCTTATCTTAGAAAAAAGGCTAATCTAATGCCCTGGTTGATAAAGAGAGAAAACAGCCCCTTACTGTTTGTGCTTCTTTAAAATGCTTTCCTGGCATTATCAGTATGGTTGACTCAATTGTGACCTTATCCCATGGGCAGTGAACCAAATCCTTTCAGACTACAGTAACTCAGTGGTGTGTGTGTGTGTGTGTGTGTGTGTGTGTGTTTGTGTGTGTGTGTGCGCGCGCGCATGTGCGTGCGTGTGCACGCACATTCTCCCTTTGAAATGACTTCGATTATTAAATCCTATAGCAAGTATCCTATTCTACAACTATTCTGAATTACCCAGAATGGAAAGTCTCTTTTGGGTTCTTCTTTTCTTTTTGTTGCTTAAGCAGGGTATTTTTGGTATGTAAATATGTATGTATGATTATGTGTATGAGTAAAATATTGTAATAACATTTTATCTCAAGTGGATGCCATGATGTAGCCATCTGACATTTGGGGAATGTTGTGGAGAACTAATAAGTGAAACAGAACTATGAGTAGCTAAACTAGATAACACTCAATCCTTGCATAGAAATATGTATACCTTATTAATGGGGATGCTTGCTACACTCTTATTCAAAGCTTATTTATTTATTTATTGGTTGGTTGGTTGGTTGGTTGTGGGACTTGAAATCAGGGCCTGGGCACTGTCCTTGAGCTTTTTCACTCAAGGCTAGCACTCTACCTCTTAAGCCGCAGCACCACTTCTGGTTTTCTGGTGACTAATTGGAGATCAGAGTCTCATGGTCTTTACAGCCCAGGCTAGCTTCAAACCACAATCCTCAGATCTCAGCCTCTGGAGTAGCTAGGATTATAAGTGTGGGCCACCGAGGCTAGCTTAACACCCATTCATTTGTACTTAATATACAATTCTTAAACAAAATATATTAGATGTTGCCATGCTCTTTGTCCACACACAATTCTTAGCATTGTGGTTCTCTGCCCTTATTCCTAGCCTCAACAATTCACAACAGATTAGACACAGCCAGTGTAAAATGTTGTTTTGGCAAAGCCCATCATGGAGGAGTCACTCCGGAGAGCTTGTAAGGAAGGCTGGAGAAAGAAAAATGATAATATAGACACACAGACTAAGAAATCCCAGTGAAGAACATCTGAGGGGCTTCAAAGGCCAGTGTTGAAGCTGGCAAAAAGCCAAAGGAATAATGATATTGCAATGACTTGACCTGAAGTAATGACCAATTTCTCACGAAGGGATTAATAAACTGTAAACCCCTACCCCCCCCCAAAAAAAAGAAGAAAAGAAATCCCATTTTATGTCAGAGCAAATACATGGGTTCCAAATAAAAGAAAACGATTGTTTAAAAGCTATACTCTTCAAATTCCAAATCAATAAAGGTGAAGATCATGTTTAGATGTTTAGATGATATTTAGAAAATTCAAGACAATGTATAATAAAGTTGCACAGATTTCAGTCTGAGTTGATGAAAAACTTTAAAGACAAGTTTACTGGGGCAGAACTTCTAATGAAGTTCACATTTCTTCTCTGTACAGTTTTATACAAGTTGAGAAGCAGATACACTTGTGTAACTACAGTATGTGGCCCTTTAAATCCACCTTCTTTCATTAAGCACAATGCTTGAGACTCATTCATATGATTAACTGATTAACATACTAAATCATATGATTAACTGATTAACATACAAAACAAAGTCCTGTGCTTAAAACTGGAAGAACTTATTCATCAACTAAGGTTTCCTAATAACTGAGGCTTGATAATACAAAAATAGCAAGTTCTTTTCAAATAATGTACTCTAGGGGAAAACAGGCAGCAATTTAACCTGTTGTTAGGGGGAGTAAATTGGTGTTTTTAAAAAAAATTATTGTGAAGATGGTGTACAGAGAGGTTACTGTCACAGGAGTAAGGTAATGAGTACATTACTTTTGTTTTCCCCCAGCCATCCCTTCCCTCCCCACTCATCCCCCCCACCCGAAGTTGTACAGTTCATTTCCGACGTAGTGTCTTCTGAGTATCCTGTTGTAATGGGTCATCCTTTGTCCTTGTTTCAGCATTATGTTATTCCCCTTCTCCTCCCCAAATCAGATAAATGTATAATCAAATACAGTGATTGCCGGGGATAAACCAATGGAAAAAGACAAATGAAATAAAATAAGAAGAAAGAACTAGATACAGTAAATTGGTGACAACAAGGTCAACAACCAAAAAAAAAAAAAAGACCTGTTGTTTCCATGTCTTGAAGTTTATTTCAATAAGCATCATTTTTATATGGTCATATGTACATAACTATTGAGCTATTATGATTCTCTGCCAGGACTATCCTATACATATAAAAAACATGGAATGCTTAATGAATTTGCATGTCATCTTGTGCAGGGGCCATGACAATCTTCTCTGTATCACTCCAATTTTAGTATATGTGCTGCCGAAGTGGCACTTTCTTAGTCTTGTTTTTTTCTTCTTCCTTCTTCTTGTCTAACTAACATACTAGAAAAAATATGGGAAGTGTCCTACTATACCAGGCAACAGTCCGGTATTCAGTAGGTGATTAATAACTAGTTATTCCTTTGTCTTTTTATTTTCTATTCTTCTCTGCTGATATCTCACTTCCTTTTTATTCCCTAGACCCTTTGATACTCTCCCTTCAGGCTGCTTTATACTTTGCCAAGGTGCTATTTATGATAAGAGTTACTCATCATTGCACCAATTCCCTTAACTTCTAAGGAGCACCTTACAAATGTTAGTCTCTTTCAAAACCTCAGGGATTAGTCATCTGATGATAAGTTATCAAGGAGCAGTGGGCACACAGTCTTGACCTTAGACACTGTGTTTATTTACAATTGTGTCAGATTTATTTGGGTATGCCAACTGAACTTACTCTTGGAAATTGTCTTTGCTGAAGAGGGGTGGGGGCAGAATTTGTCCTGTGTAACCCTTGACCTCAGCTGATTGGACTGGGAGTGGATCTCTGATTCAAGGCAGCCAATCAGAAGCTGTTCTGGCTCTATCTGACTTTCTTGAGAACTGAAACAGAAGAAGGCAGAGAAAGCCTCCTAGTTAGATTCTTTTTCTTTTTTTTTTTCCTCTTCAGAAATTATTCTTGTTTTATTCCCACATTTATCTCAATGTGAGAGAAACTTTTATTACTCATTTTATATCTAGTAACAAAAAACAGTTCACTATGTCCTGTTCCTATGGTCTTTAAAAAGGATCTGCCTGAATAGTTCCACAACAAATCTGTGAAAGTCCTTGTTTGTAATTTTAAAATGAGTGTAAAAGGAAAAAATTGAGTCAGCATGCACAATTTCTGCCTCATACCTACATTTTGAAAAATATTACCTGCTTTTCACCAAAATCTTAAAATTATACTGTAGTAATGCAAAATATATTTGAGGAACGTTCCTTTAAAAAATTTCTTTTGGCAATTCAGGTAAAAGCAATGCGAATGAGAGGTCTTGGTTTTTAGTTTGACTCCCTTGCAAACACTCTGCCAAACCCCAGCCCATTTTTTTTACTTCAGTGATTTTTGTCAATAGGGTCTCTTGGATTTTTACTATTCTTAGATCAAGGTAGATTCTTGAATTGAAAATTCATCTAGACCTGGCTCTCAAAAATTGGGCCTGAGAGAAAATGGAGATGGATCCAGACTTGCTGAGAGACCTTTTGAGAGGATCCAGACCCTTTCCTTAGTGTGTCAGACTGTCTCTTCAGGGGCCAGAAGATGAGGACTTCTCCTTGAGTTCTCCTGTCTGTTGGATTGCCTACTGTATTTCTACCATCACCCTTTCCCTTCACTCATACAAATGGGAATGGGTTCCAGTTTACTACAAGCAATGTCTGTTAGGGCAATCTCCTTGCAGTTAGAATATATCAATAGATGGAAATGTTTTTTATAAATAAAAGAGTCTTCCTGGAATACGTAGATATTTCAAAATGACAGCTTAATGAGTGCTGTAACAATTGCCACAAATTTAGTGGGATAAAACAACATCAATTAATTTTCTTACACTTGCAGAGGCCAAGAATCCAGAATCAATCTTACTGGGCTAAAGTTAAGATGTTGGTGGGATGTCATTCCTTCTAGAGGCTTCTGAGAAGAATCTGTTTCTTTGCCGCTTTCAAATTCCAGAGGCCATCTGCATTCTGTGGCTCACGGTCTCTTTCTTACATCACTCCAATAGCTCCCCTTTACTTTGACCTGTTGTTTTTGTTGCCAGAGTTTCTAGGTCTCCTTTTATTTTCTTGTCTTCTTATCATGACTCTTGTGGTTATATTTGGAAACCACTCAGGTAAATCCAGTATAATCTCATGAATTCAAAATCCTTAGCTTGACCATAGCTTCTTTTGCTATCAAATGCCACATTGGCAGGTTTGGGGGATTAAGATGAGATGTGTTTAGGAGCCCTTCATCCACCTGTCATAGAAACAATTTCTTAGTCTTACAAAGGCAGAGCGTACCAAGTGGAGAGATATGTTAAAGGGCTGTGTGAAGTTGCCTGAAAAATAGAGGAGCTGAGGGACAAGAAGCTAGAGAACATACATAGATTCTTATATATTCCGAGTCCCAAAGGCTAGGAAATGAAAGTAGAGCATTGGAAGGATCTTAGACATGAAGTGGTCTATTACTGAAGGCTGGCTGTGATGAATTAGAGGTGTACTATAAACCCTAAAAAGCCAGGCACAGTGGCTCAGGCTTGTGATCCTAGCAACTTAGGAGGTGGAGATCAGGGGATCATGATTGGAGGCCAGCCTGGGCAAAACGTTTAAGAGACTCTGTTTCAACCAATGGCTGCACATGGTGCCTCATGCTTGTTATCTCATCTATGAGGAAAACACAATGGCTACCTCTCTTCTCCAGTGACACTAGGAAACACAAGTAGGAGGATCTCAGCTAAAGCTGGCCAGGGCAATAAATGAGACCTTACCTTAAAAACAACGAATGACAAAAGGGGCTGGAAGCATGGCTCAAGTAGTACCATAACTGTTTAGCAAGCACAAGACCCCTAGTTCAATCTCTACCTCCAATAAAACCCTACAAAAATTCCCACTAGACAACAAAACAGTTTTAGCTAATAAGCTGAACAAAACAGATAGAATGGAATGATTTAAAAACTCCATCCAATAGGAAGAAAACAGAGTAAAGAAAGAACAAAGAACAGATAAGTGGAATACAAACAGTGAGTATGGTAGATTTTATAACTGTCTTAACAATAATGTTAAATGTAAATGCTCACAATACCCTAATTGAAAGACAAATATGGTCAGAGTAGATTTTAAAGCAACAAGATAGGTGTGGTGACAAATCA
This sequence comes from Dipodomys spectabilis, assembly GCF_019054845.1. Taxonomy (NCBI): domain Eukaryota; kingdom Metazoa; phylum Chordata; class Mammalia; order Rodentia; family Heteromyidae; genus Dipodomys; species Dipodomys spectabilis. Next base: position 4,582,562 of record NW_024871203.1, on the reverse strand, counting down.
GCATTGACTACCTAGTTAGTTACAGGATAGTTTGCACTACATAAAGAGGCTAGTCTGGGCTACATAAGGAGACTGTCTTAAAAAAGAAAGAAGAAAAGAAAAAAGAAAAAGATTCAATGATGATAGTAACCAATTATTTTTGTTATTTTACTATTACTTGATTGTTTCCTTTCAAATGTAGCAAAGCATTCCAGATAAAACTTGACTATCCCATGTACATGTTTTGTATTGAGATTTTTACTCCTCAGGTGAAGTATAGAGCAAAGTTACACAATTTGTTAATCTTAAGTATAACAATTAAGAACTTTAAAGATGATGAAGAAATAAATGTTCAGATAATAGGAATATTAAGAACGTGTTAATTTAATGATTTTAGGGAATTCATTACCTCCCTTTTAAATCAATGAATGTTAAAAAGTGTAAATAAAAAGAAAAAACACTCTGAATTCATGTATAATTTCCTCACATTGTCTTATCCTCAGTCCTTATATGTGAAAGGTACAAAAAGCATGAAGAAACTACACATTATAATATGAAAATGAAGTATGCCAAGTCTCTAGTCTTTTTTACGTATATATATTTTATTGTAAAAATACTGTACAGTGGGGTTACAGTTTCATGAGTAAGGTAATGAGTACATTTCCTATCTAGTGTGTTGTTACCTCCTCCTTTTTTCCCCCTACCGTCCCATCCCTCCCCACCTCCCTAACTCTTCCATCTCCCACCCCCCCCAAGTTGTAAAGTTTCTTTTCAACATAGTGTCTTGTATATATCTCATTGTTACAATGTGTCAACCTGTATCCTTATTTCAGCATTTTGTTATTTCCTTTTCCCTCCCCAAATTAAAAAAAATGTATATAAAAGATACAGGGCATCAGAATCAAATACAGTGAAAACAGAGGTTATACCATGGGGGAAGAACATACAAAAGAAACAAAAAAAATCACATGGTACATTATAAATACATTAAAAACTACAGCAAGAAAGGTAAAACCACTTGTGTCCCTATCTTAGGGTTCATTTTGCTTAGCATCATCTTATATGGTCTAGTCCTTTTCTTTTTTTTTGGTGCCAGTCCTGGGGCTTGAACTCAGGGCCTGGACGCCTAGAGCTTTATCTGCTCTAGGTTAGGGCTCTACCACTTGAGATGCAGCTCTACTTCTGGCATTTTGGTTTGTTAATTGGAGATAAGAGTCTCATGGACTTGCTTGCCCAGGCTGGCTTCAAACTTCAATCCTTAAATCGCAGCCTCCTGAGTACCTAGTACTGGTGCCTGGCTTCCCAATTTTCTTTTATAAGGTAATTATAAATAACTGTATAGAAGTGAATCACTAAAGTACATCATAGCCGAAATTCCTTTTTTATTAGCTATTCAGTTATTTTCCAGATTTCTAGGCGGTTATAAATGTGCTGAATGTTTTGTACAATTTATCTTTGACTTTATCTCTGAAATTTTTCCTCTCCAGAAGCATTGTGCTAATTTCCACTCCTACATCTAATATATAAGAGTACTATTTTCCTAAACCCTTGCCAACGCTAACTATTATTAGGTTGATAATTCTGACAATTTGATAGGCAAAACTGGCATCTCATTATTAATTTATTTTGCAGTCTCTTGGTTACTTGGTCCAATTTTTTTCCTTCTGTAAAATTCCTATTTATGGTCATTCTCTGTTGTCCATTTAATGTATTTTTCATGCTTATTTCTAAGACTTCTCTGTTTGTACAGTAAGGATATTAACATTTGTCACAAATGGAGAAGTGTTGATTTAGAAATGCCTTCTATATTCTCATGTGCAAGCTACACTGATAGGCTTGGGTGGAGTGGGTAGAGAGAGAGAATATGAAGGTGTTTGCTGGGAACATTATTGGTGGGGAGCTGGGTAGAGTGAGCAGAAATTCAACTCATCCCCTAGACATCTCCAGACTTTTTCCTAAAATAATACTGTCAACATGCCTTCTTTTGCTCAAAATCTCCCCATTTGTCATTATCAGCCATCTACCAAAGCACAATTACATCAGCTAGGCACAAACAGTTCTCTAATATTTGGGCTTCCCAGTATTTGTTTCAAACTGTGTCCAACCCAATCCAACCCAACCCAACTCAACCCAACTCCATCTAGTGCAGTCGAATGTGTTAAATATTGAGGATATAGATGACAAAGTCTCTGTTTTCAAAGTGCTCACAGACAGAGGATTACAATTAATTATAACTGTCCCTCATGTCAGCGACATGTAATAGGTATTATTGGTGAATAGAACACAGCCTGGCTAGAAGAGAAGGTCAGGAAAAATTTAAAAGAGGGTAACTACAGTATGTCTTGATGATTGGACATACTTGTCCATCAGCCAAAGAGAGGTCTTGGGGTGGGGTGGGGGAGGGAGGAGGAATAGTCTAAGAAGAGGGAAGATCAGGTAAGACATGAAGTGGAAAAATCTGAGTGGAGTGACTGAAGATGAGGTAGGCAAAGACCAAATTAGTGTATCCCAGCAAGGGGAAGGGATTTTTATTTTTATTTTAGAGTGGCGGAGATAAATTGAAAAGTTGTAAATAAAGAATTCTAAAGGCTATGCCTTGGAAAAAATCACCCTAGCTGTATCTTGGAAAATGAATCAGAGAGGGAATACTTAGAGTGATGAATAGGTCTCTGTTGGCCTGAGACACTTTTGATTTTATACCTGTGGTCCTGGGATGATTCCCAGTTTAGCATTTGTCCTCGGTTTTTCATTTAAAAATCAGGTATATGTGAAAATTGAACCAGAAACCTGACTAGACAGGCAAGATGGGATAGATATGTGGGTGGGGGATGGTGGAAGGGGTGTTTCTGATCAAGATGCATTGTACACAAAAATTGACACGTTAAATGGAAACCCCTCTATTGGAACTATTTGAAGAAAACACCAAAACAACCCAGTATTATTATGAAGCATTAAAATATGTTGGGACAAGTTTGATAAACCTCCAATTTGTACTTTCAGTTTCTTCCATGCTCTTTTCTAGTAATGAGATGAAGATTCACTGAGCAGAGGACTCACTTTGTTACATGGTCAAATATAGAGTAAAACCAGCAAACCTGCCTCTCTCTTCTCTATTTTCCAGTTGCAAGGTAGCTATAATCTACCTTTCAGTAAAGGGGAACACTCAGCTGGTTCCTTGATATAGTGAGTGGTTTCAAGTAGAGGGAGGTGATAGAAGTCCTTCTGTTCTCAGGTGATAAACAGGAGAAATATTGGAAGACACTGTTTCCACTAGCCTCTGTGTTCCAGTCAGTTGTGTCTTCTGCTTCAGCCTGAGACATATGTGAAGCTGCATAGACCACCCATTGGATGTGTCGAGGGGGAAGTATGGAGCATAATAGCTTTGGCTATATGAAGCATGCACAGTTAAATAAGGGCTGAATAGTACTGCTGTGGAGGGTAGAAAGGTCCATGTTAATGCTTTGGCTGTAGGAGTTTTGTCATTTATTGTACAGTACCCATTTCCATCAATTATTTTGATATTTATAACTAGTCCTTGTCATTTTTATGTTTCCAATAAGTAGCTTGGGCAGCAATGAGCCCAAGGTAAGTTTATTGAAAAATTAAGTATAGAATTTTCACCTTTCGAAGATGTTGAGTGTAGGAATACATAGTGCTTGTGGACATTTATTAGCTGCCATGGAGACAAAGAGGTGTGACTAACTCCATAGAAAACAGAAGACAAGAAACTACTGGAGAAGCACTGCCATCTGCTTCAAAAAGTAGTGGTGACAATCTTTCCAGAAGATTGTCTGGAAACAGGACGTTTGTGGGCCTGGGTCAAGAGAACAAATGAAACCCTATATTTCATTAGGGTTAAATATTTACAAGTTATGAATCAAGATAGCAAGCTGTAAAATAAACTATATCGTGTGCTCCTACCTTAACAAAAAATACCTTGATTATGATAAAAATTATGTATTAAGCTACAATTTTTATACAGAGTTGGCAAAACTTAGAGATGACTGAACTTGAGTACATTTAAAGATTGGCTTGGGTCTAGATGAAAATTACAGTAAAGTCACATTTGTTTCATGAATGATTATGGATTTTTTTTGTGTGTATGAGTATGTGCATGTCCTGGGGCTTGAACTTAGATCCTGGGTACTGTCCCTGAACATTTTTGCTCAAGACTAGGTAGCACTATCACTTGAGCCACAGCTCAACTTCCTGCTTTTTAGTGGTTAATTGGATATAAAAGGCATGAACTTTCCTGCCCCAGCTGACTTTGATTCCTGATCTTTGTATCTTAGCCTCCTCAGTAGTTAGGATAACAGGTGTGAGCCACTGGCTCTCAGCTATTATGTATTTATCCCACAGAATTTAGTGTTCTTAGGGTGGAGGATATAGAGTGTTTGCTTAGCATGTATGACACCTTGAGTTCAATACCCAGAAAACTTGCTCTAAAAAATTGCAGTTCTTTCATTCCAGCAAAAATCATGAATTTTGTTTTGTTATTCAAGAATTTTATGAGTTAGGCATGGTGACACTTGCTTCTAATCCCATCGACTGGGGAGGCTGAGGCCAGCCTGGGCAAATTAGACTCTACTTCAAAAATAAAATAACAAGGGCTGGAGATGTAGCTTAATGAATGAGACCTTGAGTTCAATGTTCTGTACCACCAACAAAAGAAAAAAGAATGTTTTGGTGATATTGGAGTTTGAACTCCAAATCTTGTGTCTACTTGTCTTGCTTGCTGGGCTAAGCACTCTACCGCTTGAACCAGGCCTCCAGCCTGGCATTTCTAGTTATCTTTGAGATTGATTTGTGCAGATTTGTATGCCTGACCTTCCAACTTTGATCCTCAGGAACCTCCTGAATAGCTATGTTAACAGGAATGAGCCAAAATAGCATGGTAAAAGTTTTTCATGTAATTTGCATTCTATTCATAATGAAGTTCTAAAGGATTAAAAATAAAATCTGATTATATTCAAAATGTATAAAGTTTGATTATATGTTCATCCAAATATGTAAATCAAGGGGAGTTTAAAATATAAAAAAGTTATTTTTTGTGTTTTCAGAAATGGTATTTTTCTTCTAAAATATTCAAAATTATTAATTAGAATTAAAAGATAAAACAGAAATATAGTCAAAATTAAATAGAGATGAAAACTATACTAAGTAATTTTATAAAAATAGAACTACTTATGATTCTAGGGTTCAATATTAGTTGCCAATTAAAAAACCAGAAGCTCGAAAGACAATATACATTTTTACTCATATGTAGAATGTAGACCAAAAATAATAAGACCTGATTTTGAAAGGGAACTTTGTGGGGGGACCAGCAGAAGATAATGGGGGAAAAAGAGGGTGCTGGAGCATGGACATGATCAAAGTACATGCATGATGGAACAGGTATGAAAATAGCAAGATAAAACCCATTCAAAATGCTTTCAAAAACAGGGGAGGCAGCTGGGTGTTAAGAAAGAGTAATATACTTCACCCTGCACCAGAATCAACTCCAAATGGATTAAAGACCTTGGAGTCAAAGCAGACCCTGAAAACATTACAGGATGGAATAGGAGAAACCCTAGCTCTCCTTGGCACAGACCAAAATTTTCTTAATAGAGACCCGGCAACACAACAAATCAAAGAAAGGTTGGACAAGTGGGATTGCATAAAATTGCAGAGCTTCTGCATGGCAAAAGACATAGTTAGCAAGATCAATAGAAAGCCCACAGATTGGGAGAAGATCTTCATTAGCCATACAACGGACAAGGGTCTCATATCTAAAATATACCTGGAACTCAAAAGATTAAATCCCCCATCAACAAATCCTCAAAGAAACAACTGCCTGATTAATAAGTGGGCTAAAGACTTAAAGAGAGACTTCTCTGAAGAGGAAAGAAGAATGGACAATATATATATGAAGAAATGCTCAACCTCTTTAGCCATAAAAGAAATGCAAATCAAAACAACATTGAGATACTATCTCACCCCAGTTAGAATGGCTACAATCAAGAACTCTAATAACAACAGATGCTGGAGGGGATGTGGCCAGAAGGGAACCTTACTGCATTGCTGGTGGGAGTGTAAACTTGTTAAACCACTTTGGAAAGTGGTATGGAGGTTCCTCAAAAGACTCCACATAGAACTCCCCTATGACCCAGCAATCCCACTTTTGGGCATTTCTCCAAATGATCACAAACAAGACCATACTAAAGCTACCAGCACAACTATGTTTATTGCAGCATTATTTTCCATAGCTAAGCTATGGAACCAACCCAGATGCCCCTCGGTAGATGAATGGATCAAGAAAATGTGGTATATATACACAATGGAATTCTATGCCTCCATCAGAAAGAATGACATTGCCCCATTTGTTAGGAAATGGAAAGACTTGGAAAAAAATATATTAAGTGAAGTAAGCCAGGCCCAAAGAAACATAGGTCCCATGGTTTCCCTTATTTGCAATAACTAGTTTATGTCTGGGACAAGCAGAAAAGGTGAAAAGCTATCTACATATGACCATATAAGATGATGTTAAGCGAAATGAACCCCAAGACAGGGACAGAAGTGTTTTTTTCTTTCTTGATATTGTTTCTAATGTATTTATAATTTACCATGTGATTTTTTTGTTTCTTTGTATGTTCCTCCCCCACGGTATAACCCCTGTTTTCACTGTATTTGATGTCGGTGCCCTGCATCTTGTATATACACTTCTCTAATTTCGGGAGGGGAAGGGAAAAAACAAAATGCTCAAATAGGGATACAGGTTGACTCATTGTAACAAGGAGATGTACAAGACACTATCTTGAAAAACGAACTTTACAATTTAGGCGGGGGGGGGGGGGGGGGGGGGGGGGGGGGGGGAAGTGTAGTTGTGGAGGTGGGAGGGAAGGGATGGTAGGGGAAAAACAAAGGACGAGGTAACAATGCTTGATAGGAAATGGACTCATTACCTTGCTCATGTACTCATGTAACTGTAACCCCTCTGTACAGTATTTTTACAATAAAAAAGTATTAAAAATAAAAAAGAAAGAGTAATATAGATAGGGTGATTTGATTAATATATATTGTATGCATGTATATAAATATCACATCAAAACCCTTTGTATAATTAATTAAACATTATTAATTCATTTAACAAATGAATTAATAAAAATTTAAAGAAGCAAGAACCTAAAATTAGCTTTATATGTGTCATAGCTAGGTTGAATGATACTTTATAGATAAATATATAAAATAAATACATATATATGAGTAGATGGATATATGGACACAGATGAATTTTAAAATAATCTGAATTATTTTATGTTTGAAAATATTACAAATCTTTACAAAATCATTAGTAACTTTGGAACCCAAGAGTGGAACAGAAAGAAAAGCAACATTTTCAGCACTAATGCCAAATGATGCTTGCTTATATGCAAATCTACTGTATTCTTGCTAACTGTGAGGAAACATTGCACAAGATAATTAATTTCCCTTTTGTCTTATGTAAGTCCATGCACTATTCAGCATCTGACTGCCTTCTAATATGTTTGTCTCTGACTTTAAAAACAGCATTTGGCTAAAAGTTGTTCTTTCTTTCTTTTTAAAACACTGGGAAAGAGTTGTAGAAAAGCAGTTCCTGACCTTTTAAAGCCATTAATTAACAAAAAATTGTAGTGGTCCTGGGGCTTCAAGTCAGGGCCTGGGCGCTGTTCCTTAGCCATTTCACTAATGGTTAATTGAAAATAAGAGTCTCATGGACTTTCTTGCCTAGACTGACTTTGAACCTTGATTCTCATTTCTTAGCCTCATGAGTAAGCTAGTATTATAAGAGTGAGCCTCTGGCACCAAGCTAGTCATTACTCTTGACTGTGGACATTTAAGAAGATGGTTCACCATCTATTAGAATTGAGTTTTGGATATGGAGTGACAGAGTTGCTCATGTGGTTTTAAATGCACTTAACTTTTAGGGCGTGTTTGTGCTATGCAAGGATTGTTCTTTTTTTCACTTAACTTTTAGGGCGTGTTTGTGCTATGCAAGGATTGTTCTTATCTACATGGAAGGGAGTTTATATAAGACTTTGTCCAGAGTATATTCTCTTTTGGTTCTAATAAGTGAACTTGAAGTTTTTCTTGTCCTCATGCAAAAAGTGAAGCAATGACTGTCAATGGGTTGATTCCATCAGAAGATGAAATTCATAAACAGTCTGTGACGTCAATTTTATATTAGTGTCTTCCAGTGCTTTGAACAAAATATCAGTTCCTTGCAATTATAGTTTGATATTTTGATCCAATTTATAGATCTAAATACAGTCTTTGGAGGTTAATTCTGTCAAAAACGTTAATGTCTGCTATGATTGTGAATGCTATAGTAGAGTCATTTTAAAAGTTTAACATTTGAAGAGAAGATTGCTTGTTTGGGGGGTAATAGTAAGAGTATAAATTATGGGACAGAACACATGATGGTGGTAACAAAGCTCTTAGGAAAACTAAGAAGTCTATGGAACTTGGCTATGTTTGGAAATAGTCAAGGGGCATACATAATTCATAATTAATTGTATAAAACAAGCTGTAAGTTAACCAATCAAAATAGAAGCCATATTATGTGCTAGTGGCTCAGGCCTATAATCCTAGCTACTCAGGAGGATGATATCTGAGGATCATGGTTGGAAGCCAAAATGAGCAGGAAAGTCTGTGAGACTCTTATCTTCAATTAGCCACCAGAAATCTGGAAGTGGCACTGTGGCTCAAAGTGGTAGAGTGCTTACCTTGAGTGAAAAAGCTCAAGGACAGTGCCCAGTGCCCCATAGCCCCACAATCAACAGCCACCCCCGACCAAGGAAGCCATGGTTGTCAGGATTTAGAAATGTTTCTTCTTATAAACTGTGTGAGCAACTGAAATATGAAAAATTTATGAGAAAACTGACGTTGAAGCCGGGTATGTTGGTGTATGTCACCATATTCCCACCTATTCAGAATGTGGAAGCAAGAGTTCCTCCAGGATCATGCCAGCCTGGACTATATAGTGAGATCCTGGCTCAAAAGAGCAAAATAAAGCAAAGCTCATGCTTATAATTCTAGCTACTTAGTAGGTTGAGATCCAGAGGATTGCTGTTCAAAGTCAGCCTGGTAAGAAAAGTCTGTGAGACTCCATCCACTAAATAACCAACAAAATATTGGGTCCTGGAGGTTTGTCTCAAGTAGTAGAGTAAAAGCTGAGCACACAAGCTGAGCAACCGTGTGAAGTCCTCTGTTCAAATCCCATCACGCCAGAAAGAAAAACAAAAATTTAGCACAGCCATATTGTATATCATTAAGTGCATTATAGAAATATGCAACCCTTTAAAGAACTGCTTTGTAAAGCAACCAATGTGTCCTATATCAACACTGAAAAATTGCCCAAGTCTCCTAAATTTTATTTCTTGATTTCACCAAACAAGTTGGAGATCTTTAATCAAAGTATTCAAAGAAGGTTCATATTTTAAGATTTTAGAAAAGCAGTGCTTTCAAACAGAAAGACACAGATTTATGTCTTCAAAACAAGAAGAGAACAAATTAAACAAATTAAATGATGAATAGTTCTAAATAACTTATGATTTAATTTCGCAATTCTATAATTGAATGTTGGAATATGTTGACTTTGAAATGCCTTTTGATGAGGCTCCTATTTTTAATTGGATAAATTTATAGTTTGTACCAAAATAGAAAGAAATTGAGAATTGCCCTGCAATTCTGCATCATTGACTTATGCAAAGCATTAAAAAGGATAAAAAAAAAGAGCCAACTTATTTCAACAGATTTTTTTTACATAAAAATATTTGTCAATGAAAGGTACTCAAAAGGAGGGGAAAATGGAGGCTACTGAGAAAATATTTAAGCTTTATATAGTTAAACAAACATAGAATTTGAAAATATCCCCCAGGGACAGAATTTGTACCTCAGAAGTGAAAGATACGTTTTCCTTAATTAACATATTATGCCTGACCCACCCATCTTTGGTTAATTGCTTTTCAACAAGGGTGCCAAGATTTTTCAATGTGGGAAAGAATTGTCTTAAAAATGGTGTTTGAAACCAGGAGAGAGCAGGGAAGAGATGATATTGTCTAAAAAGAAATGTACTCTTTACCTTACCTATGAAGCTTTAACCTCTGTACATCACCTTTATAATAACAATTTAAAACATTTAAAAAAATGGTGCATGGACAACTGGATATCCTACCACAAAAGAATGAATTTAGCCTCAGCCCTCATACCCTATGAAAAAGTTAACTTCAAACATGTCAAACACCTAAATATAAGTCTAAAAACTCTTAGGAAGGAAACATGTGTCGATATTCATAACCTTGGATAACTCGCATTCACAAGGATGGCTATAATAAAACAAAGAAAATACGAAAAAGAAGAGTTGGTTAGGATGTGGAAAAGTTGGACCTATTCTACATTCCTCATAGGAATGTAAAATGGTGTAAAATGGTTTGATAGCTCTTCAAAAAGTCAAACATACATAGCCAGGTGCCACTGACTCATGCCTATAATCCTAGCTACTGGCAAGGCTGAGAGCAGAAGGACTGTAATTCTAGGCCAGACAGGGCAGAATAGTTCATAAACCCCTATCTCAAAAATAATCAACAGAAAATGGGGCTGTGGGATGGCTCAAGTAGTAGAGCACCAGCCTAGCAAGAGCAAGGCTCTGAGTTCAAACCCCAGTATCCCCTCCTCAAAAAAAGTGAAACATGACTACCATTTGGTCTAACAATCCTACTCCTAGATATATACCCAAGAGAAGGGAAAACATAATAACACAAAAACTTGTACATAGTATCATTATTTATAATCTTCCCAAAGTGAAAACAACCCATATGCCCAATGACAGATGAATGTATAAATGAAGTGTGGTATAACCATACAGTGGAATATTATTCAGATATAAAGTTGGAATAAGTACTGGTTTATGCTAGGGCATGGATGAACCTTGAAAATACTATGCTAAGTGAAAGGTGCAAATGGTTACATAGTTTATGATTACATTTATTTGCTTATTATTATTATTATCTTCAAGTAGTTGTGCAGGGGTTTAAAATTTAACATGTTCATTTATGTGTATAGGGCATATGATTCCATCTATAGGAAATATACAGAATAGGCAAATCTGAAGAGTTAGATGTAGACTGGTATTTGCTAGGGACTGGAATGGGCAGGAATTTAGACTTGCCCTAACAGGGTTAGGGTTTATTTTTGGAAAATATTCTGGACTGAGATAGTGGCGATGGTGCCCACCATTGTGAATATGATGAAAACCACTGGCTTGTACATTTTAAAATGACAAATTTTATGTTACATGACTTTTTATCTCAATATAGTATATAGAAAAAGCAATTGGAATGTGCCAGTAACCTGAAATTTATAGCCAAAAGGTTATAGGAAATTAAAGATCATAAGCAATTAAAGATCATAAAACAATTTAAAATAATGACACCATGTGGGAAGAAATTCCTTAGATAAATACCAGCGACATCATAGTAGAGATGATATGGCAATTGGACAAATTAAAGTGTGTTAATATGTAATTGACTATATGCTGAGGATAATTTCTTATTGTGTATGTGATTCTTATATCTTCACTTCAAATAATAATACTTAATTAGAATCTTTGAGGTTGAATTCAGAAACATATATTATTTAAAAAATGATCCTGATGCACGAAGTGTATAGAGTCCTCAGGTCTTGAGCACTTAGATAGTGTCCCTACATGCATTTGATATCATAGCTTGATGGTAAGTCCAGATAGGTAATTGAATTGAGAATATGAATAAAACACCGCTTTGTCACATGCATTGTGCACAAACTGACAAATAGTTTCAGAATCCAATTGAAAATTAATGTATATCATCATTAATCAAAGAAAAAACCACAAAGGAAATTGGTTGGAATTAAATGCATTAAAAATTGTGGGATGCCAATAACAAAGTACCTAGAAGAAAATCTATAGCACTAAATGATTCTATTAGAAATACAAATATTGTCCCACCAATAGGCCAACTTGTAAAAGAGGGGTAGATTAAATCCCAAAGCAAGTAGAAAGGTAATAAAAATAAGACCAAATCTGGTCCTGGTGGCTCATATCTATAATCCTAACTACTCAGAAGACTGAGATCTGAGGATCACAATTCAAAGTCAGCATGGGCTGGCTAGACTGTGAGACACTTATCTCCAATAAACTACCACAACAGCTGGAAGTGGAGCTGTGTTTCACATGGTAGAGCATTAGCCTTGAGCACAAAAGGAAAGTGCTCAGGCCCTGTATTCAACCTTAGGACTAGTGTACACACACACACACACACACACACACACACACACACACACACACACACACACACACACAGCTGTGTTTCACATGGTAGAGCATTAGCCTTGAGCACAAAAGGAAAGTGCTCAGGCCCTGTATTCAACCTTAGGACTAGTGTACACACACACACACACACACACACACACACACACACACACACACACACACACACACACACCAGAAATCAATGAAATAAAAAATATAAAAAGATAGGGAGGATATAAATGAAACTAAACAGTGATTCTCTTAAAAGATCAATAAAATTGATAAACTTCTAACCAGACTACTCAGGAGAAAATAAGATACAAATGACCAGTGTCAGAAATGAAAGAGGGGACAGCACTAAAGATCATACAGATATTGAAAACGTAATAACAGAATATTTTTTTTCTTTTAATTTAATTTAATTTTATTTGTGAACATACTGTACAGAGGAGTTACAGTTACATGGGCAGGATAATGTGTACATTTCTTACCAAGCATTGCAGCCTCCTCCTTTGTTTACCCTTCACATCCCTTCCCAGCTCCCCCCCTCCCCCCCTAATCCCAATCCTTCTCCTTCCCCCCCCTTCCCCCCCCCCCCCCCCCCCGCACTAACATTGTAAAGCTCGTTTTGGACCTGACAACTTGTACTTCTCATTGTTGCAACAGGTCCACCTGTATCCTTAAACAACTGGTTTTTCCCCATCTCCTCCACAAGTTATACTGACATCAAATATAGTGAAAGCAGGGGTTATACTGTGGGGGAGGGACATACAAAGCAACAAAGAGATAATCTTATAAATGTGTTAGAAACACATGCATGAAAGAAAAAAAACATTAAAATACACATCTAAGGGTTCATTTTCCTGACATCACATTATCTGACCTTTTCCGCTTGACTCATACATATACTAGATATTACAAATAAGGGAAACCATGGGACCTACGTTTCTTTGGACCTGGCTTACTTCACTTAATATAATTTTTTCCAAGTTTTTCCATTTCCTAACAAATGGGGCAATGTCATTCTTTCTGATGGAGGCATAAAATTCCATTGTGTATATATACCACATTTTCTTGATCCATTCATCTACTGAGGGGCATCTGGGTTGGTTCCATATCTTAGCTATGGTAAATAATGCTGCAATAAACATAGTTGTGCTGGTAGCTTTAGTGTGGTCTTGTTTGTAAACATTAGGGTAAATGCCCAAAAGTGGGATTGCTGGGTCATAGGGGAGCTCTATGTGAAGTCTTTTGAGGAACCTCCATACTGCTTTCCAAAGTGGTTGAACAAGTTTACATTCCCACCAACAATGAAGTAAGGTTCCTTTCTGTCCACATCCCCTCCAGCATCTGTTGTTGTTAGAGTTCTTGATTTTTGCCGTTCTAACTGGAGTGAGGTGATATCTCAATGTTGTTTTGATTTGCATTTCTTTTATGGGTAGGGATGTTGAACATTTCTTCATGTGTCTATTGGCCATCCTTCTTTCTTCTTCAGAGAAGTTTCTCTTTAAGTCTTTCGCCCACTTATTTATTGGGCAGTTGTTTCTTTGAGGATTTGTTGTTGGGGGGTTTAATTTTTTGAGTTCCAAGTATATTTTAGATATGAGCCCCTTGTCCGTTGTATGGCTAGTAAAGATCTTCTCCCAATCCGTGGGCTTTCTATTGATCTTGCTAGCTATGTCATTTGCCCTGCAGAAGCTCTGCAACTTTATGCAATCCCATTTGTCCAACCTTTCTTTGATTTGTTGTGTTTCCGGGTCTCTATTCAGAAAATTTCGGCCTGAGCCAAGGAGACCTAGGGTTTCTCCTATTCCATCCTGTAATGTTTTCAGAGTGTCTGCTTTGAGTTCAAGGTCTTTGATCCATTTGGAGTTGATTCTGGTGCAGGGTGATATATAAGGATCTAGCTTAAGTTTTCTACATGTAGTTAACCAATTTTGCCAGCACCATTTACTGAAGAGGTTGTCTTTCTTCCATTCTATTGTTTTAGCTCCCTTATCGAAGATTAGATGGCTATAGGTCTGTAGGTTCATTTCTGGGTTTTCAATTCTATTCCATTGGTCCTGAGGTCTGTTCTTATGCCAATACCAAGCTGTTTTGATTACTATGGCTTTATAGTAGAGTTTGAAGTTTGGTATTGATATTCCTCCAGCAGTGTTCTTTCCATTCAGGAGCGTTTTTGCTATTCGGGGTCTTTTATTGTTCCATATGAATTTTTGGATTGCCTCTTCTATTTCCTTGAAGAATGAGGTTGGGATTTGGATAGGTATTGCATTGAATTTGTAGATAGCCTTGGGAAGTATTGCCATTTTCACGATGTTAATCTTTCCATTCCAGGAGCATGGGAGGTTTTGCCATTTTTTAAGTTCTGTGTTGATTTCCTTTTTCAAGATTTTAAAGTTTTCATCATAGAGGTCCTTCACTTCTTTAGTTAAGTTAATTCCTAGGTATTTTATTTTTTGTGGGGCTATTACAAATGGAGTTGCTTTCCTAATTTCAGCCACACTTTTCTCATTGTTGGCATACAGAAAAGCCATAATAACAGAATATTTTGAACAGCTTTGTGCCAGTAAAAATTTTAAACTAGATGAAAGGCACAATGATCAAAAGCTCATTAAAAGAGAAGTAGGTGACCATATCACCTAATTGCTGTTAAAGCAATTGCTTTCCTAAGTGAAAAACCCTCTTCTCCCAAACTTTATTGATGAATTCTACCAAACACAGAAGCAGCAATACCATAAGAATACCTCCCAAAACCTAACATGGCAAGTATAGATTAATATCCTTCATGAATGTACATAGAAAAATCCTTAGGAAAATGTTAGCAAATCAATTAAGAAAAACATGAAATGATATTAAATAACAAAAAGGTAGATTTTTATTCCAGCTATGTAAGATTGGTTCAACATTTGAAAACTAATCAGCATATTAATGAGTAAAAAGAAAAAAAAGATTATTTAATTTGATTCAACAATTATTTAGACAAAAGTAAACAAGCGTTTTTAAAACTAAACTCCAAGAAAGCTAGTATTAGAAGGGAATTTCCTCAACCTAATAAGGGATTTCTGTGAAAAACCAATAGCTAATTTGAATGATGATGGAAGAGACTTTCCCTCTTGGATCAAGAACAATGCAAGTATTTTTATTCTGATCACATATATTTAATATTGTACTAGAAATCCTAGCCAGTGCAAAAAGGAAAGAAAGGCATATAGATGGGAAAGAAAGTTTGTGAGAAGAGATTAAATGATCAGCAATGTAGAAAATACAAAAGAATCTTATAAAAAGCTGCTGAAATGAGGGTTAGTTTAATATGATTGCACATATTTCAAAGTAGCAAGAAGATAAGCTTTTGAGTATTTTACTATAGAAATGAAGAGCAGTTAAGGAGATGGATATGTTTGTTATCCTGATTTGATCATTATTCATGTACACACCTATTGGGCATAACACTGTTTTTCATAGGTTTTTAATTTGCCATATATCAACTAAACCTAAAATAAACATTTCTCAAGGAAAACATATTATCTGGTAATTTTAAAGAAATTTTATAGTTCAAAATGTTGTTTTAGAGACACAAGGTTTTGTAAAGCTTAATGAAGTAATTCTTCTTTTATTTTTTGTCAGTTGTGGGGCTTGAACTTTGGGCCTGGCTGCTGTCCCTCAGCTCTTCAGCTCAAGGCTAGCCCTCTACCACTGGAGCCACAGTGTCACTTCTGACTTTTTCTGCCTACGTGGTGCTGAGGAATTGAACCCAGGGCCTCATGCATGCAATTCAAGCCCTCTACCTTTGTGCCAACTTCCCAGCCCCAGTAATTATTCTCAAGAAGAATAATTTTAAAAACAAATGCCTTGTTCTGTATTTGAATGAGAAGAATAATATTGTATATAAACTTTCTTAATTATTTCTGATATTTGCATGTACTTTACATTAACCTGGTATTTTGAATTATTTTTTCACTTTTGGAGAATTTTTCTCTACATCATGTTTATAAACTGATATGTTGAATTAAATTTACATTGGTATTGTTAAATGGCAACTCCTTTGTACAACTACTTGATTATAACAAAAATATTTTTTAAAGATCTTAACATAATATCCTAGCAATGACTAATTAAAAAATTTGTAAAATCATGCCAACCACGAAGTGGGTATAAATAAAAAATCTAAGTATGATTTTAATAATTATATATGCTATAAGAAATTTAAGACCTATATAAGCAGAGAGATATATTTATCAATTAAAAACCTCAGTATTTAGAAAACAATTCCCTCTGGCTTGATTTACTGATTTTAACAAATTTAAAAATTGTGCCAGTTCCAAGGCCTTGGCACTGTCCCTGAGCATTTGTGCTCAGGCTAGTGCTCTACCACTTGAGCTACAGCTCCACTTCTGTATTTTTGGTGATTAATTGGAGATAAGAGTTTCATGGACTTGCCTACCCAGGTTGGCTTTGAACAATAGTCTTCAGATGTCAGCCTCCTGAATAGCTAGGATTATAGAAGTGAGCCACTAGCGCCCCAGTTAGCTTACAGATTTAATGCAATCCCAATAAACACCCCTGAAGAAATTTTTGGTCTGCAAGTTGATTCAAATGTTATTCATGTGCAAAAGTATATCAGCTTCATTGTAAGATAAAATAATGCTGGAAAACATTTATTGAATATTTGCTCTGTGCCAGGTATTGCTTCATGAACTTTGAATTTATTGAGAAATCTAATCTTCACAACAGTCCTCTGAGGGAGAAGAAATCATGTTACCCCCAGTTTATGGGTATTCAAATCAAAGCACAAGGAGTATGAATATCTCGAATTAATCAGCTTTTTATATTGCTGTTGTTTTTTGGTTGTGGGACTTGAACTCGGGGCCTGGGCACTGTCCCTTTGCTTTTCTGCTCAAGGCTAATCCTCTACCACCGAGGTCCACAGCTCCACTTCCAGTTTTCTGGTGGTTAATTTGAGATATGCATCTCACAAACTTTCCTTCCCAGGCTGGCTTTGAACTACCATCCTCAGATATTAGCTTTCTGGGTAGCTAGGATTATAGGCGTGAGCCACCAGCACCAGGCTAAGATTATCAGCTTTTGGTTAAGAAAGTTTGCCACTGAATCCAAGCAAATGGAGTCCAGATAACTGCCCTTTCGTTATGTATGATCACTAATTTCATTATCAATTATCTATTGTCGCAAACAACCACAAAATCTCAGTGGTAAATGAGACTAAGCCCTTGGTTTTCATGGGTCTGCAGTTTGGTTGGATTGGCTTTGATGAGGTCAGTCGGTTAGCTCCAACTGTAGGTTAAGTTCAGGTCTGCTTCATCTCTCTCATCCTTCTTGAATTACTGGTTTAGTCATGGCTTGTTCTTGTGGTAGTCAGTAAATAGAGCCTTCTAGTAGAACTAAGGCCCATAAATTTATCTTTTATTTCTACCTTTAGTTGCTCAAATAAAAGGGGAGCAAGTAAAAAATGTAGGTTTCTTTTGTAGGTCAAGGAAACCTTACTGTGATGTGCTTCTAATGGGAGAAGTCACTTCAAGAACAGCAAGGTCATTGTGTTCAGTGACATCTATACAACCCGACAGAAGATTGGGGGATATCAGACTTTGATTTGTATTTGTTAAGGGTCTTTTGGACAGGGGAGTGAAGGGTGAAAGCTCTGGCTACCACTTCTCTGAGTATGGAGAACTGTTAGGGAAAATGTCAGGATTGCCTGGTGCTGGTGGCTCACACCTGTAATCCTAGCTATTCAGGAGGCTGAGATCTGAAGATTATGGTTCAAAGCTACCCTGAAATTCTTATCTCCAATTAACCACCAGAAAACCAAAAGTGGCTCTGTTGCTCAAAGAGCAATAGAACTCAAGGACAGCGCCCAGGCCCTGAGTTCAAGCCCGGTGATCAATGACAATAACCAAAAATGTCAGGATCAAGGAAGAACATAGAAAGAAGAGTGATTTGTCTTCTGGAAGGCAAGGGCGGGGCTCTGTACTTCTCAGCATCCCTCTCCTATTTCTTAACATAGAACTATTGACAATGAAGGTTGCTCATAACTTATTTGCTGTTGAACAACAACAGGAAATGGTTACATTTTCACTATGGGAGAAGAGCTTCAACAGATTGTCTCTCAAACCTCAGTTCCTGGGGGTTCTGCTTGGTTTGGCAACATAGTACATGTGTTTGCATTCTGAGAATTATTTTGGCCATTTGTTTTGGTTGCCCCGAGTTACTCCAATATAGTCCAGAAGAAGCTTGTTCTCCTGGGATTTATCACTGATTGCAAAACTACCTCTGGCTAGTGAAAGTGGTAAATTCCTGCTTGTATGTGTTCTTCCCATAATTATTCTGGAAGGTTCAGCAATGTTCCTCTCCCATCCTTTCTTATTGTGTCTATAGAACTGCAAAGATTTCCTGAGTATCTCCAGCTGTCACCTAAAGTCATCACTGAGACAGTTTCTGACTGCTTATTTCTGGAGTAGCAGAGTGTAGGAAGGGAGGTAGAGGCCTGTGCCCTTATGTAAACCAAGCATTATTGGAAGGAAGTGAAACTCATCAGAACTCTTATGATATTTTAACCTCTTCAGAGCCTTTCGCACTGCAGGGTTTTGGAGATGACTTATGAGAATTGTTCCAGAGAAACACATGGACAGAAATGGGCCTTTTCTCAAATTTCGAGTGAGAAACTTTCACTCGTGATTCTTTCAAAGGATCTTCCAGAAATATGTCAAGTAATTAAACTGTATTCATTTAATTCCAATTCTACTATCCTGTGTCCCTTGAGGGTAGGGAAACATGCCTTGGAATCCAACATTTAACATTTGCTTGGAAGAGACTTAACGTGAGCTGCATGAATACATGAAATAATGATGTTATCACTTCCTTGATAAAGCTTCTGACACTTTAAATCACTAGCATGTCTGGAAATTTTGTTATTTTGTATTAGTCAACATTACCATATAGATGGTGCACATTTATGGGATAGCATGTGCTGCATCAATACATGCATGTATTGTGTAATGTTCAAATCAGGTAAACATACCTATCTCCTCAAACACATCATTTCTTGTTTTGTTTTTATATGTTGCCCAGGCTGAGCTGGGTGATTCTTCTCCAAGAGCTATTGATTCAGCTATGGTTCTCTGCGGGCACAGATGAGCTGAATATCAGGGTGGCTCACTCACATGGCTGCTGGCAGTTGATGCTGACTTTTGGCTGGGCAATCGATCAGGGTTTTCATGTGGACAACTATCCATGAGCTCTCCATGTGACTTGGGCTTCTCATAGAATGGTAGATGGCTCCCAGAGGAAATTGTTGTGAGACTGTTTGAACCCAGAGGAAAGAATGGAAACTACCAGTTAGTCATCTTCCAGGATAGGTGACAAATCAGCCATACAGCCATCCATAATTCAAGAGGAGGGAACGTAAAGCCTGCCTTCTCATGGGAGAATGATAAAGAATTAGTGATCTTTGAGTCACTACTCTGCCTATATATTAATGGATATGAAGGATGAAAGACCATACAATGGTAAAAGGGATGTCCTGGAAATCTAGAGGAAAATCTGAAGACAGAAGAATAAGGAGAAGAGAGATAATCTCATTCCTTCTGTTGAAATGGATATTAAAAAAATCTAAGACAGTGACATTTATGTTAGCAACACACACATACACATACACACACACCATTGGCTTTTCATAATTTCTTATTTTTCTTGACTGCTTAGCAGTCTCTTTGGCAATAGTTACACCTCAGACTCGACCCTGACTTAATTCAGATTGTTTTCCAACAACTAGTCTAAATTAATTTGTTTGTTTCTCTGATGTGATCTTTCTTCCCATCCTAGATATAGACATCCTCATCTATAACTTAGTCGGCTGCTTGCAAACTCTTAAAGTGCTGGCACAACACCTGCCTTGCCTGAACTCTTCATTGGAGCTTCAGAATAATGACAAAGACAAATACCAGACAATAGTGGCTTCATGATGATGTCCAAATAGCAAAAGCAGAAGATGGGAAGTTTTTCTTCAATTACTTTCAAGTGGTAAAATACATATAACATAAAATATACTATTTTGTTCGTAGACAGGGTCTTGCTATGTCTTACTCATGATCCTCCTGTCTCTACTCCCAAATTCTGGGATTATAGGCATGTACCATGGCATCCAGCTAAAGTTTCCTGCCTTAAAACATTTTTAAGTGTATAGCTCAACGATACTAAGTATATTCCAGGAAATGAGGTATATGTCCACAATGAGGTTTAACTCTTCTATTTGAAAGAATGAGATCATACCATTTGTAAAGAGATGGAAAGACCTGTGGAAAAAAAGATGTTAAGTGAAGTAAGTCAGGCTCCGAAAGACAAAGGATGAATGTTTTCCCCTTATATGTGGAAGCTACATTTAGCTGATAAACTTATAAGTAGATATGTTGGGTGGTATGCAAGTGGATACAAATGTATTAACTGAAATATGATAGGTTCAAGGGAGAACACAAATAGTGCAATTTCTTAAAAAGGCAAAGTCAATAAAATAAACTCCAGGAAGAAGGTATTGCAGGGGGGTGCTGTGGGGTCAGGAGGGGAGGGGTAGAAGAATGAAGAAGAGAACAGGGGAAGAATGCAGTCGAGGACTCAATGTACATCCTACAAAATTAAGAAGAGTGAGGGAAGGGGTGGGTAGGAGAGGGACAGGTAAGAAGAATGATGAAAGGAGTGACATTGATCAAGATGCACTGAATTCATAAAGTGCTTTGCTAAATGGCAACTCCTTTGTACGAGTACTTAAGTATTATTTAAAAAGATGAAAAGATGTGTATTCATATTTATGTTCAATCTTTTCATCTTGTAAAATTGAAACATGTATAGCAATTCAAACAACTCCCTGTTGTCCCTCCTCTCAACTCTTGGCCAATCACCATTTGACTTTCTGTTGCTATGACTTGGATCACTCTAGGTACTTCACGTAAGTGGGACTATGTAATTATTCTTTTATAAATAATTATTCTTTATAAATATTTATAAAAATTATTTGTTTATAAATACAAAGATATCAGCACATGGTCCTCAAGGTTCATCTATGTTATAGCATGTGTCAGAATTCTCTTCCTTTTTAAGGTTCCATATTAATGTACTGTATGCACATATCATAATCTGTTCATCTGCTGATGAATACCGATCGTTTTCATGATTTGGCTGTCGTGAATAATACTGCTATGAATATGGGTGTCAGTATCTCTTTTGAGACACTGCTTTCAAATTTTGAACATATACTCTGAAATGGAACTGCTCAATCACATGATAATTCTAGCAAATATCATGTTTTAAGCCTAGCTCTAAGGCATTCATTTTGTCAAAAGCTTAGTCATACATAACACAAAATCTCAAAACTCACCTTCTATTACAACTCACCTTCTATTAGCAACATCATATCTCATAGCATGTGGTTATTGTGATGCAATTTACTTTAATGGATTCTAGCAAAGATGACATGATATTTTTGTGCATGTTAGTTTAAATCTTTACCCAAGGGGTGGCTAGTTAACATTTGAAGTTCTCTAATTGAGGATGTTCATTCCAGGGATTATTAGCTCTCCAAAGACTCTAATAAGAAATCAGCATTCCCCAAGCAATTACTGTAAGCCTTCAAATAACTTAATCTCAAATCAATATCACAAGCTTGGTTAATTAGCCTAATGGATGTTAGAAATTACTTTTCATTGGTGAGATGAATCATATCCAAGAATTATGAATTTTTCAAAATTTGGTCGAGGAAGTCCTGTCCTTACATCACAGGGGCATGAAAATCCAGAGGGGTCAATGGCCCCTTAAAGAATGGCACTCTAGACTTAGGATTCCAGATTGATCCCTTGTTTAGTCTCGTATTGGAGGACTTTGTTTTTTTTTTATTTTGTCTAGAAGTTCCAATATTGAACATGGACTTTTCCTGCAAGGTATAGTAAGACAGCTAAAAGTTCATGAAGATAGGACCTCACTGGATTTCCAAGACAAATTGGATACCATCCAGCTGTCTCCTTATATGACTTGTATGAGTATCATAATTGGGCCTGATACTTGTTTTTAATGTACTACTTGATAGTGAGATTGTTGCAAAGACTGACAGCCCTAACTGTTGTCTAACTGTTGAATGTGATTCTCTTCATTCATAAGTCTCAACATGCGAGGATCACCAATTTGCTTAAGTCAAGTAACAGCAGGTGATTTACTAAGAAGCAAAGGGAAGGGTAAATTGCCTGTGCAAACTTTTACCCAGTTTGGAGTTGTTTGCCTGCTTATGGAGTGCTTATCCAGCAATTCTTCCATCCTTTGGCCCTTAGTATCTAGGAACAGACAGAGTGCCTGCTCAAAAAGAACTGGAAAACAATCACCCAGTGGCACTTGCTACTTCAACACCTTGATACCTTGCATTTCAATTACTTACGTAGATTGCCTCTCCAATGTCCAGTAATAAAGTTCAGGTAAAAATGGAAAAGTACCTATAGATGAAAGGTGAAGGTGAAATGTTGTATTCTTTTATAGCCTTGGTCCTGGGAAATACACAATTTTGGATGTTCCTAAGGATCATGGGCATATTTAAGATAAAAATCATAAAATTTTGGATACAAAATTAAATGAAATATTTTGATTCAAGCAATTGTTAGAATTTTCTCTAGTTGATTCAGCCATGAATATACTTTATGAGTAGCAAATTATAGACTGCACATTCATGATATAATTATATTATGAGGAGATTGGCTTTCACATATTTCCCAAAGAATAAGTTTCATGGATTACTGTCTCTCTCATTAACAGGACACATTTTAATGTCAGATAAATCATTGCTATTGTTCTGATTGATGATTTAGCCTAAATTGTAAACAGATCAGTTAAATGATATCGTTAATATTACATTTATAGATTGCAAACAATCTATAAATGGTACCAGTCCTGGGACTTGAACTCAGGGCCTGGGTGCTGTTACTGAGCTTCTTTTGCTCCAAGCTAATGCTCTACCACTTGATCCACAGTTCCACTTCTGGCTTTTGGGTGGTTAACTAGAAATAAGGGTCTCATTACTATTCTGCTCAGGCCTGATACAAACTGCAATCCTCAGATCTCAGCCTTCTGAGTAGCTAGGATTACAAGCAGTAGCTACCAGCACCCAGCATGGAAATAAGCTTTATGCTTTTCTCCTCTCACTTTGATGCAAGTTTCAGACTTTAGAGAACTAAGATTCCTCATCTCTAAATTGTTTCACTCGTGCAAACAAAATGGCACTCACTTAAAGCTGAAAAGGAAGAACGTGTGTCCAAGCGTGACACAAGTAGGTCTTTTCTTCTCTCACCCTTTAACTTCTTTTTTTCTTTTCTGCTCATTTTCATACTCAGGGTAGGAAAAACAGGAAATTAAATTGAACATCAGTGCACTGGCTCGGCACCAACTCATCATGAAAAGCTGTCAAAGACCAATTTTTATGTCAATATGTTTTAATAGTTATTTGTGGATAGATTAAATCTCTGGGTAAAGTATTTTGTTAGGAATTTCAATTCATTAACAGAAAGAATCCCTTCCCTTGGAGGCTCTCTAAGGACTCTTATTTATGGATCTCTGGTGTACCCTCTACAACTTCTGGGACTGGCCAGCGTAGGCATGTTACCTCCATCAATGGTCCATAGTCTGAAGATCTCCTTAATGCTCCTTCTTAGTATGAAAACGGATTCAAGGACTTTGAGATGGGGAATGGTAGCATCGTAGCTCTTTGGAGGAGTACTGAGAGCCTTAATCTTAGGCCACAGAGTGTTTAGGATTCAGGAACAAGAAAAGACCAAGGATAGGTGTGTTTGCTTTAGCTGTTAGGTGGGTGCCATTTTGTATATAGAAATGAGTGCCATTAATTTTGTGCTTGGAAAAAACAAATGAGATTACCTTTGGAATCTGAGTTGCTGGACATCCTGGAATAGAGAATACTAATTTTGGGGTAGAAGCCAAAGAGGAAATAAAGGAAGATGAAAGGTTGTCTTTGTTTTGCTCTTCTACCAGGGAACACCCAATGAATGCTTAATGAATACATTCCCAGGAACTGAGCTTAATTGCATGTTCTGAAACTAATAAAACATCCTGTCTTTAGTGGACTGAGCAGTGCCTTTGGATTCAAATCTAAGTAGGTGACTTTGGATTAGTTTTATAAATATTCAATAAGCTTTCAATCATTTATAAAATGGAGTAAGTGTGGATTTATTTGATGAAAGAATATACTAAAGCACCTAGGACTATATTATGGTGAGGTTCTGGAGTCTTTTAGATCTATAGGCCTCATGACCATGTCTCTCTACATTCCTTTCCTTATGTTGTGGCTATTCTTGAGTCAGTTTGGATGACTCACTGTAATTAATACAGTGTACTACTATATTTGATTCTGGTGCCCTGCATCTTGGATATACATGATTCTAATTTGGAAGGGAAGGGAAATAACAAAATGCTGAAGCAAGGATACAGGTTGACCCACTGTAACAATGAGATGTACAAGACACTATGTTGAAAACGAACTTTACAACTTGCGGGGGAGTGGGAGGGAGGAGTTGGGGAGGTGGGGAGGGAAGGGAGGGTAGGGGAAAAACAAAGGGATGGTAATAATGATGGATAGGAAATGTACCTTACTCATATAAATGTAACCCCTCTGTACAGTATCTTCACAATAAAATATTTAAAAAATACAGTGTGCTTAGGATGTAAACCTTAAGAAGATCTGGCAGTTTCTGCCTGACCATTCTGCTGAATGGGGGGGGGGGGGAGAGAGAAAGAGAGAGCGCAGAGGAGAGAGGAGAGAGGAGAGAGGAAAGAGGGAAGAAAGGAGAGAGGAGAGAGGGGGGTCGGATCTTAGTGTTACATCTGAATCCAGCTTTGAGACAACCTGCTGGGTACACAAGTGACAAGACTCTTAGAACTGTGTAGCTGAGTCCAGTCTAGATTGTGGAATTGTGAGTATACAAAGTATTTGTTGCTTTAAGACATCAAGTTTTGGAGGCTGGGCACAGTGGCTCACATGTGTGATAGCAGCTACTCGAGGATAGTAGTTCCAAGCCAGTCCAGGCAAGAAGTTAGTGGTATGCTCATATAATTTCAGTTGTGGGAAGCCATTTATAGGATGATTGTGGTGAGAGACCTAATCCTGTAGGCAAAATGTGAGATCCTATTTGAAAAATAAAGCACAGAAGGGCCGTGGGATTATGGCCCAAGTGGCATAGCACCTGCCTAGCAAGTGCAAGTTCCTGAGTTTAAACCCTAGTACTGCAAAACAAAAAAGACACTGATATTTTCTTTTGCAAGACTAGATAACTGAAACTGGGATTGTGAATGTGGTGTAGATATTGTTTATATAGTAGAACTATATCATTTGTGAAGTCCATGTTCTAGGTCCTTCTTGAATCCATTATAGCATTCAAGCCCACTCACAATATGCACTCAGTTAAGACTGAAATGTTTGAATGAGTCCTTTAGACTTATGATGGTTTTCCAATATGGTTTATTTGTAATCTGTTTGTAAAAGACCTTGTATCCCTTCACTTCCAACTCTAGTATCAATAGTTGCTGTCATCCAAGAGAAGCTTTCTCCAGGGAGCAAAGTGTGGTTCTCAGCTTCCTATAGCTGCAGGAAAGGCGATCAAAGCCATTCAGAAATGTGGTTGATAGGTGGTCAGCTTGGCTCATTCATCACCAAAACATTTCTCACAGCTTTCTGGCTTTGTAGCATGCCTTAACAAAATTACAAATTATGAATGTCATGGGTGTTTTGGGCAACTCTGGAATGGCTGGAACCATGAATATTAACTCCATAAATGAAAAGGAGTAAACTGAGGTAGCTAGAGTGGCACTGTCCTCTCTTCAACTTTCTCAAAGCAGAATCTGTTATGGAAAATATATTTCAGATGGACTAATTGGACAAGACTCCTTCCTGCCACAAGGTTGGGACACATGGCCCAAGGTGACTACTCAGCACATATTGGTTTCTCTCTCTCTCTCCTTTTCTTTCTCCCTCCCTCCCTTCTTTCCTTCTTTCTTTCTTTCTTTCTCTCTCGCTATTTCTATCTTGCTTTCTCTCTCTTTCTCTCTTGCTTTCTTTCTTTCTTTCTTTCTTTTTTTTTTTTTTGTCAGTCGTGGGGCTTGAACTCTGGGCCTGGGCGTTGTCCCTCAGCTCTTCAACTCAAGGCGAGCGCTCTACCACTTGAGCTACAGCGCCACTTCCATCTTTTTCTTTCTTTCCCAGTCCTGGGGCTTGAACTCTGGGCCTGGGCTCTATCCTTTAGCTTTTATGTACAAGGCTATCTCTCTACTACTGGAGCCACAGCTCTACTTCTGTACTTTTTTGTACTTCTGGTTTTTTGTACTAAAAGAGAATAATAGGAAGACATGATTATATTATTGGATCCCTGGAGCCAGGAATACCTGAAATTGAAGTTTTTTTAAAAATTTGAAACTCCAAGTTGTGAAAGAAAATACATTTCTCTCTTTTTTGTGTTGTTGGTATTTGAACTCTGAGCTTGCTAT
Source organism: Dipodomys spectabilis (assembly GCF_019054845.1). Lineage (NCBI taxonomy): Eukaryota > Metazoa > Chordata > Mammalia > Rodentia > Heteromyidae > Dipodomys > Dipodomys spectabilis. The sequence continues at coordinate 4,555,747 of NW_024871203.1, read as the reverse complement.
GCTGGCACTTTACTGCTTAAGCCTTTTTTTTTTTTTTTTTTTTTTTTGCTTTTGCTTAAGTTGCTTTTCTAATAGAGTCTCATATTTTTGGCCTGGGAGTGGCCTCAGATTGTAATCCTTCTACCTACAGCCTCCTATAGCCAAGGAATAGATAAGAGAGCATCAGTTGTCTAAGTGAAATGGTTAGTATCCACAAGCTCCAGTGTTCATCCTGAAGTAGGGTTATATTATTTGCCTGTGGCTCCTATAACAATTTCCCACAAAGTAGGTGACTTACAACAAGAGAAATGTATTCACTCACACTCTTGGAGGCTAGAAATCCAAAGTAAGTGTCACTGGGCCGAAATGAAGGTATTGACAGGGCTGTGCTCCCTTTGGAGGCTCTAAGGGACAATCATGCCTCTTCCAGCTTCCAGTGGCTTGTGGCCACATCACTGCCATATCTGCTTTTGTGTTCACATGGTCGTCTCTGTGTGTGTCGGATCCTCTCCACTTCTCTCTTACATCTGCCATGGCACTTAGGACCCATTTGGATAATCCAGCATAATTGCCCCATCTCAAAATGCCTAACTGAATCACATATGTAGAGTCAATTTGCCATGTAAGGTAACATTCACAGGCTTTAGGACACAGGATGCCTGCATCTGCTTGGATAACCCATGATAGGGGTTAGATCTGTTGAGGAGGGTCAGGAGTCCTCATTTTGGCTCTGCAGAGTACCTTTACTCTTGGACGATTGTACATACACGAAAAATTCTTGGGTTTTGAGTCTTCTTTTTCTAGCCTCCAATAGGAATGCTCTTTATTTCTGCAATTAACATCTTTTAAAAGCCAGTATTAATTCAACCAGAATTTTAGTTTTTAGTTCCAGTTGTGTTCCGAACATACGTGCTGGAGACTATTCTCAAGATTTTGTTGAGATGTGGGTATCCTTAAAGGATTTTAGATATTACACAAACCTCCAGTGATTATACAAATTGTTTAGGTGACTGTTCTCTGTTACTTAATGTCATCCCTTCCTGGATTTGCCTAGATGTTATCCTTGCCACCACACCCACATTATTAATTATAATAGATAATCTGGAATAGCCACCACATGAAAAATACTCTTCCCATCCATTCTGACCTCCCTTGATTCTCCACCTCTCTCTCTCTCTCTCTCTCTCTCTCTCTCTCTCTCTCTCTCTCTCTCTCTCTCTTCCACACACACACACACACACACACACACACACACACACACACACACACACACACAAACAGACACAGAGTTTCTCAGTTTCTTGTATTTCGGGAAGCCTCTTGATAATCATCTCACTTCTCTAATTCTTTTGGCATGTTTAGATTTGGGCAGAATCAAATTTTCACCTCTTTATTAAATGTCAATACAAATAAGATTAACTTGCTTACTGCTTCCAGCAAGCTTTGAGTTAGTCAGGACTATAAGTGTGGGAAATAATAGGCACACTTGTTTTGTTCTATTTTCCCTCTTATTTAGCAGGGAAAAATTCAGGTACCTATGATGCTGGGCAGCTTTCAGAAAATCCAAAACATTCCTCCTATTTTGGCAGACATCAGAGCATGAGGAAACTGTCAGCATCTGCTTGCTAATGTAAAGGGCAGGGAACACAGCTCATAAAGATAACAAACTCTTGATATTCCATGCATAGTGGTTGGCAATACACAGATTTTGATTAAACACTTCCTTGTGCTGATATTGGCTTTCAGAGAAGAAAATATTTAATCTCACTCTGAGTGTTGATTATGCATCCTGAGCCTCCTATCTGTCTTTATCAGCACAGGGCAGACTTGGTTCAATATTGAACGTGTGAACACATGGCTCAGTTTTACAGGTGACTGTTTTTGGTCAGCAGGCCCCTGTTAAGCACAGTGTAACTTGCTGTACACAAGCCTTTGTGTTACTTTAAAGTGATGGAGAGACTTATACAAACTGTTTTCTGTCTTTTGCTACATATTATTTCCTCTAGTAAATGACAAATTATATTCAATTTGACTTGGAATACATAGTGTAATAGTGCTTTACCTGTTGACAAAACCCCCACAATTTCCTGAGTAAAAGCTTATCTGATCCTACCTTATTGCTTTTTTTCCCCCTGTCAGTTGTGGGGCTTGAACTCTGGGCTTGGGCGCTATCCCTGTGCTCTTCAGCTCAAGGCAAGTGCTCTACTGCTTGAGCCACAGCACAACTTCCGGTTTTCTAGTGGTTAATTGGAGATAAGAGTCTCACAGACTTTTCTGCCCTGGCTGACTTTGAACTAAGATCCTCAGATCTCAGCCTCCTGAGTTGCTAGGATTACAGGTGTGAGCCACCGACGCCCCGCTTGCTTAAAATATTAATCTGTGGCTCCTTACAGAAGAAAAGGTAAACTCATTTTTCCTATATTCATGTCTCTCCACCACCTGCTCCTAGGAAATCTTTCCAATCTTATCTGCATCCAACCATTTGCTATTATGACACGATTCTCCAATATGCTCCATTAATTTCTTCCTTCCTTTCTCCTTTTTTTCTTCCAGTTCCCCTTATTTCCCTTTTTCTTCTATTTCTATCTTCTTGCTTTTTGCTCTCTTTGTCCTTTCCTCCCCTCCTCTATTCTTCATCCTTTCCTCTTCTTCCTTCCTTCCTTCCTTCCTTTCTTTCTTTTTTTCTTCCTTTCTTTTCTTTTTGTCGGTTGTGGGACTTGAACTCTGGGCCTGGGCACTATCCCTGAGCTCTTCAGCTCAAGGTGAGCGCTCTACCACTTGATCCACAGCGACACTTCTGTTTTTCTGGTGGTTTATTGGAAATGAGCGTCTCATGGACTTTCTTGCCGAGGCTGGTTTTGAACCGTGATGCTAAGATCTCAGCTGCCTGAGTAGCTAGGATTGCAGGCATGAGCCACTGGCACCCGGCCATCCTCTTCTTTTTTTCTTATCCCTCCCTTGCCTCTTCCTCTTTTCCTGTTTCTTTTTTTTCCGTCGGTTGTGGGGCTTGAACTCTGGGCTTGGGTGCTGTCCCTGTGCTCTTCAGCTCAAGGCGAGCACTCTATCGCTTGAGTCACAGTGCCACTTCCGGTTTTCTAGTGGTTTATTGGAGATAAGGGTTTCATGGACTTTCCTACCTGGGCTGGCTTTGAACGTTGATCCTCAGATCTCAGCCTCCTGAGTAGCTAGGATTACAGGCGTGAGCCACCGGCGCTTGGCTTCCTGTTTCTTCTTTCTAGTGCACACTCCCTAAGCACATCCAGTGTGTTGGATGGGGTTCTTGGCATGGTAGGAAAGATGAAATCAACAATACGTCTCCCAGCACTAGATGTATCTTTGCTTGAGGAGGTCAGAGAAGTCTCCAGGAAAGTAACAACTCTGAAGAAGAGCTGGGGATCACCAGGTACACAAAGCCAGGGCATTTATTGTTAGCCGAGGCAATGACACAAATACAAAAGCCAGGACAAGAAGTACCACATCAATTCCATCTCCCTTTCCCCTTCTCTCCCTGCCTTCCTTGTGCACAAATATACTGAGTGCCTGTGATATATTGCTGGAGGGCTGAAGACACAGCACTATAGAGGAAAGACAATATCCCTGCCCTCAGGCAACCTATCTGTCAGCAATAGAATGGCGTATGCCTTTCAGGACTGACATATATTCAGGGGCATGCTTGTTCTATGAAAATGGAACGCAACATTTTCAGATGTTACATTCTGAATTTCCTCTTTTGGAGATTCACAATGCACAATTTCACTGACAATGCTCCGGGAAGGCTTCCATCAGGAAATCCGTTATTTTCATTTACTCAGCATTTCTCCAATGTGTTTAACCAGGGGAGACTTATTTTAAGCAGCAGTTATTAATATCACACAAAGCTAGTTTTCTAAAGGAGTCTCTGCAGGCAGTGTTCAAGTTTTCCATTCTTCCAACCTTGTTGCTATTGTATCAGTTACCTATTTTCACAATAATGCGTAAAACAGTCACAACATCTCCACAGCATACAATAATAAGCACTCAGTGCTCACGGAACTGGGGCAGTTGGTTAGGTGGCTCTGCTGACCTTGGCTGAGATCACTTATTTGTTGGTCTGGCTAGTTTATTCCTGGTGGGGAATAACTGGGATGAACTGCCTGTGCCCTGTTTAGCCTGGAGCAGACTAGCCTGGGCCTATTTCTTTGGTAGTGGCTGAAATATAAAAGGCAAGTGGAACTATGTAGATAATTTTTCAGTTTAATATAGCCTGCTTTGTAAAGTTGAATGTATCTTTGTGGTTTTTTGGGGGTTCAAGATTGGAACTCAAACTTGGTACCTGACACTTTTGCTCATTGGCTAGTGCTCTGCCAACTGAACCATGTACTCTCTCTCTGAAGCATTTTCTGACTTCCTCAGACCCATACTCTTTTTCCCTTTAGAGATTCTCTATGAACATTCTACCCTTCCTGCTAAGGTCAGGAACTCTGAATTTTCAGCTTGTTTCACATTGAGTTCCTCAGTGAGATGATAAACACTTTGAAGTAGAGAACATATATTATTTTATTCATATCTTCCACAGTATCCAGCATAGCACTAGGCCCATGATGGGCGGTGAACATTTACTAAAGAAAAATTGATCTAGGTCAGAATTCTCAGGGCCTCTGGTCAGGCTGGCTCCTTGGGCCTGCCCACGAAGCTTGCCCCCTACACTCCTTTTGCCACCTGGGTTTTTACAGGGCCTATATCAGCTCTAGGCAGTGAGAAGTACCAGAAAAGCACTGCCACCGAGCCGGAAGTTGGGCTGTATGGAGGCCCACGCTGTCAGCTCTTACAGGGACTCTAACCACTTCCTCTGAACTTCAGACCATGTGGGAGCCTCACCTCTCTTGTGGTAGCTGTCCTAAATTTGGGCTACTAGGCTCATTCCTTCCTGTCTCCTGAGGACTTCCTGTCTGTTCTGGCCACGGGGGCCATGGTTGATCCTGTGGTGTTGTGAGCGAAGCACTCTGGGTGTGTGTTCCTCAGTGTGTGGCCCCGAGGGCAGCATGAGCTGCAGGAGAGACTGGTCAGAAGTGATGTTGTCTCAGACCACTGAAGTAGACTCTGCATTTTAACCAGGCCCTCATAGGCACAGCTGAGTCTGAGAAGTATCAGCATCTATGCTGACTCTGCAAGTCACTTCCCTGCATGGCTTCCTTACTAGTAAAGCGAAGGACTTGACTCCCGGATTCTTCTCCCCACTGTCAACTTAGATACATTTAATTATGTTGGTGTCTGTTAAGATGTGTTTTTTTTTGTTGTTGTTGTTAGAGAAGCACAAAGGTGTGGGAAGAGGTAGAAAATCCTATTCTGCACAACATCAAGAATTTTGAGAGCCAGAAGGAACCTGATGGAACATCTTCTCTACCTCTCTCTTGTTTAAATTTTTTTTCTTGCCAGGCCTGGGGCTCGAACTCAGGGCCTGGACACTGTCCCTGAGCTTTTCTTTTGCTCAAGGCTAGTACTCTACCATTTGAGCTGCAGCTCCACTTCCAGCGTTTTTGGTGGTTTATTATAGTCTTACGGACTTTCCTGCTTCAAATAGCCTCATATTTCAGACTCCTGAGTAGTTAGGAATATAGGCATGTACCACCAATGCCCAGCTACCTCTTTCTTGGGGTATAACCACAAGAGTTCAAGCCTTGCTGAGGAAATTATCCATCTGCCATCTACATCATCTGTGTTCACAGTGCTTCATGGGCCAGCAGTATCATGGTCACCTGAGTGCATGTGAGAACAGGGTTTCCTTGGCTCCCATCCAGATTTACTGAGTGAAAATTGTCATTTACCAAGACCTTCAGATTGTCCATAATGACAAGTTTAGGCAGCAGTGAGCTACATGACTTAAATACTGGATGACAATTGAGCTCCTGAACATAAGTGGCATTTCACAAGTAGGAAGCAGCAGCATTGGTGCCCCAGAGGCAAAGAAACTTGGATTTGAATCTTCACTTGCCACTTTTAGACTTGTGGTTTTTGAGAAAGGTACTTAACCTACTCGGAGCTTAGTTTCTTCATGTGTAAAATGTGTAGAGCACTTAGTATGGTGTCTGACACTCAGGAAGTGCTTAGCAAATGTTAGCACAATAAGGCTTATGGTTAAAAACACAGATTTTACAGCTGAATTGCTTGGGTTTATAATCCTGGCTCTGATACTCATTAGCAGTGTAAACTTCAGGAAGTCACTTAGCTTCCCTGTTCCCTTGCTTCCTCATTTAGAGAACACCAACAACAGTAGGATTGCGATGATGACTTCATGGGTTAATATCTGTAAATTATTTAAACACTATGTGGTCCATTACAAAGTGCCTGATAAAAATTATAACATTGAAACTAGGCACTGGTGGCTCACACCTATCAACCTAATTACTTCTGAGGCTAAGATCTGAGGGTTATGGATTGAAGTCATCTGAGACAGGCAAATGCGAAAGACTCCTATCTCCAATTAACCAGCAAAAACACCACCCAGAGTTGGAGATATGACTCAAATGGTAGAGCTCCAGCTGAGTTGAGCATATTTGCACATATGCAAAATGTATTACTTTGTTATTGTATAGATTTGATGAGAGGAGGAGTGCAGGCATATATAAACTTTTTAAAGCTGTAGTAAGAGAAGGAGCAATTTTCCTTTACACATAGGAAGTTCAGAAAGAATGGCACCTCTATTTTGGACATTGGGACCTAGATTCCTGTTTTTCTGCTTGGTCATGCTCATCAGGTGGACTCCATCCTTAGGCTGCAGGATGGCTGCTACAGCTTTCATTTGCATTGCCACATAGCAGGCCAGCAGAACAAAGAAGTCAAGGAGTCCAGGAGCTTTGCATTAGTTTTGACTGCTGTGTAGTGATTGATCTCAGTACCTGGAGGCTAGTGCTGTCAAATATTTATTATCTCATCATTTATATGGGCATCACTGGGAGCTGCTTAGTTGAGTGATTGGCTGAGGATGGCACATGCTGCAATTAAGGCAGTCATTGCCAGCCAACTAGGGAAGGAATTGCTCTCAACCTCACTCTTGAAGTTGTTAACAGGACAAAGGTTCTCTTCCAAGCTTATTTACCTGGGCCTCTCCCTAAGGTGACTCAGGACATTGCAGCTGTCTTCCCCCATGAGAAGTCCAGCTCACGCTCAAGGGGTGGGAACAACACAAGGGCCCGAACACCTGCAGTTAGCACCATAGAGGCTGCTTAGCACATGGCTCCTTCCCAGAGACTTGGCTTACTTCAAGTGCCCTTCCTAGCATGCCCACTCAACACATTTGCTTACAGTGCTCAGACCAGGACCCAGTCCTGTGTCATGCAGACTTGCAAGGGAAGTTGAGGAATACAATCTTTTAGCCAGAATCTGGGTTTTAGCTTTTAGCATGAAAATCAGGGCTTTGTTACTAAAGAAACCGGGGAAGGGGATATCTAGTTCACTGTTAATACCCTTCTCTAGGGCCGTGGGTTTCCAAGTGTGATTCCCAGGAACAGCAGCATTTGCATCACCTAGAAACTGTTTAGGAGGGCAAGCGCTCACTTCATCCCAGGCCTGCTGACTCAGAAACCCTGGGGATGGGGCCCAGTGGTCTGTTTTCCTAAGCTCTCCCGAGGGTTCTGATGCATACCCAATTGTGAGAGCTACTGTGACAGAGGACAAGTTCATTGACCTTCTTCTAATAAAACATGCACTTTGTTTAGAAGAACCGACAAGTTGGTGTTGTCTTTAGTCAGCATCATCAGGAACAGAAAGGGTTTTAAGATGAGATATGCACTGTGCCACGAATTAGTCACACTCTACTTTGATGTTCCATCCCAAGGTTGTATGGCATTTTATCAGGTGTTAAACTGTGTTGTACAAATAAAACTTGAGGGCAGACTCAGAAATGGAGATCCTAAATGTGCTTTCCTTTATGATGAGCAAAGAGCTATAGATTCTTTGTGGCTGGAAATGTCAGACTTAAATGGTAGGATCAGGGTAGGGTTATGCAAAATACCACTTATGTAACGGAATCCAGCAAAAGCTGGTTTTAATCAGAACTTGGGAAATGATACATGAAGGCAGGCTGTTAAAAATGGGGGCTTCATTAATCTGTTAGTAGATAATTGGGAGGATGCTACATGGAGTGGAGGACCCACTATGGTATGGACAGTTGCATTCCATTTGTCCATCTGCTTGAATTTCAGTAATCTCAAGACCTATGAGCTTTATTTTCTTCTTTAGATAGAGATGCTGATAACTATAGGTTTACTTGGAGATGAGAAAAAAAGTCACTGATGTCTATGTAATACACTATCTCAATCCTTGATGCACACTGAGGGCTCAATATTGTGATGTGGTCTCTCTTCTTTCTCTCTGTCCAATAATGTGTAGAGATGACTTGTAGTAACAATACTTTCTAGTGGCTTCAAAACTTAGAAGAAAATGAAGTATTCTAAAGTTGGTCCTGATTGCATTGAAAAATCTATCTTTCCCTTTGTATTATGCCCTTTCTCCTCCTTCTGTCAGCTTCTATCAAGTTACATAATTCTTGTTCTTGTTTGGGGTTTATTATCCATCTTTATTTCCCCCCTTTATTATCATTACACTCTTTCTGCAAATGGCTTTTGCGATTTAAACACTCTGGTCCTTTTGTGTTTTGTTTCAGTCATTTGGGTTTCCTTTTGATTAAATATTCCCAACAAATCTTCTGATGAATTGAGGGCAGCAGTTGGAACCCATCCTTTCTGCCATGGCTCTACCACGGAAGGGAGCTAGTGTCTCATGCCAAGGGAGCACATCACTGACAATCACCCTATGTCTTTAGCTTCTCCAAGTTTGTGTGTCTCTATCTGCATGTGTATGGGGGAACTTCAGCACCCTTAAATTGATACTGATTGTGATCATGACACTGGGAAAGCAATAAGATAACAAATTTCTCATCCAGTTTGTTATTTTATTCAATTTTTTGAAATAATTATTGACTGATAATAATTGATGTGTAGCATATAAACAATTCATTTGTTTATAACAATTATTTATATATAATTAATAATTGCTGGTAGAGCGCTAGCCTTGAGCTGAAGAGCTGAGGGACAGTGCCCAGGCTCAGAGCTCAGGCCCCATGACTGACAAAAAATATTATATAATATATTATATCATATAATATATAATATAATAAAATATAATTAATAATTGCTTATGTAAAAATCGTATATAATTATATGTAAAGTTATTTTATATACAAATTAGTTTATATATAATTTATTATTTATAAAATAATCTATTATTTATAATCTTACACTATAATTATAAATTTTAATGAATATTTTATAATTTATTTATAAAAACAAATTGTTTATATATAAATATATTATATGTAAATTATATATAAAATGTATAATTAGTCAAATATTTATGCAAATAATTATTTTGATGATTATCATGATAGCAATAGCCTCTACTAACCATAATGTTTGGCTATCCAGGTACCACTGTGTGTGAGGTTTCTTTTGCTCCTAGAATAAATATGTACAAACATATGACAATTTCATTTGGAAACTTCTAAGCTTATTGATTTTACACCTCTACAAGTAATTCACATATACAAGATTGATAGCTTCTTCATCGCCTCTCCCCTCTGCTCTTCTCTCCACCTTTCTTTCCTTCTCTTCCCCTTCTCCTTACTCATTTCTGTTGTAGCTCCATGTATACCTCTCTCTTCTACTTCTGTGTTTGAAAGGCTTGTCATTATGAGGTGGAAGCTTCCTAGTACCCCTACTCCAATATGAGTTGAGCTAATGCTTTTGCTAAATATCCTCTCAGAGTGGCCTAGAGTGTTTTGGGGGAAAACGCTCAGCAGTAAAACCCAGCAAGTCTGAAGGCTCTGAGCCATGTGTGGTCCAGAAAGTCACAAGTCTCTTTCTTTTGGCCCTTTCTCTGCCTCTGCTTCCTTTTTGGCTTTAGACCTGGCCCCTAAGCAGAGTTGGCACATCCTGTGGGGGAGAGAAGCCTTTCCATGTCAGTGCATTGTGGTCTTTAGGCTTTGCTTGTAGTGAGGAGGGTAGTGTAGAAAGTTGTTGGTATGCCCCATGGGAACTATCCCTGAACTAGTTCTGGTATATTTTCTTGGGGTTCTGTTGGGGGACAAAAACCCTACCAATTATTTGACCAGTGAGGTTTTTTATTAGAGGAAGACATTGTTAACAAAGAAATGAAGTTGCTCACTAGGTACCAAAAAGAGAACCTAAGGTATCATGCAGGTAGCAACCACAGGAAGCAGCTCTTGTCTCTGTGGCTGAAGGAACAAAGAAAGAGGCTGGAATTTAAAGATAGAGAGTAGGAGGATGGGTGCCATCTTGAGACCTCTGAGGATGGTCTCAGTTTGGGTAGTGCTAGGATTGGAGGAAAGGCTGTGTGGCTGGATACAAAACCCTGGAGAGGGTGTTATCATGATCAGATTCTTCATAGTTGTGACCAAATACTTGATAGAGACAGAATGAGGGAGGATATTTGTTTTGGCTAAGTATGTCAGAGAGTTCAATCCATGGTCATTTGGCAAAACTTCATGGTGGCAGAAATGTGTGTGTGTGATGAACTACTTCACCGCATGGCAGACAGAAAGCAGAGAATACAGACAGGGATCAAGAGTCAGGTATAACCTTCCAATTTATCATAAGGAATATAGTTCCTCCAGTTAGTCCCCACTCCTTAACATTTCCAACACCTCCTAAAATAATATCATCAGCTGGAAATTAAGCCCCCAACTCATGATTCTGTGCAGGGCACATTTCATATTCAAACCATAATAGGAATATCTGACTGGTAGAGCTGAAGAGTGTGCAGGTGCTTTATGGATCCCCAATGTCAACATCACAGAGGAGAGTGAAGAAGGTCAGAGAGAATGAATTAATAACTGATCAACTTAATAACTGGAACAGTGTAAGTTCCCTTTTTCTTACTACTGAGCATGTTCTGTGAATGCTTCTCAACTTTAAAAATGTGTATATGAATCACCTAGGGCTCTCATTAAAGCAGAGTTGGATTGGGATGGTGTCAAGATTCTGCATCTCTACAAAGCTCCCAGGTGATGTGCCTTCCTTGAGAATCAAGAGCCTAGGAGGCCTTGAAGAGCTCAGTGCACCCTGCATTAAGGCCTTCCTATTAGGTGTGGTAAGCAGCCTATTGCAGACTCCTCACAAGAATAGCTGAATCTTTGTCATCTATTAGGAAGACAGGTGTCCTGATCTCCTCTCCCCTATTCCTTACTGACATGGTCCCATTTCTTTCTTCCACATCAAGTGCACCAGGAGTTGGCTAGTTGATGGGATTATGATTGGTCCTAGGTAAAGCCTGGCCTCTTCTAGGTGACATGGACATTTTACCCAGAGGTTTTTCATGCCTTCAGTCAGAAAAAGAATAAAGGAAAGGGGCCCATGTGGGCTAATCATAGGTAATTCACTATTGATAACCACCTTTTTCTGATAACCCTAGAGGGTATTTATTATTTAAAAGCTAAGGATGAGTACCACATAGGTACAGGGTCTACTCTCTGTCTCTCTCTCTGTCTCTCTCTCTGTCTCTCTCTTCCTCTCTCTGTCTGTCTCTCTCTGTCTCTCTCGTTCTTTCAAGACTATTTCTGTGCTTTCCCAAGGCTATTATCTTGCTAGATCAGAGTGAGGAGAAATGATGTTGTTCTTAAACAGCTTGGAGGACAAGACCATGCTTCATAAATTGAAGGTATAACAGGCATTGTGGAAGCCTCAGCCAAAAATACAAAGCTGGGAACATCTTGAGCAAACAGTAGCCAAAGAATAAACTGAAAGCAGCCCTGGCTACTGTCATCCTTTGGCAGCATGCTATGGGATCGCACATTGGTGCTTAGCTCAGGAACTCTTGTCAGTGGACTCAGCCACCAAATTGTTCCTACTGGGGGTGAATATACAGCTGGCCACATGCACCCTTTTCCCAAGAGAGTTCTCTCATTTGGTGACAGAGAAAGGTGGGTGGACACTTAAAAAGAAATACACCAATTCTGATACTGCAAGTTGAAACTACATTTCATTCTGTGGTTGTTTTCATGATGGTGTCCATAACAACGCTCCTTTGAAATCTGAACTTAGAGTATTTCAATACTTTATTCACCAGTATTTCAATTTTAATTTTACCCTGTGGTCATCCATGACCTTTTGAAATAGGGACAAGAATGACTAAAAAGGACTGATTTTGCAAGCGAAAGAATTGGAGCAAAGATGTGACTTCCCAAGGGCTTCAAGGTGGCAAAACTGTGATGTAGGATTCTGGGTTAGAGAGAGAAATCCTCCCACCAAAGACCCAGGAAACGCGGCTGAAATATCCTAAGCACCACACTCGGTCAACGCATTTTTTCCCCTGGAAAGGGCTAGAGATAAATATTTTGGTTTCGAGGGTCATGTGGTCTTAATTGCTACTATTCAGTCTCTGCTGTTGGACCACGAAAGTAGCCATGAGACAATACACAAATAATTTTGACTGTGTTCTAACAAAACATGGTTTGTAGAAAACAGGAAGAGGGTGGGATGTAGACAGCTCACTCTATTTTGCCAATTGCTGCTTTATACTCACAGCAAAAGTTGAGACCATCTATGTTCTTGATTCAATTCTTTGGGGAATTGTGAACAATAAAGAAAAGGAGATGGAAAGGAAGATGACAGCATAGAAGGAGGAGCAGGATAAGATGGATAAAGTAGATAGAAGGTGACAATAAATAAAAAGAAAAACAGAAAAAGGAGGGGTAGGTATTAATACAATTTAAAGTTTTTGAGACCGAAGAAAAGTGACTTTTGAGCCTCACCCAGGACTGTATAGGAGTGAATGAAATTTTATTACATTTTTTTCTGTACAAGATGAATTCAATTTCCTCCAGCCATTTTATTTTCAAATGACAAACTTAATCAGAACAGGCACAATGAAGTTGGTGATATTAAATCACTGTCAAGTTATGTCTCTGTAAAAGTAATTGTCCGACTGACTCTTCAGTTGAGCAACAGCAACTTAAAAATACATAATTTATGACCAGGAGTGATGAAATCTCTAAAATATTTCTTAGTAAAGAATGATGCTTCAGTCGCCTGATAACAAAAACAAGTTCTTTGGTATTAACACACTCATGTGTGTGACGTCTTCAATATCTCAGAGATAAAAGATTTTCTTGGAGATGTCAAGTGCCTCATATTGCTAAAGCTTTTAGAAGGTTCTGGAGACAGTTTGGATTATTTTGCATATATTTCCCCCTTCTACATACTTGAAAGATGATGTAAGGATCTCTTTAAAGAGGCTTTCTTCTTCATAGTTTCCTTATTGGTCTTATTGTGCCAGCGAGAGAACTCTGTGAGCCAGCAGCACACAGATTGAAAACAGTTAAAGAGGCAATAGGACCATTGGAGATTCTGGAGGATGTTGTGTTCGTAAGTCCTCAGTGTTGATGCCCTCTTTTGTGGGTGGCACTATGGTGTAGTGGTGATGGGAACCAATTCATGTTGCTATTTCCATACATGTGTGTGGTGCCTTTTGTGTCTATTCACTCCCTCTATCCTGTTTCCATTCCTCTCTCTTCCTTTTCCTCTTCCTTTTAAAACAATTTCTATTGTAAAGAATCCTTTTAAGCTAGGCACTGGTTGGATTATACCTGTAATCCTAGCTATTCAGGAGGCTGAGATCTGAGACTCATGGTGGTTCAAGGCCAGCCTGGCCAAAACAGACCCTGGGACTCTTATCTCCAATTAACCAGCAAAAAGCCAGAAGTGGAGCTGTAGCTCAAGTGATAGAGTGCCAGCCTTAAGCACAAAAGCTCAGAGACAGCGCCTAGGCCCTTAGTTCATATCCCAGGATCAGCGCGTGCATGCACGTACGCGCGCACACACACACACGCACAGGCACACATGCATGCACACACGTGCTCACAAAGAATCTTTTAAAATATCAAATAGATAAAAAAAACATACGTGATCACTTAAGAGAGACTTAAAAGAGAACTCAGCATTTAGAGAGCTCTCAGTAAATGCTACTAATTCAATTAATGAGTAGATTTGAAAAAGAGGATAAATTAGAGTTTCTGAAATTTTGCCACCTATGAAATGGGTGTGTGTCCTTCCAATCAGGCTATTAAATATTGGCAATGTAATACCATGTGATTACATATGTAATACAAAATTGCTATAGCAATTTTTGTGCAGCTAATGAAGTTTAATCACAGCACAACTGTTACTGATTGACTGTTGCTATGTGAATCTATTGTCGCAGTATTCGATTGATCATATTTTCATGTTAAACTTTAGCTCTGATGTCTCCTCTGCTCTCTAGATACCCTCTGGTTATCAAAGGTATTTCATCATATCCTGAATTCACGTCAAACTTAGTCTAATTCTGGCAGAATCTAACCCAAGGGGCATATATTCATCCAGTTTTGCAACTAGTAATTTGGAAGCATCTTTGAAACTTCGGTAACAGATTTAATCTACCAACTTGTCACTTTTACCTCTTACTATTGTCTCAATGTTTGTGTGACCAGCCCCCCTCCCATTTGTATGATGGAACCTAATCTCCCACGTGATAATATTAATAAATGGAGCCTTTGGGAGATGATTATATCATAAGGGTGGAGTCATCATAAAAGGAATTAATATTGTCATAAAAGAGGCCAGAAGGGCTCATCACCTGCTTCTATCATGTAGGGATTCAGTAAAAAGTACCATCTGTGAGAAAGTGGGATTTAACTGGACACCAAATCAGCTGGTCCCTTAGTCTTGCCCTTCCCAATATCTGCAACTCTGAGCAACCAACATTTTTATAATCTACCTGGTCTTTGGTAACTTGTTATAGGTACTATAGCTACAGAAACTATGTCTGAAAGAATGAAGACATGCAGATACCTCCCAAATTGCATTGCATCCTTTTCCTTACCATGATACATAGATATATACTGCTTGGGTGGGCCTCCTCTCCACATAAAATTCATCCTCCTTAAAAACTAATAGTTTTCTTAACTGGCACCCATTTAACCTACTGGATATATTAGTGCTTCCCATTAGTCCCTCTGCAAAATACATAATCAATTCACTGACTGTTTATTGCTGGCATACTTAGGATGCACACAGATTTCTGTGAGGTTGTATGTTTACCAAGACTCCCTAACCTGTTTTAGTCTGTTTTTGAAATAATTACATAATTTAATGAAGTATTATATAAGTTGATGAAACATGAACACATTCATAATTCAAGGAGTTATTTTTTCCTATGAAAATTAGGTCGAATGTTTTGGAAGACTCAATAAAGGCAAGTTGCTATAAAGAAAATTGCTGTTCAGTTAGCTACGAGTAAGAAACCTGTAAAAGATCTCAGAAAGTAAAGCTCCAGGAGGCTTCTGCTATCTGAATGCTTGTAAGTGTATTTTAGTTCTTTTTTTAGCAAGAATTAGAGGCCACGCACTGGTGGTGCATATCTGTAATCCCAGCTTCTCATGAGACTGAGACCTAGAAGACTAAGCTTTGAAGCCAGCCAAGGCAGAAATGTCTGTGAGACTTTATCTCTAAGAAGGAAAAAGCTGGATTTGAGGCCTTGCTCAAGTGGTGGGGTGCCAGCTATGAGCAAGAAAGCCACTAGAGCGCACAAAATGTAAAAAGGGGGAAAAAGGCAATTGAAATAGAAAATTATAGGTAACAATTTCTACGTAAGTAAGAAATCAAGGAAAAACATTCACAAATTTAACATCTTAAATCTGTACAGGGAGACTCGTGAGTAAATGAATATTGCCAATAAATCGGTAAAGCTGTATGTATGTATGCCATCTTCAGTGATTCTTATATTTAGAGCTTTTTAAAACAACTACCTAATTACTTGTATGGAATTCATAGGATTGTTTTCATCCTTTGAACTTAATGTATTTGAATTCCTTCTTCATTGTTTATCTTAGAGTCCAAAATCCTTACATGGTGTGGTGTAGGTGAGTTGACCTAAATTCATCCTGAAAGCTTAAGTTCATCTTAAGAGTTTCCCTTCAGGGGGCTGGGAATGTGGCTCAGTGGTAGAGGGTGTGCCTAGCATGCATGAAGCCTTGGGTTCGATTCCTCAGTACCACATAAACAGAAAAAGCTAGAAGTGGTGCTGTGGCTCAAGTGGTAGAACGTTAACCTTGAGCACAGAGAGGTTTTAAGGACAGTGCCCAGGCCCTGAGTTCAAGCCCAGAACTGGCAAAAAAAAAAAAAAAAAGTTTCCTTCTCTGACCCTCTCCCCTGTTTTTCAGCCCTCAGTATCATGCAGTCTTTTTTCACAGGGACTTTTGATGTACTGTTCCTAGAGCACTTACCACTTCCCTTTTACCAACTCAGATCACGCACTGATCTTCCTGAGGAGGTCAAATCCCTGGGGCGTTTGCTTTTGTTACATCACTGTACTTTCTATCACAGCATTTAACACAGTTGGAATTTTACATTTATTTTGTGTTATTTGACCAGTGTTTGCTGTGTGACTTTCCAAGGACTGCCACAACAAATTACCATAAATGTGGTGTCTTACAACAATAGGGAAGCTAAGCATTGTGGTGCATTCCTGTAATCCTACCACTTGGGAGGTTGAGGTAAGAAATAACAGCCTGAACTACAAAGTGAGATCAGGTCTCAGAAAAATACAAAAACAACCCATACCCTGCCTTTCCCCTCAACACAACCCATAATTTATTATCTCACTGTCCTGAAGGCTAGGTGTTATCAGGGCTATGCTCCTTTGATTGGATCTAAGAAAGACTCCTTTCTTGTCTCTTCTAGCTTGTGGTGGCGCCTTGCATTCCTTGGCTTCTGGCAACCTCATTCCAATCTCTGTCCCATCTTCACATGCCCTTTTTCTCTGTATCT
Organism: Dipodomys spectabilis; assembly: GCF_019054845.1. Classification (NCBI taxonomy): domain Eukaryota; kingdom Metazoa; phylum Chordata; class Mammalia; order Rodentia; family Heteromyidae; genus Dipodomys; species Dipodomys spectabilis. Next base: position 4,538,909 of record NW_024871203.1, on the reverse strand, counting down.
CTGAATCTTCTTTTTCTGTCTCCTAAGAGAACAACCACTGAACTTAACGATCTACCCTAATTCAGGATGACCTTATCTCAGGAGCTTAACCCTGATTAAATCTGCCAAGATTCTTTTTCCCAAGTAAGGTTTTTCCCCCCCACAAATTCTGGGTGTACTTATCTTTTGTGAACTGCCAGTTAGCCCCTTAGACCTACTTACCACATTAGACTCAACAAACAGTGCTCAACAAGTATTTATTCCTTGAATAAGCGAATTTTCTTGTGTCATCCCTAAACTGACTAAAATGATTAATTAAGTGGAAATTCTGGACTACTGAAAAATTGATGCAGATATTCTAATTACATTTGTAAATAAACATTCATGCCTATAAAAATTATATTGCTTTGTAAATGAAGTACTTGCTATTTTTAAGTGTACCAGGCCCTCTTTTTCCTTTTTCTGAATGACTAGTGACGTTGCAATGCTTTCAAAGAAAGCTTAAGATCCAAGATCATATTCTTCCTCATTTATTATTATTTACTTAAAACAGAATCTGTTGACACTAGCCCAGTGAGTGTTTCATGATGAAGAGATACTGTAGAGATAATAAGAGAAGAAGAAAGACAGGAGACTTCAAACATCTGGAGACCACACTCTGTCTCACAAATGTCAGTATAGATGGTTCAATGTATGACATTTCAACTTGGTAAAAGCAATACGCATGGCAATAGAAATCATGCTTTGGCTTTTGAAGTTTGATTTTTTTTCTTGAACTAGACTCGTGATATGCAGTAAGGTACTCTCTCGTGAGAGAGTACCTGAGGTGAATCTCCCAGTGAGCTGCATGATCACAAGGGAAGATTACTAACATATTGGGCTGCTAATGTACTATGATGTTTGGTAGAATAAGCATTTTAAACTTACACCGTTTCCAACCTATGAGGGGCTTCTAAGGATATAACCTTATCCTAAAATGCAGATTATCTGTATTACCAATAAAATGTACTCTATTTTTTATTGCAAAGATGCTGTACAGAGGGGTTACAGTTACATGAGTAAGGTAATGAGTACATTTCTTGTCAAGCATTGTTACCCCTCCCTTGTTGTTCATCCACTATTCCTTCCCTCCCCCACCTCCCTCACTCCCCCCTTCAAAGTTGTAAAGTTCATTTCTGGTATAGGTACTTTAAATGTAGTATCTTGGTCTCATATACCTTTCTTGACTGTTATTATTATGACTTTTATAGCTTTTAATAGTAACGGAAACTTTTACCTGGGGACAAAAGAAAAAAATCTCACCGCCCCCCCAGAGGTTTGAGGCTCAAAACTGCCTATTTTATTAAAGTTTTTGCCATTGTCAAATGTAGCACAGGCAAGGTAGTTTTAGCTTTAGATTTATACATACAACTTTGGAAAAAGTGTATGTATACCATAACCTCCTCGGCAGAAGCTGCTCCTAGGTTTTCAGATATTATTTGGTGCTGTGGAATTTAAGAAAGCAACAAGAGAGGAAGAACAAATCACAATGGTTATAGAGGTGCCACTATTAATCCCTTTCATAAAACAGGGTCCTGTCAGGTGAGATTAAAGTTGACTAAAAGTCAATCACTTCGATTAAGGTTTCCTATACTCTTCCTGATCAGAAGCAATTCTCAATTAATAATGGATATAGGAGTGGGCTGATGGTTCATTTTCATTCTCATAGCTATAGAAAGGAGGATCTTAGGAAGCAACCAAGAAAAGCTGTAAAGCTAACTGCAGCAGCAACTCTCCATTTCATAAGCATCTAGACTTTCCTAAACACTTTATTTAACATCAACTTGATAGGGTAGAGATTCCTAGCATCAATTTATAGACACACTAACCTCAGAGAGGTTTATAAATTGGTCCTAAGTCATATAGCTAATAAAACATCTCTGAGAACTAGCCTGTCTAGTTTCAAAGCCTACATATTTTCTCCTTTTCCCAAGCTGCTTCCTTGAGTTTGCTTTCTAACAAGAAGAGTTAGTTCTTTGGTGAGGTAGTCTCAGGTGACACTTGGAATTTCTTGCTTTTCAAACTGAGATGCTTGCATTACTGTCACAGTGAAGAAAACCACATGATCCATGATGTACCTTTCATGTCAAGTCATTTAGGAGGTATATTTTTCTATGAACTAAAAATCACATTCTTTAATTTCTTTCTTCAAGGTTTTATGGTTTCCACTGGAGAGGTCTTTCACCTTCCTGGTTAGAGATGGGTACCAATGGGAAGGAGGAGAGTGAACAAAGTATGTATATATACATGTAAATAGAACAATGAAACCTGCTGGAATTGTTTTTAAGAAGGGGGAGGAAGAATGAGGGAGAGAGATGGAGAAGGTGCATTTGATCAGGATACTCTTTATGCATGTATGACTATATCATAATGCCCCCTTGTACAACTAATAGATTCTAAGAAACAGCTCTTTGGGAAAAAGAAACTAAAAATAAGAAGTGGCAATAGCATGGGAAACTGGTTGTGAGAATTGCCATTTAGTGATCAATCAGGAACGGAATCCACTCTAGGTACTTCAGAAGGACTTCAAAACTGGAAGCTGTCAAAGTGTTGTCAAGATAGAAGGAGCAAAAAGGGAAAGGTGGGGAAAGGAAGAAGTAGTCATTATAGGAAGCCCCTTGGGGGCTGGAGGAACCATTGCAAGTACTGAAGGGGCAGAAAGAAAGAGGTGATGTTACTCCACAGCCCAGCCCAGAAGCCTGTCTTCACTGAGATCATTCACAGCTGCTGCTTTTGAAATCTAGTCACTCCTCAAACCACCAAAGGCTACTGGAGCCTGTAGCTGCCCATGATGTCAGAGCTACTAATATCACTGTGGTGCTCAGTGTTGGCAGCAGCAATTGTCCATCACCGCAGCTGCTGGAAAAATAGAAGACCATCTGCTGAGTCAGAGATTCTGCCAGAACCAGGAGGAAAATATCTCTTCCTCTGCTTCTACCTTCCAATCTCCTGTCATTCTTTCCCTAGGGCAAAACCTAACCAGAGGCCAACAGGAAAGGTAGTCTGGAAAATGTGGTTTGCTCACTTTTGCAACAAAGAGATGAGTAAAGAAAGATGAGAATGTGCAATTGGGTAACTGGTCAAAACCTGTTTTGCAATCACTAATGTAACATATTTCTATGAAGGTTTACTTTTATATTTCATTCCAAGGAAGTAAAGGAATATGTTTATTCCTTGAGATAAGTATACATAATTAGATTTCTAAATCTATCTGGTGTCTGAGTTCAGGTAGTGAGTTTGTAGAACAATTTGAGACAGTAAGGGATATTTGTGTGTGTGTGTGTGTGTGTGTGTGTGTGTGTGTGTGCGTGTGCGTGCGCACCTTTTATTCTATGCTCTACCATTAGGCCTCACACAAAATATAGAGGTACTGAAAACATTCAGAAGATTAATTTCTCAGTCCAATAAGCAATCATATGATCACTATGCTGAGAATAATTTCCTTAGGGAAGGGTTTTACACACCATACTCTATGGATAATAAGGATTTTACAAAAATCAAAAGTTTCCACATGCCAATATTGTCCTCTAGGCCAATGATGTATTCTGTAATCTCCTCCCCCTTTAAAAATAGCTTTGCGGTGAACACATGCATTGCAGACTTTGACCAGTGCATTGCTACACACACACATGCATTAGCAGACAACCCAATTTAAGCTAATCTTATTTGATCCCAGAAGCCTCTTTTTACAAACACCTGGCAGGGCCCTACGACCTGCTACCACCAGGAACTACCATCAGTTCTGTCTCAGCCACATAGTGAAATGTACCCACATTTGCTTTCAGGGAAATAGAAATTCTGAACAATATTTCTTGTCTCTAGATTTCTGGCTTTGTAGCCATATATATATTATCATATATAATCATATACATATATAAAATATGATCCTCTGAGCCCTTCTCTCTGTCTCTCTGTCTCTCAGCATCAATTAGTAGTACAAGAGTATTTTGTTTAACATGTCCATTTTGGATACAATACGTCTTGATCAGAATCACTTGCTCCATTTTTCACTCTCCTTCCCTTTTCCCTTCCCCTACTAGTCTCTTTGACTTTCCTCGGTCCATTTTCATACATGTACATCAAATATTAGACTCTACTTGATCTCTGTCCTCCTCTCCATTCACTCCCTTCCCTTCAACTTCCTAATATTCTTTCTGTTAAACCGCATGTTAATTTTTCAAAGTGATTTCATCATGGAACCTCACAGTTACAAATACCATATTTAATCAGGTTGATCATATATATATATATATATATATATATATGCCTATGACTGCATATATATTTACACAAGTGTTTATATTTTAGGTCTAACATCTACAGATGAGAGATAACTTCTGACTTTTGTCCTTCTGAGCCTGGCTTACTTTGCTGAATATGTATTTCAGGTCCATCCATTTTCCTGCAAGTGGCATATCATTTTTTTCTTATGGAGGGTTCACTTCTTCATATACTACATAAGACAGGTAACATCTGTCTCACAGACTCAAAGGCAAGGTGAAACAATACAAACCTCAGTAGCAAACTATAAAGTATCGCAAATAATGTAAGGACTTCTGGCTTCTGTTGGAGAGGTGCTCAACTCATAAAGCTGTTTGTGCTGTCATTCTACAGTGGGCCCTCTTGCGTATAATAGCAATTCTTTTTTTTTCTTTTTTTGTGTTGGTCATGGGCTTGAACTCTGGGCCTGGGCACTGTCCCTGAACTCTTTGGCTCAAGGCAAGCACTCTGCCACTTGATCCACAGCGCCACTTCTGGTTTTGTGGTGGTTAATTGGAGATAAGAGTCTCACAGACACTCCTGCCTGGGCTGGTTTTGAACCGCGATCCTCAGATCTCAGCTTCCTGAGTAGCTAGGATTACAGGCGTGAGCCACCAGTGCAGGCTAATATCAATTCTTGAGCCTTCTTTCCACCTTCCTGTGATTCAGTACTTGCTGGGGGCCTATCACACCCTTGTAGGCCCAGATCTAATGTGAATTCTGGCAGCTATAATCCATTTACTTCTCTGTTCCTTTCTAAACCTAGCCTAGCTACTGTTCCAGAGATAACATTCTCAGAGATAACACATCTCTGATCTTTTCTCTCATACCTAAAACAGAAACATTTTCACAAACACCTCTTTGTTTACCATCAAGTCCAGCTTTCTTAGTTAGATAATTGAGACCATTTTCTAACCCATTAGGTCTAATCTCTACCGCCCAAGTTTTAGGTTTGAGCCATGCTTCTAGCTCTCTCTTAAAACTCCAACTCCTGGGCTCAAGTTTGATTTTTTTTTCCTTTCTGCAGCAGTTCTGGGTCTTGAACTCAAGGCTTTATGCTCTCGCTTGGTTTTTTTCCACTTATGACTTGAACCATACCTCAATTTCTGGCTTTTTGCTGGTTATTTGGAGATAAGAGTCTTATGGATTTGTCTGGCCAGGCTGGCTTTGAATTGTGAGCCTCAGATCTTAGCTTTTGGAGTAGCTAGGATTATAGACATGAGCCATCAGTGCCTAGCTCAGGGCTCCAGTTTGGCAGAGCCTCACATTAGTATGTAATATGGGACCTGTTACTTTAACTCCTCTGTGCCTCAGTTTTTCTTCTGTGTAAAAGGGATAATAATAATAACAACACTGATTTTATGGGATTGTGTTTAGAGTTACATGAAGTAACACATAAGATTCTTAATACAGTGCCTGACATAATTAAGTGGTCGAGAAATGCCAGTCATTTACTCTGCATAATTCCATTGGCACCAGAAACTAGTATTTCCTTTCTCTTCCCCTGCTGTTTCTTCATCTGGGGACTCTCTTCATCTTAGCTCCACCACTTAAAACCATACTCATTTGTAATACAACTTTGGAAAATTAGTTTAGCACTCAGCCTTTGTTTTCTTTTTCATCTACAAAAGGGAGAAAGTCATATCTATAGAGCTTCAGAAGACTGTTTTACAGGAAAAGTGAGATTATATGAAAGTTTTCTGATGAACTGTAAAGTATCTTGCAAACCACTGTGAGCTTTCTCTCCCCATTCCCTGGTTATTGATCCCTACTTTATTCTTCTCTGAACCTATGAGCCTCATAGAACTTTGCATTTATCCCAGAGCAGAGCAGCCTTGTTATAGTTTGCCTTGTGATTTATGCTCATGTCTAGATTGGATACTTCTTAAAGGCAAGACAGATGTCTTCAGCTGGAGCACAAGGTAGCAAAGGAAGCTTGCTGCCCAAATTCATGATAGCTCTAGTTCACAATGCCAGTTGGTTTCTTAATTACATTGTTCTTTCCCCAGGAAAGAACTCTCCAAAGATGGGATTTCAATCTTTGCTGACTAGGCTGTGTTATAGATCAGTACTATTCCAAGGATGGTTTCAGATATCACTTGCAGAACCCTGGACTCTACCCAGCCAGATCTACTGAGTCAGATTTCCTGGGGCTACACAGAAATTTAGGTTTAGTAAGTCTTCTTTCTCCTTTTCCTTTTCCTTTTTGGTGGTAGTAGGTTTTGAACTCAGGGTTTCATACTTGCTAGGCAGCTACTCTAGTGCTTGAGTCATGCTTCCAGCCCTTTTATGTTCTGGTTATTTTTGACATAGGGCCCCATTGGACTGGCCTGGCCTACACCATAATCCTTCTATGTCTGCTTTTGGCTATAGTTGGAGTGATAGTCATATACCAGTGTGCCTATATGTTGGTTGAAATGGGGTCTTATGAACTCTTTGCCCAGGCTGGCTTTGAACCATGATCCTCCAAGTCTCTACCTCTCTAATAGCTAGGATTACAGGTGTGAGTCATTGGCACTCAACCAAGAAACTAATGATAATATCTGAGATACACTGGTGTAGACAGTTTGAAGCAGGGAATTAATGTTCTTCATCTGAAATTTTATAGAAGAGTGTCTATTTGTAATCTATTTAACTGAAGGCAATTTATTTCTAACCAATTTTGTCATGTTTTCAAATATGCTCAATTTCTTAGACTCCAATGGGACTTTCTCTAGTGTTCTGAAGCGTGAGAAGCAGTAATTTTATTGGTTTATTATATGTATGGAAAATTTTTAGGAAGAAAAGAAGCTAAAGAAGAAAAAGGCATCTAGTGGTATGTTGTCAATCAAGTCTATAATAAACTATGACTTGGTTTTGTAAGAATATGAAGCATATGACTGCATCATCCTTTAAAGCATTATTCTAAGCTATTAAATGAAAGACCACATTCGTACAGTCTCTGCTTTTACCCTTTGAAGGCTTTATCCTTCCATACTGGAAAGCAGAATCGGATATTGCAAACAGTAATGGTTTTCGGCTGGAACCTGTTATAAATGTCGTCTTCTCGGCTGTGGAAATGAACAGTTCAGAGGCTAGATACTAATTACTGTCACATGAAAAGCAAGGGAGACATATGATGACTTCTTGGCTGTCAGAATGCCTGTCTTCTCACAAATGGCAGTACTTCACAGGGACTTTTACACAGTGCAGTTTATAATTTGCATGGCTGACCTGCTATTTAAAATCCCAACAGGAAGATTAAGAATGTTGACACAAAAGCAATACCAACCAATGCCCTTTGGCCTTCTTAAACTTGGAGCAGAAAGCTCCTTCCCATTTTAAGAAAGGTTATAATCTGTCACAATAGGAAAAGGAATTACAAAAGGACTGTGTTCTATAATAAGTCTAGGACAATTCACAATTCTCTGCAAGCAATTGTAGTTTGCAGTGTGTGATTTGTGTACATATATATGTCCTGGCTGGGTAATTTGGGCATAAATTGCTTTTAATAAAACAAAGGCTGTGTGTACTAAAGCCAAAAGATGGCTAATTCTGGAATGGATTTGTGCCTGAAAGTTTGATCTGACTCCTAACGCTGGACTGTTTTGCTGGATTGCTAGCGGAATAAGTCATACAGAGCTTTTGTTGAACATGCGTGACCTCAGGATATTGGGATGCCTCTAAGGAGATAGAGCTAAAGGGAATTAAGTGAATGAATGTGAAAAGCACATTGCACAATGCCTGCCACATGGCAATTGCTATATAAATGTTTACTAAATACATGAAAAGTTCTACTTTGAACTGAGGACACTTTTGTATGTGCTTCTAGGAAGATTTTGGATTAGGAAATGGACATATCTAGAGAGAATGGGCATCCTGGGGTTTGGACTATAAAATCCCCACAATTTAATTGGTACTAATTACATATATACCTATATATATATTACTGGGGTTGAAACTGTGCTTGCTAGGCAGGCTAACCACTTGAGCCACACTCCCAGCCCTTTTTGCTTTCCTTGTTTTTTCAAGTAGATCTCACTTTCTCCCCAGGCAGGCCTGGACCATGCTCCTTCTACTGAAGCTTCCTATGTAGCTGGGATAACAAGTGTACACTATTATGCCCAGCTTTTGATTGGTCGAGATAGGGTCTCAACACCCATTTTCCCAGATTGGCCTTGAACCTAGATTCTCCCAATCTCAACCTTCTTAGTAACTAAGATTATAGGCTTGAACCACTCAACCTGGCTTCAAGTATCTTTGTTTTTTTTTTTTTTTGCTTGTGATTGCCACATATGCCAAATTTCTACCTAGGATTCCTTGTGGCAATGCCTACAAGAAAATGCACATGCTTATCAGGGTTCATTCTACTCATAGCAGTCAGTTCACCTCAACCTGATGTTCCTTTTTCTTAGGTGTTGAGGCTCACATGAGATCTGAATAAAAACTAAAGTTGAAGGTACTACTCACATGGATAGGTTTTTTTTTAGATACTAGTCCTGGGGCTTGAACTCAGGGCCAGAGTACTTACTGTCCCTGAGCTTTAATTTGCTCAAGGATACCACTATTCCACTTGAGCCACAGCTTCCATTTCCAGCTTTTTTGGGGGGTAGTTAATTGGAGCTAACAGTCTCATGGACTTGCCAGCCTGGGCTGTCTTCAAACTGGGACCCTCCCATCTCAGCCTCTTGTGTAGCTAGGGTTTCAGGGGTGAGCCACCAGTCTCCGCAACCTACCATATTTTGTCAATCTATTCGCTAGCCCCTGCGTGCACAAATAATTTTATTATCAAATATTTTATTATAGTACAACTGGGAGTGAGGGGAAGCCTAAATATTTGGTGAATCACCCAGGCTGAATAGCTAAGAGTTGATGTATTTTGCAAGGGGTGGGGAGATGCAATAGCAGAAATATCAGGAAACTCCCTCAGAGTGAAATGCAGTGGGGAGAGGGAGGAGAATCTCTAAGTTACTTCTATGAAAACACTGATAGAAAGCTCATCTATGGCTCTTCAGATGTGTCTTCCTGACTCACACTCCAAGAAATGAATGGAAGGCATTCAGTGCAATTGTCACCATTTCTTGACTACTCAACATCCATTTTGCCGTTGGTTGGTTTTTTTTTTTTTTAACCATAACTGTGTGTTTCTTTTTTTCAATAGTCTGCTTGGTTTGAATTCATTCCCAAGGCTCCTTGAGAGAGCACATGACCCAACTCTGGCAGATGAGACTGAGGAGAATTTGCCTGGAGAGCTTCTGGGAGAAAGTTGCCAAACTTCCAAGACAGAGCTACAAAGAGACACTCTCTTTCCCTTGGGGTTTCTGTGCCCAGAGCAGGTACCTACAGCCAGTTTGCTGCTTGCTCAAGGCTAAAGGCTGAGGGAAGTCAGAGCTGAAAGGTACAAGGGACGAGGCAGGTGAGATTAAAGATGATTGTGAGTTGAAACCTCCACTGCAAGGATGTGGAACCTCCCAGAAGTTATCTTATCAGCCCTTTGAGCCCTGTTTGAGGTAGGTGATTTTATCCCTGTTTGTATGGAATGAGGAAACCAAGAGGTTAAAGTGCTTGGGTTACCCAACACCTAGGTGGAAGATTTAGAACTCCAACCAAAGTCTGTTCCACTTCAAAGGCTGGGCTCTAGTTATTGTTGTGTGTGTGGGGTCTCCTAACCTTGCCTTCCATGAAAGAAAATGGCCAAGAGGCAATAGATTTACAGTGGTTGTGAGCCTAGCAAAGCCTGAGAGTTTGCATGGCCTGGTTTTTGGTTTTGTTCTTTCTTTTGTCTTTCTTTCATTTTTCTTTGATTTAAGTTTTTGATGTTGGCTTTGCTGCCCAGCATTTGACCTATCTTGACCTCCATTTCATCATGTGTAAGACAGTTGGAGCAGATGTTTACTGAGGTTCTTTTTGGCTGGAAGATCTTTCGAAATGCTTGGTCAACCACAAGGAGGGATGAGAGAAAATAAATAACATACATTTGGTATCTTGAGAAAGGGCACTGGACGGGATTGTCCCCTTTCAGCCAGAGATTCAGGGAACCTGAAGAACTACTGAGGGTTCCACGTGGCATCCACTGGAACAAGCCATCCCCAGGATTCCTTGCTAAAAAGAGCTAAATAGAGACCAATGAGGGATATTTTCTGCAGGTTCTTCTTCAGCAGTGCAACCAGCTTGATCATCAAGTTGCTAAAGAGGGAATAGGTTCGAAAAGGCATTTGTACTGTTATTCTATCCCCACAGTGCTGACAACAAGGCAGGAAAGGGTGAATGAGGCACTTTAAAATAACCTCCTTTTCTTTGTTGAGGCATAGTATCACTGTGTAGCTCAGGCTGGCCTTGAACTCACAATCTTCTTGCCTCTGCTTACTGAGTGCCGGGATTATAGGCACGTGGCATCATGCCCAGCTTTTAAATTCTCATCTCTCATTCCCTTCTGCTTTTGTTCATTTGCATCACTTTTCTGTTTCCCATATTTTATTTCAGATTGGCACATAATAATTGGCTATGCTCATTGGGTATACTGTGATGTTTTGGTACATGTAGACATTGTGTGATGATCAGATCAAGGCAATTAGGATAGTCATCACCTTTTCATTTCTTTGTCCTGAGAACAATCAAAATTTTCACAGCTATTCTGAAATATATGCTGTATGTTGCTAGAAAATACGTTTCTATGATATCTATTATCACAGATGGCAACAATGCTCAGAGAGGCTTCCTCCTCAAGTTCCCAGAGAGGGACATCTTTCACCAGACTTTGTAGCGGTCCTTTGAGGATAAGAAAGGTGCTGAAATCTTTAAAGATAGCTTGAGTCCCTTAAACCTCTCCCCTATCTATTTTACTAGGGATGCTATGACGAAGTGTTAGCTACTGGTAACTTAAAATAACAGATTTTTTTGTCTTGTATTTCTAGAGGCTAGAAGTTCAGAATCAAGATTTTGGCAGGACCAAACTCCCTTTGAAACCTATAGGGAGACAACTTTGCTGTCTCTTCCAGCTTCTGGTAGTTTGCAAGTAATTCAGGGAAATGTTGGGTTTACATCACACACACACACACACACACACACACACACACACACACACACACACCACCACCACCACCACCACCACCACCACCACCACCACCACCACCACCACCACTACCAATATCACCACCACCACCACAAAAACAAAAACAATGCATCTGGATCAACATAGTGTTTTTGAATTTCTGGACCATAGTAAATAGTAGAGACATATGTCAGAAGCTGTGATTCTTAATAACAGACGACTTCAAAGATTTAGGGCAACCAAGCAACTTCCTTTTCAAGCGTGCCAGAAAAAAAAATCATTTGGAGAAGTTTCAGGGCAATTGTGACAGGGAATAACCACCATTTGTTGCAAGAAGTCAAACAGTGAGATTTCCTTGCATTCAAATCCTGTTGAAGACTCTGTCCTGGGGCCACCCAGACAATCCCTGAAGACCACATCTGTGGCTATGCTCACTCCCACACTCATAACCCTTGTCACTCGCTGCTTCGTTTAGGGCTCAATGACTCCCAGATGCTCTCCCTCCATGTTAGTCAGAGGCTGGATCAGCGTGAAGAAGGACAAGGTGGAAGAAGCTGACCCAGCCTTGGAGAGACCCGTCAGCTTTTGGATGAACTTCTGCAGCATGGGTTCCAGAAAAGTATAATCCTTTTGTGATGTCAGGGACTGGCAATTTGGTTTTCCAAATTTAATAATGACTCAATTATTCCCAGCTTGAAAACACCCATGCACTATTGGCTCTCATACAAAACATAGTTGGAAGTTGCTAAGAAGATAGCTGTGTGTTTGGCACAGGACATCTTTTGGGTCAGAATGTTAGTTTGTTTCCATGGTCAGCAAAGCGACTCAAGGAGTTGTAATAAAAGCTCACTGTATCAGACTACACATCTCTGTAACTTCTCGTCAGAGTTGAGAAAATAGGGAGAAAAAGAGCAACACATGAGAAAATAGGGAGAAAAAGAGCAACACAGAATTTTTTTTTCTTTTTCTTTTTGTCCATTGTTGGGCTTGAACACAGAGCCTGGGCACTGTCCCTCAGCTCTTCAGCTCAAGGTGAGCACTCTACCACTTAAGCCACAGTGCCACTTCCAGTTTTCTGAGTGGTTTATTGGAAATAAGAGTTTCATGGATTTTCCTGCCTGGGCTGGCTTTGAACCATGATCCTCAGATCTCTGCCTCCTGAGTAGCTAGGATTACAGGCGTGGGCCACTGGCGCCCAGCATAACACAAAATTTCAATGACTACTTTTGTGGAACAAAGTGCCCCTGCAAACTCAGTGGTATAAAGCAATAAGAACTGTTTTGCATGTTCATGATCTTGTAGGTTCAAAATTTGTAGAGACACCATGGGTAATGCAGGCTTATGATCTACCATACCTGGTCCTTGGCTAGGTGCCTTGAATGGCTGAGAATGGATTGACATGGTTAAGTTACAGTCATATCTCTGGGGCCTCTGTTCTTTCATATGTAGCTTCTCCATGTGGCTAACTTGGTTTTCCCAAGATGGTCTCAGGACACAGACTTCTCATAATTAGACAATGGAGGCTTTTAGGTTTCTCAAAGGCCTAATACTCAAAGGCTTACCTCAGAATAAGAACAATGTCAATTCTGCCCTAGTATACTAGTCAAAGCAAGTTAACTAATCCAAGGGGACGGGAAATCTGCTGTTATCTATCTCTTGATGGGAATGGTGACAAAGAATGTGTGGACACCTTTAAGCTACCCCTGGGAGAGAAAAGTGGAAAGAAAAGGTTGTGACCAGATTAAATCAAGGCCAGCAGTCAACAGAAGTCCTTGTGACTCCCCAGCTCATTCTTCCAGTGGCTAATTCTTAACTTTAGGGTGGAGCAGCAGCAATTGGTCTTTGAACCTTCAGCTATACGCTCTCTCGAAGACTTCATTTTAATTTTTTCAAAACTTTCCCTTTGCTCTCTCTGCCTTCCAATGGCTAGTCTTTTCTTTTCTTTTTTAAATAAGTTTTTTTTATTGTGAAAATACCATACAGAGGGGTAACAATCACATGGGCAAGGTAATGAGTGCATTTCTTATCAAGCATTGTTATGGCTAGTCTTTTTAAATGAATGATTTTTTTAGACATTTCTGATCATTTTATTTTGTTTTATAAAAGCATTTAAAGCAGTACAGAAATACCCTTTCCATTTCCAAAATGATGATGTTACATTAAACACAGTAAAATGCACATACACATAACTAGAATATAATTGTGCAGCAAAGGGGTAAAGGAAGATACCATAAACTGCTGTTATTCATTTGATAATGGTGATTGGGTAGAAAGTCAAAGCATATGTCCTAGTGTATGTACATTTTACACATATAATTATTTTATTAAATAAGATCCTACACTAGATATTATTTTGCAAGTTGCCCTTTCCATTTAATAATATATCATCGTGATTGTTCCATATTATATGTGTGTGTGTGTGTGTGTGTGTGTGTGTGTTCATGTGTGTGTAAAAATATATATTGCTTTCTTTTAAGTGGGGGCATCTTGTTCTGTTGCATTGATGTGGCAGAATTTCTGTAAAACTTCCCAGTAATGGGGCTTCAGTTTGTAATATTTTTCAATAACTACAAATTGTATTTGAAATAAGTACTCTTGCATACATTTTGGACATGTTTAAGTACTTCTATATGATAGATGCCTGGAGATATAATAGCTGCGTCAAAGCATATGGGCCTTTATACATTTTACTATACAGAAAGATGATCCTTAAAATATGGTGTACCAAATTATATTTCCTCCATACCCTTGATAAAGTAGGTTTCACAAATGTTTTGTTTTTCAGGTGAATTGATGGGTGAAAATAACTTTTTACCATTGTGTTTCTTTCAGACAATTATGGGTTATTTGTATCTCTTCCTAAGAAATATCCTCTGTTACTTTTTCAAGTAAAAAGTGTTCTTTATTTATGTTTTTTTTTGGTCTGGTCTTGAACTCAGGGCCTGTTCTCTCTCCTTGAGCCTCTCTGTACTCAAGGCTAGTGCTCTACCACTTGAGCCACAGTGACACTTCTGAGTAGTTTATTGGAGATAAGAGTCTCATGGACAAGTTTACATTCCCACCAACAATGAAGTAAGGTTCCCATCTATCCACATCCCCTCCAGCATCTGTTGTTATTAGAGTTCTTGATTTTTGCCATTCTAACTGGAGTGAGGTGGTATCTCAATGTTGTTTTGATTTGAATTTCTTTTATGGCTAGGGATGTTGAGCATTTCTTCATGTGTCTATTGGCCATCCTTCTTTCTTCTTCAGAGAAATTTCTCTTTAAGTCTTTCGCCCACTTATTTATTGGGCAGTTGTTTCTTTGAGGATTTGTTGTTGGGGGGTTTAATTTTTTGAGTTCCAAGTATATTTTAGATATGAGACCCTTGTCTGTTGTATGGCTAGTGAAGATCTTCTCCCAATCCGTGGGCTTTCTATTGATCTTGCTAGCTATGTCCTTTGCCATGCAGAAGCTCTGCAACTTCATGCAATCCCATTTGTCCAACCTTTCTTTGATTTGTTGTGTTTCCGGGTCTGTATTCAGAAAATTTCGGCCTGAGCCAAGGAGACCTAGAGTTTCTCCTATTCCATCCTGTAATGTTTGTATTGTTCAACCACTTTGGAAAGCAGTATGGAGGTTCCTCAAAAGACTTCACATAGAGCTCCCCTATGACCCAGCAATCCCACTTTTGGGCATTTACCCAAATGTTTACAAACAAGACCACACTAAAGCTACCAGCACAACTATGTTTATTGCAGCATTATTTACCATAGCTAAGATATGGAATCAGCCCAGATGCCCCTCAGTAGATGAATGGATCAAGAAAATGTGTTATATATACACAATGGAATTCTATGCCTCCATCAGAAAGAATGACATTGCCCCATTTGTTAGGAAATGGAAAAACTTGGAAAAAATTATATTAAGTGAAGTAAGCCAGGCCCAAAGAAACATAGGTCCCATGGTTTCCCTTATTTGCAATATCTAGTATATGTATGAGTCAAGCGGAAAAGGTCAGATAATGTGATGTCAGGAAAATGAACCCTTAGATATGTATTTTAATGTTTTTTTCCTTTCATGCATTTGTTTCTAACGCATTTATAAGATTATCTCTTTGTAGCTTTGTATGTCCCTCCCCCACAGTATAACCCCTGCTTTCACTATATTTGATGTCAGTATAACTTGTAGAGGAGATGGGGAAAAACAAGTTGTTTAAATAAGGATACAGGTGGACCTGTTGCAACAATGAGAAGTACAAGTTGTCATGTCGAAAACGAGCTTTACAATGTTGGTGGGGGGGGGAGGGAGGTGGGGAGGATTGGGTGGGGGGGTGGGGGGGGAGGCTGGGAAGGGATGTGAAGGGTAAACAAAGGAGGAGGCTGCAATGCTTGATAAGAAATGTACGCATTAACCTGCCCATGTAATTGTAACCCCTCTGTACAGTGTGTTCACAAAAAATAAAATAAAATGAAAAAAAGAGTCTCATGGACTTTCTTGCCTGGACTGGCTTTGAACCCTGATCCTTAGATCTCAGCCTCCAGAGTAGCTAGGATTACAGGTGTGAGCCACTGGTGCCTGGCTAAGGTTTTTCTCTAAATATATGTGAGAGCTCTTAATAAATCCATCCTTTGTTATTAAAGTGAAATTTTTAGGTGTGGAATTGCTGGATCAAAGGGTTAACCTGTTAAGGGAAGCCTTTTGATATTGTTTAGTTAAGTTTCAGGGGGTACTTGGCTCAAGTCTATCTTCAGGTTAGACGGTTAGAAGGGAGTCATCTATTGATAACTTGAGTCAAAGTTCCTGCCAGTACCCAAATTCTGTGTGAACTACACACTACTATATTCTAAGACTCTTGAGGCCCAGCTATGCTTAGCAACTTTGCAAATTATTAGCAAACTTCCTCCTGAATGTAGATGAATTGATATGTGGCTCATTAGCCGTGATAAGAACCAAGGAAAAGCTTTCTTTCAAAGTGTGTCCGTGCTTTCTTGTTGTCCTGAAGAAGAGAGATCAGGACTCTGTTTTTTCACTGAGCTATTTGCTAAGTATGAATGAACTAGTCATTATTTTGGTCACTTATGATCTGGAATCTCTAAGGATGAGGTCAGTTTCTAAATATGAGAATACAGGGTTTTTTTTTGTTGTTGTTAGATATAGGTGTAAGTGAAAGAGAAAATAGTGGCAAAAGTTGAAAAGCAGATAACTTGTGGTGTGTGGACATACACAGGAAGTTGCTGTTAATAGAAATATGATTTAGGAGATAGCCAGGAGTTGGCACGGATATTTCTGCCATTCGAGACTCTAGAAATTGCAAAGGTAGCATGGTATTATACCTCAGCTGTTTATTTAAAACATTTAAGGAGCATTTCATTAAACACTAATGCTACAGAGACAAGTGTGATGGAATGATTTACACTTCAGTTCTCTTAAGTCTTGAAAGTCCAGATCATATTTAGCATCATGAGTGACTGAAGGGCTGTGACAGTTGGACGTGGATTTGTTGTGTGTTGGGTAGACTAGGGACTTACTTGGAGCAAATGTGGGTCTTTTGCACATGCAAGGGGAGGGTGCTTGCTGTCAGTGTTCTCAATAGTGTGTTGCAAGGACAGGGGATTTGAAGAAGTGTTTTTGTTTTATTTTGTTTTGTTTTTTGTTGGTCGTGGGTCTTGAACTGAGGGCCAGGGCGCTGTCCCTCAGGTCTTCAGCTCAAGGTGAGCGCTCTACCACTCGAGCCACAGCACCATGCCTGGTTTTCTGGTGGTTTGTTGGAGATAAGAGTTTCACGGACTTTCCTGCCTGGGCTGGCTTTGAATCACGATCCTCAGATCTCAGCCTACTAAGTAGCTAGGATTACAGGCGTGAGCCACTGATACCCGGCTTGAAGATTTTTTTAATTGACTTTTAGCTCTTTTCCAAATTGGCTTGATCTTCTTTGAAAAGTCACCAATCAAATCTAAATGCCCTATTTTCTTGTTCATAATAATTAGAATGTGCCTACAAATCTACAAGTAAACCCAATGGACAGTAAAAGACAAAAAATTACACTTGGATATGATAAATGAAACGGGACTCTAAACATTCACACAGTGAGACCAAAGGAGGATATTCTTAGGAGAGGATCACAAAGGCTCAATAGCTATGTGCATATGACAATCTAAAATGATACTTATCAAAATGAACTCCAAGAAATAGAAACAAGAAGTTTTTTTATTACACTTTTTCCCCCTATTTTTCCCCTTTTGTTGAGTTTTTAACTTCTGTACCTTTTGTCTTGGAGTAAATTTATCTGATTTGGGGAGGGGAAAGAGAGGCACAGAAATGGTGAAACAAAGAGTGAATCAATTTAGCAATAATACTCACTGGACATTATGCTGGAAATGAACTATGCAACTTGGGAGGAGAGGGGTTGGAAGGGGAAAAACTGGGGGAAAATGAGGGAGAAATGTTCAAGGGAAATGTACGAATTACCTGATTTATGTAACTCTAACCCCTCTGTATATCACCTTTATAATAAAATTTTAAAAATAAAAATAAAAACTCAAGCTTAGCTCCCTCCCCCCCAAATGCATGTTGACCAAAGTATTTTCTAAAAAAATATTTGAAGGAGAATCAAACAACCTCTTAAGAAGAAAGTATTTTATAAGCATCAAAAATGCTCATACAGCTGGATACTGGTGGCAAAGACTTGTCTTCTAGCTACTCAGGAAGTTGAGATCTAAGGATCATGATTCGAAGCCAGCCTGGGCAATAAAAGCCAGTGAGACTCTTATATCTAATTAACTACCAAAAAGCCAGAAGCAGAACTGTAGCTTAAATGGTACAGAAGTAGCCTTAAGCAAAGACGCTCAGGGATATCTTTCAGGCATTGAGTTCAAGCCCGAGGACCAGCATATATGCACAAATGCTCATCTAGCTAGATATATAGCCCAGAGGTAAAACATTTGCCTAGCATTCTCAACTTCTTGTATTTGATCTTCGGCACTACAAAAAGTACTCATACAGGCAAGTAAATTGTTTCACCCTAATAGTAAGAAGAGGGGTATCATTTGTTAATCCATTAACATGTTCTAGTTACCTGCAATGAGCCAGGCATTGTAGGGGCTAGAATAATAGCCACATGAGCTGGTTTCTTCATATAGGAGTTTAAAGACCAGCAGACATACTGGTCAATGCTGTGTTGGCTCACAAGAATAGATTGCTAAATTTTCAGGCATTCTGCAGGTTGATGATCAAACATAGCCATTATTTAAAAGATTATATGGTTGACTCTCATAATTCACACATTCCATAGTTCTGCATTTTCCTACTCAGTAAAATGAATCTATAGATCCCTAAATCAATCCTGGTGGTCCTTGGTGAATTTGGGCATGTGTGGAGTTGTGAAAAATTTGAGTTGCCCCAATGTGCCTATTTCCAGCTGACATTGAACAAGGCGGTCTTGTTTTAGCTCTCCTCCTATAAACAAATGTCTCTTTTGTGCTATAGTCAGTGGCAGGGTTTTCCACATTTTTGTGCTTTTTGTGAATGATTTTGCTGTTTAAAATGCTCCCCCCTCCAAGCATAGTGCTGAAGTGCTGTCTAGTGTTCCTAAGTATAGAAAGTCTGTGATGTGCTTTGGCGGAGAAAATATGTGGATTAGATAAACTTTACTCAGGCCTGCGTTACAGATAGTGGTATTGGCCATAAGTTCTGTGTTAAGGAATCAGCAAGCCATACCTATTAAAATGTCTTAGAAATGTAGATAAATACTTTTAATCTAATACACACAAATAGAAATACATAGAAAACAAGGTTATATATTGATCATGTTATGGCAATAACACAATCCGAAGCTCATAGGAACCTCACTTCACATTTCCTCTAGAAGCATTGATTCAATTTTTGTTAATTCATTGTTTTCAAAAACATTTTAGAACATAACTACCGTGACTAGTGAGCATTGATTATATAAGCTTAAAATGAATTACACAAAAGGTAATACTCCCAACTGTTAATTCTCTTCAGTGATCTTGAGGTTATCCCTATTGCATTTATATCATAGGAATTCTAGATAGTAGGGCTGTTACTGTGCACCTCCTTTCATGTTCAATGATGTCAAGTCATGACACTGACTAAGGTGGCAGTAGTTATACTATGGAAATGACCACATGCTACAAATCAAGGCTCTCTCTGCTAGCTTCTAGCCAGTTGTTAAATGTTTCTAGTATATAACTGCCCTGAACTTTTTCAGAGGCCATCCTTGGATCTAGTGGGGGCTACTTTCATGCCCCAAGAGGGAGCTCAAAGTTATAGGGAATTTCTCTCCTCCTACCTCTACCTCAGGGCCATTAGCCAATGACTGAGTGGGGTTCTCATGCCTCAAGGTGGGACTTTCCCACAGATTCCAGATGAGTTGAGAGCTCTCCAATCTCAGATTGTACATTTGATTGCACACCCCCCTTTCATCTCCTGCCTGCTTCTCTTTTATGTTTGCCATTCTTTCCTGGGAGCTTTCTCATTTTTATCAGCATATATTAGTTGCATACAGGGGTTTCATTGTGATGTTTCCATATATGCATATAATATATTGTAATCAAACCTTTCCCCTCTGACAGGCCACCTCAACCCTTTCCTCCTTCCTGTAACAATTTCAACAGTTTTCATTATTCTACTTTCATATATGTGTCAAAATACTTTGACCATATTCACTCACTTATATTCTCTCCTTGTCTTCCCTTCACCTTCTGGTACCCATCCTCAAACATGATAAATTGCTTTTTTTGTTGGTTATAGGCTTGACCTTAGGGCCTGGGCACTGTTCCTGAGCTTTTTTTTTTTCTCAAGGCTAGCATTCTACCACTTTGAGCCACAGCTCCACTTCCTATTTTTTAGGTAATTAACTGGAGATAAGAGTCTCTTCTTGCTTGGGCTTCTAAGTGTAATACTCAAATCTCAGCCTTCTGAGTAGCTAAGATTACTGCCACCAACACCAGGCCAAGGATAAATCACTTTTACACAAATCTAACAATCAAGGCTTGCTCTTGGAGTACCCTATCTAAAACACTATTCCTGCAAACCTAGGAAGGAACTCATGGGGTCAGCAATCAGTGTACATGTATCTCTGGCTGTCCCTAAAGAACTACTTGTAGACCTAAAATCTCTAATTCTAATTCCTCCAAAAACAAAACCAAAACAACAACAATAAAACCCATTGCTTTCAAAGGGTAAACCTTTTGATTTGAATATGCTAATGGACCATAAACAGGTGTGAACTAAAGGCTTTTCAGGTTTTACAGTTGCCCCTTATGGGCTTAATACATTCATATTTTGATAAAATATGAATCCAGCTTGACTTATATGTGGGTTTGGTTCTACTCAGCCCAACTAGTAGCCTTGAACTCTGACATGCAAAAATAAATCACACTTTCATCAAGTTCTCAGCTTGTTGAAAAACCAAATCCCATAAGCAATGCTGCAGTCACTTCCTTTGAAATGTTTATCTATTTTACTGTGATAAAAATGTTAGAAATATTCAAGTAGCCTACTGTGCTGTTGTATACAACTGGAATGTGGTTCTCTAAACAGTTTCTATATTTTAGAATTATTATTGCTATAGAGTTAGCAAGTAACAGTTCAGTCTGGGTAATTGTGCAGTAATTAAATGCTTGCTTGGGAAAATAATTTTAGATCACCAAATTGCTTTATTGCATTTTGAAAGACTGAAAGGGGCACTCAATCAAGTAGAGACTATGTGTTTGTCTTCTGAACAAGACTGTCATAAATTATTCACATGGCCAAAGACTGAATTTGAGAAGGAAGAGACTTGGGGCATAGGGCAAATATTGCTCCAACAGTCATTTTAGAGCTACAGGCTTATTTCAAAGATTCCTGGCAAGAGTTTGAGGATAAGGAAGAAGTATCTCCTTATCTCATCTGAATTTTTTTTTGAACTGAGATCCCCCTCACTACTAGGGGATTCTATTATTCTCCTAAATATTGTCCTGGACCATAGAATTCATATCTACTATCCTGCTGTCTAGAAGGAAGAATTCCCATTAATTTGTATTAAATTTTGAGGAAAGCACAAAGTATAAGTTTACAAAATGTGACAGAATTGGCTTCACAAGGATTCTAACTATGCTTAAGATTTTGTATTTGCTCTGGATTTTTTTAAAGTTAAACAATAATTTCCCTGCCGAAGAATGCACAAAATCAAAGTGTATAGCTCCTTGAAAGACATGGCTAAGGAAATAAACAAGCAAGTTACAGACTGAGAGAACGTGTTTACAACACACATGTCTGATAGTAGACTTCTCTCCAGAACACACCCAAAACTTCAGCAATTAAAAAAGTAAGATAAATGATCCTATTAATAATGTTCAAATATTTGAGAAGGCTCATTTGATGAATGACCAATAAGCACATGAAAATGTTCTCAACATTATCTGTCTCCCAGATGAAGCAAATGAAAAAGAAAAGTCGATGACATGCTACTTTTTCTCCACTAAACTGGTTAAGATGAGAAATATTTTTAAAAATCTATACTCTCATATAAAAGCCATCCAAATAAAGACATAGAACAATTTCATTGTCCTTGGAATATTTCCTCATGCTCCCTCCCTATAATACCCTCTCCTAGAGGTACCTACTATTCTGATTTTGAAGACAGATTTGTTTCACTGGTCATTATCATTCATATCAAAACATGTACTTCTCTTTTGTCTAGCTTTTTTCACGTTTAGTGCATTCTGTTCCATGGATGAATATCAGATGTGTCAGTGGTTTCTTTTTAGTGCTAGATAGTATCCAGCTGCATGGATGGATGTACAACTTTGTTTACCCATTCTCCTGTTGACAAATTCCCCCTAAATTGTGTTTCCTATCAGTAAAGCTACTATGAATTTCTTCTTTAGTTTTTGGGCAGTATTGCAGTTTGAACTCAAGGCTTTATGTTCATTAAGCATGCATGCTAACACTGGCAGCATGCTGTCAGCCCTATTGTTATTTTTCCAGTAGTGTCTCACATTTTTCTGGACTGGCCTGGAACAATTCTATGTGTTGCAACTTTTTACTGGTTGATATGGAGTATCTCATAAACTTTTGGCCTGAGCTGGCCTCCTGAACTTAGCCTCCCAAGTAGCTAAGGATTACAGATATGAGTCACTGCATTGGCCTATGAACATTCTTGAATAGTTATTTTTTGTAGACAAGATACAAAGCAGTTTTGTTTGAGTACTTATTTCTTTTGGATATTGTTGAGTCTGTTTCTGAAATTACAAAACAAGGTATCAGTTGGAAAGGCACCAAAAAAACGGACTAGACAAGGACAAATCTTTGTACTCTCTGATGACCCGAATCCAAAATTTAGAGTTGGAACATTTCAAGTCATCGCTAAGCCATGGGGAATTGGAGAAATGGCATTCAGATTATGTCTTGGTGAGATGAGTGTAGACACTGTGTCAGTGTGGATGAAAACATTCAGGGAAGGCTTACAAAGGAATGCTTGGTACCTGGGGGAATTGGGTTACTTGAGACTCAGTGCCTGGAAACAGGCTTGTCTGGGTTTATCTTACAATCACTCACAGCCAAGAATAAGCAAACTATGCAAAGGAAAGGGTGGATTGAGACTCCAGTGCAAAAGACTATGGAGCCACCAAAGCTGGCCTGGTTGGTCTTAAGGGGATTGCATTTGAGATTTACTCATTGCTGAACAACCATCTGATAATGGAACTCCGCTGCGGACCAGCCTAACCACACACAAAAAAAGATGGTCGACTTGTGAAAGGGGTTATGGCGCCCCCTGGGGGGAATATTGAAATTTTTCTCTTGTAGACATCATTTCCTTGTTCTGAGATCAAGTTCAAGTTGTGTTGAGAAACTTCTCAGAAATCCTTATTGTAGTAACCCTCTTCAAAGCTTTCAAAAATAAATTCAAAATAATATTGAATTTGATTGGCAACAATTGGATTCAGGGAAAGTTTGGGAGGAATATGTGTGATGTTTAAGCTCTCACAAGAGAGGAAGGGGAGGGTTTTGGAGTTCTTGCTTATTGTCTCTGGCAGAAGCAGCTTTGTGTGATTGGATAGTATTTGCTTTGTTAGGAAAGGTGGCAGAATAAGACAGTTGGGGTTTTTTGCCTGTAAAGTTCAGCTGGCAAAATGCCTCTATAAGAAGATGGCTGCAATATTGTGTCTTGCTTGAGAAATTCTTTTTTTTTTTTTTTTTTTTTTGGTCGTTGTGGGGCTTGAACTCTGGGCCTGGGTATGGTTTCTGAATTCTTCAGCTCAAGGCTAGTGCTCTACCACTTGAGCCACAGCACCACTTCTAGTTTTCTGGTAGTTAACTGGAAATAAAAGGTCTCATGGACTTTCCTGCCTCTGGTGGCTTTGAATTGCAATCCTCAGATCTCAACTTCCTTAGTAGCTAGGATTACAGGCATGAGCCACCGGCGTCCAGGTAAAATGAGAAATTCGTAATTCACAATCAGCACTATCCTGTCGGTGGGCATTTGAGAGTGTATGGAAGCAGTTTTGATGGTCACCTGACTGGATACGATACCACTGCTATTGGATGAGGTAGACGAAGGAGGAAAAGTGTCTAGCATGAAGGAGAGTTGTTCTGTCCGAGGTCCAATAGGACCTCTGTTGGGAAACATGTCCTCCTAAACTCAGGAGAGCTGGAGATATTTATAAGCAATCCAAATTCAGAAGATTTAACTATATAAACAATGTCAAGTAAGTGAAAGCAGACTAAAGGAGCTCATTGAGGCAGGAATGGAGGTAAGCCTGGTTTCAGACATTGGAGTGTATTATTACTTTTCCCAAAGCAGAAATGGAGCGCTGGCCTTAAGTGAGCTATGGAGATGGGAAGAGTTGTTTTCCAGGATCCCCAGACTTGCTTTCTACATCTTCTTCCAAATGTGCCTGGTTCCTGTTGTGCTCCCATGCTTCTAGGAGTAAAGAAGCAGCTGATAAATTCATTAACTTCAGAGAATTTTCTTTTACTCCTCCCAGAAGGATACCAGGAGAGGAAGAATCTTGAATGTTGGAATTTCGGATGTGGGGGAGGAAGGTAGGTGTATGGGGCAGTGAGATCTTTCTAGAACTTCTTCAATTATTCCCAGGGGGAAAATCATAATGATTTCCTATAAGGAATCTAATCAATGTGGAATCTAAAGTGTTAACATTTGCTGTCACAATAACAAAGAGAAGGAGAAGGAAGACTGGGTACCTTTGCGAATGTATTGGCAGATGAACAAATTGAACAGGACTCTTTTGAAGCATTGAATTTAGAATGTGTCATGTGTATGACATTTTGTAAACTTTAGAGTGCTATGAAGTCTTGATGGATTTTCATTATACCAAATCTTCCTGTATTTCTCAGAGTACTTAACTTGGAATTTTACACAAAATAGGCATTTAGTAAGTACATGCCAAATGGAACAAATTAGGCATAAGGAGTTGCAATGAAGGCTAAGGAACAAGGTCTCACGTTGCTTTATTTATCACTGGACTGACATGCCTCAACTTGGATGAGATTATTCCCTGAGAGGGAAATCTGGCTGCAGTATCCTGTACACATGTCTCACTTCTCGTTTATGAAAACGATTGATAGTACATCTCCCTCATGCTTCTACAGGCTCTACAATCCTTTCCTATATGTCTAAAATGGGAAAGCAGGGATGGGGGGATTGTTACTGCTATAATATTATCCATTGTCTGGATAATTAGGGACTATGAAAATCTAATTAGTGAAGCCCTTAGGATTGTTCAGTAAACTCAAGTCTCTAGCATCAGACAATTAGAGCTATCTTCATTGCTTCCTTTTTCGGTTTTTGGTCGGTCCTGGGGCTTGAACTCTGGGCCTGGGCGCTATCCCTGAGCTCTTCAGCTCAAGGCGAGCACTCTACCACTTGAGCCACAGCACCACTTCTGGTTTTCTAGTGGTTTATTGGAGATAAGAGTCTCACAGACTTTCCTGCCCGGGCTGGCTTTGAACTGCGATCCTCAGATCTCAGCCTTTTGAGTAGCTAGGATTACAGGCGTGAGCCACCGGTGCCAGGCTCGATTCCTTTCTTTATTGGGCAAGATTAAGAAAAGAAGAGAAGAGCTTAAATATCTTCAGTGAGCAATCATCACACCAGACACTGACATTGCTTTTATGGTGTTCAAATTCTGGAGAGGATGTTGGACATTGCCATAATATGTAACATAACATGCAACCTTGGTTACATATTATCACCTTAAACATCCCTATCATCATGCTGGGTGCCAGTGGCTCACACCTGTAATCCTAGCTACTCAGGAGGCTGAGCTCTGAGAATCATGGTTCAAAGCCAGCCCGGGCAGAAAAGTCCATGAGACTCTTATCTCCAATAAATTACTCAGAAAAAGCTGGAAGTGGCAGAGTACAAGCTTGAGCACAAAGAGGTCCAGGAACAGTACCCAAGCCCCAAGTTCAAGTCCCAGGACTGGCAGAAAAATATCCCTATCATTAGCCAGGTGGGGTGTAACCCAGCACCGTAGTGCTAGCACGACGGCGGAGGCAGGATGATTTCAGGTTTGAGACCAGCCTATCATACATAATGAGAGATTGTCTCAAAACAACAACTCCGCATGCCCAAAGCACACTCATTTCTATAAAATTGGAAGCTCTGGAGGTAGATCCCAAACTTTAATATTTTTTATACTCCTCAAGCGATCCAAAGTGCAGCTGAGATTGTAAAGCACTAGGAAAGGAAAAAGATACAAATCTGTAAAGGGACATTTTGGGGGAAATATGCCAAGGGAGGGTGCAAACAAACTCAGTAGGAAGAGCACAGGAGAGAGGAAATGAACTCTGACACTTAGAGATGCTCTCGACCTTGGCACAGCATTGAGAGAATAAAAAGAGCACTAGAAAATGGCAGATTCTGGAGAGAGGAACAAGAGGACATCCAAATCATTTTCCATCTCCAAGATAACTAGCAAAAAAAAATTCAGGCTGAAGGCATGGTCAAGTGGTAAATGCTACATGTGAGTAAGCTGAGCAAGAGCACAAGCCCTATATTCAAGACATGGTACCAACATATACAAACACACACACACACACACACACACACACACACACACACACTCACACACACACACACACACACACACACATACACACACACACACACTCACACACACAATTATAGGATGAGATTTGGTTGTGCATTTTAGAGGAATATGATTCCAGAATGTGAAAATAATTGGCTGCCAAGTAGAGCGACTCGATGTCATAAGATGGTTATGTTCTGAGCTTCTGAAAAAAAAAACCAGAATGAGAGTTGATCCAAATTTAAAAAGCAAACAAACAAAAAAATCCCCAGAAGCCTAGAGATGATTCCGTTACCCCTTTTGTCTTGAAGAAAATCAGAGAATGTAGTTTGGAAAGCTTGATTTCAAATTCTCACAGTGGAGAAAGCTGTAAGTGCTAAGCCCCTGTGTGCTACAGGAGAGGAAATTCACATTTCGGCTCTCTTTCTCACACCATTGAAGCAGCTGCCTGCAAGGTAAGATAGCCACAGCAGGAGAATAGAGAGGAAGAAATTACATTCCACAGCTTTGGAGTTTCTAAATAGATTCTGAGAAAATCTCTTGAGCATTACCAGTGTAGTTTTAAAGACTAGGAAAGCCAAAATTTATGCAGGAAGCCCAAAGTTCTTAATCTTCTCCTCTCCTCAGACTCACCCGGGGGTGGACAGGGGAGAATTGGAAAACCTACCAAGTCTGGGCCTTCACTTACAGAGGCTGTGATTTCATGGACTGTTGGGGTAGACATTTATATATGTATGTAGAACCTGTCCAGGTGATGCTAATGGGCGGCCAGGTCAGAGGGCCAGTATCTGAAAGTGATTATTCCCATTCAAATTACGTATGGATCTTTGCACAACCCTAATAGCGAGGTGACACCCACACCAAATCCCCAATGCCAGCGCTGCACCCATGCCAATTAAATTTGAATGTGTGGAGGTGGGAACTAGGTGTCTCAAACAGATTTGGAAACTATTTTTTTTTGAGGAAGCTTCTAGTGCAAGTTTCCAGGATTTGGCTAGGGAGAGCAAGGTAGAAAGGAGCGAGTTTAATTTAGACGTTGGTGTGTCCTCCGGCCCTGCCAAGTCATGATGTTCCTATGGGCAGTGATATGCTGGTAAATGTTTAACAGATGGTTCGCCAAGTGGGGGGAGTAAAGCTCTGATTTGTAGTGTTTGCCAATTTCTGCCTTGTAAATACACCCACCCTTGCCAGTTTCAAGTTACCATATGATATCATTGATGGTGAAGCTGGAAGGAGATGCACACAATAGCTGTGGAGAATCTGTATGAGCTGGCGCCAGCATGCCACTGCGTATGAGCATGATAAACTGCTCACATAAGTTTAGGCATTTGACAGCAGTGTCTCATGCTTTCTTTGCAGGCATGAATCAGAACAAGGGAGGAAAGAGCCTAAGGTGTCTCCATGATGTGTCATCTAGACTGGAAATGGATGCACATTTAGACAGGTCTACACATGTCTAGGAAAGGCATGAGACTACTGCTCAAGGCTCTTGTCACTTCCCAGGAGCATCACAGAAAATCCTGTGTTTCCTGTCTCCTTGGAATCATTGTGGAAGCGGCAGAGCATATGCGTGGACCGTTCAAAGGGTTCTGAGGTT
The DNA here is from genome assembly GCF_019054845.1 of Dipodomys spectabilis. Lineage (NCBI taxonomy): Eukaryota > Metazoa > Chordata > Mammalia > Rodentia > Heteromyidae > Dipodomys > Dipodomys spectabilis. The sequence continues at coordinate 4,510,962 of NW_024871203.1, read as the reverse complement.
AGGATGACAGAGCTATGGAGGATGACACTTGGAAATCAATTACAGCTGCAATGAAGGGAGGACCAGTGGGTAAAACAGATGAGAATCAGATGCCTCCTCTCAATGCCAGATACTACTAACTTCTATGGCCCTTAGTTAGAAAAGCAACAGAAAGGCTGGAGGAAACAGCAAAAGGTAGTGGTAATGATTGCTGTAATTAGAGGCTGGTACAGGGAATGCAGCCAGACTTGTTCCCTCTTTTTTTCTTGGTAGAAGCTCAAAAGGAAAACAATACCCTTTTTAAAGGTGCATCTTATTAGAGCTATCAAAACAATGCCGGGGTGCAGGATATTTCTCTTTCTCTAGCACATACACACCTCTGGGAGCAGAAACAGAAGCTGGTAATATTTTTGCAAATTCTGACAGAGAACATTATGTCTCAAGTTCTTGAAGGCAAGCCTCCTGAGGGCTGATGTTAATAGGGCAATTCACCTTTGAAAAATGCACAAGCAGATGTATGACTTAGGATGGGGCGGGGATTATGGAAGACTCTTCCCCTTCTCTGTGGAATTGGCATTGCTGAGCCTTTGCTCTGTCATTTGGGGCTGCCCAGGGGACAGTGTTCATTAAGTAGCTGGTGGTATTGATAATGCTTTGTGGTTCTCACGTATTGTCAGGGGCAAGGACAATTAGATGCTGTATAGTAGAACATCAGAGTGGAAATCAGGAGATGTTGGTTATTGTCCTGGCTCCAGACCAGCTCTGTGATCATGCAAGCTCAACCTCTCTGAGCCCCTAATTCCATGATCACCGATCCTTCACTGTTAGGTGCTTATGTGAAACAGCCCATAACCCTGCTATTTTATGATCTATTTAAGACTCTTCTTGAGCTATGCATGGTAGCACATGCCTGTAATCCTAGCACTCAGAGGACGGAGGCAAGAGAAATATGAGTTTGAGTCTCTTTCCGCAGCCTGCAATCCATAGCAGGTTCCAAGCCTGTGAGTGCTACATAGTAAGACCCTGCCTCATCCCCTGCACTGACTCTTAAATTTTTTAAATTGTTATTATAAAGGTAATGTACAAAGGGGTTACAGTTACATACATCAGTGCATTCCTTTTTGGACAATGTCATCCTTTCCTTCATTCTCTCTCAGTTTTTCCCTCCAATCTCCACCCACAAGTTGTAAATTTCATTCTCAACATAGGCCACTGACTTTTATTCATAATCATTCATCCCATTCCAGCTCTATTTCTCCACTACTTCCACCTTTCTGCTCAGCTTGGCAGCAATAGGTATTGAAAGAGCATTGTCTATACATGTCTTGACTTCCTTACTTGCAAAACTCCTCTTTATCCTCTTGGTTGACCGTTGCTCCCCTGCAGTTCACTAAACCAATCTTGCAGAGGCCATCAGTGATGCTGGCATTGCCCACTCCAATAAGGGACCATCATCTCTCACCTGCATTCATATCCCTACTTTTACTTTCGTTTTATTTACAAGCCTTTCTCAACACCGCAGGCAAATAATCCTTTCAAAACACCTGATATAGCACTGCTTTCCTCTAAACGATTTCCTTCCAATGGTTCCCTTCTTCCAATGGTTTCCTACCTCATTATGAATGAAATCAAGAATTCATACTATAGTCTCAGAAGTCTTGTGTTATCTCTGCCTCTGGTTCATGTCTAGTATGTCACTTGGACTCTTGTATTCTCACTCTACTCTCCACGTATGTTCTCATCACCCAGTCTTGGTACTTGCCATTCCCTCTACCTAGACCATACTGATCTAGCATATCCATGGGTTCACTGCCCCATTGCCCTCAGTCATCTGCATAAATGATATCTCAAAAGACTCCATTGACCTTTGTCTCTAATAGTACCCCAGTCCTCTCTTTTCCCCTTATTCTGCTTTTTCTTCAGAGCTGCTGTTATCTATTCTGTTATTTCTAGTTCCCTTGCTCTAGATACTGTATCCTAAGCCCAGTGTTCAATAAATATTTGTCTACTGAATCTGTTGGGTGAATGGGCCTCAGTTTCCTCATGTGTAAAATGAATGAGAGGGCCATCTGGCCAGAGCAGCTGTCATTGAACTGGTTGCCAGGATCTTACTGGCTAAGTGGGCATCCTTCCCTCCTTATGTTAGTCACTTCCAAAGCCAATGGATGGATTGGATAGAGTCTTTCTCATCTTTGATCAAGGGTATCTGAGTCCCAGGTTTTGTTTGTTGTAACCTCAAACGAGTTCTTTTCTTATGAGGGGCCACCACAGCAATGTCTTTTCAGCCTATCTCTTGTAAATACTATGAAAAGCAAATATAATTATAGTCAAAACTTAAGCTTGACTTAAGTGGAAAGAAATACAAAGTAATATAGATGAGGACTGATTTAATATCATTCATAATCTCCCTGCCTGGTGCTCATCCCCCATTATCTAGACCTGGAGACCAATCTAAAAGGATTAACGAGATACAAAACAAATTGAAAACCAAGTAGAACAGCTTTGGGAACCAGAGGTCAAGAAGATATTTATTAAATTAGCAAAGAGGAAAAGGTGAGGGAAAGGAAAATGCAAATGTTGCTAGCTTTATGTGATGACTAATCTCCCAAACTGAATTGGACTCTAGTACTGAAAACCAATACAAAACTCCCCAATAAAAGCAAAGCAAACTGAAGCCACATTCATTGTTTTTGGATTCTTAGAAAGTTTACTCATTCTGTAGACACTTGAATAGTAATAATTCAAAAGCAGTGACTTCTCATGAGATATTTAGCTTATCATAACACCAAATCCGTATCTGAGCCGTTAATGACCTAAAGGTAACTTAGACCTGCTTTTGAGCACTTTCTTTCACTACATGAAGCTCATGGTAAAGATGAATGTTTGTCTCTCTGTTTTGCAGGAAAGCCAAAGAGGCAGTCGAGTCAAAATATTGGTGCATTTCCAGTTAAGCTTTCTGGCTTTCGACTAGTGCAGACAGCTAGTGATCATTTAACTCAAGTGTTTTTCACCTAGGCAACAGCAATGTATGTTTGGATCATATTTTTTGGCTTTATCTGTGTCCTAATAAGAAGAAAAGACTGAATATCTTGAGTATCTAATGGGATAGAGCTGACAGAAAGCTATTTTAGGTTTGCTTTTGTCATGAGCTGTATCCAAAGACAATGAAGATACACCAGTAAATGAGAATAAAAATGCTTGTTGTTACTGGGCTGGGAATGTGGCTTAGTGCTACAGTGCTTGCCTAGCATGCATGAAGCCCTGGGTTTGATTCCTTAGTACCACATAAACAGAAAAGGCTGGAAGTGGTGCTATGGCTCAAGGGGTAGAGTGATGGCCTTGAGCAAGAAAAGCTCAGGGACAGTGACCAGGCCCTGAGTTCAAGCCCCAGTACTGGCAAAAAAAAAAAGCCATTGTTTTGATAGATAGAGTAACTGAAGAGACCAGGAGTTGTGGCCTTCTGGAGATCCCTGGGTTCCTAGTTTTTTTTTCAGGACCTTATTTATTTTCCACCTTGTTCCTTGGAAATGATCCAACTCCATATGAGGAATGATGATGGGACAAACGCCAGTAAAAAAAAAAATCCTGGTCAAAATAGGATTCTATTTTCATCTTGACCTTTATAGCATAGTGATTAAGTACATGGGCTATGGAATCAGACAGACATTAAATCTAGTTCTTTCACTTACTAACTTTATGTTTTTATGCAAGCTACTAAATCTCACTAAGCTTTAGTTTTCCAATGCATAGAACGGAGAATAGAGTTAGCTAATTTGTAGGATTGTTTGTGAGATTAAAATAGATAGTTGCATATAAAATACTTAGTCCCATGCCTCGCATACATTAAACCCTCAATCATGTTAGCTAATAACCCTAATAATATTACTATGCCTAGATTTAGAATATGAAGATGTCTTAGTGTACATTTCCTGTAGACAATGAAACAAAGAAACAGACTTGGTGGCTTAAAGCAACAGAAAATTACTCGCCCAGTTCAGGAGGACAGAAGTTGGAAATCAAGGTATTGGTGGGGTTCCAAAACTCTACAGGAAAATCCTTCCTGGTTTCTTCCTACCTTGTGGTGGTTGCTGGCAATCCTTAGTGTTTCTTGGCTTGTAGGGCATTATTTTAATCTTGAATCCATTGTTAAATGGCATTCTCTGTATGTGTGTGCCTCATGTCCATTTTTCTCTCTTTTTCTAAGGACCTCAGTCATTGGATTAGGGCTCACTCTAATGTAGTACAACTTTACCTTAACTTGATTACATCTGCCACAGTTCCATTTCCAAACAAGATCACATTCTGGGATTCTGGGATGCCATGAATTTTAGAAGGACAGCATTTCAAGCAAAACACCCAGAATGAGAAAATATTAAGTTACTGACTGAATTTGCAGAGCTCACTCTAAATTAAGCAGTACTTGGGCCGGAAGGAAGGTGATGTTACAGAAATGAGTCACAGAGGGCACCCCTGCTCCCTTTCTTCTACTGCTTTTTTTAAAACGTCAATTGATAAGCCTTGCCCAAATCAATTATTTCCTTGGGAGTTGTAAAATGATGATTGTGTAACTCTAGCATTCATTTTACATGTGTTAGCTGGCATAGTTCTGACCTGCAGGGTGTCTCAGACTCTAATTGTACCCGTTCTCCCTCAGGCCTGGAATCAGCCATTTCTCCAAAGAACCTGGTTCATTTGAGTGAGAAGTGGGTATTAGAGGAAAAAAGAACTGCATATGATTGAGGCAATATTGCTTCTAGGGATTTTAATGCAGAGCTGGTAAACCTATTAACATTTATTCACATGCACATCTGTGTGTGTATTTTTTTATGAAAGACTTATTGACATAGCCAATTCACTTTAACTTGGGGGTTTTATCTAATTTCTTTGATTTTAGATTCTTTTTCTTATTCTGAAAACCTTGTTCCTTAACACAATTATTTGTTTTATTAAAATAGGTTTTCAAGAAGAATGCCACTACTATGTCTAACAATAACATTACTGGTTTAGATTTCTTTATAAATCTTTGATGAGATAAATTTTCCCCCTTACACTGAGTTACTTAGTCTAAGAACTGAAGGTTAATTAGAGACTAGAAACTCTCTAAATTACTTTAATGGCTCATGTAAATTGTCTGACTTCTATATATTTCATACAAAAAGGAAAAGTATGTTAGGAAGAAAGGGTGAGTTATCAACTAGATTTTTTTTTGTAAAGTCAAGTTCATTTGGAAAGCATTCCATTGGCTGTTTGAAATTCTGGAGTCAGTTTTCATAAAACTTTCATTCCTCACTTCAAATATATTTATACAATTTAAGCAGATCATTTATAGAGATTTTTGTTTGAATTTGGACGGAATCTCCATCAATAGGACTGTGAATTGGAACACGTTCTTTTTGGTGGTTCTTGGGTTTGAACTCAGGATCTCAAGCTCTCACTCAGCTTGCTTGCTGGATTAATGGCCTACCACTTGAGCCATACCTCCAGACCTGTTTCTTGCTGATTCACTGGAGATGGAGTCTAGTGACTATTTTTGAACAGTGATCCTCAGATCTTAATCTCCTGATTAGCTAGGATTACAGGTGTGAGCCCCCAGTGCCTGGCAATGGAACATATCTGTTCCTCTTTTCTGGTCCCATTCAAAGGCATGAAAAAAAGAGTAAGGAATCATGAGATTGTCAAAGACTAGGCCAGGGTTCACCCAATTGACCTCGGCCACATTGTGAATGATGCCTAGCTTGCAAATGCTTCAGTTATCCATTTCTAACTTCACACATGAGTTAATTCTTGTCAAATCCTCCTTTCGGATGGAGTCAAGCATTTCAACATTGATCTTGAGACACAGCCCGAAGAGAAAATGATCCCCAGGAGTCCTTCTAGGATCACTGGAGTGTCAGGAATTTGTCTTTTTATCTTACTAGGGGTCACTACTCTAAGTAACTCTAAAGTTTTCTTTTTCTTTTGCTCTGCTGTAGTCAGGAAGGCCTTTCACAGTCGTATCATTCATGCTTCACTTAGCAATAGGTTCAAGGCAAGAATGCCAGTTAAAACATGTAATTTAACTCTCTGTTCCTGACAATAACCAACGTGTGCAATTTATTCATCACACATCGATACCACTAACTCCTAACAACAGGAAGGCTACAGAAGATAGTCATTTGAGAATTAAAGCAGTCTGTACATGCTGACAGAACAAGTGGCTTGAAATGGTTTCTGTCAATTTGTCATTGACCCAATGATTCTTTTGAAAATTGCCCACTCAGCACGAGAACATAGAGGATGTGCAAAAGAAATTGTTCGTGGAGACAATACAGGTGATCCGCTATTTCCCAAGAGGAGTTTTTAGGTGGAGTTACTGGGATGGAGGCAGGCACACCTGGGTCTAAATTCCCATCCTTTTTTTTTTGTTGGTTGTGGGGCCTGAACTCTGGGCCTGGGCGCTGTCCCTCAGCTCTTCAGCTCAAGGCTAGTACTCTACCACTTGAGCCACAGCACCACTTCTAGCTTTTCTGCTTATGTGGTGCTGAGGAATCGAACCCAGGGCCTCATGTATGCAAGGCAACATTCTACCACTGAGCCACCTTCCCAGCCCCAACTGAAACTGAAGAACTTTTTTTTTTTGGCGGTTATGGGGCTTGAACTCTGGGCCTGGGCACTGCCCCTGAGCTCTTCAGCTCAAGGCGAGCGCTCTACTACTTGAGCCACAGCGCCACTTCCTTACATGCTACATTTGCATAAGCTAGACTGCTTGGAGTCTTGAGCTACGTTGTTAACTAAAATGGAAGAATTCATTTTCTGTAGCCTAGCATAATTGCCAGAGCCTGACCAGAATAAAAATATCCCTCCCTACCTTTTCTTTAAAGATTTATGTCTTCATTGGGTTTCCAGGTTGTTGCTATTGGATTCAGTGCATGGTTTGCAAAAGGCAGGATCTCTTGCCTGTGTCCATTCTCTCAGAATTTTCAGCATACTGAGGGAGCATATAGTCAATATTCAGGCACCAAAGCACTTGAAAGTTAGAAGCACATGTTAAAATGTAAGGACAGAAAGAACAAGTGCTACCTTCTCTTCTTCAAACCAACATCCACTAAAGGTGCCATTTTTGCTCATCACAAGAAGTGTTTCCTAGAAATGCCCGCAACAACACAAGTTGGAGCCAGATTCCCACATGAGAATACAGACCTTCATGATGCATATTGGGACCATATTTTCTGAACTCAAAATCAGCACTGGGTCTGGCAAGATGATAAAATATTTGAAATGGGGACCACTGTAGAAACCATGCACATATGGCTGCCAAACTTTGAAGTCTTGAGAAAGCCCACATTTAATTCATGTTTGATGACATCTGGGTATCATATGATAGCATTTGCTTTGATTTTACCAAAAGGAAATTTGTCTTTAAAAAATATATTTGGGGGTTAACTACTCTCATATAGAATTTGTACTAAGTAGAGAATATACATCTGTAGTATCCTTAAATTATTTAGTAGAAGAATTTTTGTACCTTTGTCTCATGTTTTCAATTACACTTTAAATTCCTCTTGGAAGTATGGTAGAACCTGTTTACTGATTTAATACATATAAATTTCAGTACTTATCCTGTCTGTATTCTCAAATCCCCAGTGACCAGAGTTTCTAGCCAGAACTGTGTTTTAGGCCCTAGTGCTCTTCTGATATGATTCCACTGTGACATAAATGCAAGAAGTTGATACAGCTCATCATAGTAAGATGGCTCTTAGGCACAAGATGAAATGTTACTCCTTTTATATAAAAGAGTCTGTACAGCAGATTAGGCCTTTGGGACAGGTGGTCTTTGGATGAATGTCCTTGTCACCCCCAATAAATATATTGCCCTTAGAATCATGGGTAGAATGAAGAAATGGTCTAGAGCTATTAGTCATCCATCTAGTGCTTTAGGCATTTAACAGTGACAACTGTTAATGCAAGAATTTTCTATTAGGTGTTTTGAAATGTCAGACACAGATGCATGGAAAGACGTGGTACAATGCTTCCATTTCTGCTCCACACTAGTCATTGCTTTCTTCCTTGACAAGAAACTGAACAAAGAACAAAGACAGTAGCATACTGTGCCTCCATGCTGATGCTTTGAGACAAGATGGAACAAGAGATAAAAGAGATGAGAATCAAGTGTTTGAAAAGCCCACGTGTCTGTGATGGAAGAAAGAGGGTCCAGCATGTATAGAAAGGCTTCATTTGAGCAGACATGGCAATTGAATGTTTCTATTCAACATTGACCAGGAGAGATGGGACCTTGCTTTTTCTTCCCTGTGTCTTGGACTACACAGAGGATGTTCTAGTACACATTCAGATTAATAGGAATTTGTTATTGACCAATCGAGGAGAGCTTCAGCTTTGCAAGAGGAAGCTGACAAGGACAAGAATGACATACAGAAAACTCTGGGCGATGTCATTGGAGCTGTTTTACAGCAAAAGAAACAGAGTGAAAATGAATAGATCTTTCTGGATGTTACAGGGACAATGTTTCAGAGAATTCATGTTTTCTAATCTTTCAGAAGCCATGAAGATTCTCCTTTCCTTACCTGCCTGCCATTGGCCTTTCAGTGGACTCGTTGGCTTCAGTGTGCAGGGACATTTGTTTTGCTTTGCTTAGAATGGGGTGAGGTTTCCTTGGAGAACTCTGATTGATCTTCGTGTGATCTTGAGAAAGCAGCGTGGGTTTTATTCGCCCCATAAAAAGTACCAAATGTGATGTGGAAAATGTACTTAGCATATGTGGATGAGCATGCAGTCTTGCAGCCGCTTGGGTTTCGAGTCAGAGCAACTGTATTTAGCGTAGAGCTTCCTGTGGTTGATCAGTAGCTTCATCTGTGCAGTCAAGAAACCTGATCAGACCCCAGACACATCACACATGTGTTAGAAAAACCCCTAATGACAAACAGTTATTTCAGGGAAGGTGGTATGTAAATGAGGGAATGGAAAATTTACATGCATTATTTGAACACTTGCAAGAGGGTTTCTCAGCCTTAGCCCTATTGACATTTAGTGATGGGTTATTCTTTGTTGTGGGCTGTCCTGTGTATTGGAGAATATTGAGAAGCATCCCTTAGCCTGTGCCCCCACTACACACTATTAGCACCTCCACTCTCTGCTGTGATCAAGGATATCTTTAGGCATTGTAAAATGTACTTCAGTTGGGGAATACCTGCCCCTGATTGAAATTCACTGATGTATGATTACCTGTGGAATCAATGCATGCTCCCAAGGGCAAATGACTCACCTGAGAGACTTAAAGTTCAGAAGGCTTGTTTAATTGATGAATATCATTTGTCTTTGCCAAAACAAGCCTCTTGTCAAGTGCAAATAAACAGAAGGATAATTTTCTTTCAAGGGCTGAGGGTTCTTTCATTAGGTTGTAGGGTTCATTCACCAAGGGCAAAACCTCATTTGTTTAGGCACATGATCCTGACACCTCCTTACCTTTGCTCAGCTCCAAGTGACAAACGATGTTCACTATGTCAGAGCTTAGAGAAACAAATCCTCTGGTTCTTAAGTTTGTTTAGTCCTTCCTTTCCCTTCCTTCCTTCCTTCCTTTTCTTTTTCTTTCTTTCTTGATTTAGCTGTCCTCAGTCCCTGTATCTTGAACAAAACTTGAGGGCTGTGTCATTGGCTTCAAGAATCACCTCATCTGCTCACCTTTTGGAATTAATGATGTGTTGACACATGGGAGTTGCTCCTTGGGTCAAAGTGTGATGTCAGAAAACTCATGGTTCCCAACACTCCATTTTCTTTGTACTTTCCTCTTTTTTTACTGATGTCTTTCACCACGTGTTACCTCCTCTGCAAATCTGCCTCCCGATGTCCCAAATGCCTTCTTAATCTTTCTTCCCTTTCATTTTATATAAATTGGTTTTTTCCCCCTCAGTGTGTGGGGATCTGATTACCCCTCCACACTGTAAATTCATGCGCAACTCTTTGAGGCTGATATGCGTTGCTTAAAAAGTTTCTAAAAAAAAACCCAAAATGGACATATTGCAAAAATTCCTGCATGGGACATCTAGTTCTATGAGTCCTACAGTTATAGATTAGTGTAACCTCACCACAGATCAAGATACAGAACATTGCTATCACTTCAGATAAAAACGCCTCTTAAGTGCTCCTTTACAAAACTCTCCACTCCTGAGCCTAGCAACTACCAGTCACGTCTCCATCCCCCATAGTTTTGCCTTTTCTAGGCATTCATGGAAATGAACTGTACAGAATGCAACCTTTGAGAGTGCCCCTTTCATTCAGCACAATGCCTTTGAAATGCACTCATGTTGTTTGCATGGATGTTTCATTCGTTTTCCTGCTGGCTAGTATTCCATGGTATTGATAGCCACCGTGTATTTATTTCCTTATCCACCAAAGGACATTTGAGTAGTTTTCAGTGTTGGCAATTATGAGGAGAGCTGCTGTGCAGGTCTTTGTGGGGATGTAAGTTCTTTTGTTCTCCGGGGGTGGTATCTCTGGGTTAGACGCTAAGTAGGTCTTTTTGTTTTCCAGAGGAATTTTTACTTTAATTGGACCCAGGAATGAATTCAACATTTAAACTGTAATGGCTTTGTAAGTGTGGGATTTCAGGCTTTGCTTTTGAAAGTTGTATGTGTGTGTGTGTGTGTGTGTGTGTGTGTGTGTGTGTGAGTGCTCTGTGCAACATATGTGGTGTATGTGTGATTTGCTTCAGGAATCACCTCATCTGATCACCTTTTGCAATTAGTAATGTTTTGGTTCCGAGACTTAGAGTTGTTACTTGAGCATGCATGTGCACGCGCACACACACACACACACACACACACACACACACACACACGCACACACACACACACACACACACACACACTGGTGGTGGTGGGCAGGGTTGCCAATCCCCAAATCATATAAGCTCAAATGGGTGGCCTACTTTTGCCTACCTTATGCTTGTGGGTCGACATGCCAATTTTTCTCCCAATGCTTTAATCTTGACCTCTGGTACCAGTACAGGAAGAGGTATTTAAATGGGGTGGGTGTTTGACAAACAATCGTCTGTTTCTGATGATTCTGATGAGTGAATTTCCTTCTATCCCAAAATCCCATGACTATGACTGTGACCCTTATGCTTGAATCAGTCTCTGGCTACATCAATTTCATGGTTGTCAGCAATGCCTAATCCATCTTCCATAGTCTGGAACCACTCAGGCGGGCAGACTCCCCTGAGGTGGGAGTGCTCCTGTATTCACTAATGTCCCAGCCAGCTTTGCCTTGTCGACAGTTAATGTGTGTCTGGAATTATTTAATTTTTAATTTGAGCTATATAGGAAAAGCTTTGTTGAAGGAGAATGTACATCAAAGAATACTCTTGATATATTTTCCCATTTAAAAATACCATATTTTCACTATTTAATATTTTGTTCCCAAGTTGCAAAGTGCAGATTTTTGCTCACACAACTACTTTTCCTCATCTCAACTATCAATGTCACCCACGGTTAACACTAAGTGTTCAGGAAATGTTTATTGAACTAAATGAATGCAAAATAATTCGGAGGAAAAACAAAGATCTATAGAATCTTCTTCTTTTACCACTATTCACACTATATCAAGCTCTCTCATTTTCTTTTCTGAAAGACTTGACTTTAGATGCCAAAAATGTTTACTATCTATGAGGTTTTTTTTTTGTGTGCAGGGGGTGTTGTGCTGGGGTTTGAGTGCAGGGGCCTCATGCTCTTGCTTGACTTGCTTGATCACAGCTGGTGTTCTACCAGGTAAGTCATGTATCTAGTATATTTTGCTGGTTGATTGGAGGTGGAGTCTCATGGATTCTTCTGTCTCAGTGGACTTTGAACTATGATCTTCCAAGTCTCTGAATAGCTAGAATTATACACATAAGCCAGTGGTACTCGGCTTACCTATAATTTTTTAAATTAGGATTTCACAGTGGAAGTTCCCAATCATACTTTATCTGGAAAAATAGTGACTATTCTGAGTTTTGAAAAACAGACTCATTGATTATTCTGTAAATTGGGGTATTACCATAGTTAACTACCCAAATTCATTCCAGAAAGTCCAGGTAAAATGCCACCTCAATGAAAAATTAAAAAAAAAACTCCATTCAAAATTATTCAGTTTTATATACCACAGATTGATCACAATATATTTGAATTCATGTACATCTCTCCTAGTGGACTATGAAAATTTGAATGTAGGACAAATAACTTATTCTTTGCAATCAGTTTTTTTTTTAAATCACAGTACTGACACTTTTGTGCAAAACAAACATTTGTTATATTAGGATTCATGGGGTAGAATAACTTGGGCTAGTGTGGATTTGTTTTTGTTTTTGTTTTTGGCCAGTACAGGTTTGAACTCTAGGCCTCAGGCTCTTGCTTGGCTTGCTTGTTCATGGCTTGCAATCTACCACTTGAACCTCCAGTCTGGCATTTTGCTGGCTAATTAGGAGATAGAGGCTCATGGACGTCTCTGCTTCAGCTACCTTTGAAGACTATGATCTTCTGGATCTCAGCCTCGTGAGTAGCTAGGATTGCAGATGTGAGCCCCTAATGTCCAGGGATGTCTAACACTTTTACATGGATTTATAAATGCACACAAAACATATGTATTCAACACACATAATATTTTGTAGAAACTGATACTGATGCTGGCCTTGAATATAAATAGAGCCCTGTGCTGGAGTTGTATAGATTGGGAAGGGAGGATACTTTTTTACTGGGTGCCAAAAAATTGTCAGAAAAACAGTGAGTTTTAGAATATTTTGTTACCATTGAGAGGAAGTAGGTCTTCTTTGGTCAATTTGAAAATACAAGGGTCCCAACTCTGTCAATACATTTTCAAGAGCTCTAGGCATGCCTTCAGCCCAAATTTCTTCATGAATGATTCTTTTTCAAAATTGGAAAACATAATTCTGTTGTGTGAACTCAAAACTTGTATGGAAAGTGAGGAAAAACCTGAGAAACTCTACTCAGTGTGGTTAGGAGTGCAAATCATCTTTCCTTCAGCTTTATTTCATAGATCAAGTTCAGGCAATTCCTAATGAGGTAACAGATATAAGGGCTATAAAAATTAGCTGAAAGGACGTAAGAGCAGGAACAATTTAGGCCAACACCTGCATGTTACTGCCTTGTATTCTAGATGGAGGGTTAGCTTTTAGTGGTTGCTTTTCCCAGGTGGCTTTGTATGTGATGCAGACATCTGTTCGATATGACCTTGGATCAGCAGTGAGGCTGACAGGGTAGCCATGCCAGGCAGCTGGCCAAAGTATCTTAGTGGAAAGTGGTCTAGTCAGATTCCTGCTAAAGGAGGTCACTCGGAATAGCTGATTTTTTCTTAAGGAGGACTATTCTTGGTAAGATGTTGTAAAAGGTTGTAAGTGTGCCACTTAGATTCACTTTGCAGGGCTTGGGCAGTGTACTCTTTTTTTTTTTTTTTGTCGGTCGTGGGGCTTGAACTCTGGGCCTGGGCGCTGTCCCTCAGCTCTTCAGCTCAAGGCGATAAATAAATAAATCAGTGTGCTCTTATCTCAAATTAACCACCAGAAAAGCTGGAAGTAGAGCTGTGGCTCAAGTGGTAGAGCACTAATCTTGAGCAAAACATCTCAGTGACAATGCCCAGTCCCTGAATTTAAGCCCTAGGACCGGCACAAATTAAAAAAAAAATACAAACAATCGTAGATGCTGTTTTCAGTATAGGGAAAAATGGAACCCCAATACACAGTTGGTGGGAATATAAACTTGTTCAGCCACTCTGGAAAGCAGTATGGAGGTTCCACAAAAGACTAAACATAATACTCTATGATGCAGCAATTCTACTCTTGGGCATTTATGCAAAAGTTTACAAATCAGGATACAGTAAAGCCACCAGCACCACCATGTGCATTGCAGTGCTATTCACCATAGCTGAAGTATGGAATCAGCCCAGATACCCCTCAATGGATGAATGGATCAAGACAATGTGGCATATATCCACAATAGAATTTTACTCACCCTTTGGAAAGGATGATAATGTATCATTTGGAAAGAAATGGAAGGACCAAAATTATGTAAGTCAGGCCCACAGAGACATAAGAAGGCTACATATTTTCTCTCATGTGTGGAAGTCAAAATTAGTTTATAAATATATAAGTAAATACATGGATGGTGTTCAAGTGTCCATAAGTGTATTAATGGAAATATGGTAGATTCAAACAGCATAATTACAAATCATAGTTCAACAAAATAAACACCAGGAAATTGGTACCTGAAAGTGGTGGAACGGGGCCAAGGGGATAGGGTAGACCAGTGAAGAGAAGAAGGGGGGAGAATGCAGTAAAGCAGTCAATACATTTCCTAAACAATTAAGAAAAGTGAGGGAAGGGTTAGGTAGAGGAAGGATGGGTGAAAATGTCAAAAGGTGTGACCTTGATCATGATGCATTGTATTCATCAACTGCTTCGTTGAAATGGCAACTCCTTTGTACAACTACTTAAAGATTATAAAATATAAAAAAATGAAATTAAGTCTAGCTGAAGAAAAAAGTTTTGGTAACTTGGATTTTTGGCCTGGGATTCATATATATGTACATATACACACACATATATGCATGTAAATACACACATATTATGGATATATAGCATGAATTTGAAAACTCATATATGTGAGAGTGATTTTGGAGAAGAGATAACTATAACAAGAGTAGCCTTTGAAGCCTTTCCTGGTGAAACTCTAATAGGGTTTCACCAACATCTACAGTGCTTTTGTTAGGAAAAAAGGACATATCCTCATGTGATAGTGCATAGCTTGGAGGACTAGAATGTAGGCTTGAGTTAAGCTACCATTACCTCTGTGCCAACCAGGTGCTTCTATGGAGGGCATACTTTTTCATCAATATATGGCAGTGGGATCTCAAAGCAGCTTCTCTGTTGTAGCCTGAATTGATTTTTTTCAATCCTCTTTTTTTTACTCCATTCTCTCCACTCTTTCCACTTTGACTTTATAATTCTTCTACTAAAGAGGTGGATTGTCTTTCTTTGATACCTGACTTTTGAGCTTGACCATTTGACCAATGGGATGTTAATGAGCATACCATAACACAAATTAGAAGTATGTTCATGGTTAGGCTTACTATACATTCTCTTTCTTATGAGAAGCTGTAGGACTATGAAGTATACAGATTGTTTTTCTGCCATGACCACCCTATATCATTAGGAACTTGCATTTCTTTTCAGAATCTATCCCTCCCTGCTTTCCATAAGCATTGTTTAAAAAGACACATTAGAAAAAGATTTAGGGATATTCAATTTAATGGTTATGATGTGAAAAGAAATCAAACCTAGTTCTAGGTCTTCGGAAGATTCTGGTCGAATGACTTTGATGAAAGAGCTGTGGGTGGTGGAGAGTAGGCGGAGGGGAAAAGGTTAACCTTTTTCTCCTTGGTGATGAAGATTTCTCAGTGCAAGAGCATGTCAATTCATAACTTTCTTTCTTCTATTTATAATTCTTTTCATGGTTTAGATAAATAACATAATTTTTGCTGGCCATAATTGCCTAAATATGAATAGGAGAGATACCATTTTCACCTCAGTATAATATGGACAATGACTCTATCTAAATTGTCTACACTTAACAGAGAAAAGTAAAAGGATACAATAATTTTTGACATGCAATGCATTAAGATGTTTTTACTTTCTATTTTCTCTGCTTGCCTATGCTTGCAAATGAATCAGATTATGACATTCTTCTTGTCACTATTCACATTAAAGTACATCTTCATCTTTCTATCTAGTGACATTGACTAATTTATTAACTAAATAAACAGTTTCGTTGTCAGTGTAACTTTTCTGGCAGTAGATCAGCTAGATTAGTGTTAGGTCAAAAGAGTGCACATTCTAATCGCTGTCATCACTATTGAAAAATTTAAATAATGACTATTTTTGCTTTTAAAAAAGCTTGAATGCCTTGGGGACCAAGTAGCAAGTCCACCCACAGCTATTGTCAAGTGGTGTTTCTTTTTTTCATCAGTAATGAGTGATCCTTCTCTTGCCTAAATTTAGTTAACTTACAAAAAGATCTAGAGATTCATGTGGTAAATGTTGAATTCCCAATGCCTTTTTTTTTACATTTTGAAGTCTCATGGTTTGAAATCTAAATAGAACCTTGAATCTTAATATTAGAGCTCAAGATCTTCTTAAACCTAAATATGTTTGCTACATTGAACTTCCTTTCCTGTAAGGTATGCTTGTTAACATATGTGTCTTGAAAATTCCAGTTTTCCCATCTTTTGTAGCTGCTGTGAAGGGGCGTTAGCTCTATGAAGGACAATGTGCTTTCTGGGCCAGGAGGCACCTGAGCCCTAAGTCTGTCTATACTTGGACAAGAAGCGTATTTAAAGCAAATTGACATTTCTACTTCCTTCCCCTACATATTATAATGCATAGCAACAGTATTGCAGGTAAGGTTTCCTGAGAAGCATGCCTGAAATGGCATTTAGTAGGTATTTATCAAGTAGTGTCCTAGGATAATCATATTGGCACTACATTTCTCCCTTTGTCCAATTCTGCTTCCTTCCCCTCCTTAGCACTTACATTGCATTAGTATACATAATATTTAAGGTTCAGGAATGTTTGTACAATTATAAAAAAAGTAATGGATTTAAAAAACCCAGTTGGTCTTTAAAAAAATCTAAGTTAAAAAATGAGAATTGAGCTGGGTGCTAGTGGGTTATGTCTATAACACTAGCTACTTGGGAGGCTGGGAATTGAAGGATCTCGGTTGGAGGGCAGCCCAGATGGCAAAGTTCATGAGACTCCTTCTTAATCCATAGTTGGTTTCAGTGGTATGTTTTGGTCATACTAAGCTACATGGTAGGCTGAGTTTGAGAGAACCGTGGGCCTGGGTCAGCTCAGACCAGCCTGGGCAGAAAAGTCTACAAGAGTCCATCTCCATCAGGATGAAGCTGGACACGGTGGCACAAGCCTGTGATCACAGCAAGGATGGGAAAACTGAAGTAGGTGAATCAAGAAATGGATACCAGTGGGAAAAGAGACCCTACCTAAAAATATAACCAACCAAAACCAAGGCTGGAAGTGTGCCTCAAGTGGTAGAGTGCTGTCCTAATAAGCACAATTCCCTGAGTTCAAACCTCAGTAGTGTCAAAGAATTTTTTTTTGTCATGGGGCCTGGGCACTGTCCCTCAGCTCTTCAGCTCAAGGCTACCACTCTGCCACTTGAGCCACAGCACCACTTCCGGCTTTTTCTGCTTATGTGGTGCTGAGGAATAGAACTCAGGGTCTAATGCATGCAAGGCAAGCGCTCTACCACTGAGCCACCTTCCCAGTTCCATCAAAGAAATTTTTAAAAAAAGAAAAAGAGGGAGTTCAGCTGTGTGGGAACAGAAAGGAATCTGTTAGCTGAGGGCACACTGTCATGAGCTGAAATCCCCTTGCTTTAACGAGGGAATGATAAGGGTCAGTTAAAGTCAGTCAAGCACAACACTTATAAGGGGAACTTCTGTTTTACTTCTCTTCTGATGCAAAGTATATCATGTCTTCTTGTAAACAGTACAACATAAGGCATGCATAACATATTCCTGCCTATTTAAAACATGTTAGTAATGAATTTTTGTCACAGTGAGATGGCATTCTTGAGTCTAGAGGATTCTTCTATCAAGGGGAGCTGTGGAGTAGAAACAAAAGACAAAGAGCTAGACCTTTCCATAATGAAAGGAAAAATGGGTGGACTAATGAATGGATCATAAGCCAGGTTTCAGAGTGAGTTGAGTAGCATGGCAGAGATGTGTAGGAGCTTAAGACTGGAAGATGTTGGTGGGGATGTAGGAGGGTGTTGAGTTTATGGCTATGTGAGTGGGGAGGTGGGTGGTGGCAGTTTGGTGGAGATCTTTATTCTTAATTTCATTTACTTCTGAATTGTTTGAGACTTTAGGAATGAGCTGCACTAAATTTTATAACTGAAGTTAATCAACTTGTAGTCTGGTTTAATTAAACTGATTGAACAATACATAGACTTCAGAGTGCCCAAATCAAGAGCAAAGGAGAGATTCATCACACTGGATTTAGCCTGAAGTATCAGCTTAGGCAACTGACCAAAAAACACAAGTAGTATCTTAAAATAGGAAATATTTGTGTGATGAATATACATGATTTTATTCATTAAATGCAAACTCACACTTAAATTTAATGATGAATACAACTGTTTCGGTACTGAAACATTATCCTAGAGACTGGCTTTCCACAAGAAACAAAAAGCCCAAGAACACATAAAATTCCATTAAAGGAATTTTCCAAAATCCTGGAAGCTTCATTTTTCACAGACAAGCAAATTCTTTCCTAATTTAGAATTAGAAATAAAACACGGAGGTCAACGGCTTTTCTGAAAATGCAGTGCTGTTCAAGCAATACTGTTTGTCAGCCAGACAGAGAGGAAAGAGGGAAAGATGGTGCCATTAGGTAGACGAGCAATCATGGCTGTGTGTGTGTGTGTGTGTGTGTGTGTATTTGTGTGTGCGCGTGTGCTCACATGCACACACATGTATGTTGTTACATTTGGAGAGAGCTGAGCAGCTCTTTCCTTCAGAACTTTCCTTCTTTGAGTCTTCTTTTCCAGGTGTAGAGGCTATATTAGCATAGTATTTCCTCTGTACTTAGTCAATGTGTCTTTTTGATGATTTCATTTGTCTTCAGCACAGAGCAACAGTAAATGCACCAGAGGCCAAAACAGAAAGGTGAGTGAAAGGTAAGAAAAGTAGGTGGATATGGAAAGGAAGTACCATTATTGTGTCCTCATTACATGTGACAGGCATTACACTTACTTTGCCTCATTTCAATTGCCCAAGAATCTTATGACCTCAGTATTAACTGCACTTTACACATGAAGAAAATGAGCTTCCTCAGAGTGTTTAAGCTGCTTGGACAGGTGCACAGTCAACATCACAAAAATCGGTGGCAGAACAAAATTCTAATCAATGTAGCTCTGATCTCCTGCGGTCTTCATACCACAGCAGGATGTTCTGAGTGAGACACTGATGTGAGACGACCAGATAATCTGTTATGTATCTGGGCCTGATGTTGAAAGTTTAATCTTCTAAAAACACCCTGGAGGTTAATCTGAATCAATCTGCAGAGCTGATAGGCACAAAGAAATAGCATGCAACTTCTGCAACTAAAACAAATGCAGGTAAATGCCACATCCCATTAGTTCTTATCTTAATCTACTTAACATGTAACACCAGGGAGGCAAATAAATTCCAAGGCAAATGAGTGAGAAGGTAGCTTTGCCATGTATGATGTTGTGTCACATTTGAATGGACATCAAGTACTATCGTATAGGTTAACGGAAAACAGATGAATGACTTCTAAGTCACTGCCAATGGCTCTTATGTTAGGGAACATTTGATATAAGAAAAGTTAAAAGAAAAAAAAAGCTTTGACCTACAGAACTTGTTACAGTGGAGGTGGCTTATACCAACTAGGGTAACTCAAAGTGTGGTCCCTAGATAAACCACAGATCACGAACAGTTAGTGCTTAGTCGTAAGTACAGGGATGACAATACTACTTCTTTGTGCAACTAGTGGGCTTGCATTTTGAATCTATCTATCTATCTATCTATCTATTTATCTATCTATCTATCTATCTATCTATCTATCTATCTATCTATCTATCTATCTATCTATCTATCTATCTTATTTGCCCTAACAAATACAATCACTACATATACACAAACACACATATGATGAGACTAGGGTTTGGAACAACTCAAGGGCTTACACTTGCTAGCCACGAGATATTCCCCTGGTTTTCAGATAGGGTCTCTTGTATTTTTGCTGGGGACCAGCCTTGGCTTCCCATCCTCTTACGTTTGCCTCTCACTTAGCTGAAATTACAAGCATATACCACCCTGACTAGTTTATTTGTTGATATGGGGGTTTCACTAACTTTTTGCCTGGATTGGACTTGACCTGTGACCTTCCGAATACTTCCTCCTGGTAGACGGGCCTAAGGGTGTTCACTACAGCCTATAACATCATAATGCATTCTCATTGTATTTTATATAATAATTGGTCCATGACAGTAATAGTTCGAGAACAACAAATCTATGTGAAATATGAAGAGGTTATTAATTAACTTCTGTCTGAGTGCATATGAAATGACATGAAGATGCATGACTTCTATATTTGAA
This sequence comes from Dipodomys spectabilis, assembly GCF_019054845.1. NCBI lineage: Eukaryota > Metazoa > Chordata > Mammalia > Rodentia > Heteromyidae > Dipodomys > Dipodomys spectabilis. Next base: position 4,490,802 of record NW_024871203.1, on the reverse strand, counting down.
GTCTTTATCCTTTTATTTTTGTCCTTTAAAGACAAATGAGTAGAGTCAGAAATGAGTCTCCTTTCCATTAATTGATTCAGTCTGATGTGATAATACAAAGTACAGCCATGCTGTCATGCTACTGGCAAATAGGGTGTGTAAATTGGTTCTCTGTGGGAGACTTGGTATATCTCAGAATAGAGGAATAACAGCAATAGGTATGCCCTAACAAATATAATCACAATAATCCTCATTTATGAGACATTACAATTGAATAGTCTAACTCTTAAACAGCTCTTTGTTAAATGTTATGACTGATTATTGTATTTTCTTTATGATTTTAAAAGGAGTTTTATTATTATCTTGAGTCTGCCTGGAATACTTTAATCATTTTTGTAACTTATTATATTCCAATGAATGATTTCAATATCCATAAATAAAGACTTTTGATATTCAACTGTGACATAGAATTAAACGATTTCAAATGATTATCTAAACACATCACTAAGTGGTCCCTAATTGTGGCAAAATACATATATCTTAAAAATATACACAATAACATTCAATAAAAAAACTAGGATAGGCAGAAGAGGTGGCTCAACTGATAGAAAACTTGCCTAGCAAGTGATAGGCCCTGAGTTCAAATCCCAGCATCACAAAAAATACCCTCAGAAATTGTTCTAAAGTAATGCCTATATTGTGGAAGGACCTAGCACCAACAGTTTCTCTTTCTATAAAATTCTAGAGCTTCTGGCCGTTGTGCTGCCTGGCAGGGAGAGGAACCATCCAGACCTGGAGACAGAAAACTCTGTTAAGGAGATGCTCAGCAAAATTCTGGATCTTACTTCTGGGCCACTTTTTTTTTTGTCAGTCATGGAGCTTGAACTCTGGGGCTGAATGCTGTCCCTGAGCTCTTCAGCTCAAGATGAGCACTCTACCACTTGAGCCACAGTGCCACTTCCGGTTTTCTGAGTGGTTTATTAGAGATAAGAGTCTCACAGACTTTCTTGCCTAGGCTGGCTTTGAACCATGATCCTCAGATCTCAGCCTCCTGATTAGCTAGGATTATAGGCATGAGCCACCGGTACCCTGGCCTTCTGGACCACTTTTAAGGGACACATGCATATCATCCCTTTTTTTCTTTCCCTCCCTAAGGCCTTTTTCGTTCTGGAGGGGTTTCTCCCAAGCTAGTTGAGAGTTTGGGTTAGATCTCTTCAGCTTCCATCTTCATTGTTATCCTTAAAAGTAAACAGCACTGTTTTTCACACTATGAAGGACCTTACTTGTCTCAGGAATCATTGAAGAGCAGCTCTTAGAAGCTGCAATGATCCATGAAAATCCCTGATCACCTTATTCTGGTTTGGGGGTGGGTGGGGTGGATTTCTTTCTCTAAAAGCATATTAGTGCCATCGATTTGTAATTTTTCTAGCTAACAATATTTTGATGTTTGATTGACATTAACTATTATTTCAATATATACATACTTTCCTGAAAGCAGTCCGCTATTTAAAAGAAATATGCAAGAGCATATTTTATTTGTGCATGATATGTTTTCCTAGTAATCCTTTCTAGCCACTTTTCTAGCCTCTGTTAACCTTTTAATGATGCAGTAGTGATACATTTACAAGATAAATAAATGAGCAAATACTTTGATACTTAGTTGTATTTAAAAAATAGCATGAGCTGTTAAGAGTTAATGGGCATATTTAAAAAAATTCTCTGGAAGGTAACATCAAATCTGATTCTACATTAAACTCCTGTTTCTTCAGGGTAAAGAACACATTTATAGAGAAATGTATGTTAATCATGGGTCCTGCTTTTAGTGGTCAGAATACCCTGGTAGAAACAGTTTCTGACCTTCAGATTGTCATGTTTTATTTACAAGATCAGAGTGTGGTATACTTAGCTGATATTGCTTCAGGGACTTGGGGACCTGAACACATGAAGACATAATACAAAGAACCTTTTCTTTAAACCAATGATCTTTGTATTTCAGTAATAAGCCCTGTGCTCAAAGCCATTGCAATTTCTCTGGAATCTTTAAAACAAATCAATTTCATAATTTAATTCAGCAAAAAGGAAAAATGTGTTTAACACGTAGTCAATCAGATTAGAACATTCGTCTTCAGGGAAGACTTTAGTCATGTTTTATTTTCTCACATAGAAAACCCTACTTGTAAAATGTATATTCTAAGGTTTCCTTTAGCAATCATATATGTGTGTGTGTATGTATGTGTGTGTATTTCAAGGATTTATACAGCCAGCTAGGATTACATATTGCATGAATTCCACTGCTGCACACTTTTCTAATATTTCAGAGGCCTTATAAAACTTCGATGTATGACATTAAAATAAAGTGATGATAGTTTTTTTTAGAATAGAAAATAGCAAGGTTGACACTAAAGTATTTTGACAGCAAAACTAATTGATTGCAGGGTGATTTAAAAAAATAATCTTGGCCTTTTCAAAAAGCTGCATTTTATGATCATTCTTCCAAGCCTATATTGTAAGCATTGCTTCTTTAAATGGTCTGCTTGCTATGTGTAGCTACGAGATGGTTGACAAAGAACAGTGCATGTGCTTGATAAACTCTTCATAAATTTATTATAAGGCAATATCTATTTGTCAGTTGAATTATTACTTTTGACATCAAGCTAAGATACACATCGAAGATGGATATAAAGCCCATGCAATTAGTTTAAATGACTAATATAGAGCATAAGAAGGGTTGTTAATGAGAGCAAGTGCAATAACAGTTTCTGGCAATCTGATGATTGCTTTTAGAAACACAAGAAGAGGTGGTTAAAATTCAAAGTTGATTAGAGTCAGCTAAACCACAGGTGACGAAGTTATGTCAAAATAAATCTAGATTAAAAACTCGTTTCACTGTGATGTTTTCCTAAATATCATTATGTATCTCTTATACAAAATTTAATCAATCAACATTCTCAATTGCAATTGCTGCTTAAATCCAATTGCAGTTTCTGCTAAAACTATACTCAAATAATACTCACTGACTGTCCTGCTAGGTATCATGAAGTATATGAACTAAATGCTTAGCAAGCAGAATTTTAAGTATATAGTTATGATCATATTTTAGTGATCTAAGGAGGGGACTGAATTCCTATTAAAAGTCAACTCCAATTAATGTTAGATTTGGTGTCTTTCAAGAAATCATTGTACAAGTTATGGAACTAATGTGGTCTATGCCCTTCAGGATCTTAAATGAGAAGGCAAGATATGCACACATGAAAAGGTAAATAACCATCCTCTGCAGTGATAAAGAGTGATCACAAGGTGATATATGATTGAGTACCAAATAACGGTTCCTCTCTCTGAACTGGTGATGTCTATTGCTGTATAGAGATGAGGTCAAGCCAAGAAATGCTTCTAGAGTTCAGAGGCAGAGGGAGAGAGGAAAGCGGTCTGACAGTCTGATATGTTCAGAGAGCTCATGAAGCAGGCAGGACTGGGAAAGGACTTTTCAGATTGTTGGGCTTTGCTAGGAGGGAGAAGGGTCAAGTATGTCTAATAGCTCAATACTTCAACCCTAGATTCTCAATTGTATTTCTTCCTGACTTTATTCTTATCTATCTGCTCCTGTGGAGGAGTCTAGTGACTGTTTAGTAAAATCCATGTTGTCCTATTCTTTCTAAGCTACACAACATTTCCCAGACTCTTTTGTGTGATCATGTGATTGATTTCTAGTCAATGAAATGGGCGGAAATATATTAACCATCTAGTCATGAAAATTACAAGGCAACATAGTAATGGGACAACAAACACCTACCATTTCACTTCTTGACAGAAGCAGGCATCCGGGAGCTTATTAGTTAGGTGATTTAGATTAGGGTCTCTTATGAAACTAAAGGCAAGGTGAAGTTTGGGCGCGCAGTCCTCTGCAGGCCTTTTCCGGGTTAGAGGATTCACAACAAGGATGGCTCATATTGGCAGAAGGCCTTATGGGGGTTCTCTGTGGAGCTACCTGTAGGACTTTATCATATAGCAACTGGCTTCCCTCAGAGCAGATTTCTCAAGAGAGCAAGGTTTAGCCTTGAATGTAATACATCACTTCAAGTCTCAGCCCTGGGGTTCCTTTCTGCCATGCCTTACTCATTACACAGGCCAGCCTCATTCAGTACATGAGTAGGTTATGTATAGTTATGAATCCCAGGGAACAGGGCTCACTGGGGCCATCTTAAGGACTGGTTACCACAGGAAGTACCATCTGCTGCCTTCATATGATATCCCATATGCTCTTTCACTCTCCTTTCCCCTTCCTGCTTGCTAAAATGAAGTGACATACAGGGTAACTTTGGTCCCTAGTAACTGTACTGAGGAGGATATTGGTTCATTTATCTACCAAAGAGTAGTAAGTGAGCAAGAAATAAACTTCTACTGTATTTGAGTCATTGTGAAGTTTCAGGTCTGTTTGGCTCAGCAGTTAGTCTACCCTAACTAGTTAATTTCCATCCAGTAAATCTTCACAATGTCCTTTACTGAAGCAAAGTCAAGCACTAGAGAGTGTCCCAGTAGTAGCCATTTGTATTGTGTCCATTTGTCCTTCTGCTTCTTTTCCCTAATTTTTTCAGCAAGAATCAGCTGAGTTGCTACCATGGGACAGACCATGCTCTAGATAGTAGGGGCATAACTATAACAAGACAGAATCCTGGATTCTGGGGCTCACATTCTGATTTAATATCTAGTGGATGCCTTTGGATTGGTGTACCAGAAAGTATGCTAATTAATGTTCTTATTTAGGGTTTCAAAAACTTTGAAGGCATTAGCTGAAGGTTCTGATTTGCTAGGGGCCAGATAGATGTGTTTCCCCTAATGATGTGTTAGACACTACTAGTTTTCTCAAATTTTACTGGGCACACAAGGTGCAGATCTTGTTAGTAATGTAAAATCTGATGCAGGTCTGTGGTGCTGCCTAAGTGTGTATTTTTAACAAGAACCAAAATTATGTTGATGCTTCTGGTTCTTGGACCCTACTTTGTACAGTTATTTGGTGTAAAAAACTCAAAAAGACTTAGGGAAGTTGAATTATGAGCACAAAAGCCAAGCAAGGTAAGGCCTTGAGTTCAAGCTCCAGTACCAGCACATGTGTGGGCACATACACGACTTGAGACTCAAATACATGAGAAGATGTAGCTAAAGGGAGAGAGTAGACCAAGTTTTTGCCCTAGATCCTGGCTGCCTTCGAATTCCTAGTGCCAATCCTACCAGAAGCCTACCATTTTCTTCTACCTTGAGATCTATGAGACAACTCTCTATCTTCTTCATACATTTATGTTAAAATGCTAGCCAGTCAAGAGTTTATATAATTTGTGCCTCAAAAATAGCTCTGAGTAAAGACCAACAGATTTAGGCACAAAAAATTAAGGAAAAGCTAGCTCTGGTACAGAGCTGGGAACAAGCTCCAGAGCAATCCAGCTGGGAGGGTAATATAACACAATGGTCCCAGAAGCCTGCAATGTGCTACACTCTTGGGTCCTTTCTAAGCCTTAGTTTCTTCATTTCTAATATATGATTTGCTGCAAGAATCAAAGAGGATATTCCCCCCCATTACATGGCAGTCATACTTTATGAATGTGGCTTATTATATTTTGCTTCTGTAAAATATTGCCTGTGTGCTAGGGGTATCTGAGAATAAAGTAGGTCAAGGATCACAAGGCAATTAACAATTGGTCAGGAACTCAACAAATGCTAGCTACTGGGAATTCAGCTGCCTTGCATTTAAAAGGGAAAGATTAAATGAATTTTTCCCCTAGATAGAGAAGGCCTGATATGTTTGAAAACAGAAATGGAGATATCCCTGGAGAGTTAGTGAAGGTCACCAATGCAGGCGGCAGAAGAGAAAGAGAATAATGGAAGGATCAAGGTTATCCACATTCACTCTTAAAGTTAGCCTCTTTAGTGTATTATAACAGATGATTAGTGAAGGAGTATGCTATCTTAACTAAATAGTAGTTTCTTACCAAGAAGAAGCAGTTTAACTCTTCTTAAAATATATGTTCAGAGAACGTTACTGTATGATTTGTATATATTATAAAGTTTCAACTCTCAGGTAAAGATGATAATTTTCAAATATTCACTAGTTTCCATTTAGGTACAGAAGAACTAAGGTAAAGTGTACGTCTTGTGAACATTATCATTACAGTCTTCCACTGTTGCTCAAACTTGCAGGCAAGAAACAGTTTTACTTTCAAGGGTGAGCATTATTTTTCTTGCCTGTATATTTTAGCATTCCCAACTGTTAAACCAAGACAGGAGAAAAAAATTAGAGGAGACAGAACATGGTGGATTACTGCCACACATTGATCCCTAGCATCTCCAGGGAATAGATCAGGAACATGTGGAGAGCAGTTGCCTTTCAAGGAGGATGATGGTACGAAGGCACTGAAGCTTCAGTAGTGGACAGGTAGAACCATATTTAAAAATATATAGAAAAACTTGGAAGACAGAATAGAGGTGGAGAAAATCTGTTCCAGTGTGTGGAGTGCCCAACATGGAGCATGTGTACCAGAACAGGGGATGGGAGAGGCAGATACATGAGAGGGAGAGGGAGAGAGACGGAGAGACGGAGAGAGGGAGAGGGAGAGAGAATGTAAGAGAATGGATTGGGTAGAAGCATAATAGCAGTAGGAGGAAGTGGAGATGAAAGAAAGAAAACACAATACTGGACTCAAGACCAAGCAGATGAGCAGCCTAACCAGGCAGGGTTCCTGAAGTCTACATAGCAAATAGGCACTATGAAGGTTTCTCCCTCTCTTGCTCCTTTCCTCCCTTCCTCTCTTCCTCCCTTCCTTCATCCCTCCCTCCCTCCTACCGTCTTTCCTCGTCTTCCTTCCCTCCCTTCCTCTTTCCCTCCCTCTCTCTCCTTCCTTCTTTTCCTTCCTGGCATTTTGTCACAGCTCAGCAATGGGAAAACATTTTGAAAGATCCCGAGTCTGTGACTTGAGGAGTCAAAGGTCCTTGAATTATCCTGTCTCCAGAAATGCACGTTAGGTGTCAGATGCTTATCGACCAAGTGTTGACCTGGAGTTGGTCTAGTTATCAGGGGAAAGTCTTTGGGTCAGAACCGTGGAGAGCTCCATGTGGTTGGAAACTGGTCAGTTACAGAGGGAAGTGCAAGTAACTGCACTTGTGGGCTAGAATCTCCAGTGCGTGGTAAGTGATCATGGGGAGATAAATATCACAAAGCTAAAGACCTGGCGAGTGGAGCTCATGTACAGCATTCTGTGGTCATATTTGTAACTGCATCCTCATAAGGTTTGGAGTCTAACCAGACAGGGGTACTAGAGGCCACATAACATATAGGTACTGGGAAAGTGTTCTCTTCTACCTGACATTTGGTTTGCTGTGCAGTGGCAAAGGCACTAGAGACTAGGACCTGCTGGCAGCAAGTTTGCAGTCTGTCCCATCTAGTCCAGAAAAGCAAGATGACAGCTGAGAGTAATTACTGCCAGCTCTACCCACAAACCACACCCTTTGGTTGCTAGGCAAACAACATAAAGGAAAACAGAGGAAGCCTAATAACACACAGACTCTGCTCTCACCGGGCGGCATGGAGGGGAAGTATCCGGAGAAAGAACAGCTAGCCAGCATAGATCCAGATTTGCACTGCTGCAAAATAGATGATCTTTTAATCCTTTTTTTTCTCCTCTATATTCTCCTTCCTACATGTAAAATGTTATATTTTCTTTCTGCTTTCAATTAGATCAGATTTATCTCTTTTATGTCTTTCTTGTCTCTTGCCTATATTTCATCTTTTCTTTCATTGTTGGTTGATCAATTTTTGGATTTCTTTTCTTTTCCACTCTATCTTTAGCTAGATTTGGCCTATCTCTTCCCTTATTTTTTTAAATTCTACTTTCAATTTACTTTTCCCTTCTCTCTTTCCCCCTCTATTTCTCATACTATTATCTGGTATTATTACTCTCATTTGTGTGTTTCTTTTCTAATAATGACTTAATATCTTTTTAGTTCATGCAGCATATCTTTGCTGCTTTATTTTTCTAAGGTTATTGGAGTTGGAGTAGTAATTGTTTTTCATTAGCTATTACAGTATTTTTTTATGGTTTGTCTATCAATTGTGGTTGCCTCTATAGTTAGTTTTCTTCTCTCTGAGTGGTGCTAGGGATTAATGCCCATGTCTTGCATTTGCTGGTTTAGTGTTTAACCAATGAGTCCAACCCTGTCAGAACTTGGTCTCATCTGAACACTAAATCCCTAAACTGAAAAAATACAGGAGAGTAAAAACTTTAATTCATGACTTGATTTCAGATAAACAAACACCAAATGTGGAAACATAATATACAAACAAGGCAATGTGATTTCACCCCAAATGAACAATTCCACAGTAACAGACTCTCATGATAATGAAGTGTATGAAATTCTAGACAAAGAATTCAAGAAAATGATTAATTGAAGAGGCCATGAATAAACATCTGAATGAATTCAAAGAGAATACAAATAAACAGCTGGATCGAATAAAGAAGATAATTCAAGATTTTAAAGAGGACTTCAACTAAGAGAAATTCTGAAAAAAAAATGTTAAAAATGGAAAGCTCAATAAATCAACTATAAGGCTCAGTTGGAAGTCTCAGCAACAGATGGGATCACATCGAAGACAAAATTGTCAAGGTGTGAGGACAAGGTAGGTGAATTAGAATGCTCAGACAAAAATTAAAAATGAAGAAAATGTGAATAGAACATACAAGACATCTGAGACACCATTAAGAGACCAAGTTTATGAAGTATGGGTATTGAAGGAAATGGGGTAAAAGTTAAGTCATAGAAAATGCATTGAGTAAAATAACAAAAAATGTCCCAAATATTGGTAAAGAGTTGTACATCAAGACCAAACAGACGAGACTAGAAAAGAACCTCCCCACATCATACTATTGTTAAAACAGTAAGTATACAGAACAAAGAAAGCAGCAGGGCAGAAATGCTGATACATAAAGGTAAGCCCACCAGAATAACAGCAGATTTCTCAATAAAAAAATCTAAGTTCTAGGAGGGCATGGAATGACATAGATCTACCTCTGATTGAAAATAACTGACCATATAGATTACTGTATCCAGGAAACCTATTCAGCATATTTGGAGGATAAATAACCATTTTCCATAATAGGCAAAAATTAAAGGAATTCATGAACATTACTTAAAAAGAAATCCTAAATACAGAAGAAGATAAATACAACCACAAGGATATGGGAAGTACAGATGAGAAAATGATGATCAGAAAAGGAAAATACTACCAAAAATTCAAACCAAATAGGCTCCAATACAATAATAAGTATATCACTTCACTATATCATGCTCACCGAGAGATAGGACAGCCATAAAAAATCAAGAACATTGAAGTTAAACAAAACTATCAATGAAATTAGACATCTATGGAACATTCCACCCAACAGCTGCAGAATACACATTTGTAAAAGCAGCCCATGGAATTTTCTATGAAATGGATGTGTTGTAATATAAAGTAAATCAATGACTACAATAGAAATAAATACATATCATCAGGTCACAATGGAACAAAACTAGAAGTAAACAGCAAGATAAACTACAGAAAATATACAAATATATAGAAATGGAACAACAGACTTTCATAATATTAGTAGGTCATCAAGGGAATCTGGGGAGTCATTAAAATGTTCCTAGAATTAACCAGCACTGGTGGCTCATGCCTGTAATCCTAGCTACTCAGGATGCTGAGATCTGAGGATCATGGTTCAAAGCCAGCCAGGGCAGAAAAGTCTGTGAGACTCTTATCTCCAATAAACCACCAGAAAACCAGAAGTGGCACTGTGGCTCAAGTGGTAGAGTGCTTACCTTGAGCTGAAGAGCTCAGGGACAGCACCCAGGTCCAGATTTCAAGCCCCATGACCACCACCACCAACAACAAAAATTCCTAGAATTAAATGAAAGCACAACACATCAGAACCTGAGGGACACAGTGAAAAGGGTTCTAAGAGGGAAGTTTATAGCTCTAAATGTCTGTATGAAAAATTAGAACTCTCAAATAACCCTATGATGCATATCAACTTCTTTTAAAAACAAGAGCAAGTCAACCCAACGCTAGTTGAAGGAAATAAATAATATCAGAGCTAAAAGCCAAAAAGAAAACAAACACACCATCAAAAACAAGGGCACAGAAACAGTTTTCAAAAGCTTATTTTATGATTGGAATAGGAAAGAAAAGATAATTACTATAGAGGAAAATCTCTCAGACCACCATGTTTCAGCTATGTTTTTTTAAAAAAATCAGAAACAGCCTTTGTATACTCAAATCTCATCAGATAGGCAAAATACAAAGACAGGCCCTTAGCTGTTCCGCTTTTCCGTAGTCCAGACAAAGAAGGAAACTTCCCTTAGTCATTGAGGTCTGCACAAACACAATTCTAGAAAACATGATATTTTCAAAATAATCTGTAATTTTTCAGACTCTTATGATTATGCTTGATGGATACTCAATTCTGGCCTAGGTTCTTGTTTAGCTCTCATCACTAGAGTAGTTCTAGGTATAGTAGATGTTCAGGAACCTTCTTTAGAATTAAAAGGAGACTCAACTAACTGGCATCTTGAATCCACGCCATAGCAAATGAGAGCAATAACCACAACTAGGAATTCAAATGTACTCAGAACTCATTTTGATCATTCATAGGTCATTCTTTCAGATGTCTCCCACCTTTTCTCAGCGATAGAGTTGATTGTCAACTTTCTTGAATGGAGAAATGCTTCTGTGATTAGTAAAACACACCTCTGGGTGTGGCTGTAAGAACATTTTTGGAGATGAATAGATCATGATGGCTCTGACATAATGAATGGTTTAATCTATCAATAGGTTCAGCATTTTGATACCTATTAGAAGGTGGTAGACGTGTGGAAAGTAGGCCCTTGTTGGAGGAAGGAGTAAAGTCCCTGGGGGCACGTCCTTGGAGATTTTTGTCCTTCCATTACTACACTCTATTTCCTGTCTCCAATGATGTGAGCTATGCCTTCTCCACCATGCTGGACTGAACCCTCTACAATTGCAAGCTAATGAAATCCTTTTCTCTCTTGTTTATGACAGGTATCTGCTCACAGTGATGGAATGTCTCATATAGTGATTAACTTAATGGATGTCTTGAAAACTTCAGCTTTACCTATCACAACTCTATATAACTCCACAACTAGAGGAATAAAAGTCTCTCCCTCCTCCTGCTTCTCTGCTCCAGGTTGCAGCACCCCAGGAGGTATTCTGACTGGGCTAGCCTCTCAGTACCTACTGTTAATGGTTTGGACCTTACATGTCTTCCAAAGAGTAACATGTTAGAAGCTTGGTTCACAATCTCTGGTGCTATTGGGAAATGGTGGAGCTTCTAGATGGTATATCTTTTTAAAAATATATTTTTGTTATTATAAAGGTGATATACAGAGGGGTTACAGTTATGTAAGTCAGGTAATGAGTCCATTTCTTTCCTCTTTTTTCTCTTGCTCTCTCCCCGTTTTTTCCTCCTATCTTAACCCACAAGTTGTATAGTTCATGTTCTTTTCTCTTTAAAAATTGTTATTATAAAGGTGATATACGGAGAGGTTATAGTTACATCAGTCAGGATATGAATACATTTCTTTTTGAACAGCATCGCCTCTTCCCTTATTTTCTCTCAGTTTTTCCCTCCTGACCCCTTTCCCCTACAAGCTGTATAGTTCATGTTCCACATAGTGTCTAATGAGTATCACTGCTACATTTGTCCACCTAGATAGTTCATTTTCAAATTCCAGTGAGTACCACTGCTGCATTTGTTCACCCTTTGTACCTCCATTTCTGGCCTTCTTACCTTCCAAAAGAGAGATAAACAAACAAGACATAAAGAAAATAAAACAAAAACAGCAACAAAGTAAACAACCTCTTGTTTCCATTTCCTGGAATGAACTGTGGTATTATTTTATATGATGAGATGCACATAGATATTGTACCTTTGTGTTCCTAGGAGGTGTATTTTAACTAAAGGAATCTAGGTAATTGGAAAAACTACATTGAAGGGGATATTGGAACCCTAATTCTGCCTTTTTCTGCTTCCTGGCCACCATGAGGTAAACAGCTCTGTCCCACCATGTGCTTCCCACTTCGATGTTCTGCCTTGACCCAGGCTCCAAAACAGTGCAAAGAGGCAACCATGGACCTAAACCATAGACCAAAATACAATCCTTTCCCCTTTTAAGTTGATTATGTCAAATATTTTGTTCCAGTGACTGAAATCTAACAAATATACCTAGTAATGGGGCAAGGAGGGAGCCATAGTATATATGCCCTTTTCTGAATTTATCACTCCCTAATGTGCTTGCTCAAACTTTTTTTGATGGTGTTACTGCAGTTTTAATAATGATTTAGAACTCATAGCAGATGCCACAAGAGCTCTGTATATGACACTCGTATACCCCTCTATCCTTTTTGTTGACATCTAATTCCTGTATATGCTCTTTCAACAGCAGCTTCTACAGCTCTGAATACCCTGGCTGTCTGACACTTGTGCTACCTATACAAGAAGTGGTGCTCTCAGGGGATAGCCCTTAAACAATGGATGAGAGTCTAGGAGTATGAACACTCTCAGTACCTGTGCTCTTGAAGGGGAAAACTCTGTGATATAATTTTATATGTCTCCAGATCTTCTTCATGGCTGAACCCAAGTTGTGCTATATAAGGCTTTATTAGGTACTGTATCCTTGCTTGGATTCCTTCTCTTCCCATTCTTAATACCCACTCCTTACTTGGGAAAAGCTGCCACTAAAATCACTTGCACAGGACTCCTATCTCAACACCTACATCTAAGGAACCAATCTACAACAGGTTCTATCTGGCTCTTCACTCTCCATCTACTTGCAATATAAGTTTTTAAAAACTTAGATTTCTATCTCCCATTCCTATAGCACACATGTTGCTATACAAATATTTCCTTACTTGTTCTATTTTAAGGCATATTCTCATTATGTAGCTCAGCCAACCTGGAACTCATGATCCTTCTGCTCCAATCTCCTGAGTGGTAGGATTACAGGTATGCCACCACATCCAGCCACTGTTTATGGCTTTTAGTATTCTATTATCTTTAGAGTTCTTTTCTATTTATCCTGTTGAACTTAATATCTTTTTAGTGCTTCCCAGATATGCTAATTTTCTACCTTTGCTTATTACTGATGACTTGTCTAGCTATTCTTTCATATTTAGTGTGTTGAAGAAATATCCTTTGCATTCCCCCCTCTTATTTTTTCAAAAATTTTGTATTAGGTGTTTGATTAAGATATCTCAAGGTCATACAGGACTCCATCACAATTTAATAGTCAAATCATAATAAACCATGTCAAATTTCCTCATTCATGTCTCCAAAATATGGAAGTGTGAAAGAAAAGAATGCAATGGGACCAGTGGATCTTTACTTTTCTACTAATTTCAAAAAGGCTATTCAATTCAGTTCAATTCAGTGAATTTGCAGTAATGTTTACCAGATGAATGTATATATACACCATTGTGAGAAATAAAAAATAAGTCCTACGTATATTTGATTTAGTCTCAATTAAGATTGACATTGTAACCAGAGGCTGTAAGTTTCAAATAGCAGAGTATGAGAGACCATGGAAAGAAATGCTAAGAGTCTGACATGAACACTCTGACAATGTAAAATACTGGGTCACCCATTGCCTTGGGCTTGGACAGATAAGGAGAAGTTTAGTAAATGTTTACATGCTAGTTTTCATAATATTTAAGTTCAATCTTTATGTCTTCTATATATCGTCATTATAAAGTTGAATTTCTAAGACTGTTAACTCACAAAGGGCAAAGAGTGCTTCTACAGCATGGCAAAGTTTATTTTCATAACTCCAAAGACTGCTGACTTGTAACCCCAAGACTATGAATGTTTATTACAGGAAACTGCATATTAGAATGTCTGGGGTAGAAAATTGCACTTGTTTACTTCAACTTGTAAACTGTGTTTGGCATAGGGGTTGATTTTACTCACCAACTCTTTGATAATTGATCTGCCATTTTTGACCTCACTGATCCAGCTCTAATTAACTCAAAAAGTAAAGGAGAATGTGCAGAATAGTTTGGAATTAAAAACACAGCTGAAGGCATTCCTTGAGAAAAGTGGTTTTACCAATAAAATAAATAAGTGACTAACAAGAGAATGTTAAAATACAAATACAGATCACAGCATTCTTCGTCAAAGCCCTAAGCTGGAAAATATCCAAATGCTGCGTGACAATAGTAAATTAGATAAATATACCATGGTCTATTTACACAATGGAATACTATACAGAAATGAGAATGAATTGCATCTAGACACAACAACACAGATGAGTCTCATAAACAAAAGAGTGAGTGAAAGAAGCCAGGCACAAAAGCAAACATACCATTTAAAGTTCAAAATCAGGCAAAATAAAACTCATGGTGTTGGTTGGGATAGTGATTATTTGAGAGCAGTAATGTCTGAAAGGGGACACAAGAAGGGATTCTGAGAGTGAATATGGTTCTGCTTTTTTTTTCTATATGGTACCTTTTAATAAATGCCTCTGTGTGTGTGTGTGTGTGTGTGTGTGTGTGTGTGTGTGTGTGTGTGTGTGTGAGAGAGAGAGAGAGAGAGAGAGAGAGAGAGAGCGTGCATGCACCAGTGTACCAATCCTGGGGCTTGAACTCAGGACTTGGGTGCTGTCCTCGAGCTTTATTGCTCAAAGTTAATATTCTATCAGTTGTGCCATAGCTGCACTTCTAGCTTTTTGGTGATTAGTTGGAGATAAGAGCACCACAGACCTTGCTGCCTGGACTGGGTTTGAACCGCAGTCCTCCGATCTCAGCTTCCTGAGTAGCTAGGATTATAGGTATGAGCCACCAGTGCCAAACAATAAATGCTTTTTAAAACCCAGTACAATATAGAATCTCTATTTTGAGGGCATTAGCAGCATCACAAAATGATTTGAGTAATAGTTCAGACGCAGGAAAGGTGCTAGACACTGGGAAAACTGAGAAGAAAAACAAAAACAGCCTGTCTTCAAAAACCTGCTGATGTGATGAGGGACTGGCTCATCCTAGGGTTAATGAGGTAAGCAGAAGGTGTTTGGATGGTGCAGAGATAGGCAACGTATGCAGCTTGGGTTGGGAAGGCTTGTGGAAAGCTTTCAAGAAGTGATGCTTGTGTCACATTTTAAAGGTTGTGTAGACATGCGGCAAGCAGAGGAAGAAGAAGAGAGAAATTTCAGGGGGAGGAATTCTTGATGGAAAAATCATAGAAGAACATACTTCTACTTTGATTTGGTGTGAGTATAATGTACAATAAAGATAAGCCAGGACTGATCCAGAAGAGAACTGATCGTGAATTAAAGGGGATTTCGATTTTTATTTTGGATCCACTTAATGCCACAGAATAACAATATTCTTTTATTCTAGTTTTCATCTTATGCCTATAATCATTTACTCAATTATATACATGGAATCTTTCAGTGCACAATTCTCCCAAAGATGAATCTCAAATTCTGACCATTGGAACTGTGAGAATTTTCAACAGCTTCTGGCTTTCAGTTGTTTCAAGTTGCCGTGAAGCTATGATTTAGTAAAGACTCTGAGCATCTCAGGAGCCATCAGGATCATGGCACCAAGTACTTGCCACCCTCTGGTCAGTGGGTAAAATGCCAACTCACTATTCTTGGGTGGTGAGGCCAGAAGGTTTAGGATCACTCTAATTCTTTATAAAAAAGAGTATTTAGGGACTGGGAAGGCAGCTCAGTGGTAGAGTGCTTGCTTTGCATGCATGAGGCCCTGGGTTTGATTCCTCAGCACCACATAAGCAGAAAAAGTCAGAAGTGGCACTGTGGCTCAAGTGGTAGAGTGCTAGCCTTGAGTTGAAGAGCTGAGGGACAGCACCCAGGCCCAGTGTTTAGGCCCCACAACCGACAAAAAAAAAAGAGTAATTAGCAAGTTATTTGTTAGGAAATCAAAATGGAAATGAGTTCAGCTTTGAATATAATTTCTTTTTGGTCTTTATAAAGATTTGCTTAGTCTAAATATTTCCTATGAATGGAATATGTGGCCCTTCATGACAGGATTCTGTTACTTAGTGCAATATTTTCAAGGTTAATCTATAAGGTAGCATGTATCAGTATTTTTTTGAGTGCTGTTCCTGGGGCTTGAACTCAAGGCCTGTGTGCTGTACCTGAGCTCTTTTGCTCAAGGTTAGCCCTCTACTTCTGGAGTCACAGCCCCACTTTCGGCTTTCTAGTAATTGGAGATAAGAGTCTCACAAACTTTATTACATGGGCTGTCTATGAACCATGAATCCTCAGATCTCAGATTCCTGAGTAGTGAGGATTACATGTGTGAGCCACCAGCACCCAGCTTCATTTCTTTTCTTTTCTTTTTCTTTTTTTGTCAGTCATGGGTCTTGAACTCTGGGCCTGGGTGCTGTCCCTCAGCTCTTTAGCTCAAGGCTAGCACTTTACCACTTGAGCCACAGCGTCACTTCTGACTTTTTCTGCTTCTATGGTGCTGAGGAATCGAACCCAGGGCCTCATGCATGCAAGGCAAGCACTCTACCACTGAGCCACCTTCCCAGCCCCAGCTTCATTTCTTTTTATGAATGAAAATATTCCATTGTACAGATAGGTCACATTTATTTACCCTCCTTATCAGTTGATGAAAATGTGGGTTGTTTCTGCTTCGGGACTAAGAATTTCTGTCTTTTAAAATAAGCATATATTAACTGTACAAAGGGTTTTCATCATGATATTTCCATACATACAGGTTTTTTTTTGCTATTATAAACAATGATACTATGAACTTTCATATGTAACTTTTTGTATGGCTAGGGGTTTTCATTTCTTTTGGGTATATCCTAGGAATGGAATGTCTGGGCCATATGATAATTTTATACTTAACCTTGGGGAATTGCTAGACTGTTCTCCAGAGAGCTTAAACAATTTAATTTTTTGCCACCAATTTATTCACATCCTCTCCAACACTCATTATTATCTGCCTTTTGGTGGGAGTAAAGTGATATTTTATTGCAGTTTTGATTTCTCTGCTAACTAATGATGTTGAACATCTTTTTATATGCTCAGTGGCCACTTACCTCATTTTGGGAGAAATCTTTTTTCAGATCCTCTAGATCCCTTTTAAAATTGCATTGTCTTTTTTATTATTTAATTGTAAAACTTCTTTAACAAATCCATTATCAGATAGTATGCACTTACAAAGTGTTTTCTCAATGCATGGTCTTTTCAACTTCTTCATGAAGCACATAACTTCCCAATTTTGATAAAGTTCAATTTATCTATTATTTTTTGTTCCTTGTGCTTTTGCTATCATGTCTAAGAATTAATTGACAAATCCCAGGCTATGAAGGATTTGTTCTCAGATTTTAAAAAGTTCATAGTTTTTGTCATTACATTTAGGTTGGATTCATTTCTTAATTTTTATATATGGCATGAGGAAGAGGCACTTTCATTTTTTGCATGTGCATTTCCAGTCACCTTAAGGCCAGGTGTGGAAAACACTCTTACCTCCACAGAATTTCTTAGCACCATTGTTGATCCCTGTGTCTTGATCATACAATAGAGTCCTGGTAACTTGTGAACACAAGTCCTTAGGGTCCACCTGGGAGTTTAAGTCATTAAACTCATGAGCAGGAAGTTCAAAGGTCAACATTTCCTAGAGTTTATTTCCAGCAAGATTGAGAACAGACCACCATTCCAGCAGACCTGGAATGGGTTAGGGTGCAACTTTGGGGGCCTTCTCATTTATTGGTAATTTAAAGTAACTAGCAAAGATCTCAATATGGCTGCTACAGTTATTAAATTAATGTGTCTATAGTAAGGGGTGTCTTCAAATTCTCCCTTACACACTGCCCACATCTAATTAGTGACCAATTCAGTTGCTATTTTGTGCTAAATATTTTTCAATTCCATTTTCCCTCTCGATCATTATGACTACTCTCTTAGTACAGAGACATTCATAATTTATCTCTAAATAACTGTAATCCTTTTATCCCATCTTTCTATAAGAACTCTCTCCTGTGTTCAGTCTTTTCTTCATGTTTCAGCAAGTGCTTGTTTCCTATAACTCATATATTTAGTGACAAAATTCTATCATATTATTTCTTATTTATGGAGCCCTTATTAGTTACTAGGTTTTATGTTAAGAATATTATGGGGTGTTTTAGAAACAAGTTCCTACTATGTAGCTCAGGCTAGCTTAGAATTCGCTGTGAGGCCAAGGCTAACCTAGAATTCAAAATCTTTCTGCATTTGCCTCAGGAATTTTGGAATTACAGATGTATACCACCACACCCAGCTTAAGAACATTATGTATAATTCTCACAAAAACTATGTAAGTTGGATATCGATCCCTGTGTCTTTATCATACAATTTTATAGGCAAGGAAAAGAAAGTTCAGAAGGGTTCAATAATCTATCCTAAAATATACAAAAGTACCTGAGGATAGTTACTCAAAAATACCTATCTGGGACATTTTGTTTAATAGAAAAAAATAGGCTGAGGAATTAAAAATAATGTATTTTTGAGATCTTTTATTCCTTCTTGACTTCTTGTGATGTCAAAGTAATCCATCATACTGGACTCAAACCCATTATTTTGGCTGAATATTCAACCAGTCTGGGTGATTCTGATTAAACTCTGCCATGTAGGGTATAGGTACAGAAAGATGGCCTAATATCCTGAATCCCAATTAGTCAGCTACTCTATTCAAGACTAATTGTATGAGCTAAGATAACAAAACACACTGAAAGACTTCAGAACTACAACTGCTTTGAGTAAAATTTCATAGACTCTGAATGTTAATGCTCAACATTAATCTCTGTGTGTGTGTGTGTGTGTATGTTGGTACTGTGGCTTGAACTCAGCTTTCTTGCTCATGGATGGTGCTCTATCATTTAAATAATGTCTCCAGTCTCATATTTTGGTGGTTAATTGGAGATGGAGTCTAAAGACTTTTTTGCCTGGGCTGGCTTCAAACCTAGATACTCCAGGCTATTGAATAGCTGGTATTACAGGTGTCCTGCTGGTTAATCTCTTAAAAGATCAAAAACATTATACCTTTTTTTTGGTCAGTCATGGGGCTTGAACTCTAGGTCTGGACACTGTCCCTCAGCTCTTCAGCTCAAGGCTAGTGCTCTACCACTTGAGCCACAGCGCCACTTCCAGTTTTCTGGTGGTTTATTGGAGATAAGAGTCTCATGGTCTTTCCTACCTGGGCTGGCTTTGAACCACCATCCTTAGATCTCAGCTTCATGAGTAGCTAGGATTACAGGCGTGAGCCACCGGTGCCAGGCTATAACTTTTGTTTTACAAAAATAAATTGCACTCATGGATTGACTCAAATAATCTTGATGTAAATAAGATTAGATATGAAGACCACAGTGGAGTCAGCAGTCTCTGGACTCTGATCTAGGATATCCAAGAAAGAATGGAAGGTAGAACATGGGTATCACATTGGCCCTTGGTCTTTCTTTGAACGACTTCTAAACACGCTTGTTAAAATGCATATTCCTGAGTCCCACCCTAGACCTGTTGAATTTAGGGTTCTTGGGGATTGGGGTTGAAGAATCTTCAATTTACCAGACTGTCCAGATAATTCTATGTCTCATCAAATTTTGAGAACCATGTCTATAGATGGGTACCATCCCCCCAAAAATCCTTATACCTGCAGTAAAACAGATTCTGGGCATATGTTACTGCTTAGTATTTCTCACCCTCATCTTGTTGTATGCTAGACCTGATTGGCTATGCCTATTTTGCAAAGTTAATCTCTCTCTTCAACTTTGAGCTGAGGGGACATTTTCCAGGAGCTGGATACTTTTCTGCTTGGAAAAAACCAGACCTCTCCCAACAAAAATATTGTCCAGATCTTTGGTACCTGAGGATTGTTGAAGCCCAGGATCTATACTGGTAAACTTACTCAGTTTTTGAGTTCTGAATTTCAATTCTTTTCTCAAAATAGATGCATAATTTTAAAAGTCATTGGCTTTTGACTTACTATTTGACCTAAATCAATCTTTTGGCTTTTGGAGATCTTAGCCATTTTCTTCTTCTATATGACAGACTTAGTGTCTCATCTTGAAGAGATTTAGACTGGATGAATAATTGCCTTGAAAAAACCAGAAGCAGTGACTCATCATTCTAAAAATCCATACTGCTTGGCATTTACAGCACTCCTACTCTGTATCATAGGAGATGAAAAAAGAATTTGATGTTTATGTCCTCTGAAGAATGAGTCTTCTTCCCATCCCTGGGAGAGTAGATGCATTATCAATGGGGCAGGTCATTTCAGACAGAAACTCCATTTCTTTCAAGGACATGAGGAGCAGGCTTGAGGTCTTGTGCTGACAAACTTGAATCTGTCTTTAGATATCATGCTATATATCCAGCGGTGTTTCTGGTGGCAGCGTCATGATTCAGGACCCCACATTTTGCTTTCTGTTTATTCTTACTGGCCTGTGCTCAAGCACTCCTCAGTAATTAGAAGGAGTAGCAGAATTAAAAATAAGCAAGGGAGGGGCTGGGAAGGTGGCTCAATGGTAGAGCATTTGCCTGGCATGTATGAGGCCCTGGGGCCCTGGGTTCGATTCTTCAGCACCACATAAGCAAAAAGAAAAAAGCTGGAAGTGGCGCTGTGGCTCAAGTGGTAGAGTGCTAGCCTTGAGCAGAAGAGCTGAGGGACAGCGCACAGGCCCAGAGTTCAGGCCCCACGACCGGACCCCCTCCCCCCCAAAAAAAATAAGCAAGGGAAGGCAGATGCCAGTGGCTCACGCCTGTAATCTTAGCTACTCAGGAGGCTGAGATCTGAGAATCATGGTTCAAAGCCAGCCCATGGACTGGAAGTGGAGCTGTGACTTAAAGTGGTAAAGCACTAGTTTTGGGCAAAAGAGCTCACAGACAGCACTTAAGTCCTCAGTTCAAGCCCCATGATTGACCAAAAAAAAAAAAAAGTGAGAAAAAAGATGTAGAAGTTAGATTCTGGGCCGTAATGAGGATGCATTCTCCCAACCAAGAAATCATAAGTTCCCTCTACACCTCAGTTGTAGTAGAAAAATGTCAGTGGAGAAGAGGGAAAAAGATGACCTTCAAATGGCATTTGTGATGAAAATTAACTAACTGTGCAACAATCCTTTTTCTCTTCTCCTAAGCATCTGACTTTTCCGGCCTCCTTTGCAACTAGGTGATGCCATAAGTGTGAACTCTGGCCAATGGAATGAGAGTGGGGGTTGAAGGAAGCTACCTGTTACTTCAGGGCTGGAAGGCTGAAGTTAATGTCCCAGAACTACGACCCATAAATATTGGGGAGTTGGTACATCAGCACCACAGTGTCTGCCACCCTCTGGTGTAATAATTCAGAGGTAGGTTCTCCACAGTATTCTAGAGTTCCTGGCTCTGATTGAGCTCTAATCCTCCCTAGTGGTAACTAGCTTGCTAGTACACCATTGTCTTCTTTTTCTCCATCTCATATATATTATGTCTTTGTCCCATTCTTTTTTTAATTTTTATTTTTTTTATTGTGAAAATACTGTACAGAGGGGTTACAATTACATGGGCAAGGTAATGAGTACATTTCTTATCAAGCATTGTAGCCTCCTCCTTTGTTTCCCCTTCCCATCCCTTCCCATTCTCCACCCCCTCCCCCACCCAATTCTCCCGCCCCGCCCCACCAAAGTTGTAAAGTTCGTTTTCGACATGACCTTTGTCCCATTCTTATACTAATGCTTCCTGAAAATCAGATTTCAAATAAATCATCTGTGTTCAAATCTTTGTTTCAGGAACTCCTTATAAAAGTACTCAATCTAAGAAAATTAAAGTGGCCCATTAAAAGTTAGTAAACGGGCAAGGTGCTGGTGACTCATGCCTGTAATTCTAACTACTCAAGAGCTTGAGAGCTGAGGGTCACAGGTTTGTAGGCAGCCCTGGAATGAAAGTCTGTGAGTCTTATCTGTACTAAACTACAAAAAAAAAAAAAAAAACACCCAAAATACTGTAAGTGGAGCTGTGGCTCAAGTGGTAGAACTCTAGCCTTGAGCACACACACTACAAAAGCTCAGCAACAGCACCCATGCCCAAAATTAGCAAAGAATACTATGACCATGCTCTATATATTTCTTCTTTTGTGCTGGACCTTGGGCTTGAACTCCGGTCTATGCACTGTCCCTAAGCTTTTGTGCTCAAAGCTAGTGCTCCTCAAATGGAGCTATAGCGCCAACCCAGGCTGTTTTTTTTTTTTTTGTATACGGTTTTTATTGTAAAAATATTGTACAGATGGGTTACAGTTCTATGAGTAGGTAATGACTGCCTTTCCTATCGAGTGTTGTTACCTCTTCCTTTGTTTTTCCCCCGGCCATCTCTTCCTCCCACCCCCCCTCGCCAACTCCCCCCTCCCCACCCCCCCGAAGTTGTATAGTTCACTTTCAACATAGTGTTTTGTACATCTCACAGTTACAATGGGTCATCCTGTATCTTTATTTCAGCATTTTGTTATTTCCCTTCCCCTCCCCAAATTAGAAAAATGTATATACAAGATGCAGGGCACCAGAATCAAATACAGTGAAAACAGGGGTTATACCATGGGGAAAGAACATAAAAAGAAACAAAAAATCACATGGCACAGTATAAATACATTAAAAAACAACAGCAAGAAAGATAAAAACCACTTGTGTCTCTATCTTGGGGTTCATTTATATTAGTATCATCTTATTTAATAGTTAATTGGAGATAAGAGTCCACCATGTGTGGAGCTATACCAAACAGGTAGTGGGCCATTGTTTGGTGACCTTTGTGTTAGACCAATATCATTGTTGACGGTCACTGGGAGGATGATTCAATAGAGCTTGGGTCTCACTAGAGTCAGATTGTAACCCTAGTGAGTAAAATAGCAAATAAACTGCTTATTCAAAATGAAATAAACCCTAGGAGACCAAAAAAGCTTCCTTCAGAGTGTGAATTACACTCAGTTGAGGTTGGCAAGGAGAAATTTTTCTCTGAATTTACAAGATTTCTTTTCTGGTGGCCATGGAGAATCATTGGACAAAATCTTGAGGAAAGTCACCAGTGCTCAGGTTGCTCCTGTGTCCTTACCTTGGCCCATATTGGCACCTCCCAGCAGCATTCTCTCCATCTAGAGAGACCCAGGGGTGTTTTGTAACTTCTTGATTCCTGTCTGTTTGCCTTCCCTTGCCACAAAGATCAATACTTGAGCCTGGCAGAAATTCACTCAACACTTTCAAATGACTCCCAGCATGATAAAAAGGGTTAGTTTTCATCACACACACACACACACACACACACACACACACACACACACACACACACACACACACAGTGTTCTCAGAACATGAGGCCATCAAAACCAGGAATTAAAGAAGTGTTATCTATGCAACACAGACAATTCTTTCTTTTTGAGATCAGTTTCAGAGCCAGCTCAAAGCAAAATGGGGAGGGGATACAAGTGGGACCGGGAATACTTCCAGCCAGACCATTCAATAGAACAGATCTCCACTGCAACTCAACAGAAAATTGGCCACATCACTAAAGGATCAAAACTGAGGTACCTGGCAGAGATCAATAAAGCAGTAGGGGAGAGTCATTTCTGGAAAAGACTAAGCTATCTGCTCAGTCAGTTCTCAAAAGCTTCCAAAAGCAATGATGGGCACTGACATTTTGTGAGCTCTGCCAACAGAGCCCAGAGACCCAGCTGGTGCCTCTGATGTTAGCTCTTGAAGCAGTCAAAGGTCTCAGGCAGTGGAGAAGCAAGTTTTTTTTCTTGCTTCATTTAAAAAATGATGCATGTTGTTTCAGCAAAAAAAATTATAAAGGTAATATCCTCTTCAGCTGAGGTTTAAAATAGCCACTGAAAGCTCTTTGTAATCAATAATATAGATCTCATTATAAGCACTGCATTAAAGAGATAGTGATGTTAACTTTACAACTTCCTTCTGGGAAGAACAAGCAGAGATTTACCATGTGTGTTTTTATCCTGCTCTCATTGAAGACACATACTATAGCAAAAACAGCACACAGCAACAGTCCTTTATTAGATTCTCACAACCACAGCATGCTTTGCTTTGTTTAGAGCTAGGGGAACAGAGGCTCAGTGAGGTGGATTTGGTCAAGTCTCCCTATGAATAGCTGGTGTAGTCAGGCTGCCATCAAAGTCAGACATCTGGTTCCAGAGCCAGCAGCTGGTCTGCTCTTCCATGCCAGATGAGAGATTGTGTCAAGGGGGAACAATGCACAATAGGTCCAACTTAAGTGCATGGGTAGTAATCTAGAGATCATGGCCTGGATTTTCCTCAACAACTCTCTCAAGTATCACAAACAATCCATAGCAACTGGAATTGTTTTCTTTCAAATTCTTACCAATGCCAGATGCCCAAAGTGATCCTGCTGCCAGTCAGTTTACCCCATAATGTACAAGATATCCCTTTTCCCAGACTTTCTTCTGCTGGCTAACTGGAGATGAGTTTCTCAGATTTGTGTGTCTGGGAGGGTTTTAAACCATGATTCTCGGCAGGTAGGCCTCCTAAGTAGATATGGTTATAGGGGTGAGATTCTATTTGGCTGTGACTTAGTCTAGCAATTGTTTGCCTCGCATGCAGGGCAACAATGAGTATTAGCTTATTAAAACCTCTGACCTATCCTTTAATATATAATGTCATGGGCAGGGGTATCATACTAAAAAATTGGGACCAACTTATTTCATTCCATCTACTTTGTATTTCCTTTTATTCCTTATCATCAAACCCGGTATTATGAATTAATTATAGATTCACATATAGTTGTAAGGAATAGTAGAGAGTTCCCTCAATACCCTTTTACCTAGTTTCCCTCATGGTACTGTCTTGCAAAGCTCTTAACACAATTGTAATTACTTTGATAACAAATATGGTTTCGTTGTTAAAGGGAGGAAACCAATAGGGGGAGAGCTGAGGATGAATGTGAAGCCCTGGTATGGATCTGTTTATTAATTTAAAGGTGAGAGGGTCTTTAATGATGGGAGGGGGGTTGAGTCTGTTAGGTTGACCTGCTATGCTCTGCCAGAGGAACACCTGCTACTGAGTATTCTGCACATGCTCTATGCAAACAGTAGAGAAGAGTGGAGTCTTGTCAGACATTCATGTCCTTCCTCTCCAATTCACTCAAACATGAATTGAAGATACTCAAAAATTCCAGAATATTCCAAGAAGCAAAACATAAACTTGCCATGTACCAAATACTATGCTGAATCCACATGAATGATGTGTACACATTGTATGATGCATTATAAATTATATAGAGGTGATCTAAGGTATGCAAATAGATGTTACAGCTTATATGCAAATAGGACACCCTTTTCTATAAGATACTTAAATGTGCATAGAGTTTGGGTATTAATGGGGTTGGTGGATCCTGAAACCAATTCCTCATAGCTACTAATGGATAAATGTATTTCATGTTATTCATTTGGGGGGAAGGAGTGACTTCTATTTGATCATTATAGGCATAGTATAAGTATCACAATGAAACCCCTTGGTGTAATTATTTAAGCTATTGAAATTTAAAAAAAATCAGGGACTTCCTAATAGATGTAAATAGATTTCATTTTGAAAGAAAAGTAGATAGAATCATGCTTCCAATGATCTGCCTTCAACATAATCTTTCCTTCATTCTTCCCTTGACTTCTCAGCTCATTGGGGAGTTCATTTAGCCACATCAGGACCAAATGAGTGCCATGTTGTTGGCTAACTTTATGTCACTGTGTTGTTTACAATCCCCAGTTGTCTTTAAAATGGTGTCTGTTTCCTTACAAGTAGAAGAATATTATTCTTTCTAATGGATAAGTAAAATTCCATTGTGTGTATATAGCACATAGTGCTGTAATGAACATGGTTGTGCTGGTGGCTTTACTGTAGCCTTGTTTATGTTCTATTGGACAAATGCTCAGGGGTGGAATTGCTGGAAAATAGGGTAGTTCTGTGTTTAGTTTTTGAGGAACCTCCACACTGCTTTCTAGAGTTGTTGAACAAACATATTTCTTTTTTTTAAATTTAATTTTATTTTATTTGTGAACATACTGTACAGAGGGGTTACAATTACATGGGCAGGATAATGCGTACATTTCTTACCAAGCATTGCAGCCTCCTCCTTTGGTTTACCCTTCACATCCCTTCCCAGCCTGAACAAACATATTTCCACTAACAGTATATTAGAGTTCCCTTTGGCTGCATCCTCCCCAACTTTTGTTATTATTATTTGTTTTGGTAATAGCCATTCTAACTGGGGGTGAGGTGGAATCTCCATTTTTTATTTGCATTTCCTTTATGGCAGAGATGTTGAACATTTGTTTATGTGGTATATTAATTAAAGTAAGCCAGGCACAGAGAAATGAAGGTTGCATGTTTTCTCTCATTAGTGGTAGATAGAATATACCTATAAAACTATAAGTAGACATGCTGGATGGTATGCAAACAGTTCCAAACAAATTAACTGAGTTATAATAGACACTATGGAAAGCTCAAATAGTATAATTTTTTTAAAGAAAGAGTAAGTCAAAGTCCAACAAAATAAGCACCAAGAAATAGGTGTTTGATGTTGATTTTATGGCCCATGATACTTGTGGATGTCATGGTATTTGGAAATAAAGTCTTTCCAAATGTCATCATATATTTAAGATGCTGTCATTAGAATGAGTTCTAATCAATTTAACTAATATGTGAGTAAGAGGAGATGATGGAGAGACAAGATTAGAAGAAATCCATGTAAATAGAGAGGCAGAATTGTGAAGTATGTCGTGTCACAGATGAATAGCCACATCCTGAAGCTATGGGAAGACCAAAGTTCTTCCCTAGAGTTACAGGAGAGACCTTGATGTGGCCAATACTTTATCTTGAACTTCTATCCTCCAGAAATCTGAGACTATAAAAATCTGTTTTAAAAAATCCAAAAAAACAAATGGGTATTTGTGGGGGGGAGGAGGAGTAAGGGGAAAGGGGTAGATAATGAAGGAGAAAAGTGGGGAGAATGTAGTCAAGAATTCATTGTATGCACCACAAAATTAAGAAGTGTAAGAGAAGGAATAGGTCAAAGGCGGATGAGATTGTTGAAGGGGGGGACCTGGATCAAGATGCACTGTATTCATGTACTGCTCTGTTGAATGACATATCTCTTGTAAGACTACTTAAAGATAATTAAAAAAAGAAAAAAGAAAATAGGGGCTCAGTGGTAGAGTGCTTGCCTTGCATGCACCACATAAGCAGAAAATGCCAGAAGTGGTTCTGTGGTTCAAGTGGTAGAGCACTAGCCTTGAGGTGAAGAGCTGAGGGACAGTGCCCAGGCCCAGAGCTCAGGCTGCATGACCGGCAAAAAAGAAAGAAAGAAAGAAAGAAAGAAAATATATATCTAAAAAATCATGTCCACTTTCTGGAATTTCCTTTTATCTATCTTCCCATAGAATATTGCATTAATGTCTCTTACTATTGTGAAATAAACATAAATAATTTTCAGGAGACATAGTTGTGTGCTTCATTTGTTCATCTTTAGTCCCAAAGCAAGAAAACCTTTTAAAAGACAATAACGAATAACGTTATTTTCCAATGGTACCTTATTTATTTTTATTTTTATTTAAGTATCATAGCATTTGCTTATTTACATGATGTGTAAATATCCCTTTCTGACCATATAAATCTTCCTTCTCATGGAATGGTCACACTGAGAGCCACTAAGGAAGCTTTATCCTGATCTATTTTTGTGATCTTCTACATTTTCTACACTCATTTTAATGTGACAATTCCCCTGTAGTTTAAAATAGGATAGGCTTCATCTTAGAATTGTGGGACACTAAAATAAATTTGACTTAAATAGCTCTCTACCTGAAAGAAAATGTTCCAACATACCCAGGGATAACTCAATGGGAACAAGGTTTTGAAGCAAATCACACTTCATAGAATTTCCCCCCGCCCTCAAAAAAATTCCATAGAGATGGCATCTAGGGCATCTATCCCAGGCTCTGAAAATACTACCCTCTGTTTGATAATTCCAAGATCCTACTCCCCTTTCTTCACCCCTATCCCATTTTGTCTTGCTCCACTGGGGTGGTGGGAGGCACAATTGGATTTGGGAGTGAGAAGCACAAGACAGTGCACGAATCTGAAGTTGTTGTGTGCTATTAATAACTCAATGTAAATTCCCAAAGGAGGACTTAAATCCACTTTTCTTCGCCATTTGAGCTTCTACTCAAATTAAAGAGAAACAAGGGGGACTTAAATCCACTCTTCTGGGCTGGGAAGGTGGCTCAGCGGTAGAGCGCTTGCCTTGCATGCATGAGGCCCTGGGTTCGATTCCTCAGCACCACATAAGCAGGAAAAAAAAGCTGGAAGTGGCGCTATGGCTCAAGTGGTAGCGCATTAGCCTTGAGCTGAAGAGCTGAGGGACAGCCCCCAGGCCCAGAGCTCAGGCCCCATGACTGGACCCAAAAATAAATAAATAAATAATAAAAAAAATCCACTCTTCTTCACCATTTGAGCTTCTGCTCCAATGAAAGAGAAACAAGGGGAAAACAATGGTATCAGTTAAGATTCCATTGGCTTGCATGTAATAGTAACTTCTTATAAAATAAGCCTAGAGGTCACAGTTCTATGGGACACAGGCTTCTTTCATCTTTCCATTTTGTTACTCTTGGGCTGTGGCTTTCTTCCTGAAGGTTGTATGATAGCTGTACTACCTCAAGGTACTATGCTCACATTGCAAGGAGATAATAGGAAAATGGGGGAATTGCTAGATCTCTCATTTTTGCCCAGGCCAGCCTGGACCATGATCCTCCTCTCTATACTCTCCTGCATAGCTGGATTGACAGGTATGTCCCACTATGTCCAGACAGGGCTTTACTAACTTTTTGTCTGAGCTCAGCCCCATTTACAGTCCTCCAAATCTCTGCCTCCTGAGTAGTTGGGATTATAGGCATGGGTCACTATACTTGGCAAGAATTTCTCTATTTTATAAAGGTCTCAATAGTATTCCACTGTGTATATATACTGTATTTTATTTATTCATTCATCTATTGAGGTGGCCTTAGGTTGGATTCATACCATGACTAATTTGTATAATGCTGCAATGAACATGGGTGTGCAGATAGCTCCTCAGCATACTGTTTCTTTTTCTTTGAGATTGGCTGAGTCATATGGTAGTTATATTTTTATTTATTGAATTTAGCTGGTCCTGGGGCTTGAATTCTCTGCCTGGACACTGGCCCTGAGATTTTGTGCACAAGGCTCGCACCCTACCACTTGATCCACAGCTCCACTTCCAGTTTTTGTGGTTAATTAGAGATAAGAGTCTCATAAAATTTCCTACACAGACTGGCTTTGAACCACAATTCTCAGATCTCAGCCTCCTGAGTAGGTAGGATTATGTGAGTGAGCCATTAACACTGGATGATTTTTAATTTTTTAATGAACTTTGGGTAGGTATTTTCAGTGGGACACATTGTACCCCTGAACATTGACAGTTTGTCCTGTCAGTAGAAAAGCAGGAAGAATGGACAGGCAAGAGTTAAGATATACATTTGTCTTTATATCTGAAATCTGTAGGGCTCAATACAGATCTTGAGCTCACCCTTCACCACTTTGGGAAGATATACGAAGGCATACGATACATAGTTTTTGCCTAAAACTGAGATTTTTGGCTCCAGAACATTTGTATTGGAGTCTGAGCTGTTATCAACTATGATCTTCAATAGATTATGTGGCTGGTTTTCTCACAAGGACATTTCCCCTGTCTGCATTAGAGGGCTATTTAAGGAATATGAAATGAAATCACATTTTCACAATGCCCTTCCCTCCATTCACTTCCATTACAAATCCCAGAACAGACCTCAGTGGGACTATGCTCATGATTTCAGCAAAGAACATAACCATTAGCAGATCACAACAAGAGAAGAGTTAACCTAAAACAGAGCAATTCAGCCCTTATGTCACATTCTCATATAGTGTGAAGTCAAGCTTAGTAATTAGACATTAGGAAATGACAACAGTATCTATCCACAAGGTGGGGGTCTCTCTGTATGTCATTAGGATGACCTACAGAATGTGTTTAGCTGAGCATGATGAATGTGCTGACTCCTAAATAGGCTCACTCTGAAGTCCAGACTTTTCCAGTAAATGATATGTACTTTCATTTCTTACAAACCTTAGGACATAATACAGTGCCAAACTTAGTAAACATGCCCCATCAGGCCTATGCAGTTTTGGAGAACGACATTGAGCTGACAGTGGAATGCTTGCCAGGGAAATAGAAAACCTGGCCTGAACTCTTGACATGCCCTCAAAGTCTTTGATCTTCAGTAACATGGTCTGTATTCAATGCACATGGAACATTACTTAGATCCCTTAAGGATAATTCCACCACTTCAGGGTTACCTATATCTTTACATCTCTATGAACGTAATCTTACTCTATGTCACAGTTAAAGAGATGATTTGCCTCTGCAGTTTAAGCAATTAACATTCTTTGATGGTCTTTTTCTTTTCCTTTTGTGGTGGTGCTGGGCCTTGAACTCAGGGCCTTACACTTTCATTTGGCTTCTCTACTGAAAGCTGGTACTCTACCACTTCAGCCATAGCTTTACTGCTCACATTGTGTTGATTAATTGGAGATAAGAGTATCATAGACTTTCCTCCCTGGGCTGGCTTAAAATCACAATTCAGATCTCAGCTTCTTGGGTAAGTAAGATTTTGTTGGGGCATGAGTACTGGCACCCAGCCTGATTTTCTTTTTTTTTCTTTCCTTTCCTTTTCTCTTCTTTTCTTTCTTTCTACCTTCTCTCTCCCTTCCCTTCCATTTCTTTCTCTTTCTTTTCTTTCCTTTTCTTTTCCTTCTTTGTGTTGGTACTGGGGCTTGAAAATAATTTATGGTCCCAGCACTATCCCTTAGCTTTTTTGCTCAAGCCTGGTGCCCTACCAATTGAGCCACCAATCCACTTCTGGTATTTTTGCTGATTAGTTACCTCAGCTGGCTTCAAAGCATGATCCTCAGATTGCAACCTCCTGAGTATCTAGGATAATTGGTATTTTTCTTAAATGATTAAAATAGGTTTACAATTTTGAATAGTCTTGACCAAGTTTCCTATGGCTGAAGATTTATGTCTCTGGACTATAACCTCTAAAGTCCTTCAACAGCAATGAAGGAGTATGGCAGAGGAGCCATTTGTAGTTCCCCACAAATTAAAAATTCTTAAGCCACTCTAATGGAAGTGTCATATCATTAATGTTCTGTGCATCTATCTCACCAATAAGTAACATTGTGCTTAATTAAGGGCTGGAAACAACTTTGATTTCATTGGTCACTGCATTCATCCAGGGCAGACTCTGAAAACTGAATGTAGGAGCAATGATTGAAGAGACTAGAAGTATTTTAACCCTGGAGAACAAGCAACTAGTGGGAAATATGATCATTGTCTTCAATTAGGTAAAGGGCTACCAGACTCAAAAGGTCATAATTTTTTCTGTATTGCTTTAAAAGTCAGAAGTCAGGCCAATGAAAACAAGGTATGTTAGAAGGGCATTCAGTGCAGGGTAAAAATTCAATTGTTCTAACAAGGAAATGAGCAGCTTCACAAGAACTAGTTACCTATGCATGAAATATCCATTCACAGGTTTGGTGATCAGTCATCAGGAATATTACATTAGGTAGGAAGACAGATTAGATTTCTTTAAACATTGCTGTCAACCTTGACTTAAATCTCACACCCACAGTGTTTGTGGAAATCCCACTTTGCAAATTTAGAACACAAATGTGGAAACCTAAGAAAGGAGCCACCAAAATCTTGCTTTCTTTTTAGTACAGTTGAGGATTTCAGGAAGTTATGTGTTACAGTTAGGAATTTGTGTCTCCCAGGGGCATAAATAAGTTCTCTAATAGAGGTAGCCAGGGCTCTTTCAGAAGGGCCTGGTGTTTTGATGTGAATTCACTAAGAGCTTGTCTTTAGCACGTGATTCAAGGATGTGATGGTCACTGTGTGCTTCTCAAAGAATATGGGATTTCTTTGATCATCAGTGTCCTTTTTCCATTGCCCCTCGTTACCCAGCATTTGTTATCCTGGGCTTTGAAGAGGGAAGGCAGGGGGCACCTCACCCATCTCACTTCTCACATTCTACTCCTTAACCCATAGCTACCTGCTACTGATGTGTGCTATTCCCTTCTCTCTGTAATTGGACCTGCAATGGGATAGGAAGGACTGAATGGAGCACAGAGGCTGTCCTCTGGAAACTCACACTGTCGCCTTACTTTCTCTTCTCCAAGTTCAAAATGTTTTCGCCAAAACTGAGAGCAGAGATATTCTTGGTAAGATTAACATAGGATGTCAAGCGTGATATGTCCTATACACACATTTGTTGCATATGAACATGTGAAATGAGCACAAACAAAACAGCGTAAGCAACCTTGACTCCTACCACCAAAGATGTACAAGAGAATAAAAATCCTTTAGTGGTCTGAGCCAGATCAATATTGAACGCTCAGAGAGGAAATCATGGTGCTCTCCCACAGAAAGCTACTCAGACATCGTCCGCAGCAGACTCGGAGCCAGACATCCTGACAGAAGCTCACATAATGGCTCATAAGTAGCGAATGGCTCCTTAAATTGCAGCCTAAATTCTCCCACAATATCCCCAACTCAAAAGCCCCTTCACAAAGGAAACCCAAGATAAAAGAGCACTAAATATCTGTAAACAAGTTTTAAGTCTCCTAATTTGGATGAATTACAGCCCCGGGAACTAAGAGATCATACAAATGAGATGATGGTAGAATCATTGCTCATTTCTTTGCCGGGGTGAGGGGGGAGGGGAGGGAATTGGTGATATAAAAAGTCATGGAAAGAAAAAATAGTCATGGAAAAATGAGACAGAAAAGCATAATTCCCATTTTCAAAGGTAGAAGAAAGTAGGTTTCACATATGATGGCTGGGTGAACTTGATAATGATTTTTCAGAAATGCTCTAGAAGACATTTAGAAAATAATTTATGCATACTTAAAATGATGTAGGAGTCCCTAGGACCCAGCAGGAGTTTATAAAGAAGAACTCAAGTGAAACTAATTTAATTTTTTTTCTTTAATCAGGTTATTCAATTATTATGATAAACCAGGGAATGCAATCAGCAGTGTTCTTCGGTATTGTTTAAAAAATAAAAAGGGGAAAGTGTAATTTACATACACTAAACAATTCCTATTCAAAGTACACAGTCTGATGAGTTTTGAAAAATGTGTACACTCGTGTGACAATCAGCCAAGTCTGGATGGAGGACATTTTCCTCACTCTGGAAGATGTTCTGTGCCCTTTGTACTCATGCTCCCCCAACTTTCATCGTGTTGACATATGGGGCCATGATCAAAATTGGATATTCTGTGATGCTAGAAAGTTAATTAATAAATAGCAATTGAGCACCCAAGAAAATACTAATGATTAATTTATTTATATGGAATTAAATAAAAAAGGGTAAATTAGGGTTACTAGGTATAAGCACTAAGAAACAACTAAGTTCAGAGGAAGGAAGTATGACTTAGGAACATATGTGTAAATAAAAAAATCAAGATTTTCAGTGAAAATAGCTTCATTATCATTTGACAATCATATTTCTAATCACCACCAAAGAAATCAATCTGATTTGAGATGCATTTATAAATGTAATATCTGAATGAAAAAAATGCTTTTTTTTCAAAGCACATGGAGCACATGTAGGGTAATTTGGAAACAACAAACACTGAAATTCATACAGAGGAAAGAAGCCATGGTGGTGTTAATTCAAGCTTGTGTTGTATGACAGGCTGGAAGAACTGAAGGTAAAAATATGGCGATGGTAGTGGTGGTGGTAGTGGTGGTGTATAGCTATGATTATCTTAAAAAATCTGAAGAACTGTCTCATATAAAAGAAACTAGACTTGTTCTAGGCTCTAAGACTAGGAACGTGGTTTGGGTAAAGATTCTAGAAGATATAAGAAATAACACTCTAGCTATTAGACTGGTTCAAAGATAATGTATTTTCCTCAAGACACTAGATTGCTGGCGAGTAGACATATTCACATATGGACCCACTGCCCCAGAATATTGTGGTATGTTGGTATTAGTATAAATGGAACAAAGATAGTATAAGTAAACATACTTCTGTAAGAAATAAGTGTCACATTGCATTAAGTTTATCAGATGACATTTGTCTCAACTAGTGAAAGAGTTCCTCAAAAATCAAGGATGACATCTAATTCATCTTTGTATCTATCACAGCCCTGGTATCTGGATCCAGAAATCATCCAATAAATGTTATTTTAAATTGGTGAAGGAATGACAAGGTTACAGATATAAGTGTATAAGAAATAAAGTCAACAGTGGAATGTTGTACTATTAATTATTAACATTCATATTTTCTTCCTAAATAGCCTGTCAATTTGGGTTATTTCTATTCATACAATAAAAAATTATATTTGCCATATAGATTTACTGGTGAGTTCGTCTCTAATAAGAAACTGATAATTTTATGGTATATAAAGTGTTTAAGACAAAACCCTCCCTATTCATTTTTATTACCAAATGTATTTTACAGAGTAATCATTAAAGTGATACTAAAACCAGCCCAAATCTCAGAAACAAAAAAGTTATAGTCCAATCTCAGTATGAATATAATGCAATAAAATATAGTAGTAAATCAAATTTAATAAGCATATTAAAAGAATAACTCTCCAACTAGCATTATCCTAGGGATATAAGAACTATATAACATTAGCAAATATATTTATATAATGCATCATAAACAAATAAAGAAAAAAATCACATGATTACTATAATAGATCCAGAAAAGATTAATTCAATATCTGATTTTAAAAGTTTTACAAAAGGAAAGAAAAACTAGTATGGCATTTCTAATTGTACTTATCTTACGAGAGCAGTAAACAGCTGATTACGATACATCAAGACAATGATTATTTAACATTGTTTTAGAAGTTTTGACAAGCTAAAACCAAAGTAGTAAATAAAAACAGAAGAGTTGGAATGGGAAAGGTAATGTGTGTGTGTGTGTGTGTGTGTGTGTGTGTGTGTGTGTGTATGGAGAGAGCATATATGCAGAACTGGATTTGAATTAAGGGCTTCATATTACTAGGCAGGTCTCTATCATTTAATCACACTCATGGCCCTGTTTTTGATTTAGGGTTCTTTTTTAGATGGAGTCTCCCATTGTTTGTACAAGGCTGCCCTCAAACTGTGATTCTCCTTATATCTGCCTCAAAAATAGGTAGAAGTATAGGTTTGAGCCAGCTCACCTGGCACTTGAATTAACATTTACATTTGATGTAATTACAATAAACACTTTGGGTAGTTTATATGCAATAAAACATAGGAGAATAGATGAAAAAATGGAGGCTGAGATTTGAGGATGGCGGTCTGAAGCCAACTGGGGCAGGAAAGACTGTGAGACTCTTATCTCCAATAAACTACTCAAAAAAAAAAGCCAGAAGTGGTGCTGTGGCTCAAATGGTAGAGCTCTAGCTTTGAGCAAAAGAGCAACACCCAGGCCCTGAATTCAAGCCCCAGGACTGGCAAAAAAAAAAAAAAAAAAAAAAAAAAAAGGTCATTGACAAGATGGAAACTTTTCCTCAAATATATTATCACTGATGAGTAAATGTGATAAATACCGTAAGAACCAGAAGAAAAAATGGCAAATGATGCAAACAGTTAAAAAGAAAAGATAGTTAATAGGTAACAAAATAACTGGAAATTAAGGTAACAAAAGATTGGAGCCAGATACTGGTGGCTCAATCCTAGAATTCTAGCTACTCAGGAGGCTGAGAATTGAGAATCTAAGTTTGAAGCCAGACCAGACAGACAAATCTGCAATGCTCTTATCTCCAATTAACCACTGAAAAGCCAGAAATAGAGGTGTGGCCTGTGGGGCATAGGGGAGCTAAGAGATAGCTAGAAGCCCTGAGTTCAAACCTCAGTATTGCCACATGCAAAAAGATAAATACTGGAAGAAAATAATACCTTTTTTTTTTTTTTTGTTTATTGATTTAACACAATTCTAGGCAGAAGATAATACTCATTGCTGACAAAGTATGGTAGAAGATACTCTTGGACTCTTTAGATATGGATATGAATTGGTACAACCTTTCTGGTGAGCAAGACATATTAAACCCTAACCATGTTGTCCTTTAAAAAAGTGGTTGCTGTTCTGGAAACAATTCAAAATGAGATAAGGACTTAGGTAGAGAGAGATTGATTTCTATATCTGTCCTAGGATTTTTTTAACCTCTTGTTTCCATTTCTTGGAGTTCATTTCTATAAGCATCATTTTATTTAGTCATACGCACTTAGCTATTGAGCCATTGTGATCCTCTCCTAAGAATATCCTCCTTTGTTCTCACTGTGTAAATGTTTAGAGTGCTGTTTAAGTAATCATGTCCAAGTGTACTTATTTGTCTTTTACTATCCATTGGATTAACGTGTAGACTTATAGACATATTCTAGTTTTTACAAATGAGGGAAACCATGAAGCCTATGTTTCTTTGGGTC
Source organism: Dipodomys spectabilis (assembly GCF_019054845.1). Taxonomy (NCBI): domain Eukaryota; kingdom Metazoa; phylum Chordata; class Mammalia; order Rodentia; family Heteromyidae; genus Dipodomys; species Dipodomys spectabilis. Next base: position 4,454,256 of record NW_024871203.1, on the reverse strand, counting down.
TGACTTACTTTGCTTAATATGCTTTTTTCCAAGTCTTTGCATTTCCTTATGAATGCAGCAATGTCATTCTTTTTGATGGCAGCATAGAATTTCATTGTTTCTATAACATATTTTCTTGGTCCATTTGTCCACTGAAGGGCATCTGAGTTGATTTCATATCTTAGCTAGGGTAAATAATGCTACAATGAACATAGTTGTGCTGCTAGCTTTAGTGTGGCCTTGTGGGTGATCATTTGGGTAAATGCCCAGGAGTGGGATTGCCGGGTCATAGGGGAGCTCTATGTGGAGTCTTTTGAGGAACCTCCATACTGCTTTCCAGAGTGGTTGAACAAGTTTACACTCCCACCAACAATGCAGTAAGGTTCCCTTCTGTTCACATCCCCTACAGGATCTGTTGTTATTAGAGTTCTTGATTATAGCCATTCTAACTGGGGTGAAGTGGTATCTCAATGTTGTTTTGATTTGCATTTCTTTTATGGGCAGAATTGATGAACATTTCCTCACATGTCTATTAATCATTCTTATTTCTTCTTTGGAGAAATCTCTGTTTACGTCTTTAGCAGCTCACTTATTAATAGGGTTGTTTCTTTAAGGATTTGTGTTTTTGGGGACTTAATTTTTTGAGCTCTAAGTATATTTTAGATATGAGGCCCTTGCTGTTCTAGGATTTAAGAAAGGGAGCAATACAAATGTTCAATAATAATAGTTAAGCAAATGTTGGAACACTCATATATCCGAGACAGTGTGTGGCCTTTAAAATGAGTTTCTGAAGGTCTTAATGCTTATAATTTAAAAGGAAAGATGGAAAAATTATCCACATATGTACGCACACAGTATGTTCTCCAACATTTTAAAACCAAGAAACAGTTGGGCAGAATGAGATTGACATAGTATTAACTACTGCTGGGATTATGAAGAATTTTATTGAAATTTTTATGTTTCCTCATATTTCTTCTAGTCTCTGCAATGAATATATATGACTTATTATCAGAAAAACTTATTTCAGGATAGACATTATTTTTAAAGTGAAGCTCCAAGAAGCTGTCACAAAAGAGAAAGAAGAAGAATCATAATGTGCCAACATTTCCTCTGATCAGTTCATTTTGAACAGGTTGCATTTGAGAGGCTAGCAGAGTTCCGGTAAGGAGGGACATGGGTTTTAAGCATGTGCATAAACATCAGCATGTACATGTTAGCTGAAGTCACTAGCAGCAGAACCTTAGGTGATCAAGTCCCTCTGCTTTTCAGTAGTCTCTTCAATAAAATGGGGACATAAGCAGTAGCTTGTGGATTACTGTAAGGATTAAATGAGCTAATACAGGCAAAACACCTGACCTAGTACAGAAACATTAGCTACTGGTGATCAGTGTAACCTAGGGCTAAAGGTTAAGTTGTAGAGGGAAGATGGCCCAGATTGTAGGTCCTCTGTGTATATGTGTGTGTGTGTGTGTGTGTGTGTGTGTGTGTGTGTGTGTGTGTGTGTGTGTACTATTTCTTAGCTTTTCCACTCAAGCCTGCTGCTCTACCACTTGAACCACAGCTCCACTTTTGGCTTTTTGGAGGTTAATTGGCCAATTGGAAATAAGAGTCTCATGGACGTTCCTGCTCAGGCTGTTTTCAAACCTCAATTTCCAGATCTCAGTCTCCTGAGCAGCTACGATTACAGATGGGAGCCATTGGTACTTGCCTTCCCTCAGCTCTAAAGACTGGTACCTATGTCTGTGTGTCTGCAGCAAACTAGACATGCTAAAAAACTGATACAGGTCCACCCCATTTTTGGGAGCAGTCCTAACTAATGACTGATGAGATTGGCAGATAAACAATTTAGCTCTCTTGCTCCATAAGGGAGGTAATTCTGAAGACCATGTTCTACGATGGGATTGTACTGCAGTTGCCTACAGTGGCAGCTGGCCTAATACCACATCCTTTATTTGCTGCCTTTCCTTGTCTCACTTCTCCACTCTCCTACTGCAATCATCTCCCCAACAAATGGTTTGAAGGTAAATCCATGTGTCAGGGTCTGCTTTGGAGAAAATCAAAATTAGCCCAGCCAAGCATGAAACTTGGTTTATTACGATGTTCTAAGTTTGGTTGGCAGAAGATAGAACCAGGGCAGAATGAGACAAGGAAGTGATAGAGGAAAATATCCAAAATCTATGGTCTAAAAGCCTGGAGTAAAGGAGACTGTCCTGAACAAGGTAAGAGGAGATAACATCAAATGCTATGGAGATGGAAAAACATGCTATGGAGACGGGGATGCAAAAAGAACTGGAAACAATCCATCTGAGTTGGCATCTATGAGGTGCTAGGTGACCTCTGCCAGCAGATTTTTGGTACAGTGGTGGAAGAAAGCAGATGGCAGTGGAATGAGGAAGTGAATGGGAGGTGGAAAAGAGGAGGCAGCCAGCATTCATTTAGGAAGTCTGGCTGTGAAGGGAGTGGGGGGGGGGGGGGGAGAACAAGGCAGTATTGGGAAGAAAAAAGAGAAGGTGTGTGCTAGAGAGAGGGGGGCGGACTAGACGTACAGAGATGAAAATTTTGATCTCTGTCTTTAAGATGACAAGACCTGGGTGGACTCTACTTACTGAAACCATATCTGGCTCTATATAATGCTTTAACTGCTACCATATTCCAACAATTTCTTGATATTCTCATCTTCACCAACACTCTTATTTTCAGACTTACTATCTGCAAAGCAATACTAAGAATTGAGAAACAAGCATAGGACAATTGTTTATCTCCTAAAGATACTTCAGCAGAGGAGTACCTTAGGTTAAGCTTTCTCATTGCTGTGACAGAATATCTGACAAGCAATTTAAAAGGTGAATTATTTGCTCAGCTCAGCGTTTCAGAGGGTTCAGACCATCATGGCGGCAAAAGCCTATCAAAGTAGCATGCATAGTGGCAGACAGGAAGTAAAATGGAGCAGCGGTAAGGATGTGTACCCAGTGACCTATTTCCTTCAACCAGACTCGATGTTCCACAGTTCTACTAACTATCAGTAGTCTATCCAGATTTTTAACCCACTAATGGATTAAACCAATCATTAGGTCATGATCTAATTGGCTCTGGAATCACCCTCACAGAAACACTAAGAGGTGTGCTTTACTATTTTGGGTAGTTCTCAATCTGATCAAGTTGACAATCAAGATTAATCATCATAGGGAGATAAAATATAAGCATATGAAAAGATTATTAGAAGGGCATAATGATAAAATGAGTGGTATGATTAAAAAATACTTTAATGATCAATGCAAATTGAACTATTGTTAATTATTTCACTGTGTATGCATGATAAAACATCATATTGTACAACTTAAAATACATAATACAAATAAAAATTTAAAATAAGTATTTTAGAACAAACAACAAATGCTGATCAGGATGTGGGGGAAAGAAGTCCTTAGATTCTTGGTAGAAATGTAAATTGATTCAGCTGATAATTGGATAGGCAGGTAGAAAGGGAAAAAATAGCATATATAGTATAATACCATGGGTACACTTTGTCATAAACATCCTGCCCCACCATTGTCCTGGAGTAAAGACTAACTAAAGTTGAAGCTACTTCTTGGTACAGCAGCCAATGATTCCTAGCAATGAGCCCAACAGGGACTTCCACAAATCTAGAAGTTAACCAGAGGGCTAATTTACATCCCATGTACTTTCACACAAGTACCACCCATCAACTCACCATCTTGGCTCTAAGACACCATATTAAGTAAACTACTTCCCATTCCCCTGCTTTTTGGAAAAGTCCTTCCACTTCCTGGAAAATTCCACAATGATGTACATAATAATTATTAGCACAATCATTAACATAATAAATCTTAACCTATAACAGTAACTAAGCACAGGAAGGCATTTCCTTGTTCTCTGCAAATACACCAGACTATACTGTAACAGGAGATGGGATGTGCAGCTTAGCCATTTCTATTAGGTAAGTCAATCTATAGAGTAATTAGAGCTCAGAGGATTCTATGTACACTTTCTACTTTTACACTATCATTGCATATAGGGTCACCTTGATCCTAGATGATCTCATCTGAAGACACTTAATGACATCTGCAAAGACCTTATTTACATATAAGGTATCATTCACAGAATTTAGGAGAATCAAGACATGGACCTAAGTATTTTGGATGCCACCATTCAATTCACTAAAATCATATCCAACACCTTCTTCAGGTTCTCTGACTCTGACTTCTGGCTAGATTTGGTGATTTGGTGATCTCCTGCCACAGCAGGAGATCGGAGGGAGGGAAGGGTCAGCAGATGGTCTGAGATTTCCCCTGGCTTCCTCCTGTTAGGTCACCTTGGATTGGCTGGATCTTCTCATGGAAGGACATGGCTCACCTAGAAGAGCCTTTGCAGACTCTTTCCTTCCAGATTCAGTAACCCTGACCTAGCCCTTCTGACTTCTTCTTATCTGGGGATTGTAGGGGCTCTGCTGTTATTACCCAACAGTCTTTGGAATTCCCCTACCCCACACCTGTGCTTGTGCAGTATCTTTATGAACAAACCTCCTTCATTTATCCTAATCTGAAAGTGTCAGTTCCTGCTGGGACGGACATAGATCTTCATTAGGTCAAGTCCTCATTTGAAACAAAAGAGAATCTGTGAGTGTGAAATAGATATTATAAAGCTACTAAATAAGGAGTCATTTTATCAGGCATGAAAATGGCATAGTGGTTATATACAAAATCCTCACCAGGTAAAGATACACACGGAAGCATTTACTAGTGAAAAGATATATGTAGGAAATGTCTAAAAAAATTTGTAATGAAGAACAAGATAGTGGAGTGGGAAGATACCATGAGAGGATTGCCGTGGAAAATGGAGATCGCTGAAACAAGATGATCAAAATGTTGATAATTAAAGCAGGGTAATGGGAATGAGAGAATGAGTTCAAAATACCACTCTCTTGACTATGGGCACAATGAGAATCTTCCATAAAAAAACAAAACAACCACCATCTCTTCTTTTTCTTAGATGAGATCTAGTTTGTGCTATTTCTTTACAGAGATAGGAGCACAAAAATTTGAATGTATAGCAAATGAAGATTTTTTTAAAGATACGTTCAAAATGGCAATATAGATTTTTTTTCTGCATGCTATTCTCTGTTGCAGAGAAAAATTAGTAAGAAAAAAAGGTACAAATAAACTGATGTAAGTTGGTCCCTCTTTAAATATTCCATCAATCTGCCTGTGACCATCTGTTGAGGGAGGTAGAATAAATAGAGAGCCCCTGGCAGGTTAAATGTGCTAGGTCCCAGAGTTCCTATTATCTGCATCTTTTGTGCTATTTAGAGTCAATCTGCAACCCCAAGGAACAAATCTATTATTGCTTAGAGCTTCTTCATTTCTGGTAAGAAATACCAGCAATAGAGCAAATTTATGCATAAAATTGTCCATTATTTATAATCCTTTAAGGAGATTTAGTTGCTGCTGGGGCAGCTCAGGAAGCAAACCTTATAATTTCTTCAACAATAAATGTTGCTACAACCCAAAGGAATCAAGGTGCCAGATTGGTTCTGCTTCGGTAATGTTGTTGCTTCTCCAGCACTACAGATTAGAGCATTTTGTAGATGTTTCAGAAGAATAGATGAATACAAATTGAAAGACATACACATATTGCCACTAAAATAATCTTCCTTGTATTCAAAGGTAGTAGCAGACAACAATAAGGATAGTCTGAGGGCAGAGACTTCTATTGTGTGCTCAAAAATAAAACAAAACAAAAAGAACAGCCAAAGCATAACGTCTGGTGGATTAAGAAGTTTGCACTGTTTTCTTATAATAATAATAATAATAATAATAATAGTTGGCAGGACTTCACCTACATGAAATTCTTTCCTGTATAACATTTTGTTTTTCCTCCCTTTGGGAGGCCTATTTGATTGATGGAATTGTCCATTGATGCCTTCCAGATATAAAAATCAGGCAAACAGGATAGGAAGGAAAAGTTTAAGCTTGCTTATGATATGGGAAAATATTTGTAATTGCAATATTACTATGAGAATGCCAGCTCACTAAGATAACTGTAGTATGAACTCAGGAATCTCAAGTCACCAAGATAAAAGGTACAGTTCCTACAAACTATACTATATATTGTATTGATGACAATAAAGGTCAATACTGAGGAACAGAATTGAGTGTATTGATGTCAGTTAAAAATATTTTTACCCTTCTAGACTGAGTTCCTCAAATGAATTCTCTACTAAGTATCATTTGCAAATATTGACTAGGATATGGGACTGGAGAACTTGGGATTTTTGCATTCAGTAAAGATGGTGGCATAAAAGTTATAAGGATAAATCAGCCTACCTGATTCAGAGTCTGGATACATGACTCAAAAACTATTAATATGGATGAGTCTTTGGGACTGATTCAACTTCTTGAAAGCTAGGAATGATAATAGGGTTGTTGGGAGAATTAAAGAAATAACTTAGAACATCAACTTGACGCATGGTATGGGTTCAAAACCATAAGCAAATAGGTGATGGAGGTGTGACTTGTATCCAAGCAAAAAGACATTACAGTCATCCCTCACTATATCGCAGTTCACTTATTGTGGCTTTACTGCATTGCGGGTTTTTAAAAAGACCACGCAAATAGTTATCCCTCACCTACTGTGGAAGTTCTGTTCCAGAGACCTCTGTGATAGGTGAAAATCCATGAGGTAGCAATACGTGAACTGTGATCTAGCAAGGGACAACTATGCAATGCTGAAAGGAAAGAGCTATGACAAATTGCTTTAAAGGAATGGCTACTTAGTTGTTCATAGGACAGGAATATTATTTTATCATCTCAAGTTATGGAACAAGCTGAGGAGTCATGGGTATGTAGCCAACAAGCCAGCAGGACAGGAGAGAACCAATCAGGACTATGAACATGTCCCAACTAACAGGCACTCTGGAAGCTCATCTCAAAGGTTCTGCTTCTATCTCCAACACAAGCAGTCAGTTGCACTGATTTTGAAGGGGTTTGGCATCAAGAATTTTGGAATATCTTCAATTCCATTAGTCATTACTTGGGACTAGGAGCTAATTTGAAATTAAAGTTCAGTACCCAAAATGATGGACATTCGGGCTGACTCTGAATCAGGAATGAAGTCATCAGTCAGAGTGACTTTGGATGTCCTGTTGTCATTATTTTATTAAGCTCCAAGGAGGGGTTAACATTGAGACAATTACACTAAGATGTAAGTACAGATCGTAAATGCATCCGGATTCACATTAATTTTCAAGTGCTACACTTACTCTTCATTTCACATCAGGACCAAGCCATGATTCAGAGGCAGCCCACTGATGAATCATACTCTGTCACTGTTTGGATGGGTCAGAACGCCCTGTGTGGGTGGAGGAGGAGGAAGAGGAGGAAGAGGAGGAGGAGGAGGAGGAGGAGGAGGAGGAGGAGGAGATAGAGAGGCCAAGGACTTCCTTTTGGTATGTTACAGCAGAATTCTAGGGGTGAGGTTTGACATCTCCAGACCCAGAGATAGACCCTGACAAACAAAACCCCTGATGCCCCAAGGATCTAACTTCCCATTGTCCTCTGCAGGAGATTTCCATATGCCCAAGTGATAAATGTAGTGGTTTCTTGGGCAGGAATCATCTCCCCAGATAGTCCTGGTCCTTGATGCTATAGAAAAAGAATTGCAGAACAAACAACACTTAAAACACCATAGCTCGACATCTTCACAAGGTGACAAATCCCACTTGGTGCTGAGAACCATCCAAACAAGCCTACAAACCGACCAAGTTTCTCTGGCAATGACTCTAGTTGTTGTTGGAATTCCACCTTTACCTTCTGCTTTGGTTTCTTTCTTTTGTTGGGGGGGGGGAATCCTGTTGTGGGGCCTGAACTCTGGGCCTGGGCGCTGTCCCTCAGCTCTTCAGCTCAAGGGTAGCACTCTACCACTTGAGCCACAGCGCCACTTCCGGCTTTTTTCTTTTTGCTTATGTGGTGCTGAGGAATTGAACCCAGGGCCTCATGCATGCAAGGCAAGCGCTTTACCACTGAGCCACCTTCCCAGCCCTCTGCTTTGATTTCTTTGTCACATTTTACTGCATCCTACCCTGTCCACTGTGCCTCTTGTCTCTGGGGGGTCATTCTCCTGTCTATTGTGTTGGTGAGTACCTCTACGTTCTAATCTCAGCTCAACTTCTGCCTGCACATTCGCCAGAATTTCCCTCTATCATCTGTACATTTGGAGAGGTTCTTGGCACAGGAATTCCCCATTCTCCCCAGTCCGCCCCCCCCCTCTCTCTCACACACACACACCTGGGTTGGCTCAACCAGCTTTCTCCATAGTAAAGCAAGACAAGAGGAGGACCTCTTACTGAACCTCTTATTGAAGTTCTTCCTACATCAGGCAGGAGAAAGTGCTTGGTACCTTCAAATCAGCAAATAAAGACTAGGATATCACATCACCTGATGTGAGGAAACCAAATCCTGAAAAGAGGAAACTTTTACAGCCCACAGGTTAGCTGACCTGTGCAGTTGTGGTTGTAGTTTTGCAGTTACTAGAGGCTATGAAGGAGCATCTGGGATTTGGGAGACTATTTTGTATTTTATCGTCTATACCAGCATTCAGCAAAGCAGCCAACCCACCACAGAGAGGTGGTAAATTACTTTTGCTGCATCACGGAGGAATGATGTATCATAGAGATAATCGTTGGATAATAGCTCCTCCATTATCAAAACTAGACTGTTCCTACATTCTATGTATTTATAGATTACTAGCTCAGACACACTCAGATCAGAAACGTGTTATAGTATTGGGTGAGCTAATTTGATGCTGTATCCCAAGCTACCCCAAACATTAGCAGTTTACGATAACAATGATGTATTAGGACTTACAAGTCTGTGGTTGGCTGGGAGTTGGATGATCTAGGCAGGGCTGTATTCTTGAAGCTCAGTTCTATGTGTCACACCACCAGGCAGATCTTTCTTATTGGATGGCAGGACTGGAGCAGGACAAGAAGAAACATGCACACTTCAAACTGGTACCTGGCCACTTCTGCCCACATTTCTTTCTTTGTGGGGCTTGAACTCTGGGCCTGGGCACTGTCCCTCAGCTCTTCAGCTCAAGGTGAGCACTCTAACACTTGAGCCACAGTGCCACTTCTGGTTTTCTGGTGGTTAATTGGAGATAAGAGCCTCATGGACTTTCCTGGCCAGGCTGGCTTTGAACTGAGATCCTTGGATGTCAGCCTCATTAGTAGCTAAGATTACAGGCATGAGCCACCTGAGCCACATCTCTTTGAACAAAAAAGTGACACAGCTTAGCTCAAAGGACAAGGGATGCACAATCCACTTTGCTATATGGCTTTGAAAGACTCCATTAACAGCACACAGTATGCTACAGGGAAGGGTGAATAACTCTATTGGATTGTGCATTATACTATAATAACCATTTCTAAGAATTTGAGTAATGTGAGGAGAGAGGAAAGGTTTGGTTGATGTTAAAATAAGAATGAATTTTGGCTGATTGGGGTAGCAAGTAACTCACTTCCTCTAAAGGCTTATTCATTTGGTTCTGACTACTTCAAGGAGGGTCAGACAAGTCAAAATTATTGTGCTCAATTATATATGACTCATAAGGAAAAAGGAGGTACCCAGTTTATATGGCATTTTCTCTCTCCCTAGCTCCATGACCTAGGTAACCACACAAAAAAATAGCTTCCTTGTACAGAGAAGTGGATTTATCATGAAATCCCAAGTCTCATACAAACTGGTAAATTAACGGCAGTGGCTTTTCTATAGCTGTTAACTTTTACTTTATTAGGAAATGCTGATAATTAGAATCTTTGAAATATTTCATTTTAGATCCAAGACTGGGACTTGGACTTGGTACTTGATACTTTCACTCATTGGCTAGCGCTCTACCAACTGAGCCACGCTTCCAAACCCTGAAATACTTTTTTTTACTAATTTTTTCCTAGTTTAAGTCAACTTCCCTTACAGTCACATCAAAACACTAGGAGTTTGTTTCTTGGTAATGAAACTACAATGACAGGGATTCTGCAAGAATCTTTCCTGAAGCACACGAAGAAAAGGCAAGGAAAGCTTATCCATAGAATTTTCATGGCTGATATTTTCATTTATTTAATGAGAAGATGCAGTGTCAACCTCTCCTTAAAATAACTTTCCGCAAGTATACAGCTACCTTGATTCTGGTGGCAACTCCAATTAATATATACCAAAGAAAAGAATCCTCTCTCCCTCATTCTCAAAATTTGAATGTCCTGTGTTGTATATGAAACAAACAAAAGGTGACTTGTGGTGATTCATTTGGGGCCAGGAGATTTAGAAATACTACAAAACAGATCACCAAGGCAACTTTTCTGCAAGAAGAAAAGTGCATAGACCTCTTGCTGCATTTATATACACAGCAAAATAGAATCACTTCAGCTCCAACTCTCCTCATGCTCTTCTCTGGAGAAGGATGCTTCTGCAATAGCTTAGGAAATGTAGATAATAGCAAAATAACATTCAATTGTCCTTTAACTGAAAAACAAGCTGAAATGCCCATCAACTTAGCTTCTTTCCCATCATGCCTTACTTCAGGAAGATGCACATGACTGCAAATGTAATAAAAAGCCTACTTATGTTACATTTACAGCCAAATCCAGGGAGACAGCTAATGGCACTCTAAAAATGGTCATTTTGTCAGAGCTTTGGTGTCAGTTACTGATTATACACAGGAAACGCTGACATCAAAAACTCAGTGACAGCACAAACAGCACCTGGCTAGGGCTTCGCTTGAACACAGACTTTTGGTACGCAGATATATTTGGTTCATTTGATCAAAACCCCTGGTAGCATCAGCCAGCAGGGAGAATTAGAACAAGTAAGCTATTTTTTTTTTTCAGCTCAATATCTAAAAATCTATTTCCATGAGTGGCCATAAGGGATGAGGTAAACAATGATTAAAATTCATAAGGGATTTTTTTATAACCTGCTGCAGATATACAAAGAATGCTGGCCTGACAGTCAGAGGACAGCAAGAAACAGCAGTTGGACTCTTAATTGCCGCTTCTGGTCATGTCTAGTATTGCATTGAGTGTGCTGTGCCTGTCGATCTATGTCATCTTGCCAACAACTGGATAATGTGAGGCTGTTGTGCAAGATTCCATCTCACATCCTATAGATGGCACTCTTAGAGCCTGAGCCTTTGTAAAAGTACACTGTGTTTGAGTCTTCATATTTCAGTAACAAGTGAGTCCTGGACAATCATTTTCCTTCTGTGGGTTTCTGAGTTTTCTTAGACAGGAAGCAGCTGAGTTACATCAGAGGTTCAGAACCTGGTTTGCAAACTAGGGTCACTTCAGGGGCTTTTTGTTTTGAATCTTTCACTATATTATGACTAGGTAGCTGTACAAAGGGATTACAATTCCATACAACAGATTATGAGTACAATGTTTCTGTTGCCTCTTCCTTCATTGTCCCCATTTCCTACTCCCATCCCTACCCTCAAGTTACAGAGTTCACATCTTTTACATAATGTACACTGAATAAAATGACTGCATTAACTCACCCTTCCCACCTCCATTCCTGTGCACTCTCCCACCCCTTCCCATTGCAGGGCTTCTGTTAAGAACAAGTTGTTAGGTGTTTGCTGCCTGCCAAGCATCTCACTTGATTGCATCAATACTACTCTGACATCTCATTGAGGAAATGGGGAACAACCAATCTCACGCAGGAAGAACTGCAGCTTGAGATGTTTGGTACCTTGCCTAAGTATGAAGCTCATAGGCTTCCATTTAAACACAGTGTAATTGTGTTACACAATTGTGTTACACAATTTCCTTTTTCTATTTATTTATTTTTTGCCAGTTGTAGAGCTTGAACTCAGGGCCTGGGCACTGTCCCTGACCTTCTTTTGCTCAAGGCTAGCACTCTACCACTTGAGCCACAGCACCACTTTCAGCTTTTTCTGTGTATGTCTTTCTGAGGAATCGAACCCAGGGCTCCATGTATGCTAGGCAAGCACTCTACCACTCAGCCACATTCCCAGCCCAGTTATACCATTTCTGACCAGCATTCCTGGACCTTGAGTCCCAGCACCAATTACTCTTGTTTTCTGACTCGGGATAACTCTCCTTGGCTGCAGACTCAGCCCCTTCTAATTGCTATTCTTGGTGCTTGCTAAATGATCTTTCTAAAATGTCCATCTGTCTCTCATGTTGAAATCTGACAGGGCATCTTCAGAACTCTGTTTTTTTTTTTTTTTTACACCTCTTTAAGTGCTTAAGGCACTGCATGCCCTTAGTGGTGAATGGAAATGTCTTGGAAGAATACTGGAGTGTTGCATAGTAATAAGGATACCAACTCAAAAGGAACTTAGCAAGGTAAGATTTTACTTCTGTAGTCTTGAGTGCTAGGACAGGAAGCCAGTGGGTGGGGCAATCCACTCAGGTGTTATCCTAAATGAATTACTGCCCTTTGCTCTGATTGGTCAGAACTTAACTCCACAATCTTGCATGATTGGCTAGTCTGCATCTGGGTGTATTGCTTGTATATCTGAGCAATCAACCAAGCCCGGACACATGGCCAAAGCAAACACTTGTCAGAAAAACAATTCTGACTCAGGTGCTCTACCACTTGAGCCATGCTTCCAGCCCCTAGAAAAACGATTCTTATTAACAGGAATAAGCCCTCAGTAAAATAGCTTCTTGTAAGACAGCAGTTACCCTTAAAATTGTGGCGCTTATGTCAAGCAACCACTTTGACTTTTAGAAAAGACTCAAACTCCTACAGTACTTCTCTGGTCTTTTTTCCTTCTAGTGTTTTCTACCCTCATCCATGATGAAGCATGCCAGCTGCCTCCTTGAATCTATGTCCTCTCAAATATTGCTGTTTCTTCCCAACCTTCCCTCTTTCCCCTCCTCCCTACCTGACCTAATTGATCCTCCTTCGTGTGCTCAGCACAAACAGCTCTCTTGGGAGATTTCTCTGGCCACGTTATGTCAGTCTGGTTTTATTCCTCTGGGCATGAAGCACCCTTTAAGAAGTTGGTTTGAAGGGCCCCGTCTTTCTGAAGCATTTCCACTCCTTGGATGCATAAATGGCTTATTTGTTTCAACTGGAGAGAAGATGGAGTGGAGAGGGAGCAGGAGATTGGCTCAACACTCACCAGTTTCTGTCTCCTGCACTTTTGCTCAGGCTTCCCAATGTAGTCCCTGGGTTATAGTAAGTGCCTCTTGACTGTTATCTCAGCTTCCATCCTACCAACACCACAGGCCACAGCTGCTTGCTTTAAATATAAGGTAGATCACCTGACTCTTCTGCACCAATCCCTTCAATGCTGGCTGCTCCACGCCAGGTCAATATCTGGGTGCTTTACTCATACAAGAATCACCTGGACCTCTGGTTAAAATGCCAACAAAGACCCAGTAGATCTGTGGCAAGGCTAGAGAGTCTGCTGGTGAGACTGATGCTGGCGGTCTCTGGCCCCAACTCTGATTGGTAAGATTCTCTGTGACTCGAGGTTTTCCTTACCTGTCTGACCTCCTGTCCCTCTGTTCTCCCCTCTTGGTGTTTTTATGTCAACCATATTGCCCTCCCTACTGATCAGAGAACATACTAGAGATTCTCCCTTGCCTCAGGGCCTGTGCACTTAACCTTAAAGCTGGAATAATCTTACCCCAGATATCCATTTAGCTAATGCTCTCCATTCCTTTTGATCTTTGCTCCAATCTCACCTTTCCCGTGAGGCTCTCTGTAATCCCAATTTCTGTCATAACCTGTCCTCTGCTGTCCCCAATCCTGGGTCCTGTACACCTGAAACACTCTCTCTCCTCTCTCCTTTCTCTCTCCTCTCTCTCTCCTCTCTTGTCAATTGTGGGGCTTGAACTCGGGGCCTGGGCGCTGTCCCTGAGCTTTTTGCTCTAGGCTAGCACTCTACCACTTTGAGATATAGCGCCACCTCAGGTTTTCTGGTGGTTAATTGGAAGTCAGAATCTCATAGACTTTTCCTGCCTGGGCTGGCTTTGAACCATGATCCTGAGATCTCACGAGTAGCTACGATTATAGGTGTGAGCCACTGGGGCCTGGCTGAAATTGTCTTCTTGTTCCCCCTCACTCGTTTTATTCTCATTAAAAAAAATCTAGCTCTTTTCCAAGCTTAGAAAGTTGATGTTTCCCATGTTTAAGTGTTTGCTTACACATACTCTTTGCGTTTTGAACTAGAAGTGATGCTTCAGGAAAAATGGAGATAATATGGCGGGGCTGTGTGTATTCCTGTGGCTTTCTCATCCCCCGCTACGCTCTTTGGGAGCATGGTGTGTTGATGTGAGCCATTGCTTGGCACGTTCCAAAAGCTTTTCAGAGTTGTAACAAAGAACCTCATACTGCAGACATTTCACGTTTCCCTTCTCCAGATGACTGAAAACGAAAATGTTATTTTTTTTTCCAGTTCAACTTGCATTATCTTCGGAGATAAATTGCAGCAAAGAAAGAAATCGTGTTTGTCACTATTGCCTTCTGTCCTACTTATGACTCAAATAGGCAAATGCCTCGTGTGCACCTCCTTGTCTTTAAATTTAGTAAAGCAATCAGGTATGTCTTTTAGGCTGGCAGATTTTGATTCCCTTTTAATTCTACCAGTCATCTTATCCTCCCCCCTTCATTGTTCTCATCCTCCTACATTAGTGAGTGTTAACCAGGCATTGTCTGACTGACAGTGGAGTCAGTATTTTTGTATAACTACTAAGGTTATTTCATGGAATGCTGGCACCAGCTAGCTTCAGTGATTTCGCTTTAAATTGATCAAAGACCAATCAATTGCTTTGCGTTTTTAAATTTTTTTTAAGTTAAAAACATTACTTTTATTTATTTTTATTTTTTATTGTGAAAGTACTGCACAGAGGGGTTACAATTACATGGGCAAGATAATGAGTACATTTCTTATCAAGCATTGCAGCCTCCTCCTTTGTTTCCCCTTCCCATCCCTTCCCATCCTCCCCCCCACTCCCTCACCCACTCCTCTCCCCCCCCAAAGTTGTAAAGTTAATTTTTGACATAACGACTTGTACTTCTCATTGTTTCAATTGGTCCACCTGTATCCTTATTTAAATGATTTGTTTTTTTCCTTCCCCTCCACAAATAATACCAACATCAAATACAGTGAAAGCAGGGGTTATACCATGGGGGAGGGACATACAAAGCAACAAAGAAATCATGACATTGCCCCATTTGTTAGGAAATGGAAAGTCTTGGAAAAAATTATATTAAGTGAAGTAAGCCAGGCCCAAAGAAACATAGGTCCCATGGTTTCCCTTATTTGCAATAACTAGTTCATGTCTGAGTCAAGTAGAAAAGGTCAGATAAGTTGATGTTAGGCAAAATGAACCCCAAGATAAGGACTCAAATGGTTTTTCTTTCTTGCTATTTTTTTCTAACATATTTATAAAAACATTATCTTTAAATAATTGTACAAAGATGGTGCCATATAACAAAGCAGGTTTTGAATCCAGTGCATCCTGAACCAGGTCAGCCACTGCTTCAACATTCTCACCCCACAGTGGCCTATCCCTTCCCTTACTTCCCTTAATTTTGTTGGGATAGCCAATGAATTCTTGCATTTTACATCTGACTTTTCCTATTTGTCTTGGAAAGGAGGCATCTACTAAATTACAGATTGGAGCCATAGGAAATGATCTCAATACTCAACCATTTTGAGCCCCAGCAATAGCAAATTTCCTATGGTTCAACCTAAATAGAACCAGAAAGGTTTCTACCTGCTTCTCTGCAGAGAATAACCAATTCCGTAAACAAGAAGGAAGTCTAGGGGGTTGCAGAACACAAAGGCTTGTGAGCAAATGCAGAACTTGGCCTTGGGGATGAGAGACCACTCTTACCATTGCCGTATACAGTCCCCATCGTGACTGCTATGGGTCTGGTCGGAAAGCTGCAGGCTGAGAAAGAAGACTGCCTGGAAACACTTGATCTGTGTAGCCATGGGAGCCTTCTGGTGGCCACTTACACTTTCCAGAAACGCCTTTGCTATCTTAGCCCAAACCATTCGATTTCCTTCAGGCCCTGTTTACCTGTTCAAAGCTGTAGCGACTGCAAAGGAATTTGTGTAGATAAGCTCTTGGGCCAGCTGCTCCCTTTCCAGACAAAGCAAACAAAAGGAGGGGCTGCCTGTGCCATGGAGCCCTAGCATTTCTCCTATTCCTTCCTGTAATGTTTGCAGGATGTCTGCTTTGACTCCGAGGTCTTTGATCCATTTGGAGTTGATTCTGGTGCAGGGTGATATATAAGGATCTAGCTTTAGTTTTCTACAGGTAAATAACCAATTTTGCCAGCACCATTTACTGAAGAGGCTGTCTTTCTTCCATCCTATTTTTTTAGCTCCCTTATTGAAAATTAGGTGGCTATAGGTCTGTAGGTTCATTTCTGGGTTTTCAATTCTATTCCATTGGTCCTGAGGTGTGTTCTTGTGCCAGAACCAATTTTGATTACTATGATTTTGTAGTAGAGTTTGAAGTTTGGACCCAAGAGGTTTTTCTTTGTTGCTGTTGTTTTTAATGTACTATGTGATTTTCTTTTGTTTCTTTGGTATGTTCTTCCCCCTATGGTATATCCTCTGTTGTCACTCTATTTGATTTTGATACCTTGCATCTTGGATATACATTTATCTAATTTGGGGAGGGGTAGGGGAATAACAAAATGCTGAAATAAGGACACAGGATGACCCATTGTAACAATGGCACAAGACACCATGTTGGAAATGAACTTTACAACTTCAGGTGCGGGATGTGGAGGAGGGAAGGGATGGTAGGGGAAAAACAAAGGAGGGGGTAACAATGTTCAACCGCAAATGTACTCATTACGTTACTCATGTAACTAACCCCTCTGTACAGTATCTTTACAGTAAAATTAAAAGAGGGGAGGTGCTGCTTGAAATTCTATTATGGTAGGTTTTCCTTGCTTCGCCATCCAGTCAGAGTATACTTGAGTGAGACTATGTGCTGGTTATGTTCCAATGTGTAACAGACCACCTTGAATGTAATGGTGTCAAACAATGACTGTGCCCACAAATGGTGTAGCTCAGGAATTTGAATCTGGAAGAATAGAGATGGTGTCATATTAGCATCTGGAACTTCAGCTGGAACATGTAAAGGCTAGGGTTGACTCCATGGCCAGAGTCTAGAACTGCCTTTGGTGGCATTTTCATGTACGTGTCTGGTGGGTTGTTATTGGCTCTCAGTGGGACCTCATCTATAGATGGACAGCAGGAATATCTATACTCCAGGTGGGGGGGTCTCTGGGTGGCTGAGTCTGGCTTCTTTTACAAGCATGGTGCTTGGGTTTTAAGAGTGAGCAGTTTAAGAGACCTAGGAGGAAGCTGTACCACCTTTTCTGACCCAGCCATAGAAGTCATATAGCATCACATGTGCAGCAGTAACAGGCCTGCCCAGCTTCAAGGGGGAGAGCATGTAAGCCGTCACCTCCCCAATGAGAGGACTGCCAAAGCTACCATATGAGCATTTTGTGAGATGGTCACTATTGTTGCCTCTCATACAATGTAAGTTGCCATGCACAGTCCCAAGTTGTTTTATCCAAGGCAAGTTATTGAAATAATTCTCAATTGATTCATTGATTTTCACTTATTAAGGCATTTTGATGAATACCATAGGGTGGTATTTCCCCCCCAAAACATTTCCTGCATTTAAGTATTTTTTTGTACATTTTCAGAATTGCAGCAATCTTTGCTCTTTCCTTTCTTTTCAAAATTGCAAACAAATTGAAAGCCCATCTATAGAGATTGCCTTTGTCCATTGGAAGAGTGGCCTTTCCTGAGGGCTGCTCATTTCTTTTGTAGTGAACTCTAACCACACATGGGTTGCATTGATGCCGGATGGCCCAAAGCCCATTACAGATAGGATGAGGATCAAAATCTTGATTTAATGTTTTGTTCTGTTTCCCTCATTAAATCCAGGAAGGCATTGCTGTCTCCTATCTAGCAACGAGGCAGCAACGGCTGGACCTGTCATGAGGCCAACAATGTAAGTAATCCTAAACTGGTGCTTGTTTGTCACACCATGGCTGCATGAGCTTCGTATTACTGACAGCCAACTCCATACACAAACTAGCAATGGAATGTCAAATACAGCTAAGCAAACTTTAAATAGAAAAGAAATGTTTATGCAAAGATAGTGAGAGCAGGGCAAGTAAAGGAAACAAATACGGAGGGTGGAAAAAATCACTTTTTTCAAAGGATGGGAAGTCACAGGGGAAGGGAGAGCCAGTTACTTTTGATGGATGTTTAAAGCAAGGTAGGTAATTATCCTAGGTTGTCCCAAAACTACAAAAATGTGAACTGGGTGTTGTGAGTGCTAATTCTTTGACTAATTTTCTTGTAGACAATTCAGTTAGAGAGACAAATACGATAATTCATTGAGGTATTTGTAACCCGCCATAGCAGTTGATGAGAATGAGCTCCAAATGAAAAAGTATTGCCTGTGCTCAGATTTCTGGAGAGGAAATGGATAACCATTCTTCAAAATGCACAAAGAATTACGAGTCTACCTCATGCTGCAATGTCCATCAAGAATATCTATCTCCATCAACCTCTATGTCCGTTCTATAAATATTTCCTTAATTCTTTGGTATAGCAAATGATCAACATTTGAAAAGATGAACATGGACTATTCAATTTAATTTTTAATGTGTTGCTTTGACTAATTGTGTTCCACCCAGACATTCGCAACTCACTTACTTTCAGTCAATTAATCTGGAGCCATACTACTAGGTAAAGCATTATTATAAATGAGAAGCTACTGTGAGATACCAATTGCTGCCTTCATTTTTTAAAGGAGGTACTTTATTTGAGGATAAAGTGAGTGAAAAAAAATTCTTTAGATTTGAAAATGGGTCAAGACAACAATAGGAGATCAGGTATAAGTGTCTTTATGATTATCAAGCCACTTGTAAACATTTCTTTCCTTGTTTTTGGTGATATTGGGGTTGGGAGGCAGGTACTCTACCACTCAAACCCCTTTGCTTAGCCCTTTTTTTCCTGGTGAGTGTGTGTGTGTATGTGTGCATGTGTGTGTGCACGTATGTGTGTGTGCGCACATGCACGTGCATGCTGGTCCTGGGCCTGGAACTCAGTGCCTGGTCCCTGTCCCTGAGCTCAAAGCTAGTGCTCTACCACTTGAACTACAGCACCACTTCTGGCTTTTTTCTGAGTAGTTAGTTGGAGATAACAGTCTCACAGACTTTCCTTCCTATGCTAGGTGCAGACCACAATCCTCAGATCTCAGCCTCCTGAGTAGCTAGGATTACAGGTGTGAGCCACCAGTGCCCAGCTTTTTCCTGGTTATTTTTAAGATGACAGGGTCTGGCTTTTTACCCTGGCTGGCTGGACTAGGACTCTCCTATTTATGCTTCCTGTTGTAGTTGGAATGCCAGGCTTATGCCACCATGGCCCAGGTATGTGTGTGTGTGTGTGTGTGTGTGTGTGTGTGTGTGTGTTTAGATGAGGCCTTGTGACCATTTTGCCTGGGCTGGCTTGGAACTGTAATCCTGATTTCAGCCTCCCAAGTAGCTAGGATTCCAGGCGTGAGTCACTGGAGTAAATATCCTTTCTTTTATAATGTAGTATACCAGGTAATGTTAACCGTCTGGATTAAACATAACAAATGTCTTTTTTAAATACAAATGGAGTAATAAGATACCATGAGCAACAAAAGTAAAGAGGAAAATGGAAAAAGAAGACTTGTAAAGGTGGCATTGAAGCTCTTACTGCTTCTAGTTGGGGGAGGAGGGCAGGTTTGGTTATTTTCTGCAATCAGTTGGGATAGATTCAAGTGCCAAGGAAAGTGTAAGCTTAGAGGAAAAGGAGACTGCCACGTGATCTTCAGGCAGAAAAGAAAAGATGTATCCGAACTGGTGGCCCACATGAGGTATAAGATGTGTGGAGATGTACACATGGAGAGACTGGGGCTATGTAGGGAGAGGGCAGGGGAGGAGGAGTGGCCATGGCAGGTGCTCCCACGGTGTTAAAGGGGTGTGACTAGGGTGGTCCAGGATATGACCTCAGAGGAAGGGGAGGTGACTTCCGAGCCTGGGGGAAACCTCCCACTCCCCCCAGGTGTGCCAGTTGCCTGGGTTAACAGGAGCTGAGTGGAGATTTCTAGGGAAAGAAGCAAAGCAGAGTGCGGGGAGGTCTGTGTGCAGCTTCATACTGAGAGAAGGCCCCATTTTCCTTGGTGGATCTAATAGCAAGTACCTATATATTAGAGCCAAGCCAGAGAGAATAGACCTTCTTAAAGCCATGGCCCTCAAAAGCGTTGTGTCACTGTGACATGGTAGAGCAGAAGCAACATGCAACCTACTTCCATGGAGAAAATCAGGGTATTCCCCACACCTGAAAAATCTGGGACCTTAGTTCTGCTCTCAGTTGATTTTGCTGTGCCTTTATAGTCCAGTAAACTCGAGCTCATGAAATAAGCCCAGGAAGTGGCTGTATCCAGTTATTACCGTAGAAGTAGCAAATTCCAGGCTTGGGCAGTCACATCCTAAACTCCAGCCCCAAAGGAGTCCTACACATAGAGGCCGACTAAACATGATCTCACCTAAAAAAAAGCATACAGGTACGTGCCACCATTTTAATGGAAGACAGTCAACACAGCCAAGAGATAAAAGAGTTTTCACGTATGGACTATGAAAGAAGTCTACATGTATTTCCCCTTAAATGCCTTCAGGAAAATACACTACTGAATCACTATAGGATCCTTTGAAGAATTGCAACCTTTTGATCATAGCATTCAGAACAATTAGGTTCAGCACCCGAGAACCCACATCTTAACAAAGAAAAAAAAATCAAAGTCTGAACAAAAAAGACTAGACACAATCAACTGTGCCATTGGCTCACACCTGTAATCCTAGCTACTCAGGAGGTTGAGATCTGAGGATTGCGGTTCAAAGCCAGCCCAGGCAGAAAAGTCCATGTGACTCTTCTCTCCAATAAAGTACTCAGAGAAAGCCATAGTGGCACTGTGGCTCAAGCCTTGAGCAAAAAGAAGCTCAGATACAGCGCCCAGGCTCCAAGTTCAAGCCCCAGGACCAGCACGCACACCCCCCCCCCCAAGAACCAACTGATTGATTTACCTTGAAATAGAAGAAATCTAATCATTAAAATATTAACTTAGTGGGTGCATTAGACATAACGGAAGAATGATGTAGTGAGATGGAAAATAGAGCTGAAGAATTTACCCAGGATACCTTATGGGATTGCCACAATCAGAGGAAGAAGCATTGTAAAACAGGTGAAACTTGAGCTGGATTTTAAGGGGCAAGAAAAGGACGCACGAAGGGTATCCTTTGTAGTGGAGAAAGAACCAAACAAGTGATAACCTGGGTAAATTCTTCAGTTCAAGTTTAAAGAAAACGATTCAATGATACAGGTAGCTGAAACAATCAGAAAGATGAAGAAAATCTCAGGCTGCTGCTTATTTAATTTCTTTTGCCTGGCTGTGGTGAGCTCATTTCTGGTCTGATTATTGTCACTATGGAAATAGGCTGTTACACGTATTAACTACTTTGTGTCACTCTGAGACTCGGGTAGTGACAGCCTTACATGCATTACCGAGGGTGGAGGATTCTGTGACCAAAAGAGGGAGAACGGATTCTAACCAGACCAAAAGAGTCCAGTAACTACTTTGCACACTATATTTTTATTTCCCCAACTAATACATAAACATCTTGAGAATAAGCAGTCAAGAAATGTGTAGTATAGGGCTGGTTTTGTTTTGAAGTGCTAGGGATTTGAATTAAAGGCCTTGTACTTGATGTTGAAGTGCTCTAGTACTTGAGTCACCCTCGCAACGTTATTCACATAGGGTCTTGTGCTTTTGCCTGGCATCAGCAGATGGCAGTTCTATCCTGGAGCCTAGACCTTCTCTGAATATCCATAGTTCTGACTGCAATGTTTACTTTTTATTGCTTCGAAGCCTCTAAACAAGAAATAAGAGGTGTATTTTCATTCATTCCTCTCAAACCTGTGTAAAATTCACTGTACTGATTGCTTAACCACCTCCATTTGGTGTAGCCATTAACTCTACCATCTTCAGTTCTTCTCAGTTCCTATTCAGTGGTGTACCAAGTCCTATTATTCAACCCTGAAATACATTTTAAATGGCTCTCCTGTAAATTCTTGTTTCTATCCTTATTGCCATGGTTCAAGCACCTATCCACTGCTTACTAGGTTTTCCTTTACTCTGTCATTATGGGCTACAAGTCCCAAAGCTCCCTTTGTTATAATATGAGACTTAAAATCATTTCTTGTAGACTGACTGAGAACATTCAATATATTGAAACACTAACTCTTTAAACAGCGCCAAAGAAATGTAAAATTGAGCTGAGGTCTGGAAGAGTGGTTCAAGTGGTAGAGCACTTGCCGAAACAAGCATGAAGCGCTGAGTTCAAGTGCCAGTCAATACCAGGGGTAGTGGTGGTGGTGGAATTTTGGTCCAAATAAGACAGTTCTAAAACTTACCACTAGATGGCAGCAAAGCCTTTTAGAAATCCAATGCTTCCCAGAAACTGCTGCAATGCACAGGAATGCCTATTCTTTTGTCTCATTTGTACAACCTCATTGTTCAACCAACAAAATATCATCATCATCATCATCACCATCATCATCATCATCAGTATCTATAACAAAGAAAACTCCAGAGGAGGTCCACAATTTAGCAAATTGAACATAATTTCAAATTAAGCTTTAGAAAGTACGTGCTAGAGATTTTTTGAAATTATTAGTCAAAAGATGCAGAAAATCTTGTCACGGAATCAAAAGCCAGCTGCCACCCACCCACACTTACATAACAAGTATCTCTGAAGGCTCATCACAGGAAAGATAGACCCTTGTCTCTAAGCTACATGAGTGCCAATAAGGATCCTGGAAATGATACCATCCTTTCTTTATTCATGCTGGGTGTTTAGCTGTACTGTTTGGGGTAGAATGATCTGCAGGTATATTTCATTTTCCCATATATGTTCTGTGTGTTTCATTTGTAGTACATGAACTAATTTCTTTCTCCTTTGAGAAAAAGGGATTCCCCTCTCCCCCTTTAATTTCTCCCAGGAGCCTAGCTCTAGATTCCATTAAGTCCCCTGGAGCTTTGTCTCATTAGCTCTTTTGATGATCAACAATGGATTGACACTCTAATTCTTGGAGTAGGACTTCAATCTCCCTAACATTTAATAGAAACTTTTTTTTTTTTTGCCAGTACAAGGGTTTGAACTCAGGGCCTTGTTCTTGCTCAGCTTGCTTGCTTGGTGCTCTGCTATTTGAGCCACACCTTTTTGGTGGTGTTTTGGCTTCTTTTGGCTGGTTTACTGGAGATGAAATCATGTGGCTTTTCTGCCTGGCCTCAGCTTGAACCATGTTGCTCAGGATCTCAGCCTGGCAAGTAGCTCGGAGTACATAGGTGTGAGCCACCAGTGCCAGGCTTTCTAATATTCTCAAGTATTCTTGGACTCTGACTTTTTCTTCCCTTTCTTCCTTCCCACACCCCATCTTGATTTCCTGTTCATGCTCTTCCCTCTTAAAGTCTTCCTTTCCACAGTGCAATGCTATTTTTTACCATATAATAAGATGCACATAGTATAAATTGGAGCTCAAAAGTGAGAATCGTTTTCTTTCGGTACTGAATATAAGCATGCAATGTCTTGAAAGGAAAAAAAAAATGTTTCATTTAAGGGCAATAGCTCCACCATTGCTATCATCGCCCAAAGCTGAACAATTATCAATTGAACACAGAACGGAGCCAAAGGGAGACAACCTACTTAGAAGGATTCCACATCATGTGGGATGAAAATGATTTCCATTCCAGAATACCTCCCCCTCCCCCTTCCTCCCCCTCCCCCTCCCCCCTCCTCCTCCTCCTCCTTTCTTCCAATTGAGAGACAGGTTTTACTTGCCCACTCATGGCTCTTATCAAATCTTTATGTGAGATTTAGATCCCTTCAAATGAAGTTGGAGTCTTAGCAAGCAGGTGTCAGGTTGCTGCCACTGAATGCAATTCCCTCGCCGTGCTCTTTGCTTCCTGCAAAGCTGCAGAGTGAGAAAGCCCCATGGAGCAGGAAGACCCCAAAGGAGTCATCCTTCTTGGACCACGGCATTTCACGAAACCTGTGGCCACCAGGTAGCAAAAATAAACCCGCTGAAGCCATGCCTAGCACTGTGCCAGCCTTAAGAGTAGAAAGGCATTTCAAAGTGGCAACGTATGACTCCCTGTTCCGCAGGGCCCACCTGCATTCTGCTAAGTGGTTCTCTTTGGGAGCACACTAACGTGGCAGGTGATTCGATTCTAGACCTGGGTGCTTGCAGGCTGGCACAGCATGTACTCGGAACTCCAGACGGCTGGCTGAGGATTGCCGAGCACGTGGGTGAAGCCAGCGCCTTGGGATTCGCCTTCCCAGGCCTCCCAGCTGCCTTCTCTGCTGCCTTATGTAATGGGTTGTGTTGGTCACAGGCTCCTGCTTGATTGGTCCCGGGGTGGGAATCACACGGACCTGTGCACAGTCTCCCCTTGAGGGTTAGTCAGCTAGCTGGCTTTGCTTTTGCTAAGCGAGCTGAGGAATCACCGGGGTGAATGAGAGACACTTGCAGAGGTCGGGGTTTCAGGGGTATGTGGGTGGAGGACAGTGTGCAGGAATGGAGGGAAGGGCTTTAGGAGGGAGAAGGCGCTGGGCCCGCCAGCTGCCAGCTAGCAGCCAGCCAGAGCTCATCAGGAGGCATTTCTTATCAACTGTGAACAGGAGGCGTGGACTGGATCAGGGCTGAGCGGAATGTCTAATAAAGGACAGAGTCTTGCCCTTCCATCACAATCCTGAAGTCAGGCTGGGAAGCACGATGGCTGGACTTTGACAGGGAGGCAAACAGAGGGACAAGACTCATCAGCAGAGGATATGCCATAGGAGGCAGACGTTATTCTCCTGTATGATGAACCCTCCCCCCCCCATCTCATTTGATTTTTGTCAGATCCACCTTTGTTTTGTTTTTTTTTTTTTTTTTTTCTTCCCCAAGAGTACTTCTATTTGTTCTGGAACTTTCCTCCATCTTCACAAAGGGGGAGGGGGGTGTTGCACACTGCTGTTGACTATTTCAGTAAGCGTTTCACTTCATTAGGCAAAAATCTTTACACTGCTACCTCTTTGGAGTTGCTGAATATTTTTAAAAAACATACAATTCAATTGTTAATTAGGTATGGTACAGAGGACTTGCTAATTCATACGTCAGGTAATGAATATATTCCTTTTCTGGACAATGTCACTCCTTCCTTTGCTTTTCCCCTAGAGTTGCTTAATTTTTACTTTCTCTAATGATGTCAAGCACTGGGGACTATTGAGGGCTCCCCAAGAAACAGGGCTTTGGATTTCTCTTGTGCCAATCTCTGTGGGTCCAATCACGTGTGCTACTCTCTGTGGGTCCTCACTAACCATCAGCTTAGGACTAGAAAGTGGAACAGTAATGAGTTCTCTGTACATCTTCTCCCCACCAATAACATATTCTTTTTGGTATGGTAATTTTGTTTACTTCTTCCAAGAGTCAGTCGTTACCAAAAGCTACCACGAGAGGGCGTGTATTTACAGAAAATACCCCAGCTCACTGCTCTGGCCGACAGCTTCGCCTCCCTATTTGCAGGCTGGAAGAAACAGATTTTATTCGGAGGTATTTTCAGTTCAAATTCAAGTTCTAGAACTTTGATTTATTATTAGCCTGTTCTCTTACTTGGGTGGAAGAGAAGAGAGAAAAACAGGTCTGTCTGCTCCCCGTGTGTTCTACCCCCATCCAAGGCCAGCTTCAGAAACCACAAGTTTTCAAGCTAATCAGAACAAGCCTGTTCACATATGGGTCTGACAGCCCAGGCTCCAGCTTCTCTAAAATGACAAATCGCCTCACGTTACTCAAGAAATCACAAAAGATCGCACCCACCTCTTCCTCCCCCGAGCTCTGTCCTTCTGCAAGTGATTTGCAATCCCAGACATACACTCTTATATAATGATGAAGCAGAAGCCTGGAGCTTTGGCTTATTTTTTTTTTTTCCTTTCAGAGAAAATACATTAAAAAAAAAACCTTGTTATTATAGCACCATCCTAAATGCCTGTGAGGAAAACAATGCTGACAATGGTTAGAATCATGGGAGGATAGAAAGGGTTGAAGTCTGTGGAGTCAGGCTAGGGATGGTAAGCATGTGTAACAGCCCAAGGGGGCCGTTTGAATGAAAAGACATAAGTTGGAAAAACCCAGTTCTAATCCTGGCTGAACGCTAACTAGCTGGCTGAGTCTCTTTGAGTTAGTTACTTCCCTGGGCCTCGATTCTGGTTGCAAGCTGGCGATCAGATGATCTCCACATTCCCCATTCAAACAAGTTGTTATTGTTTCAAAAAGAAATGGAGATGACATCATTAATTTGACTTCTCCCCCAGAATACAGCAGCACCCAACAACAAAGCCACCAGGCTACAGGATATTATGGTATGGCAGACAGCTCTGCAGCACTCTGCATTTCACATTTATGAAAATAGCCTCGTAATTTAGCACCACTTTCTTTGGTGCTTTTACGGCAATTAGCCCCTGAGCAATTTTCTTCAGGGAAATGGAAATAGGTACTGTGGTATGGTGGAAAACAAACCAGGCTTAGGTTTGGACCCTGGATCTGTCTTTTATTTGCAATGTGGCCTTAATATTCCTTAACCACCTGTGTTTTAGATTCTTAAGCTGCAATACTCATTTAGGATTAACTTGGGAAATAATAAGGTAAGGATGGCCAGGCACACACAGTGAGCTTTCATTCTATTAGAACTCTTTAGCAGCATTAATGTTTATGACCATTAAAATATCCAATCTATGCAATTGATTAAAGAAGAGCTTCAATGAATGATGCAACATTTACCTCTCTTGATTACATGTTTCCTAACTCAGGAACTTCAGAATTGCAATGTCTCATAGAAATAGAGGGATTTTTACACACACTGACCTTCTTGGAAAATGATCTCAGTTTGGTTTCCAAAAGTAGACTTGGGGACAATTGGAGCATCTTTGTCATTGTACCCTGCAGGGACAGTAGGAGAAAACTTTTGTTGTCCAGTGGAATGGTTTTTTAAAAAAAGAAAAACCAAATCAAAAGAACAACAAAATGGCAATAAAGAACAGCAGTGAAGAAAGTTGAGGTTTGGACTGTGATCGGCCTTTTACTTGATGTAGGACCTTGGACATATTGTCCCTTTGAAATTTGTATCACTCAGCTAAGGACAGCAAAGAGAGAATTACTGCCAAAGAAAAATGGTGGAAGTCAATACCATTACTCCGCTGGTGTGGAACCGGGTGCTGATGACTCGTGCCTGTAATCCTAGCTACTCAGGAGGCTGAGATCTGAGGATTGCAGTTCAAAGCCAGCCTGGGCCGAAAAGTCCATGAGATTCTTATCTCCAATGAACCACCAGAAAACCAGAAGTGGTGCTATGGCTCAAGTGGTAGAGTGCTAGCCTTGAGCTGAAGAGCTGAGGGACAGTGCCCAGGCCCAGAGTTCAAGCCCCACAACCAACAAAAAGAAAAGAAAAGAAAATAATTAGGAGGAGGAGGAAGAAAAGATCATCTTTTCATCTTTTCATTCCTGTAGCAGAACATCATCTCTTCAGGAACATTATGTTTCATTTGAAAAACACTGCTCCATGCGCAGGAAGCAATGGAGACAGAGAGCAGAGATGGTAGAGGAAGTGTCCTGTCCCTACCGGACTCTGATAGGAGAGGCGTGCAGGGGGAAGCTGGCACGAGAAAGCAAGCAGCATCTGAGCGGTTATTTTTAGAAGCTGAAGAAATGCTGGGGAGGAACAGGGGAAAATCGGCAACACAGTTCCATGTCGCTCTGAAATGAAGTTTTATCTTTAATGGAGTTGGTAACAATTGGGATTGAAAGGCAGAAATAGAAGTCAGAACACATAGCCAACTTTGGGAGCATTTTGTTAGTTCTGGGGAGGCCGCAGGCAGGCATTGGGAGTCATGTACATGGAAATGGGTATAGCGATGTTATTAAATTCATGCTTGATTTTGGGCTAAAGATTCTTACTAGTGACTCTCTCTATGCTGTTGATTGGGCACTTTTTTCCTTCATGACAGCATCAGCCTTCCTAGCCCATTAGTGTCTTTCTTCTTCCCCTTTCCCTTAATAAAACAGAGCACAAGGGTGGGGCACTGGTGGCTCACATCTGTAACCCTCATTCCTCAAGAGGCAGAGATCTGATGATCACTCTTAAGTGCTCAGGATCATGGTACAAGGTCAGCCTGGGCAGGAAAGTCCGTGAGACTCTGATCTTCAATACTGATTCCAAAAACCAGAAGAGGAGTTGTGGTTCAAGTGGCAGAGCATTAGCTTTGAGCAAAAAATCTCAGGGACAGCACTCAGGCTCTGAGTTCAAGTCCCAGGAACAGCGTGTACACACACACACACACACACACACACACACACACACACACACACACACACACACACACACACACACACACTACAGAGCAGAAGGAATGAGATCTTTGTTGGGGGTTTCATGTGTTGATCAACAACTGTTTCTGGAGAGAGGGGTAGGTGTGTGGTGTAGAAATGATTGCAGGAGAACCAAAGGTAGATATCATGGATCAGAATCATTTTTCTGTCTAATTCCAGCTTGTTTGTTGACCTCTTCTAAAAGCTGTTTTGGTCCTATTGTCTAAGTCTGTCAAGATCAAGAGAGAGGTGAGTAGGGCAAAAGAGGATCAACAACTCCCAGAGAAATGAGCTCCAATGAATTGTTTTTATTATAAAGCACAATAGGAGTTATCCAAAGGTGTCTTCTATGTTGTGTGAGCCAAGTTTCATTTTGCCTTGTTCTACAGTGGAAGAAAGCATAATTGCACTTGCAACACTCAATTGTTTAAGTAGGGACATAATTTTCCCAGCCTGTCCTGGTTATGACAATGGAAAAGTTGAACCTGAAGACCTGATGAGGAAATGCCAGTAGATAGGATGGGAGTATTGAAATCAATGTTAGCATGTAGGTGCCAGTGGCTCCTGCCTGCAAGTCTAGCTACTCAGGAGCCTGAGATCTGAGGATCACTGAAGCCAAGAAAGCCTCTGAGACTTTTATGTTGTTCACTAGCAGAAAGCGGGAAGTGACATTGTGGCTTAAGTGGTAGAGCACTTGCCTTAAGGTGATCACAGGGACAGGACCCAGATCCAGAGTTCAAACCCCATGACCACCACCACCACCACCACCACCACCACCAAAAATCACATTAGGGATTGTGAGTGTAGCTTAAGTGGAAGAGTATTTGCTAAGAAATATCAGATTAATGCTGACTAAATGTTAATGCTATTATTGAATAATGGTTATTTTACTGAGAATAATGACATTATGGCTATATTTTAGCAAAAGAATCATTGTTTAGAATCACATGCTGAAATGCTTAAAGACAAAACAACATGCTGTCTAGGATTTGTTTAAAATAATCTAGAAGGAAGGAGGGAAGTTGTCAGGGGTATTAAAAACATTTTGGCTGTCTGGAGTTTGAACTTGGGGTCTTGGGCTTGCTAGGTAGGCACTTGCCCCCAGGCCTAGTGACTTGATAGGTTTTGTTTGGTTTTGTTTATTTGGTCAGTCATGGGGCTTGAACTCTGGGCCTGGGCGCTATCCCTGAGTTCTTCAGCTCAAGGTGAGTGCTCTACCAGTTGAGCCACAGCATCACTTCTGGTTTTCTGGTGGTTATGTGGACATCAGAGTCTCATGGGCTGGCTTTGAATCGTGCTCCTCAGATCTCAGCCTCCTGAGTAGCTAGGATTACAGGCGTGAGCCACTGGCACCCAGCTAGGCTTTTTGTTTTTTGTTTTTAAACTTGATGATAAGTACATGGGAGCACTTTCTATTTTTATTTGTTTACAATTTTCCATTATACACATTTTTTAAAGCTGGATAAATAGGTCTAGTATATCTCCAGATGAGTATAAATATTAAATCCTCCCCAATCAGTCTACATGTTATAGAGCGACTGTGTGGCAGGTATGCGGTGCTTGTGTTCACATGGGAGGGGAAGAAGCACAAATTTAGCGACATTTCCCATGGCTTGAACTGAGACATCACTGGCATCCTTTTATCTGTGTTTCCTTTCATCTTGATGATGTTATTTCAGATGTTGATGTGAATTTTGGCATTGAGTAGGCTGGGTGCAGTGTTACTGTGTGGCAAAACAAACTCAGAAACAAGGAGTCTGGGGAAAAGAGGGGGATGTTGTATCCTTGCTTGGCCCTAGGCCTTCTGCCCCCCTCCCCTTCTCCTGCCATTTTCTTGAGAGATCATTCCATTGTTTAGGTTTTATGAGGAGGAACCACTCCAGTCACTTGGGCTGAAGATACGTATGCAATAAAATAGTCATAATCATAATAAAATAGTAATGATCATCATTTATTAAGTGATTCCCCACCTGCTAGTATGTACTAAATATTTTATAGAAATAGGCTAGAGTATTCCTTAGGACAACCTTATGAATTAGAAATTCGTGTCGTTATTATTGTTATTCTTATTTGCAGATTTGAAGAAGTGTCCTGTTCAGTGCCATAGCTGTGGTGGTAGAGCTGACCGTTGGCTTCTATCTCCTAATGCCAACATCTGTGTTATTTACTATCATACCAAATGTCTCTTTTACAACATTTTGGGCATTCTGATGTGGTTAATTGAACAGATTTGCTCTAAGGTTTGAGATAAAGGTGATAAGAATAGCTTACAGATTTAGTCTGTGAACAATAACTGAACAGATTTGCAGGGTCACTGGTGCTCTAAGTTTTCTCCTATGCATGATTTGTAAGCTCTCCAAATGCTTTTTCAATAACGCCTTTTGAACAGAAGCCCTCAGAAGGTCCACGTGCAGCTCCGCCATAGGCACACAAGGCTTCCACTTTGGAAGTGAAGTCATATGTTACTCGAACTTGTCTTCGGCTTGTCCTGAGAGAGGTGCAGGATGAAGACACGTTTAAGAGGAAGGCTAATTTCAAAAGTACGACTCAGTAACATTATGGGTTCTGCATTAACCCAGGAGAGAAAGTTCAGAATAGACTATGAAAATAAAAAGTATGACCACATGGGAAATAAGGCCCCCTCTTCATTGCTGTGATTCTGATTCCTTAGGAAAGGAGGCATTGTTGGCCTCCACTGGAGTCTTGTACCATCTGAACTTTTTCAGCTTGAATGATGAAGTACTATTTGGGGGAGAACATTTTTTTAAAAGCTAGATCAATAGTAGTTTGGGACATTTCTACAGGTTGGATAATGTGAAAGCAAAGAATCATAAGACAAATTTAGTCATTATAACTGGGGTCATGACTCTTCAGCAGTATTTTGATAGGATACTAAATGAACCTTTCAGCTATTGCTTTTTAGAGCTATCTGTTATGCTATATTGATCAAGTGGTGATTCCAGTTATAATCAGGTAAACAACTTGAAAAGAGGAAGATTGTTTTTGCATTTTATGTCATTCACAGAGTGAAATACTACACAACAATGAGAATGAACTACAACTCTGCAGAACTATATGAATTAATCTTGCAAACAGAACATTGAGCCAAAGAAGTCAGATGCAAGAGCACATATTGTATGAGTCCACTTTCATAGAGTAAAAAACAGACAAGATCAGCCAGATGCCAGTGGCTCATGCCTGTAATCCTAGCTACCCTTCTGTGTTTTATTTGGGGTGTGTGTGTGTGTGTGTGTGTGTGTGTGTGTGTGTGTGTGTGTGTGTGTGTGTGTTTTCTTTTTGTCGTGGGGCTTGAACTCTGGGCCTGGTTGCTGTCCCTGCGCTCTTCAGCTCAAGGCAAGCGCTCTACTGCTTGAACCACAGAGCCACTCCCAGTTTTCTAGTGGTTTATTGGAGATAAAAGTCTCATGGACTTTTCTGCCCAGGCTGGCTTTGAACTGCGATCCTCAGATCTCAGCCTCCTGAGTAGTTAGGATTACAGGTGTGAGCCACTGGCGCCTGGCTTCCTAGCTACCCTTCTGATATGCACAATCTTCCCATCTTTCCTACATATATGACTACAGATTTTTTTTTGCTTGAACTCAGGGCCTGGGCACTACCCTGAGCCTCTCTGTGCTCAAGGCTAGTCCTCTACCATTTGAGCCACAGTGCCACTATTGACCTTTTCTGTTTATGTGGTACTGAGGAATCAAACCCAGGGCTTCGTGTGTGCTAGGCGAGTATTCTACCACTAAGCCACATTCCCAGCCCTACAGATTTTTTTTGAAAGGGACACAGGTAACATTTTCACATTCTGAAAACTGGGCATTGCACATATGGAGTTATTAATACTGCTGCAGTCTACTGCCTTGTATTCTAATTTTGTAAATGGTTTTGTTTTCATGTGTTTATGTCTTGTTTCTCTAATTAAATTTTAAGCTCTTTGATGGGTCTGACTGTGTCTTGTGTTTCTTTGTATTCCCATAGTAGAGGAACATTCTCATGCTCATTAAATATTTGTTCATTTATCGGGAAGCAAAGCAGTCCTGTCTAGCTACTGCATGGAAGGGTATGGTTTGTATGTCCAATTGTAGCAGAATCTTTTAATAATGATGTTTCTTAATTTAAGACAGTCTTGGAATAGGGCGGCTATTTTGAGCTCTTAACCTTGTGTTTTAGACAATCTGATGTGCCAAATGCTTTGACTAAATTCTCTTGGGATTATGTGCCAGCTTTGGGATAGATTTTTCTGTGAAGCCAAGTTTGAGTGCTGGCAGAATGAAGTGGCCGACTGCCAGCTGGGGGTGGGGAAACTTGCTCTGAACTTTGGTTGACTATCTCGTTAACTTCCTGTGTCATGGATAAATTCTCTCTGGTTTCTCAGGGCTGGAGGGGTTGAGAGAGTGAGAGCAAGGGAGCCAGTGAGCAAGAGAGAAAGAGTGCTTATTGAGGAGCGACTCCAGGACCTAAGCCACAGTGGGAAATGGCGTGAGATACTGCAGGGTGAATGAGTGAGCATGTCAGCTCAGCCACAGGACAGTCGCTACGTGTTGGCTGTAATTGGAGAGAATATGGACATTATACTGAGAGCAAGCACTCATCTTCCCCCTTTAAGGTCAAAATAGTACATGGCAGAAAATTTTATGCCATAAATAACGTTTTGAAATTATACCTATAGAACCAGGGGACCTGTAGGTAGGATTGTATGTATGTATGTATGTATGTATGTGTGTATGTATGTATGTATACACACAACTCACTCTCTGTCTCTCTTTGTCTGTCTCTGTCTCTCTCTCCATCTTGCCATCTTGCCATCTTGCCAGTCCTGTGGCTTGAACACAAGGCCTGGGCATTATATTTTTTTAAGAATCTTTTTTCCTTCTTTTTGTTTTCTTCCCCCCTTCTTTTTAGAAATTTTCTCTGAAAATCAAACTGTTGATCCTTCAGACATGTAGAAGAACCCTGCCAGACACTAGGTTACAGAATATTTATGTGGAAAAAATAGAAAATTATAAAGAAATACTGCTTTGGGGGGAGCCATAATTCCTTTAACCAATTTCAATTTGCGATGACATGATAAGTCTCTAGTATTCTGGTTTTCCACTTGAAAACTTCGAGCTAAGTTGGCTTCATGTTGTAATGTGCTTATAGGAACAGCAGAAGGATGGGCACCAGGGTTCTGAGTGATTCTGCGGGGGTTGGGGAGGGGGGCTGTATTGATTTCTGGTTTTTGGACATAACTTGTGGGTCATGGAGACTTACTCCCAGTTTACTATTTCTTTTCTCTTTCTTACACACACACACACACACACACACACACACACACACACACACACACACACACACACACACACACCTTCAAATTTGAATTAGTTTCGGCAAAAATTGAAAGTTGGATTTCTGGTACTCAGGTCTTAGGGAATTAGTGGAATATCAACATTTTGAACAAACGTCTAGGGATCTGGGCCAGTTTGGGCACTATTAGAGAGGTCAGAAGAGCCCTGCAGGTGTGGTGAGAACTACAATTGTGTCTAGCTGACACTGCCTGTGCAAGGCTTTCCCATTCTTTCACACCTAGCATGTGATAATTGCTGGGCCACGGTATTAATTCAGATAAAGCAAAGCTTCAGTTGGTTTACAAACAGGAACTCACATTGACTTCTTTTTAGGTAAATAAGATAGACTTTGGTTGATTCTTGAATATCTCTTTTGTGAAACTTACAACGCTTCTCAGATTTGTGTCCTAATGCATATTGTGTGTATCTCTGTGTGTGTGTATGTGCATGTGCATATGTGCCAGTAGTGAAGCTTGAACTCAGGGCCTTCCACTCTTGCTCAGTATTTTTACTCCTGGCGGACACTCTACAACTTGTACCATGTCTCTACTTCTGGCTTTTTGTTAGCGAATTAGATACAGGTGTCTTGTTGATTTACATATCTGGGCTGGCTTTGAACCTCCATACACAGATCTCAACCTGAGTAGTGTGGATTACAGGTATGAGGCACTGGTGTCTGGAGTTTGTTTTTTCCTTTTTGATATTTCTAGTCTCAGGATTGTGCTTTAATCTTCTGTATCACTTACACTTATTTTTCCATATTTCTTTCTTTTCTTACCCTTCCTTAATATCTTATGACAACTTTAATTTCTAGCCTAGTAATCTGGTCTTTGACTTTGTCAATGCTATTGATATTTAATTGCTATGATAATGTTTTGATGCTTGCCATTTTCATTTGTGCCTTCTTAAGGTCTTCTTTTTACTGCGTCATAATTTAACAAGCTTTTCTTATCTCTTTTTATTCAATCTGCTATATATCATCTAAATGCATCATGTGGTATACATTGTTTAATTTGTTTTCTTTCTTTTGTAGATGTTGTATTCCTTAGGGCTAGCATTATTTTAGTTAGCATGGCTGTGTTCATTGTCTGCCAATGATTCTCTTTAGCAGTGTGTAATGGGAATGGAAGAAGCCAGATTCTACATGTTTGTGTCCCTCATTATGATTTCAAGGAGAGAAGACCTGATGAAACAGGTCTGGAATGCTTAAGAAACCACAGAACCGTTTGTTACTATTCAATAAGACAATTCTCATATTTCTAACTCCTTTCTTTAAATACTTAAAGAACTCATTCTGGGAAGTGGTGATTTCCTCAGATTTTTGTCTACTAATCTAAGAGATTGATTGTTGAGAATTTACAGAAGAGGAGAGAAGACTGTACTTTAAAAAAAATCAACTTTTTATTATAAGGATGTTTTTGTACCATTTTGACATGAGGCTTCTAGATAGTTGCTACCTTTTCTGTGTGGGAGAACTGAGAATATAGAAAGAATGTAGGGAAGGAATAAAAGGGGACATCAAGTGTTTCCTATCAAAGCCCTGATGCATTTCCCTGTTTATTAAAGGCTGACACCATTCCCAGCCATCCAATCTTCCCAAGACATTAAAAAATTAAATCTTTGGTTCCATCTCTTTTTTTCTCACTTGAGAAGTTCCTCCATGATTTGGAAAAAAGTTTCAGTGTTTGCCACCTTGTCAAAAAATACTTGCATGCAGAATTTAACAACACATTGAACAGATGATACTCCACAATTAAGTTGGTCTTGTTATAGGGATGCAAGGATGGTTCAATGTACTTAAATTAATGTAATGCATCTCATAAACAGGATGAAGGACAAAAATCATATGATCATCTCCATTAATGAAGAAAAAATGCCATTGACATGATTCCACATATTTCACAACTAAAGCTCTAAAGAAAGTAGGAATAGAATGAATATACCTCAACAAAGTCTGTATATGACACACCTATAGCAAAAATCACACTTGATAAGGAAAAACTAAAATTATTTCCTCTAATGCCAAGAATAGCACAAGGGTGCCTACTCTTCTCAATCTTTTAAAAATATTTTAGTTATTTATCTTCTCAATCTTATTCAATATAGTACTGGAATTCTTAGCCAGAACAATGAGCCAACATAAGAAAACAGAGGATTCAAATAGGGAAAATGATCTTATACTTAGAAGATGCTACAAATTTCATGAAAAACTCCTAGATTTGATAAACAACTTTGGAAATTTAGCAGGATATAAAATCAGTATAAACAATCATTAGCTTTTATATATACCAGCAATGAACAGGTTGAGAAATAAATTAAGGAAACAATTCCATATACCATGGTAAAAACTTAATAAAATGGGTGAAAGGCCTCTATGATTAAGATAATAATTTTATTTTCTAATTATTCAACACTAGGTGTTTAAATTCACCTCTTTCTAAAAGTAACAACTCAAGTAATTAAAGACAATAATGGCAAGTCTGAATATAGAAAGATTCTTCAGCCATTAGATACTAATTATGCCTCAATATATTCCTTTTCAGCACATTAAAAAAATTGACAATGTAATAGGCCACAAAGGAAGTCTCACTAAATTCCAAAGGAGCAATATTGAACATCTATATCCTTCTACCATAATGTAATAAAATTAAAACATGAAATAAAAGAATTGTTAAAAATTCCTGTGAGATTGGAAATTGAATAATAATACTATAAACCTCTTTGGTTAATAAGTAAAGTATTAAAGTGAAAGTGAAGCAAATTACAATTAAAACACTACCTGTCAAATTTTGTGGGACACAGGGAGCAATGTCCTTACTTAGAGGGAAATTTATAGCTGTTAATGCATTCATCAAGAAATAAGAATTGTTGAAATGTGCTATACTTCTAAGAAGTTTTAAAGCTATGAATAAAAGAGACTAAAAATAAGAAAGCATAATGAATAACTCTAATTAAATTTAAAAATATGGTTGACTAGATTATTTTACAGAAAATTTGTTTTAAATGCACAAATTCATGTAAGAAGATGAGAATGCTGGGTAGAATGGCACATACCTATAATCCTAGTAGCTAGTAGTTTGAGGATTGAGAGTTTGATGCCAGCCTGGGCTTCATAGTAATACCTTGTCTCAAAAAGTCAGAGGATTGGACCCGTGGTTCAGGTGGTAAGATGCTTGCCAATGGGTATAAAGCATCAGCTACTGAGTTTAAGTACTAGTCTCAGACGAAAGGAAAAAAAAAAGAACAGCTAGTATGAAGGTTTGAACCCTTTGACTAACATCTCCACATCTCTCCTGCTCTTAGACCCTGGCAACAACTATCTTACTCTCTGGGTTTATGAGTTCAATATTTGATGATTTCATATAAAAGAGATAATATTTGTCTTTCTGTGCTTGGTTCTGTCATTTAATACAATATATCTTCCATATTGATCCATATTATTGCATACTTTGTTAGGAGTTCTGAATCTCCAATGCACAGCACAACGACTGGATTTAAAAATGCTCTTTTGCAGCTGGTGCCAGTGGCTCACACCTGTAATCTGAGCTACTCAGGATGCTGAGCTCTGAGGACCATGATTCCAAGCCAGCCTGGGCAGAAAAGGCCATGAGACTCTTATCTCCAATTAACCACCAGAAAGCTGGAAGTGGTGCTGTGGTTAAAAGTGGTAGAGCACAAGTCTTGAGTGAAAGAGCTCAGGGCCAGTGCCCAGGCCTTGAGTTCAAGCCCCTTGACTGTCAAAAAACCCTAAAATGCTGTTTTGTGTACTTGAAATTTGCTCAGGGAGTAGATGTTAGGTGTTCTCACATAAAGCAAACATGAGAGATGATTACTAGGTTAGTTTAATGGGGAAATCATTTCATAACCTGCAGATATATCAAAATATGTACACCTTAAACATGTAGAATGTTTGTCAATCTTACATCAATAAAATATTTGATGCAAAAAGTTAGGAAGCGCCAATAATTTATAACAAAAATGTCCTTTTCTGTTTCTAGTCCCTTATACATATACTCTCTATTAAACCTTGAAGTAACCATTTGTATCTTAGATAAGTTATCTGGAAGATAGGAAATGTGCATTTCATATTGAGGCTAATAAAGTCTCTGAACTCTACCTGCCAAAATAACTGGATAATATCAGGAAAGACAAGATTTTCACAGACCTGTCTGGCTAAAATCACAAAGAAGGAAAGAATATTATTCTCTCGGTTGATGTGTAAGATGAATTTAACAGTTCAAAATCATTTTTTTATAATGCAAGTCTTCATGAAATAAAGGCACAAGGATTTTCCTTATTGTTGGGGAGGTTTTATGCCAAAACCTATATTTAATTGCAAGACCTTGGCGAAAGTTAGAGCACCAGAAAACACGAGAGACATACTTCCATGACAGCTGCTGTTGGACACAGTAATGGGACTTCCAGATGAAGTCAGGATCCAGAAAAAGCAAACGAGATTATAAAAATTGCAATGTAAGTGATGAAGCTATCATTATTTGTAGACATTATAAATACCTCTCAGAAAAACCAATAACGTCAAGAAAGAAGATTAGCAAGCACAAGATCAACTTACAGAATCAATAATATTCATTTTTCTGCAGGAGACACATCTGCCTATAAATTATTTTTAAGATACCAGTTAAAAAATAGTAAAATGATAGCTAAGAGTAAAAAAAAAAAATCAAGATAACACAATAAACCAACAAACCAAAGAAATCTTGTAAAGCTAGGGTTAACAAATTATAGCCTATGGGCCAAATCTTGTAAGAAATGAAGCTTTACTGGGAATACAGACATACCTGTTCCATCTTGTGTATGACTGCTTTTATGCAACAATACAACAGGCTTTTTTGTGCTGGTCCTGAGGGGCCTGGTTGCTGACCCTGAGCTATTTTGTTCAAGGCTAGCACTCTACCATTAGAGTCACAGTTCTACTTCTGGCTATTTTGGTGCTTAATTGGAAGCCAGCCTGCCTGGGCTGGCTTTAAACAGCAATCCTCAGATCTCATCCTCCTGAGTAGCTAGGATTACAGGCGTGAGCCACAGGCAGCCAGCAACTGAGCAGTTTTTACAGGAATTATATAGGCTACAAAGTCAAAAATACATGCTATCTGGCCCTTTACACACAAAAAAGTGTGCTGATCTCTGCTCTAAAGTACCTGGGAATTCATATGGCCCCATATAACTTTATGGAAAACATTTAAAACTTTTATTAAGTAACTGAAAAGAAGATCTAATTAATTATGTAGCTATTCCTTCCGTTTCTTTTGTGCTGGTAACTGGGGCCTGAACTAAGGGCCTCTTCCTTTTGTTGAGCTTTATTGTTCAAGGTTGGTGCCCTACCACTTGAAACCCATCTCCACTTCTAGGTTTTGTTGGTTAATTTGAACTAACAGCCTTAATTTCTTTGCCCAAACTGGCTTCCAAACATGATCCTCAGATCTCAGCCTCTTAATTTTTTAAACATTTTTTTCTATCTATGGCTGCTATCATGTACTGTGGCAGAGTTGAGTACTTTTAACAGAAACCAATATGATTTCAAAGCCAGGTGCCAGTGACTCATGCCTGTCATCCTAGCTACTCAGGAGGCTGAGATTGGAGGATCCTGGTTCAAAGCCAGCCCAGGCAGGAAAGTCTGTGAGACTCTGACATCCAGTGAACCACCAGAAAACCAGAAGTGGCGCTGTAGCTCAAGTGGTAGAGTGCTAGCCTTGAGCTGAAGAGCTGAGGGACAGCGCCCAGGCCAGGAGTTCAAGCCCCATGACTACCACCATCAACAAAAAATATGGTTTCCATATGATTTCAAAGAATTTTTTGTATTCATTATTTACAAATTCTAACAAAGATCTCAAATCAATCTGGATTTTTTGGTAACTTTAAAATCAGAATGGAGGTGGGAATGGTGGTGCATGCCCACATTCCCAGTTACTCGGAAGGCTGAGACAGAATTGCTTGGATTTGGGAGTTTAGGTATATTCTGGGTAGCACAGTACAACTCTGTCCTTTTTAAATGAATAAAAACTAAAAATAATATGAGGGACTTCAGTTCTGCAAATAGCTAAATCAATTTTGAAAGGGGACTGCAAGGTGCAGGGTTACCCATTCTTATATTAGAGGTGACTCCAAAGCCATAGTGAGAAAGATATGTGTATTACTGGTAAACATATGAAAAGGATGGAGCAGAGAACTCAAAGACAGCCCCTGTACACATGATGATTTTACTGGATGAAAATGCACCAGAAGTCAACAGGAAAAGGCTAGACTTGTTCCATAGAATGATACTGAGAACACTAATTCATTATGTAGAGAAAAATGAAACTGGAACTTCACTTAATACCACGTTCAAAAGTGTATTTCAGATGCACAAAAGAAGTGTAAGTGAGGGGCTGGGAAGATAGCTCAGTGGTAGAGCATTTGCTTTGCATGCCCGAGGCCCTGGGTTCGATTCCTCAGCACCACATAAGCAGAAAGAAAAAAGCCGGAAGTGGCGCTGTGGCTCAAGTGGTAGAGCGCTAGCCTTGAGCTGAAGAGCTGAGGGGCAGCGCCCAGGCCCAGAGTTAAGGCGCTACGACCTGACCCCCCCCCCCCCCGAAAAAAAGTGTAAGTGAAGACAAAGCTGTAACTTTCATAGAGTCTGATGGCAATGGTTTCTGTGACTAGAGATGATGGGACAAATTAAGGAAAACTATAAATAAAAAAGAGGATTCCAGCTGTGTAAAATAGGATGATTTTAGTTTGTGAGAATAATATGTGCCAAGTAAACCATCACATGACCAAACTGGGAGAACACAGCAGTCCTGCAAATAAGAGGAAAGAATGCCCAGGTAGAGATAGAAACAAAAGGATAATTAAGTAGCAATCCACATGGGAGGAAAGTAAAGGACTGTAAAAGGTACATGAAGATATGCTTTTAATCTGCAAATTAAAATAAGGAATATCATATTTCACCTATCTGATTTGCAAACAGTATTTGCAGACATTAAAAAGGTGAAAAGCCATAGCAAGACTATGGGTTATAGGAACCATTCTATCTGGCTGAAAGGAAGTGCGAGACGTGGATGGTTATGTCTGTTCTGTCTGTCAAAGTGCTCATTGTGGTATTATTTGTAGTAGTGGGAATAGGTGGAATCCAGAGGTGCAGCTCTGGGCATAGAGTATGTACAAGATGCAAGTTGGGAATCCTGAAAAGTGATTATAAGTATGACTACATATTCTCATACCTGTCATGAAAATAATGTTGGATGGTTGCAAATGGGCATGGGCAATGAGACTGAAGGAAAACAGAAAATGAAATATTATAGAAACAGAGCCTTCCATAGACCAACATACCTAGAGCAGAGAAATATTATTAATTCAATTACCACCCTCTATGTCAACTGGCTCATGGCCTGTCTCTTAGCCTCGTTGCTGTTGACCTCTGGCTTTGCTGGGGGAAAATCTTGAAAGATCTTTATTTTTGCTGGTACTGTAAAGGGTTAGAATTTCTTAGGCTCCTCAGCTCTTTTGGATGTTGCTGTCAGTATAATCGGATTGCATTTATAGCTACCAGATAGTTTTATTCTTTCCAGATCTATTGCTGTCACTCATCACATATTCCCAGAAGACTGTAGAGTGATTATTTTGATATTTTTTCTTTGATGGTTTTGGTAAGAAAGAGCGGTAAATGTCCATGTTCACTCAATTATCTTGAAACAGAATTCAGAAAGATTTATTATTTACTTTAAAATTTTGTGCTTCAACATGCATAATCTAACTTTTAAACACAGAACTATTGAAATAGTTTTCTTAAATATTTTAAGCGTGGCTTCTGAAAAATTGTTTCGACTTGGAACTTCAAGTTTGGATAGATGTACTGGGTTTTTTTTTTTGTGTGTGTGTGTGTATACACATGTGTACTGCAGCTTCACCTCAGGGCCTGAAAGCTATTTTTGAGCTTTATCACTCAAGGCTGACACTCTACACTTGAGCCACATCTCTATTTCTGGCTTTTTGGTGGTAACTGGAGATGAGTTGCCTCATGGAGTTTTCCTTCTCTGACTGGCTTTCAACCATGATATTGAGATCTCAGCTTCCTGAGTAGTAGCTAGGGTTACATGAGTGAGCCAGTAGCGCCCAGCTTTCTGTTTTCTTTTCTTTTAATATGCTAAGATATCTTTAAATTGCTTTAGTGCTTAAAGTGAAATTAAATTCATAAATCAATAAAGAAAAGAAAGCAAATGCATAAAGCAGTGATTTATTTATACATTAAATGATAATATTGACACAAACTTTAAAGAATTCTTAGAATTTCCTGAACTTGATTATTTTAAGCTTATTGCTACTGTGCTCATGAATAGTTGAAGTATTTTATACACCTATATGAAAACAGAACCATAAAACCTGTTGAAATTGTCCCAAGAAATAGAGAGGAGAATGCGAAGGATGATAGCGATGTTTTTGTGGGGGGGATACATTGGATGTCTGTATGGAAACATCATAGTGAAACAACAATGTGTACAACAAATATATGCTAACAAAAATAGAAAATAAACCTTTTAAATGGAAAGCATTCCTTTTGGCATAATCGTCTTTACCCAGTTAGGAATTGACATGAAATAAGGCTGGACTTTCACCTTTTTTGGAGGGCTTTTTAATTTCTAGTTCACCCTTCCTTTTAGAATGTACCCCTCTGCGGTCTTGACTGTCAGATTGGGATACATACTGGGCCCCTTTCCCTTGGCAGTCTGAGCTCCATTTTTTTTTTTTTGTCTCCTAAGGTTCCATTATGCTTAGCTTTTCAGCCTCTCAATTGTTACTTTCACTTTTGTAATTAGCAATCACCTCAATGGCACAAGTATTCCCAAGTGCTTGTCTGAAATCTCTTGGCTTCCATCTTCTTTTGCATCTTGATTTTGCAAATTCTTACTGCCTTGGTAGCTCTGTGATTCATTCAAGTTAAGGTGGTATTCAATGTACTCAGCAAGATTATTGGTCTGCAACTACCTAGTCAGCTATTGCTCCAGAGGGAACTTTGTTTTTTGTTTCCTGATAGTCTTTTATTGAGGGGAATGGGTAGGGGGTGGAGCGACGAGTTTAGAATATAATTCAATCTAATTAAAGAGGGCTTACATTGGAAAATGTTAAGTTTGGAGAACAGCAATGCTCACTCCTACTTATTTCATGCATTCCTTCAATTTTCTTTTCTTTTTTTAAATTACCTTTAGGTAGTTAAGGTCTCAGTTTGTGAGTACAATGCATCTTGATCAGTGTCACCCCCTTCCATCATTCTCCCCATCTCTCCTAACTCCATCCATCTCAGAGGGAACTTTTAAAAACAAAAAAAAAAACTGATTGGTCCACTTCTTTTCTCAGAAACATTCAACGTGTCCTACTTTGTAACCATTCCCCTTTCCTATCTTGATTATATTCTCTGAACCACACAGACCACATCATGACACCGTGCTTTTTCTTATGTTTTGTCTTCTACCTAGAGTGCTCTTTTGTCCTGTCTCTGACTCAGAAATTATCTCTTTCGTGATAACTCATGTTCTATTTTCTCTTTTTCCTCACACTGCCTTTTGCATTTGAACATCCTATTCTGGTTGAAACTCTTATGCAGCCTTGTACTTATTTGTCCAGTTGCCCATTTTCCTCATTAGAATATAAACTATTTTGTGTTTCAGACTATATATTTCTCATCTTTTTATTTCCAGGAGCTAAGGTGCACTATGTATGTAGAACTAAAGAGGTATCAAATACATATTTCTTGGATTGAAGTGAGTTGAGCTATGAAAACATGTACTGGTTTGGTTTTGAGGTCGCCTCCCAGTATGTCTGCTATTTCAAGAGTTGGTAAAGCCTCACCTAGGAATGGCCATTTAGAATGTCGCAGGCATCTTCTTTGTCTGGTTAGTTATTTTATGACACAGCTTAATTACTATCCATTGTTTTGTCTCATCATATCACAGACTGGTCAGTGCCTAAAAGCAGATCTGTTATTAACTCTGTTGACCTTGCCGCCTCTGAATTGTTCCAAGTGCAGACTTCTAAAGTATAGAGCCTTTTATTTCTCGGCTTCAAGTCATTTGTTATTAGATTTCCACAGTTCTTCACAAATATTGTCAGCTCATCCTGGTTTTCAGCTGGAAATGGAGATCTTCTAGGTTGTATGTTATCTGAAAAAGTTTTTCCTACTGTGTAGATGTTGCATTCCCTATGCTTAGTGTCAGTATTTTGTTATTAAATGTGTGCCCAGTTCACCTCTCCAGCCTTCAGCTGTCTGGGGGATTTGCTGTTCCATTGTTTCTTGGCCTATGAGCAACATTGCTCTTGAAAAACATAGATGGTTGAGATAGTAATAAATATTAAAAGAAGAATGTGGTTCAATGTATTATTTATTGACTTGTTTATAGTCTTCCATTTT
Source organism: Dipodomys spectabilis (assembly GCF_019054845.1). Classification (NCBI taxonomy): domain Eukaryota; kingdom Metazoa; phylum Chordata; class Mammalia; order Rodentia; family Heteromyidae; genus Dipodomys; species Dipodomys spectabilis. The sequence goes on along the minus strand of NW_024871203.1, from coordinate 4,410,018 downwards.
GGCTGGAGGGAAGACAATTACCAAAAAGTAAAAAATGAAAGAATTTTCAAAATAACAAAAGGAGAAAAACTTGAGCAAGAATTCCTTGCTCTTAAGAAGCTATACATTTCACATACCAAATTTAGCTCTGTGCCTACTGGTGGCTAAGGGGGAAAAAAAAGAAAGCAACTTAGTAGCTTTTGTATCTTGCATTTTCTCTAGTCTAAGCCACTTCAGTAGATTTTACAGAGAGACTTACAATTTATGGGTAGACCTGAGAGAAATTTGTCACTGGGTTTCAAATGTGATAGGGACTTTTGGTAGCAATAAAAACATTTAACTTTGCATGTTTGTTAAAAAAAAAATGCTGGGATTTCATGATTTCGTTCCTCTTTGTCCCTTGGTTAAAACCAATGTTTAATGTTAAAGTACTGTTCTGTGAAGCCAGTTTTAGAGTGGAAGAAAGATAGAACAGAGCAGGCTCCTGGTGATTTTACTTAACCCACAGTTGGAATTTGAAAAAGGCCTGTTGTTACTTTTCAGCCTATTAGTTTCTAATCCCTGTGAAATCAGCTGGTTATTTTTGAACTAAAAATGCTTCAACTCGCCAGTATTGCAAAAATGCTAGGATATTTACATAGATGATCAACGAAAACAGCTAGGTGGATCCAAATCATAACACATTATTTTTTCTCTTGCCACAAAATGGTAATTTCAGATTGGTTTCGATTATTGTGAATTCTGTAGGATTTGAATGATCTTTAACACCAACTGCCGTCAGGATCAATCAGGAGGATGACAACGTAGTAGTTGCTGAAGAGAAGAAAGTGAGCAGGAGCCAGGTGCTGGTGGCCCACACCTATAATCTTAAACTACTCAAGAGGCTGAGATCTGAGGATTATGGTTCAAAGCCAGCCCGGGAAGGAAAGTTCTTGAGACTTTTATTTCCAATAAACTACTCAAGAAGTAGCTCTGTGGCTCAAGCAGTAGTGCTAGCCTTGAGTAGTCCTTGAGTTCAAGCCCCAGGACCAGAAAAAAAAGTGAGTAGGACCCTTGGAGCTTAATATGTAGTTTCATAGCCTGTAAATGCAAGAATGACTGTGGATACTAAATTTATTATTGATACTGTAACAAAGAACCACAAACTTAGTGGCTTCAAATAACACAAGAAATCCAAAATGGGCTCAGTGGTTTTATAATCAAGGTATAAGCAGGCCACATTTCTTCTGGGAGCTCTAGGTGAGAATCTATCTCCTCACCTTTTCTGCTTCTACAAAATTCCTGTGATCTTTGGTTTATATCATTTCTTCCAACGTTGTATAGCCACAACCTCTGTTCCGTTATCACATCGCCTCTGACTCTTGCCTTGCATTATGTTACCTGGACAATCCAGTATAAACAATCACACATCTGCAAGTCAACTTTTACTATTAATTATGGTTCTAGGCATTAAGCTGTGGACATTTTGGGGAAGAATATTATTCCATCAACTATTTGCCATAAGTGTATAGAAATGGCTATCACCTTAAACAAGGACAAGTTTCTAAATCTAAAAATTTTCATCTCAAAAACTGTACAAGAATACATTTCTCATAGGATGATTATGAAGATTGAGTAAGATATATTAATATTCGTTTGGCTATGTGCCCAAAAGTGGCCTGGTATTGTCCTAAAGTAGATCTTTATCCACAGTGGTTGTGCTAGTTTGCATTCCCAATAAACGTGTATCATTTTCTCCTGCATTCTCACCAGCATTTTATATTATTCTTTTTTCTTAATGATTGTCATTTTGAACTTGGGTGAGATGGAATCGTGGTGTAGTTTTGATGTGCATTTCCTTTATGGCTAAGGATATTCAACATTTCTTCATGTGTCTATCAGCCACTTTTATTTCTTCATCTTTTTGTTTGTAATAATGGGGACATGAATGTTTAAAGGAGGGTTTTTCAGGGAGAGGAAGAAGGAGAAGAAAAACATACTGAATGGTGAAGAGGATCAACGTACATTACATATGTGTTTATATGTATGCATATACTATATATGCAGGTATATATACATATATATAGTAAGATAAAAATTACAAAGATGAAAGGAGTAGATATGAAAACATGTGCCCATATAGGGCCTCTGTAAATGTTAGCTGAATGGGAATTGAAATCTGATTCCTACAACTTGTATATTGCAGAAAGTTTGAATTCCACTTGTGAGACTTTTGTATGGAGAAAAAAATTTCATTCTTCTTTTAGGTTGGCCCATGTTTTCATGAGAAAACAGAAATTGTGGCTCCGATAATACTAGCTTTGTGTCCTTTATTTGAGAACTATTCATATAATGAAATATCACATGCTTTGGCATTCTCATCTGCAAAACATAAGGGTGAAAACTTAAAAATAGAAAAATAGAAAATCTCAATATTTCTGGTAGAAATGACTTGTAACTCTTTAGCACCTTGTTTTTCTTTTATTTCTGGAAACACTTTCTGCATGGAGAGCTCAAATGACTTGGGACATGCTAGCTAGTTCTTATGCTACCAGATGTATCTGGTGGAATGCGGGGGCTGATAGTAGCAAAGAAAGGGAAAGGGGAAATGGGACAGGTGTGACAAGTGCTAGCATTTGTGTTTGGAAGCAGTTCTTGGCAAAGGTGAAAATATTTTTAGGTAATCTTTTCATTTTCCTGTGAAAATCTGTAATACCCTAAAATTTGCTCCATTCTTACAGCCTAGAAATAGAACCCTGGAAATAGACTGACTGCACTTTGGTGGTGGTTGTGGGCTGGGAAGCAAAAGCCAAATTGGTTCTAAAACTTTGACTTTGTGATTTCCATCCCTCACTCCTTCTGGACCTCAGTGACAATCAACAATGTTCTGCTTCTTTTCACTTTTCCCTGACTCACCGTCCTCTACACCTGATTAGCTGTATTTGGACTTCCATTAGGACCACCACTTCCTGGCAACAGTTTACATGCTGTTGTGCTGTTTTCCCTAAGGAGATTTCTGCAGATTCCAAACCCCAAATGGAGGACAATACTGGTTGAAGATTTGAGTGACAAAGGAGACCCATGACTTCTATTCCTTATTTTATTTTTTTGCTGGTACCAGAGTTTGAACTCAGGGCTCTCACTTGAGTCATGCTTCCAGCCTGGTTTTTTTTGCTGGTTATTTCAGATTGATTTTAGACATAGATTCTTGTGGCCTTTCCTTCCTGGCATGGCTTTGAACCATGATCCATAAGATCTTGCTCCCCACCTTCCCCCCCCCCCCGCCCCCAAATAGCTAGATTGCAGCGCTTGGCCTATTTCCTTCACTCTTAATCTGTACAAACTGCAACTTTTAGAGGATTGTCTCAATGAACCATTAGTGCTAGGCAATAAAGATTCAACAGTGAAAAATTCAGATATAGTTTCTGTTCCCACACAATTGGATTCTAGCAGAACGCTCATGTAACAAATATGGACACTAATATGAAAATGGAATTATTAAGGTTGCTATATATAATAAGAGTGAAATCAACAGAAAAATGAGATCAAATGCATTAGGAGATAATCCAAAGAGATGGGGACTTGATTTAGTTGAGCTATAAGAAAGAAGGCTAGAGTGGCTAGAATATATTAAAATGGGATAGTGTTTTATGATATGGGTGAATACCATGAATATTCCGATGACTTCTAGATTGTATCTTTTGCTCACATGTCATTTCCTCTGTTGTCCAAAAGGCTCTCTAAATTCTGCTGTAGATGGAAATAAAACCACAATTCTCTTCCTCTACAAAACCTGTTCATCTGTCTTTCTCATCTTGTATATGACATCATAAGAAACATGGTTGGAGAAGCCAAAATCTAGGATCACCCTAGGTTTCCTTTCTCTATATCACAACAGCAATCTGTAATGCATAGGAGTTTGGATTTAAGTACAATGGGAAGTCATGCGATGGTTTTAAATGAGACAATAACACTTTCTAACTTGTGGCCTAAAGAGTTCTCTGATTATTCTGGATGAAACACAGTTTGGAAATGGTCAAGAGTGGAAACAGGGAGAGAAAGCGGTAGTGAAAGGAGATAATGGTGGGGACCAAGTAGAGTTAGTATGTATGACGACTTTACATTTTTGGGTGCTTATCCTGGGGCTCAAGCCTAAGTGTCCCTGAGCTTTTTTGCTTGAGGCTAGTGCTCTACTATTTGAGCCACAGCTCTACTTCCAGCTCTTTTGTAGGCACATTCTAGTGATTACAAATGAGGGAAACCATACAGCCTACATTTCTTTGGGTCTGGCTTACTTTGCTTAATATTTTTTCCAAGTCTTTCAATTTCCTTATGGGACAATGACATTCTTTCTGATGGAAGCATAGAATAGTCTCACAGAGTTTTCTGCTAGGCTGACTTTGAACAGAGATCCTCAGATCTCAACCTCCTGAATAGTTAGGATTACAGGCATGAGCTACTGGGATGCCTGGGCAATTTTGGGATCAAAACTAGACTTGCAGGGACTTGCTGTCAGATTGATGTTGTGATATAGAGAAAGGAAACCCGGGGTGATCCTAGATTTTGGCTTGTCCAACCATGTTTCTTATGGAGTCATATACAAGATGAGAAAGACAGAACAGGTTTTGTGGAGGAAGAGAATTGTGGTTTTATTTCCATCTACAGCAGAATTTAGAGAGCCTTTTGGACAACAGAGGAAATGACATGTGAGCAAAAGATACAATCTAGAAGTCATCAGAATATTCGTGGTATTTAAAGCTACAAGAAAGACTGCATGATCCCCTTAGAATAAGACAGAGAAGAGGACTCTAGGGCTTTCAAGCCTTTGGTGATCAATTGGAGAAGAAGGAATCAGCTAGGGAAAGTGTGATGTCACTAAAACCAAGTTCTCCAGAGAAACTATCTCAAGAGAGAGGTTAACTGCATTGAGTATAGTTGAGAAGACGACTAAGTTTGACAACAGAGAATGCTCAGTCAAGACAGAGGTTGCTGATGATGTCAGCAACAGGAGTCAACATTTGGTGTGGCAGAGAGAAGTCACACTGTCTATCCACATAGGTTGAAGAAAGCACTTTTGCCCTTTCTAGCTTGAGTGTTATCTTTTGGAAGTTTATTGGAATATATTAGGGCATTGCTCAAAGAATGAGGATGATAGAGGGGAAGGAAGCGTTTTTCTTCTCTATTTGAGTAATATTTTTTCATGAAACACTACATTTGACCTTTGTTGTTAATCACATATGTGTTAGGGGATTACCATCTTGTTTTTTTAATGTTAATATTCTTTTTCTTTAATATTTATTATCTTTAAGTAGTTGTACAAAGAAGTTCCCATTCTAGAAAACAGTATAGGAATACAAGACACCACCTTGTTTATAAGATGATGAGTGAGTCTTGCCTTTTACCCTCTCTCCTCTGCTTCTTTCCTAATATTTTCCACTTATTCTTTACCTAAAATATTTTGGGGGACTGAGGATGGAGTTCAGTGGTAGAGCTCTTGCCTAGCATGCACAAGGCCTTAGGTTCCATTCCCATCACCAAAAAACCCTTCCATAGTTCTTGCATGTTCAACCTTCTGTGTTCTGTATTTACTATAAACACATTTGATTGAATTTTGTCTCACCCAGTTGCCTTTGTTTTCTTATGTCTAAATGAAATTCCCTTTCTGTTGGTTGAATATCCATTTGCCCAGTATCTTTCTAACATTTTCCCTCTTAGTTTTTGTGCAGGGTTCCCTTGACTAGGTAATTTTTGTATGTTTATTATATTGCTTAAAGGAGTCACATTTTCCAAATGAAAATGCAGTGCTGGAAGAAGGCAGACATTCATGGAATAGACTGTAGGTGGTTGCTAACTCTAGGGTGAATATTATGTTTGATTACTACCTTTAAGTCAACTGTTGTCATCATGGTCAGTGATAAATGATACCTTGAGACTGAACTGTAAGAGGAGAATAAGAGCTTTCCACGGAATGTAGAAGCAGTTCTAGTTTACATGCTATAATTGAGGCTGCCATATCATCTTCTCTTTCTCGCGGGCACACTGCTGGGTTGTATTTCCAAGCACCCTTTGCAGTTGTTTGGACTCGTAGTGTTGATTTAAGGCAGATGGATAAAGGGTAGAAATGAAACGAGCAACTTCCAAGGTCAACTATAACAACTTCTAGGATGCCTTTCTAAGTTCCTTCTTCCTTTCTATTTCAGCAAGTGACGGAGCACCCAGAAGCACATCCTAAGATGGAAGGAGTCTGGGCCTCTAAATCCAACCCTGTACCACATGATACTGCACACCAACAAGAAAGAGCCTTAATAAGCCATTGAGACTTTGCAGTTTGTTACAGCTGCTGGTTTTACATATCCCTTAGATGATGTTTTTTCTCCCTCTGTGCTTTGGGTCATCCTTCCTCAGTTTTTTCTTTTACATTTTTTCAAAATGGACAGCTACTTTAATGAACTGCTTTTATTTTCTAGCATGAAGTATTTTCTGAGTATACCAGTCTGAAGTGATCTCTCCCTCTTGATTCCTAAGAAACCATCCACTTTATGACTTACTGGTAAATAATGAAAAGATGATAAACTATTAATACCTGGATAACTTTTGTAAGTCACTTAAGCTTTCCCAAAGTTCAGTGTACTGTTTTTGAAAAAAAAAAAAGGCATAATAGTAGTACACACCTCAGAAAGTTGTCATGGGGTTTAGATAAGAAAATACCTGTAGAGGGCTTAGAACAAGGTGATGTGTCTATTGTTTTACCTTTGTTAATCTCTAGCACTTATCTTACTAATAAGCAAAGAGAAAATATTCAATAAACTTTTGTGGTTTAGCAGTCTGCAGAAGTCTCCTTCCTTTATCTGGTGGTTGCAAAAGTACTACCCATGGAGGATTTGTCTATGTGGGTTTGAAGAGGAGAAATGTACTTCAAGCATGTTGCTATGTAAAAAATATACTTTAAACACATGTACTTAGTTCTCTGAGCAAAACTATCTTGTTTTAAGCAACCATTTTCGATGAAGCTGACAGGCAAGGAATGATTATTGAGCTGTTGGTCTGTTCTGTGCATCTGTACACACAGTGTTGAATAAGCTGCTAATCCTTCCATCTTTACAGGATATTCTGGGGATGCTTATGGTGAGGTCATACATATCCATTTCTGTAGTGTTCTCCCACTCTACCCACTCACCATGTGTTCTGCTTCTGTGATATTTTTGTTCACTCTCATAGTACTCTCTCTTTCTTACCTTATTTCCTTCCCTTAAACCCAGGAAAAAAGAAAGTGGATTCTTTATTCTTTTTCTCCAAATTGAAAATGCGATTGAGATCAGAAAGGAGGGTACTATTTTTTTTCTTTCCCACTTCAGGTTGGTGTTTAAATGACTCAGGGTAAACAGCTTGATATTCTGTGAAAACAATGCTTCATTTTGAAACAAAATTATCAATGATAAGAAACAATGTTTCATTTCCTGGGAGAGGTTACAATTCTGGGTCTGCAGAACAACTTTGTAAAAGAACAAAAACTGATTAAGTCATGCTTTTCACAATGGATCAAGGTGTAATTTAAACAAAGGTGTATTATTGGATTTAAGTAAAAGCTCTTTATTGGCATGCAGCACCATGGACAGAGAAGTGGCTTCTAGTCCACAGTTCAGCAATGAAACTCATCTATAAGGAATAGTTTCTGCCTTCAATCCACCATATCCTTAAATTATTTTATTTTATATCATATCCCAAGACCATTGGCACTTTGCGTTTGCTAATTGCTTCAATTATATTTTAGGTACCATTTTTTCTTCTTTAGTTTATGTAGTCTGAGATTACCTGGCCTCCAACTTCATGAGCCAACTGTTTTTCAAACTCTCTCTTATCACTTAAGAAACTATTTTGAGTCGGGTACCAGTGTCTCACATCTGTAATCCTAGCTACTCAGGAGGCTGAAATGTAAGGATTGTGGTTTGGAACCAGCCCGGGCAGAAAAGTCTGTGAAACTCTTATCTCCCAAACACTATTTTGGAAAACAAAAACAAAAACAAAAACAAACCAAAACAGAATTAGGTGCTGTGGCTCAAGTGGTAGAGCACTAGTCTTGAGCACAAAGAGCCCTGAATTCAAGCCCCAGGACCAGTAAAACAACACCCCCCCCCCCCACTCAAACTATTTTGAATAGTTATTGATTCACGTAGGAGGTTGCAGAAAATAATACAGAAAAGTCTTGTGTATACTTTCCCCAACTTGGGCTACTCAGATAAAAGAACCTACACTAAGACTGGAAATTCAGAAAAAAATAATGTTTTAATATAAGTATATCTCTAGTGTTTGAACATATTTATATCACAAAGTAATTTGTTATTTATCTGAAATGCAAATTTAACTGGGATTTCTTTTTGTTATATATAACTCAGGAGAGATATAGAAGCAAATTATTGTGTCAAAGTAATTTTGAAAAATTCCTCTTTATCATTAGGATATCAACTGGATACCCAGTTATGTCCCTTTATATTATGTTACTTGAAATATATGAATAATTATTAAATTTAATTTTGATTTATAGAACATTTACATTATTCTAAAGTAAAACTTACATAAATTAATTTTTTTTTTTGGTGTTAGTACTGAGGCTTGAACTCAGGGTCTGGGTGTTGTCCCTGACTGAGATTTTTTTTTTGCCCGAGACTTACATTCTATATCTTGAGCCACAGCTCCACTTCCAGCTTTTTGAAGGTTAACTGGAGATAAGAGTCTCATGGACTTTCCTGCCGGGGCTGGCTCAGAACTGTGATCCTCAGATCTCAGCTTCCTCAGTAGCTAGGATTACAGGTGTAAGCCAGTGGTGCCTAGATTTACATAAATATATGTTAATACATTCATTCTCCAAACAAACTGAAATTAATAGGTTCATTTTAACTTTTAAAAACAGATGCAATGTTTTCCCCAGATACTACCCTTTCACTATTATTTTCTAAAGCATTTGCTTAAAACAGAATAATCCCCAAAAGATAGACTGTATAACACTGTGTGACCTTCTTGTGTTGTGTTAAAGCAAGTCACCTCATGTTCAACCTAGAGAGAAATTGGAATTTCATGCTAATTAGCCTCCTAGCGCCTTTCATTTTGTACATGTCTAAAAATATTTTCACAAAGTCCTTGAATGGAAAAATCAACAAGGGAGTTTTGCAAATGTGATTCTAATTAAGGTGCCTGGGTTTTATTTTTATCAATGCTATATGTAGATTTTATGTTTGGGGATTGTGAAAACAAGCAGTGAATTAATATATTTCTTTAAAAAGCTATTTGGGGAGTGGGACTAAACCATTATTTAATTTCAATTCAATTCAATTAAAAATGAGTTGTTGGTACAAGTCTTTTAGATATGATTATCTTAATTTTAACAAAACAAAGTACACAATTTGGGCCTAACCAATACATATTATTTCCAATTTGTTGTTAATGTTGCATTTCTTGTCTTACACCTATGCCTCTCTTTCTGTCTTAATAAAAGGATAAATCTGAAGTTTGAAATTGAAAGTATGTATTATTTTTCAGCTTATTAAAGTCATACATGCTTTTTGGGGGTTTGGATGCTGGGGATAATATCCAGGGCCTTGCATAGGCTAGGCAAACTGTCTAATTCTGAACTGTATCCCAAGTCCAATGTATGCTTATTTAAAAAAACTCCATAGTCAAAAAGGAAAACAAGACTTCTTTCAAGAACTTGAAAAGAGGAGGCAGGGCAAGACAGTAGACTAGAAGCATTCACTATTTTGACTCCAGAAATGAGAAGAGTTGAGTAACACAGACAAGGCTCTATTCTGAATAGAGGAAGAGTGTTGTCAGGTGAATTATCCCAGAAGCCATATTTTGGAAGATAGAATATTGGAGTCTTTATTATACTGTTAACAAGCTGCAGGCAGCCTGTTGTTACAAAGGCCTGCAGCCCCCAAATACACTTAACACAGCTAGGAAACAGGCTAGAGAGAAAGAAAGAACAAAAACAATACCACCAACAAACCAATTCAGTTCCAATGGAGAGCTGAATTGGGACTCCATGATGACCAGAGATGAGCCAGGAGACAGGACACAGGACACAGGACACGATCATGGAGATACACGTGGCATGGCGTAAAGGCCCTTGTGCTAGTCTGGGCCAAAATGGGGTCAGTGCAAGGGGGAGGTCCACAGGAAATTTCCAGTCCCAGGTACTGGACTGACAGATTCAGTAACCTATCAGCCAAGTGCCCAGCCCTGCCTCCAGGGATCCAAGCACGCCCATCACCTGGGAGGTGATGGGAGGGGGCATTTCTTTTCCTCAGCATGAAAACAAGATGCCAGACCTTACCACCCACCATGTGGCCAATATGGCCTCAGCTAGACCTGACCTCCTTACTTTGAGAGCACTGACAGTCATGAAAAAGGAAGCAGGATGGCTGAAAAGCACAGAGAGACTGAAGCAACAAAAGAAAGCAGCAAACAGTTCCAAGCCTATTCCTGGCTTCCCAGGAGAGGGAAAAGAAGCCACATGGTAAAAATGGATGGCTTTGGTGACAGGCTACCAAGTCTACATGCAAGATGAATTCATGCTTCCCGCAAGCTTTAAAATCAGCTGCAAGCTTTAAAATCAGCACAGAGGTATATGACATATGCCACTATCATTTGTGATATTTGCTATTCTTGGACATATATTTGGAGAGTAACTCAATATACAAGTGAGATAACTGTTCATCTATGTTTTTCACAGCACATTAGCCAAACTTTGCACATTAGGCAAACTGTGGAATCAGCCTAGATGCCTATCAGCAGAAGAATGGATAAAAAAATGTGGCACATGGAGTATTATTCAAACATAAAGGAAAATGAAATAATGTCATATGCAAGAAAATGCATACAACTGCAGATCATCCTGTTGAATGAGGTTATTAAGCCTCAAAGACAAATATCACATTTCACCTCATATGTGGAATCTAGACCTAAAATTGATAATGGTGAAGATAAAAATAATGGGGGCATAAATGTAAAGGGGAGACTATCTGGAGGGGATCAGCAGAAGGGAAGGAGAAAAGAGGGGGTACTGAGCCTGAAGAAGACCAAACTACATTGCAGATACCCATACACACACACACACACACACACACACACACACACGAAGATAGCACCATGAAACCCACAAAATACTCTTTGAGAAAGGGGAAGGTGGGAAAGGGGTTAAGGAAATGCTATAGAGGGGGTAAAATTGTTCCAAGTATGCTGTACCTATCTATAAAGCTATCACAATGAAAGCTTTCTATAATAATGCATACTAATAAAAATAAAAGAACTAAGAACACTGACAACACAAAATTTTGTTTATATCCTTCATGGATATCAATAAAGAAAAGTTTTTCCAAGCAAAACAAAACAACAACAACAAAACAACCCTTAAAACAACCCTTAAAAAGCCCCCCGAAAAGAATTTCTTTACTCACAGTGCCTATACATTTTTTTTTCCTGTTTTACAGAACTGAGATTTTGAGGGAACATATATTCTCTTTTGCCTTCTTTTTCTATTGAACACTGAGTTATAAGCACTTTGCATATTATTAAAAACATCATAAATAATTCATTGTTCAATATTTGACCATACAATTTGGAATGAAGATTTTAAATTATTCATCTTTGGATCCAATTACTATAAACAATATGTAAAAAAGGTTAAAGGCATTTGAAAATAGGATTGTACTCTTCCAGAGGAAAAATTCTAGGAAAAAATACCTTTACTTATTGTTCCCACCTGGGAATTTTATGAGTTGTGAGACATTTGTAGCAATTCGTACATCATTTTACGTTATGTATTTTATCCCTATGTCTCCTCCAGTATGTCTTTAGTTTGATACTAAAACCAGAAGCATCAACATCACTTCGGAGCTTGTTGGAAATTCAAATATGGGAGCACTGTCCCAGATGTAATCAATCAAAAACTGGGGGAGAGAGTCAGTCATGTCACACCTTCTCTGGTGATGGCTGATGTACACTCAAGCTTTGAGGACCACTGCTTTAAACTTCAGTGTAATTTGTAACAAGAGAGTCTCTTTTGCCATTCCTTGAAACAGTACACAATTACCATCTGTTAATTTATCAACATGTTTAGGTAATACTTGGAGACTTCATTTGGGTGTGATTCACCATGGGTTTTATTGGGCCCACAGACCCCCTCCAAAACATAACCATTATGGACATAACTAGCAGTTGGTGACTTTTGCATTGGGTTTTTAACATGTAGAGAAGCCCTGAAATTGCTCCTAATACTTTGTTCGCTGGCCAGAATTACCAGTTACAGACAATATTGCACTGGACAGAGTGGATCAGACTATAGACAAAGGGATGAGACTTTTTTCTGATCCTTCTGGCAGGTGAGAATATTTTATGAGGGAAGTACAAATATTATTTTTCCACTGAAATCAATGTTTTCTACGTATTGCAACAGTCAGGGTTCTGCAATTTTTAGTTGTTCATTTTTTTTTAATGGTGTGTGTGTATGTGTGTGCTGTGTCTTTGTGGATATTTTAATGTAACTTTGGAAGATACTGTCTCCAGCCTGATGCTATTTAAAAAATGTGTGACTTAAATAGTTAACATAATTTATTATTAAATTACATAAAAGGATAAATTCTGGCAGATAAGTATAAATGGCTGTAAAATTATTTGGATGTGCCACAAACAAATCTTGGGGGTGGGTACTAAATTCACCATAGAATAGTTTCACCTGAATTCCTAGGGCCTGCATTCACCTGAAGCATTTGCAATACTGTACCAAAATGTCTCAGAAAATCGGTATAAAAGTCTGTTTCCCTTCCCTTCCCTTCCCTTCCCTTCCCTTCCCTGCCCTTCCCTTCTTTGCCCTTCCCTTCCCTTCCCTGTCCTACTCTTCCCTACTCTTCCCTTCCCATCTTCTTTTCCTTTCCCTTTCCTATTTCCCTTTTCCTTTCCTTGTCGTTCCTGGGATTTGAACTCTGGACCTGGGGTTTGTCCCTAAGCCTCTTTGTGCTCAAAGGCTAGCAGTTGACCACTTTAGCCACAGTGCTACTTCTGTGTTTTGTTTTGTTTTTTTCTGAGTAGTTGAGATAAGAGTCTCATAGATTTTTCTGCCAGGACTGGCTTCCAACTGCAATCCTCAGATCTGTCTCCTGAGTAGCTAGGATTTCAGGTATGAGCCACTGGTGCCTGTCCCAAAAGTCTTTAATTATGTAGTAACATCAAAAGTTGGGGAATATATAGGGGTCTTACTTTGCTTTGGCTCTTTTCAGGCTTCTCCTTGATATTGGCTTGGGTCCTGAGTTATTTTCATATGGCCTCCTATTCTAGGGTGAGGGTTTCAGTCTTTCACAGTTGCTTTGGGCACGGTTATGGCAGGCAGCTAGTAAGCATTTATTGACACCTCAGAGGATAGTTAATACTGCACAAAGTAGAGAATTTACAGCCTTTTGGAAGGGGATGGTTTACCAGACATAGAATCTCAAAGTTCCTGTGTGGACATAGAATGCATTATTTCCAGATCGAATACTTCTTGTGACGCTGTGCTTGTCCTTTCATCACACCAAGAACTTAATGTAACATGGTCGTTAGGGAAGAGGCCACCAAAATGTTTGTGTGTATTAGTTTACTAGGACTGCTAAAACAAACTACTACAAATATTTTTGGAGCTAGTTTAAACAACAGAAATCTATTGTCTCATAGTTTTGGGTGTTAGAATCCTGAAATGGAGGTGTCAGGGCCATGATACGTCTGAAGACACTAGTGAAGGATACATTTCTAGCCTTTTACCTACCTAGCTCCTTGTATTTCTTCGGGTTGTGGTAGTATGACTTCATTCTTTATATGGTATTCTCTCAATGTGCATGTTTGTGTCCAATTTTCTCCTTCTTAGAAATACATCAGTCATATTGGAGTAGGAGCCCACCCTTAACCTAATTAATTACAGCAGCAGCAATCGTTTACAAATAAGCTCACATTTTGTGGTGCTTAGAAGTAGGACTACAACATAGCATTTTGAACTGAGGACAGAGTTCAACCCCTAAGATCCCCTTGTTTTACATTGATTCTACATTAATTTATTTGAGAGATTAAAAAAATCCGGATTCTAAAATTGCCCCACAGATCAAATCTTTTGAAAGATATACTTGAAGATCTATTTGATTCAGGCACTAACCCTTTCTTAAGCTTTTTGGGTATGGCAGAGCAAAGAGTCATTCTATTTGGGAATTCCATGCTAACAACAGAAACTCACCCAATCCCACAAACAGAATGTTAAAAAACAAAGTCCAGCAATACATTAACATTTGTCCTCATCATATGATTAGGTTTAGAACCATGGTAACATTTTTGGAAAAAGTGCAACTATAAATGGGACTTGTTTTTCTTTTTCTTTCTTCCTTGTACCTATTTTGACTTTTTTTTCTATAATTAACATGGTATTCTTAGTCAAAAAGCCCACAATAGACAACATTTTCTTAAAAGTAGAAAAACATTTCCATTTGATTTCAGGTAATAAAAGACTATCTTTTTCCAAACAAAAATGATCATTGATGGTAACCTTTCACTAGTATTTTAGTGATTTATTGCAAGGCAAGTGCTCTACCACTGAGCCACCTTCCCAGCCCCTTTTTAGTGATTTATTGGTGTACAAAACTGGCAAATCAGCTGCCTGAGATACCTAGGCATACATTTCAATTCAAAGTATCTTGAAGATTATGGTAAAATACGTTACTCAGTCTTTAACATTCTAATTTTTTTTTAAAAAAATCTCAAATGGTTTGAGATTTTGTTAAAACCAAGGTATGCCATGGTTATATGATTAAAACTTTTCCAGGATTAATGTATTGTGGTGTGGAATTTGGGGCATTTTGGTCAATTTTCTCTGTGTTAGTGATGACTCAGTTATTCCTGAAGAAGGAATAATTTTTTGGCCCTTTCTGTTGCCTTTTTCTCTTCACATTCTTCAACTTTTGTCAAAAGTTATGAATTCCTCTTAACTGCTCGGCTGATTGATAAAGCACATTGCTCAACTGGTAACATAGATAATGTATAATTTCCCATTGGAGCACATTTTTATCCCAGCAAAGAGAAAATGCTAACATCTCTAGCTTTTCCCTTCTGCTCCTTCTTTCCTCCCTTCTTCCTCCCCCTGCTTACACGAATGTCTATGGAATGCCTCCTGTGATTTAAAATGGTGAGCCTTGGCAGCACAAAAGGGAGAGAAAACATCACCTTTGTGCTGATGTTGTTTGCAGTTTGTGGATTTGAGAAACACTGGTCAAATATTTGTGTACAGATGTGTAATTCTGTGTGAAACTCCTGGAAGGAAAGGAATAGGAATGTTACAAGAGTATGTATGAGAGACACACTCCCCTAAACACCTGAAGACAGAATGGACTTTTGACAGTTTGGGGATTAAGTAAGTGAAGTGGTGGCCTATGATATATTTTTAGTGGGAAAGAGGACATTCAGGCAGAAAGAACAGTATCTATTTCAAGGGACATGCTAGCAGAACATGAGCAAGAAGCATGAAGGCAATCTAGAGAATTTCCTGGGTTTGGCTGGCCCATGGTGAGATAGTCTGGGGAAGATAGCAGTGCACAGTCCCTTGTTATGGGGTTTTGGTCTTCATCTTGAAGTAATTGGTAGCCACTGAAGCGTTTTGACAAGAGAGTGGTGACCGGTTTTGACAAGAGAGTGGTGACCTGTCACTTAGCCCTACAGAATAAACAATAGATAAAATAAAGCAGAAATGGATGGATACAGGAGACCAATTGGGAGGGTACTGCAAATTAGTTCAAGGTTGATTAGAATTTTCATTTTAAAAAATTAATGTTTGGTTTCCTGGACACAATGAAAAAGTATGCTCCTATAAGCCATTGGATCAGGAGCATTTGTTAGAGCTGCTTGGAGAAACTTTTCTCCCTGACAATTCTTAGCGTTTATAAGGTGGTTCTTTGTGTTCATGATTCACCTAAAAATCTTTGCATTTGAGCTCAAAGATTCTACTTCCTCCAATATACCCTACCTTCTCCTAGAGAACTCAGGAAATCAGTAGTGCCTTTCAAGATCATAATCCCATGCCAGCTTAGAGCCATGCTTAAACACTATGAAGCTTAGAATGTCTTTTTCTACAGAACTGGAAAATTTCTTTGCTGCTTTTGTATGATTTACAACTTCCTACGGATGGTGCTTTAGGCTACAAGCAATGCTTTATATTGTTCATGTTTCTACCTGCTAGGAACTTAATGTCTTTTAAAAGCTGGTGATTTCTAGGCTGAGTCTAAGTCTGTAAAAATTGATATGACTGATCGGATTTCTGTAGGACTTCCTAACAGTTTCTTCTTTCCAAAGAAATCTCAAGTCATTTACCCTTCTCTGCTTGTATTCTTTGAATTACACTTGGCTTGGCCATTTGGAGCTTTCCTTAGAAAGGCCTGTCTTGTGGATCAAGAGCAATCTTACATTAGAACACACACACACACATACACACACACACACACACACACACACACACACACACACGGTATATGTCTTAGAAATTCACATTGTTACTCCTAGTGTTATGAATTATCTTGTTCTGTCTGTCACTGAGAGGTATCCTGAGATATGGGTTTTGAGACCTAAACTGGGGATAGTTGGGTGCCTCATTTCCTTTTGTCATATAATTACTTTGAGAGGAAAAAAAGATATATAAGTTTATGTTTCAGAGAAAACCAAGGCTCAGGTAAGTATTCAAGGTCAAACAGGTCATTTTGGGTAGGGACTATAAGACATATATTTTTTATTCCATTGAGGGTTAATGGGTAGAGACCAAGGTCTACATTACACCCATATGGCTGTTTAAGAAAAAGCACCTGAATTTTTACCTATCCATTTGGTTAACATGCTTATGATGGTCATACTTCAGAGACAGAAAAGAGAGAGAGGAGAAGGAAGGGGGAGAAGGCAAGAGAGAGGGAGGAAGGAGGGAAGGAGAAAGAAAGGGAAGAAAGGAGGGAGAGAGGGAAAGGATAGGAGAGGGGAGAGAGGGAGAGGAGAAGATGGGAAAGAGGGAGAGGAGAGGAGAGGAGAGAGGAGAGAAAGAGTGTGCAAATGTGAGAGAGACCCTGAAAATCATCCCTAGTTTTTTAAATCTTTGGTAGCTTTCACACTGACTTCCTATCAGAAGCATCTCAAGAGTATTTGAAACACAGAGATGCCTGAGTCCTACCCCCAAAGAATGGTTTAATTAGTTTAAGGTAGTGCCTGGATATCAGCAGGTTTGAAAATGTCCCTAGGTAAGTCAAATGTGCAGCCAGATCTGATAATTACTGTTCTAGACTAGTGTTTTTTAACTTTCTATGAGCATATGTATCATCTGGGTATTTTGTTAAAATGCAGACTCTGACTCAGAAGGTCTAGGGTGTGGCCTAGAGTCTGCATTGCTAACAAGCTCCCAAGAGATGCTCAAGCTTATATAAAAGGATTGCATAGTTGTTGTGGCTTAAATATAGTCTGAATTCATAATAATTGCTGAATGCCTGGATGATAGGTCTAGTCAGAAATATGTCTGTCCCAGATACATGTAAATGGATGGGTTCAAACTCCCTCCTTCATAACTCCTAAACTGGATTTTAAAAACATACTACCTTTAAATTAGGGCTGGGAGCTTTAATATGGTGTCTACTGTTCCTTGGATTGTTGGGGATACAGCATTGATTCTGCTTTTTTTTTTTTCTACTTTTGAAATCCATATGGAAACCCAAATTGCTAGGCGTCAGGACACTTACCTACCTTTTGACTCATTGTCCTAGGGTAGATCTTTTCCTTTTGTTACCATTGAGATATTGAGGATCACGAATTATGTTAGCTCCTAGAATTTGGATCCAGAGCACAAGAATTTGAGTACACAGCCATTTTCAGTCCTGTAGCAATCTTGTCCCTTATTCCTGGTTCCATAGAAAACTTTGGTGGGGTATGAATATTATGGTCCTTTAAGGGACCTCTTAGAATCAAGCTTTTGGGTGATTCAGAACATTGCTTTTTTACTTTCATCTCTTATCACTGCATTTGGTGAATGGAGTATACTTCTGAATGAATGTAAATAGGAGGATGAAGTGGACAGTACTGCATTATAATGGAGGTGTAGCTCAGGAATCAGGGAGTCCTTTAACTTTGCTTAGAATAAAACAGGAATTTAACAGAGAGTGGAAGAATCAAAATTAGAAATAATGTTTATGAATGGGCCAATTAACAAATGCTTTCATGTTGAATACTGAATGCTCCAAAAGATAGGAAAACAAATTCCTAAGCAGAAAATGATGATAAACTTCACTTAGTTTAAATAAAGGATGAGTACTACTTTAATTCCTGTTCTCTGTTAATGCCACTTCTTTGTGTCAACATGCCCTTCTTCCATACTCTTCTTTCTATGCAGGTCAGAGCCCATTGTGCTGAAATCTTTCTTTTAAGAAATAAAAACAATCCAATGGATAGAAAACAAAGAAATAACAATGCTCCTACATAACTTTGATAGCAGTTTCAGTTCTCTGAACTCTGCCATCCATTTTCAGGAAGCACAAACACCAACAATAACCCTCCACAGTGTCTGCTTTCTCCTTGGCTGATTCATAGCCAGATGTATATCTGCAATTGACATTTAATAACACCAGAATGTTCTTATGAGTAGGAGGAGTAGGTGACTGCTTCTGAGGACATGACTCAGAGGACTGGGGAAACCCTTCTTTTACCAAAATGCTTCCTACCTTCTGTCCGATGCCTAAAATTCTCTGACAGAATGATCTTCTGGGTAAGGGTTCTAGTTTTTGTTACATGAGCCGGGAAGGATAACGTTGTAAATCAGAGCTTCTCAATTTTTGATGTGCATGTGACTCATTTAGAGGAATCTTATTACATTCCATATTGGTTTTCAGTAGGTCTAGGTAGGGCTCATGCTTCTGTAGTTTGACAGTGGTGCCCAAGTGGCTAGTGGGTAGAGCACACTTGAAATAGCAAGGCCAGATCAGTGCGTCTCAAAATGGATGCATATTAGAAATCCTTAGGGCAATTCTACCAACCCAGGACAGACTGTGCCCCAGACTAATTAAATGAGATTCTAGGGTGCAACCCAGACATAAGTGGGTTTTAAAGCTTCCCAGGTAATTCTAGTGTGTGGCCACATTTGAGAACAAGTACTCCAAATCAGTGGCTCTTGCTTGTAGCTTCTGATTTGAATTGTCAAGAGAGCTTTTTTTTTTTTTTTTAAATGCCAACTCTGGCTCTACTGCAGATCAGTGAAATCTTATCCATACTTAAAAACAGAAGAAGCAGCCTGAATATTTCTAAAGTGCCACCAAGTTTAAGAGCCATTGTTCCTGGAAGTCAAGTCTTTCCAACCTTACATGGATGGAATCTCCTCTGAGCAAGACTTAATGGGAAGATTGAGAAGGAGAAGCATAAAACAGGAAGGCTGTAGGAACTGGGGCCCATAGGGAGAGTAGAGTTGTAAAGAAAGCTGTAAAATAGGGAAATGGGGGAGCTGACTGTGTTGTACACTGTACAACCATGACCAGGGCCAGTCTTAACAGGAAACTTACCTCTAACTAAATACCAAAAAGCCAGAAGTGGAGCTGTGGTCAAGTGGTAGAGTACCAGTCTTGAGCAAAAAGGCTCAGCGATAGCTCTTAGGCCTTGAGTTCAAGCTCTAAGTACAAAAAGTAAAAGATAAAATAAAATATATTTTATGTATTGTTGATGATAAGGGCCAGGCATTGTGAAGATGGTGGGAATTTAGAGAACTCTTATCCTTGATGCATAGCTTAAGGACAATTGGAATGATTTCCCTTGCAATTTTTTTTTTAATTTTTAAAATTTGTCTGTCATGGGGCTTGAACTCTGGGCCTGGGCGCTATCCCTCAGCAATTCAGCTCAAGGCGAGTGCTCTACCTCTTGAGCCACAGCACCACTTCTGGTTTTCTAGTGGTTTATTGGAGATAAGAGTCTCACGGAGTTTCCTGCCAGGGCTGTCTTTGAACCATGATCCTCAGATCTCAGCCTCCTGAGTAGCTAGGATTACAGGTGTGAGCCACCAGTGCCTGGCACCCTTGCAATTCTTTAAAAAGATTTTATTCACCAAGACACCACCCCATTCATGCCTGTATACATATATGCATATCACTGTTGAGTTGATAAAGCATTGACATGGAGTCCAAATAAGATCCAAAGAGATGAGGAAAAATTGTGGCCTATACTGAGCTCTGGTCTGACAGATGGATGTAACCTACTCAGAGTATTTTCAAAGCATGTGGTTAGAATGCAGATTAATGTCAGGCAAAACGAATATGCAAATGTTAAGACATTAAGTCACAGACTAAAATGCCACATCAGAGGGAAGATAGGGTTAATCAGGAAACCTTTTTGGTAATGTGAATGTCACTTTATGAAACAGGAATACTGTCACCTCAGGGACAGAACAAAATTCCACAGCCACTCAAAGTGCACATTAAAGGGAGTAAAATCAATATGATCTAAATGGGCTGTGTTCTAGTTCACAGAATTTAGGATATAATCTCTGAAGCAATGTACCATTAGTAGAACTGAAATCTCATTTTGAAGCCATTTCAGTTTGTATTATCAGGTTTCAGCTAGCTGGTCTCCTTGACTTAGAAGCCACTAGGAAGTTCTTATTTGAATCAGGACTTTGGGTTCTCACATTTGAGCATATATAAGAACCATCTGGAAGACTTAAAAGAGACACTGAGCCCTACCTTTGGGATTTCTGATTCAGTAGTTCTGTGGTGAGACCTTAGGTTACCACTTTTTTGGTGCCAGTCCTGGGGTTTGAACTTTTGGCCTGGGTGCTCTCCCTGAGCTTTTGTGCTCAAAGCTAGTGCTCTAGCACTTGAGCCCAGCTTCATTTCCAGCTTTTTGGTGGTTAATTGGAGATAAGAGTTTCATGGACTTTCTTTCCCTGGGCTGGTTTCCAACTGTGATCCTCAGATGTCAGCCTACTGAGTAGCTAGGGTTATAGGTGTGAATCACTAGTGCCCAGATCAGATCTGCACTTTTAATAAGATCTCAGGTAATGCTGATGCTTCTGGTGCAGAGAACACATTTTGAGGAATACTGGACTAAAGCATTGTTCTTAAATAGTGTTGCAGCAGCAATGAAGCTTCTCCATTTGAAACATCAGCATCCAAACTCAAGGGATGAAAGCTGAAAGCTGAGAAATCTAGAAACCATCTGGGGAAACAAAATGAAAATATCTTTATATTTGTTTGTGGCTAGAACTATAGCTATCCACTAAAAAACATGGTCTTTCTGGATTTTACATATGTACAAGTGAATTCTCACCATTGTGATTCACATCCTATTCTTTGAAAGGAGTTCTTGTTTTCTTATAATAGAAAAGCCACTGAATTCTGTTCTGAATGTATACATCAGAAAGTTCATTGTCTTCCATGAAAGGTTCATCTTATTGAGAGATCAATAGGAACCAGTGAGTATCTTGCTAGCTTATGCCAATACTAAGGTAATTATATCAGTTGTTTGGAAAATACAACAAAAGGAATTTTGATTAAAATCGTGAGGCCAGAAGTGTGATTCAAGCAGTAGAGTGCCTGCCTAGCAAGCGTGATATCCTGAGTTCAAACCCCCTCCTCCCAACAAAATAAAAAGTATCTTCAATTAATGCAAGATAGATATCTCTATCTACTTGATTAGGCTAGCTAGCTAAGCAGCAATAGTGAAAGCAAATACTTCTAACTCCTGTAGGAAAAGTTTTAGTAAATTGTATTAGACTCTGTCTATGACTGATTCATCATCATGTTTTTGTTGCTGTTTCTTCCTTCCCCAAGGCATTTTAATTTTGTTCAGGGATCTCTAAGTCATTTATTTGCCAGGTGATTTTAGGGAAACACTGTTTGGTAATCTCAAAGTAAGACAAGGCAAGGCATCCAATAAAGATACACTATTTTCTTCCAAGTTTAGCCAAATGTCTAGCTCTGCTTTTTGCTGGTTATTTTGGAGATGGAGTCTCCTGGACTTTTCCACCCTGTCTACCTTTGGACCATGATCCTCTAGATCTTGGTCTCATGAATGGGTAGTATTATTAGCTACAGTGGCAGGAGCCACTGGTGCTCTGCTAAATATAAACATTATCAAGCTAATGTCAGGACAAGTTTGTAGTTGATGAATAATTTCTCTTAATTAAAATTCAAATATTCTGTTGTTTTGGGGAATCAAAGCTATCTTACATTTTAAAAAGTCTAGAAATTAATGTAATATTAAAGAGAAAAAGCATCCACACAAGTTTCATTAGAGTTTTCATGTTTAAGGGATTCCTGTGTTTTTATTGCCATGTAGCCATATCC
The DNA here is from genome assembly GCF_019054845.1 of Dipodomys spectabilis. NCBI lineage: Eukaryota > Metazoa > Chordata > Mammalia > Rodentia > Heteromyidae > Dipodomys > Dipodomys spectabilis. Next base: position 4,387,711 of record NW_024871203.1, on the reverse strand, counting down.
TATTTATTTAAAGTGAATGATTATGTCCCTTGAGCAATCTCCATTTATGTTGCTAATGGCTCATAAATAAATCTCTTCTGCACTCCTAAACTCTAAAAGAATCCTTTGAGATTAAATCTTCCATGATTTATCTTGGTGAGAGAGAGAGAGAGAGAGAGAGAGAGAGAGAGAGAGAGAGAGAGAGAGAGAGAGAGAGAGAGAGAGTATTGAGACATGTTGGCAAAAAATGAATCCAGTTATTTTGAGCTAAGTATAGAGATGAAAGTAAAGAACGTCTACTTTTTGAAAGCTAGCTAGGTGTTGAATATTTTTTCCTCTAAACATTTTCCCAAGATGTTTCAAAACAATGTGGAAATTCAAATGGAAAAATTCTCTACATAAATATGCTTAGTGCAGGGATCTTGGAGTTTTTTAAATGAAAGCCTTCTGGATTATAAAGCATTTCTTGGAGTGTTTTTGCCCTGTGCTTTTCTTAGACTGACTAAATGTCAGTGTTACACTGAAAAGGAGTACTGTGGATAAAATTCAAGATTTGCAGTTAAGCTCTTGTTGAAGTTGCCTGTTTTCAAACTCACACATTAAAAATTGTGTTTAATAAATGATCACAGGCATGGACTCTATTACATAAGGGAAACTGATTTTATTTTATGCATAAATATACTAGTATACTTCTGGTAGGTTCCAGGTTTTCTTTGACAGTCATATTTACACCAGGCAGACATTAGAGTTTGCCTTAAAACTTCACTCCCCAAATGTCTGTCTCGTTTGCCATTTTTTTTTTGTCAGTCGTGGGACTTGAACTTGGGGCCTGGGCACTGTCCCTGAGCTCTTCAGCTCAAGGCAAGAGCTCTACCATTTGAGCCACAGCACCACTTCTGATTTTCTGGTAGTTAATTGGAGATAAGAGTCGCACAGACTTTTCTTGACTGGAATGGCTTTGAACCACCATCCTCAGATCTCAGCCTCCTGAGTAGTTAGGATTACAGGCATGAGCCGCTGGTGCCCAGCTGGTTTGTCATTTCTAACTCTGTTGAGGAGGGTCTTAGATGTGATAAATCAGTAGGAAGTAATAAAATTTGTTGCCTTACTTTAAACATTACTTGGGAAAGCCTGTAGAATTTTGTTGCAACCTACAAATACAATCAGTGATTAATGATTTATGTTGTGAAGGAATGCAAGGAAAATCAGTGTTTCTTCATGAAGCTCTACCTCTAAAAATTCTGGAGAATCATTCAAAGTTCTAAGACCCATTGTTCTAGGTCCTGAAAGGAAGTAGAACTGGCATTTGAGATCCTGAGATTGGTCCTCTAGACATTGGGATTATTACTTCCTTTACTGAAGGAAGAAAGCTAAAGCTAAAGATTCCCTTCTGCTTGTTCTGCAAAGTTGTGAAGTTATCTGAGAGAAGGAAGATTTAATGATAAGTGTGTACTTAGAAAGCCCACAGATTAAGAGAAGAACTTCACTAGCCATACAACGGACAAAGGTCTCATATCTAAAATATACCTGGAACTCAAAAAATTAAATCCCCCAAAAACAAATCCTCAAAGAAACAACTGCCCGATTAATAAGTGGGCTAAAGACTTAAAGAGAAACTTCTCTGAAGAGGAAGGAAGGATGGCGAATAGACACATGAAGAAATGCTCAACCTCTCTAGCCATAAAAGAAATGAAAATCAAAACAACATTGAGATACCACCTCACCCCAGTTAGAATGGCTATAATCAAGAACTCTAATAACAACAGATGCTGGAGGGGATGTGGCCAGAAGGGAACCTTACTGCATTGTTGGTGGGAGTGTAAACTTGTTCAACCACTTTGGAAAGTAGTATGGAGGTTCCTCAAAGACTCCACATAGAACTCCCCTGTGACCCAGCAATCCCACTTTTGGGCATTTCCCCAAATGATCACAAACAAGATCATACTAAAGCTACCAGCATGACTATGTTTATTGCAGCATTATTTACCATACTAAGATATAGAACCAACCCAGATGCCCCTTGGTAGATGAATGGATCAAGAAAATGTGTTATATATACACAATGGAATTCTATGCCTCCATCAGAAAGAATGACATTGCCCCATTTGTTAGGAAATGGAAAGACTTGGAAAAAATTATATTAAGTGAAGTAAGCCAGGCCCAAAGGAACATAGGTCTCATGGTTTCCCTTATTTGCAATAACTAGTATATGTCTGAGACAAGCAGAAATGGTCAGATATTTGCAATAACTAGTCTATGTCTGAGACAAGCAGAAATGGACAGATAAGTTGATGTTAGGTAAAATCAACCCCAAGATAAGTATTCAAATGTTTTTTCTTTCATGCGATTATTTCTAACATTTATAAGATTATTTCTTTGTCGCTTTGTATGTCCCTCTCCCACGGTATAACCCCTGCTTTCACTGTATTTGATGTTGGTATAATTTGTGGAGGGAAAGGGCAAAAACAAATCGTTTAAATAGGCATATAGGTGGACCCATTGCAACAATGAGATGTACAAGTGGTTATGTAGAAAAACGAACTTTACACCTTTGGTGGCGGTGGGGGGCGCCGAAGGTGGGGTGGGGGGTGGGGGGGGTGGGAGATGGGAAGGAATGGGAAGGGGAAACAAAGGAGGCGGAAACAATGCTTGATAAGAAATGTACTCATTATCTTGCCCATGTAATTGAAACCCCTCTCTACGGTATTTTCACAATAATAATAATAAAAGTAAGTGTGTACCTTTATTGGCCAACATCCTATTTGAGGAAGAAAGAACAATAAATAATGATATAAATTGTAGCTTCATGAGCATAGTATTCTGGGCCTCTTGGGTTAAATGCCTGAGAGAACTATTAAGCCCAGAAGATGTTCAATTACTTATGTACTGGGCCTGCCAAGGCTGACTAGAACAGCTTTGCCTTCAGAGGAAGTGTGCTTCTACTTGAGGCCCACAGAGATATGAGTACAAGTAGAAATGGACAGACTAGCTTGTCAGCTACAATGTTTACCCCACCCAAGAGATGAGGTAGGCTGGACCAGCAGTGCCTGGCTCACCCTATCTCTTATTTTAAGTAACTGGAGTTGTGTTGATTCCCATCCTTAAACCCAACTGCTCAGTCCTTCACAATTCTGAAATCCAACATTTCCAGAGATAAACTTGTCACTCAAGTTGACTTTTCCTTCTGTGTTCCTGTCAATCTGTCCATCAATTCTCACATCCAATCAGACAAATTCTTCAATTTCCCAACCCTCCTCCACACTGTCTGCTTTGACTGCCTTGTTTCAGGCCTTTACCTTTCTCCATATCATGATAAAGTTGTTGGATATAAAATACGAACCTGGCTTTGTAACTGTGCTGCTAGAAATAGTCAAATGGCCTTCCACTGTTGCCTATGGGGTTTCAAGCAAACTTCTTTGCAAATCAAAGTGGTGTGATAGCAAACCAATTCTATTTTTAAAAAGCCTCTGTTAATGTTTTCAAATGTCCATGATGTAAATATACCCACCATGGTCAATTTCAAACTACCTCAGTTTAACAATCAGCTTATACAATTTCTGAGTAATGAACACTTGGCTTCTGGGTACAAAGTGTGTGAAACTCTTGAAGTGTCTGCTTACTTCTCTTTTCACTAGGCAACCCTTTCCTCAATTTTTGTGCTCTGGGATATGCTTGTATCTCCATATGTACTTCAGGCTGTATGTTCATATTGTCTGAAATGTCTGTCAGAGTGCTCCCTTTTCACTAGCCCCCCCCCCCCCCACCTCAATTTAGGGTAAAACTCTTCTCTCCATAATCTTACTAGATGTTTCCAGCATCCCAGGATCTGGCTTAGATGAAACCTCAAGGAAGAATTCTCTGCTTTGCTCTTCCTGTTTTCATTTGAGTAGCCAAGAAGCTGCCTTAAAATGAGGATTCATGTAAAGTGTTGTTATTACTAGGCATTTTCAGGACAAACCAATAGGAGAGTGGAGAAGAGGAGGGATTCTTCGAAGGGATGATGCCAAACAAGGAGGTGGTATGGCCATGAAGAGTAATTTTAGCTCTACTGCATAAGGGACTTTTGGAGATAGTGTTGGTTATATATCATAGTCGTGTTAACCAGGGCAACAGGGCTAAGCACCTGTCAGTCCTAAGAGTTTGTCCCTGGGAAGCCAATTCCCAGGCATTTCTGGTCTGTACAGTGCATAGTTTGTACCAGTGCATGAATTAGAGCCCAGTAGCCTGAGAGCTGTTCTCCAACAGAGACAAATAGTGCGGGATGTTGGGAGTGAGGGTGACTTGAAGGCGATGTGCACAAAAAGACAAAGGGATTCCAGGATATCGAGGCTGGGCACCAATAATACCATTTATATCCTCTACTTTCTAAAACACCCATGCAAGTGTGCAAGTGTGCACCCGCCTCTCCCCAGCTGGCACTTCCTCCATACTTCTTTGATATATTGTTTATGTCATCATCAATGCAGTTACCCCATGGTTTAGAATAATTCCTCCATGCATCAGTGTCCTTCCTGTGTCTGCCTTGAGGACAAGAGTCATTTATCTTTTCAGCATAGTACCACATTCAAAATAGGGATTTAATAAATGCATTTTATGAAATGCATAATGGAGGAAAACATGATGGCCATACAGATGGGAAGAGCTGAGATTAAGGAAGGTACAGGGATGGAGCAGTGTCTCAGAAAGACTGGATGGGAAGTTGAGATGTATAAATGTTGGAAGACCACCTTGTTTTCAACTTTCATTTTGATGTGGTCTGCAACAACAGCCTCGTTGCGGTAAACCTGGAAAATTGTTCTCTAGCCCCACTCCAACATTGGAGATTGGGCTGTGGCTGTTTTTCCTTGGAAGATACACTTTAAATTATCAGGGACACCTGGAAATTATCAGTAAAATGATGGTATTTGTTGCTTTGTATGTTCCTCTCCCCACAATACAACCCCTGTTTTCACTGTATTTGATGTCGGTGTAATTTGGGGAGGGGGTAGGGAAAAAACAAAATGTTTAAATAGGGATACAGGTTGATCCATTGTAACAATGAGATGTACAATACACTATTTTGAAAAACGAACTTTACATTTTAGGGGGGAGGGGAGTATAGTTGTGGAGATGGGAAGGGATGGTAGGGGAAAAAGAAAGGACGAGGTAACAATGCTTGATAAGAAATGTACTCATTACCTTGCTCATGTACTCATGTAACTGTCACCCCCTCTGTACAGTATTTTCACAATGAAAAACATCAAAAACAAAAGAAAAAAAGAGAACCCATGTCTGGTCTCCAAAGCCAGAGGTGAGAAAAGGCTTGAATGCATTGTTCATAGGGATTTCCCTGAAGTCTGATTAGCATCTAAGTACACTCCACACTGCAGCTCCCTGCTTGCAACATGTAATTACAGATATTACTAGCATGTCTAATTTGACAAGCAATGCAGAGGGTGAACACTAAATAGAAACTTTAACACTCAGCAATATATGTTGCAGAGCTCCTTTTTGCACTGCCACCAGGATAATGTATGTGTGCCAAACAATCCTTAGGAAGATGGCAGTTTTGTGGAAATCATGAGAGTACAGTATTTCAGCCTCCTACTTCCCATTGCCAAATTAATGCTTCAGTGTCATTGGTTTAAACTACACAATCCTCAAGGAAAACCAACATTCTAATAATCATTGATAATCATTTACCCTCTGTACCCGAATCTTAGAACATTTGTTTCTTTGCCAATTTTGTTCTCATCAAACTCAGACATTCGAACCAACTGGGATGGTCTGTGGGCATTTGAGTGGCTTGAAATCCAAGGAGAACAGAAGGAGTTAGGATAATTTACCTGAGACAATTCTAAATATCTAAATAAGAATAGATTAAAAACATGAAGGAATAACTTGAAATTAAGTGTAAGACAAATTACTCTCATTGCTAAAGTATTTTTGTTACAATAACAACCACAACACTGTTTAATAAAAACTTATCTCCCTGTTTGTGGTCATTTGGGTAAATGCCCAAAAGTGGGATTGCTGGGTCATTGGGGAGCTCTATATGGAGTCTTTTGAGGAACCTCCATACTGCTTTCCAAAGTGGTTGAACAAGTTTACATTCCCACCAACAATGAAGTAAGGTTCCTTTCTGTCCACATCCCCTCCAGCATCTGTTGTTGTTAGAGTTCTTGATTTTTGCTGTTCTAACTGGAGTGAGGTGATATCTCTTTTTTTTTTTTTTTATTTATTTTTTTCTGGTTTTTCCCCATCTCCTCCACAAGTTATACTGACATCAAATATAGTGAAAGCAGGGGTTATACTGTGGAGGAGGGACATACAAAGCAACAAAGAGATAATCTTATAAATGTGTTAGAAACACATGCATGAAAGAAAAAAAACATTAAAATACACATCTAAGGGTTCATTTTCCTGACATCACATTATCTGACCTTTTCCGCTTGACTCATACATATACTAGATATTACAAATAAGGGAAACCTTGGGACCTACGTTTCTTTGGGCCTGGCTTACTTCACTTAATATAATTTTTTCCAAGTTTTTCCATTTCCTAACAAATGGGGCAATGTCATTCTTTCTGATGGAGGCATAGAATTCCATTGTGTATATATACCACATTTTCTTGATCCATTCATCTACAGAGGGGCATCTGGGTTGGTTCCATATCTTAGCTATGGTAAATAATGCTGCAATAAACATAGTTGTGCTGGTAGCTTTAGTGTGGTCTTGTTTGTAAAACATTAAGGTAAATGCCCAAAAGTGGGATTGCTGGGTCATAGGGGAGCTCTATGTGAAGTCTTTTGAGGAACCTCCATACTGCTTTCCAAAGTGGTTGAACAAGTTTACATTCCCACCAACAATGCAGTAAGGTTCCTTTCTGTCCACATCCCCTCCAGCATCTGTTGTTGTTAGAGTTCTTGATTTTTGCTGTTCTAACTGGAGTGAGGTGATATCTCAATGTTGCTTTGATTTGCATTTCTTTTATGGCTAGGGATGTTGAACATTTCTTCATGTGTCTATTGGCCATCCTTCTTTCTTCTTCAGAGAAGCTTCTCTTTAAGTCTTTCGCCCACTTACTTATTGGGCAGTTGTTTCTTTGAGGATTTGTTGTTGGGTGGTTTAATTTTTTGAGTTCCAAGTATATTTTAGATATGAGCCCCTTGTCCGTTGTATGGCTAGTAAAGATCTTCTCCCAATCCGTGGGCTTTCTATTGATCTTGCTAGCTATGTCATTTGCCCTGCAGAAGCTCTGCAACCTTATACAATCCCATTTGTCCAACCTTTCTTTGATTTGTTGTGTTTCCGGGTCTCTATTCAGAAAATTTCGGCCTGAGCCGAGGAGACCCAGGGTTTCTCCTATTCCATCCTGTAATGTTTTCAGAGTGACCCAGCAATCCCACTTTTGGGCATTTACCCAAATGACCACAAACAAGGCCACACTAAAGCTACCAGCACAACTATGATTATTGCAGCATTATTTACCATAGCTAAGATATGGAACCAACCCAGATGCCCCTCAGTAGATGAATGGATCAAGAAGATGTGGTATATATACACAATGGAATTCTATGCCTCCATCAGAAAGAATGACATTGCCCCATTTGTTAGGAAATGGAAAGGCTTGGAAAAAATTATATTAAGTGAAGTAAGCCAGGCCCAAAGAAACATAGGTCCCATGGTTTCCCTTATTTGCAATATCTAGTATAGGTATGAGTCAAGCGGAAAAAGTCAGAGAATGTGATGTTAGGAAAACGAACCCTCAAATATGTATTTTAATGTTTTTGTTTCTTTCATGCATGTGTTTCTAACGCATTTATAATATTATTTCTTTGTTGCTTTGTATGTCTCTCCCCCACAGTGTAACCCCCCGCTTTCACTATATTTGATGTCAGTATAACATGTGGAGGAGACGGGGACAAACAAGTCGTTTAAGGATTCAGGTGGACCTGTTGCAACAATGAGAAGTACAAAATGTCATGTCAAAACCAGCTTTACAATGTCGTTGGGGGGGGGGGGAGGGGGGGGGTTGATTGGGTGGGGGGGGAGGGGGGAGGCTGGGAAGGGAGGTGAAGGGTAAACAAAGGAGGAGGCTGCAATGCTTGGTAAGAAATGTATGCATTTTCCTGCCCATGTAATTGTAACCCCTCTGTACAGTATGTTCTCAATTAAAATAAAAAAAAACAAAAACAAAAACAAACTTATCTCCCCTTTCTCTGGTCTGTTAGGGGTCCTGTCAATATCTTAGGAACTCAAATTTGAAAGTTTGTAGTAATCTACTATGTAGTTCCAAAGATCTTTTATTCTTTTTTTTTTTTAATTTAATTTAATTTTATTTGTGAACATACTGTACAGAGGAGTTACAGTTACATGGGCAGGATAATGCGTACATTTCTTACCAAGCATTGCAGCCTCCTCCTTTGTTTACCCTTCACATCCCTTCCCAGCCTCCCCCCTCCCCCCCTAATCCCAATCCTTCTCCTTCCCCCCCGCCCCCCCCCCCCCCACCAACGTTGTAAAGCTCGTTTTGGACATGACAACTTGTACTTCTCATTGTTGCAAACAGGTCCACCTGTATCCTTAAACAACTGGTTTTTCCCCATCTCCTCCACAAGTTATACTGACATCAAATATAGTGAAAGCAGGGGTTATACTGTGGGGGAGGGACATACAAAGCAACAAAGAGATAATCTTATAAATGTGTTAGAAACACACGCATGAAAGAAAAAAACATTAAAATACACATCTAAGGGTTCATTTTCCTGACATCACATTATCTGACCTTTTCCGCTTGACTCATACATATACTAGATATTACAAATAAGGGAAACCATGGGACCTACGTTTCTTTGGGCCTGGCTTACTTCACTTAATATATTTTTTTCCAAGTTTTTCTATTTCCTAACAAATGGGGCAATGTCATTCTTTCTGATGGAGGCATAGAATTCCATTGTGTATATATATCACATTTTCTTGATCCATTCATCTACTGAGGGGGCATCTGGGTTGGTTCCATATCTTAGCTATGGTAAATAATGCTGCAATAAACATAGTTGTGCTGGTAGCTTTAGTGTGGTCTTGTTAAAGATCTTTTTTTCTATACTTCCCAAAGGTCATGTATACAAATTGGGCCAGGGATAAATGCATCAAGTATCTGTTGACATAGATTTGAGTAAGTTTCAGGGGCATCATGATTTGGGGTCTGAAAGATGGTTTGATCTTTAAAGAATACACAATCAAATTCAATTTCCTTGAAAGAAGATGACAAATCAAGTGGGTCATACCTGTAGGTTTAAAGGAATTTGTTGAAAGATATTAAACTGGGGGTTTGGCTGTGGATTGGAGAAGGAGTATGGAAAAAGGAAAGAAAGACAGGATGTAGAAATAGGATGCAGGCAGCAAAACTGTCTATTTCACTGTTTAGATGAGCTCTAGTTCTATAGGTAGATTATCCTCTTCAAGACTATAACTGTCCAGAGGTATTGGACTAATTTGGCTCCATACATTTTTTTGTCAGTTACTCTCATCATTTAATTCCCACATTGAGTCTACTGGATCTTTCCCTGGTTCTTTATCTGGGCATACCCATAGAGAAAGTGGCGACTAACCAAATAAAAATACTAGCTTTGGTCTAGAGGCATGGCTACCCACTATCCCAAGATCATTCTCTTGTGACACCACTAATTTCCTCTTGAGACTGCACTGGTAGGACATCTGTAATAAAAAAACAGTATTAGATGTTCTTCAAAATAGAATGAGTAGATGTTCTGGCTATCCCACTTCTGTGTATATATAAAAATAGAAATGAAATTAGCATGGCAAGAAACTTATCTGTATTCCCAAGCCAAGATGTGGAGCCAATCTAAGTTTCTGTTGATGGATTAATAAAGAATATATAGTACCATACATGTACACACAATACAATACTATTCAGTCTTAAAAAAGTGGGGAATTCTGTCAGTGTAAAACAACATAGGTGGAAGACAATAGATAACTATTTTAAGTAATATAAATGAAGCACCAAAAGACAAACACTAAAAATGCTCCTAGGTGTAGAATCTGAAAGAGTTGTACTCATAGAAACAGAGATAGAATTGTGTTTGTAGAGTCTGTGCAAGGTATTAGAGAGATGTCAGAGTGTACAACATTTCAGTTAGGAGAGTAAATTCAAGAGTTCTTCTATGCATCATGATGAATATAGTTCATAACAATATATTTTGCATTTAAAAATTACTAAGAAAGATGATTTTTCTCACCATAAAAACAATGCATGTGTGAAATACTATGGTGAAACCTCTTTGAACAATTAGCATATACTTCAAATGGATTGCAGGAATGTAAAACAGGTCCTGTCTGGGGCATGGGTACTAATGGGAGCGAGAATGGCCAATGGTGAGGATGAAGGAGGGTGAATGTGCTCTATGTTGATTAAGTATACGTGTGAAAAATGGAGCAATGTAGCTCATTGAGATTGGTTTTGGAAGGGTAGAGGGGGGTGAGAAAAAAAGTGATAGAGAGGATGAATCTGATTAAGGTACATTGAGTAGACGTGTCAAAATGAAACCCCTTTGTCTAATTGATGCTGATAAGAATATGAGTTGAAAAGACAAAAATATAAGAATATGGATTAAAAAGAAAGAAAAAAGAAAAAAGGTAAGAAGGTTAGGCAATGCATTCATCACTAGGCTTATCCATTCTACAAGGTGAATAAAGTTCCAAACATCATGTTGCACACCAGTAAATACACTCAGTTTTCATCTGACAATTAAAAATACATGTCTAAAAGGACCCTATTACTTCGCGCCTCTGTGGTGCCAGGCTCCTAGCAGTGTATCACCCTCCTCCCTCCACTAGCAATTTACTGTCCCTTATGCTCCCTCTGGCATTCATATTTTGGAACCCCTTGTGGGGTTTGTTTTGCTTACTCCTGGCCTCAGAATTGCTACCCACTGCTTGCTCCAGCCCCCATCCTTGCATCTCAAAGGAAAGAAAGGAGAAGATGTTCTTGTCTAATTTCCACTGCAAATCTGGGAGCTAATTCTGCCAAGAGGACCATGTGGACAGGAAGCTTGGAGGGGAAGGGCAGTGTTCAGTTCAGTCTCGTTGTGTTGAAATGTTGAAACATAAAACTTCGTGGAGCCACTTTCCTCGTGACCCCTACCTTTTTGCCTTAGTACCGAGTATTTTAGTTCTGATACAACGATTGCCAAAAAGTAAAATAAGATGAGGGCTTTGCTGGCTGGTTTTCAATATCTACTAAAATCTTCACATTTTCTGGGTTAGTATTTGCAGCCCTGAGGAGCTTTGTTCCTTCACAACCTGTTTCTTACTATGACTAGAACCTGACATAAATGACCTCCTCGAGAGAGGACCTAGAGGGACACTTCCCAGACATGGATGCCTATTCCTATCACCTATAGTATTGTTCAAATGAGATGCTGGTTCATCAGGTCTGGGCTAGAGCCTGAGTTTCTGCATTTCCAACATGCCTCTAAATGCTGCTGATGCAACTGGTCCAGAAACGACACTTTGAATAGCTTGGTGTGAGATTTCGGCCATGATTAATGAGCAATTACTGGGTAATAGTCTGGGTTAAAGACTTAGAATTTCCCACAAACATTTAGACCATATGCACTACATTTTAGAAAGAATCTGATAATCCTTTGGACTTTCCGGCAGATAACAGCTAATTTACCAATTTTCTTGTATATCTTCTCAGAGATCTGATCTAATAGGCCTGAAAAAGTACAAACAATCGAATCTTGACCCAGGATGAGTTTTAGCTGTAGTAGTGTTTTAGGTTGCTGGTGCCTGAAGAGTTAGTGCTGAAACTTCATCATGGGTGGTGTTCGGATATTTTAGACCTGAGATCCTGAGAGACAGAAATAGGCAGTACCACTCAAAGCTTCCTAAATGCAGCATCCTTTCAAAAGGAAATAGCATTCATGTGTAATTGACATTGGTGGCAAATAAGTCAGTAACTATTTCTCATCTCATAGTTTTGATCACTCATCTCTTCCCTTGAGATGTTTCTTTTGATTTCAGTTATTGATGTGTTATCAAAAACATTTTCAAAGTCACTGCAAAGAATCCAGCAAATCCCACCTTTCTTGTTCTAGTTGTAAAATTAGCCTTAGGTATGATAACTGTTATGGCAACTCTACCTGCTGAATATCGAGGTGAAAGCAATGGAAATGCCAGGTAGACACAGGATATGTCCCAGAGCTGGCCACAGTGCCCATATGTCATGGCGTTATCATCACTTGTTTCACCCACTCTCCCCTTCTGTCTTCTTTCTCTTTCCCAGTCCCATTCCCACCTTCCAGATACAGTCCTTTCTTCTTTTTAATCTTTTGGGTTCTCAGCAGGTAGACAGTGGCTAGAAAGTAACTTAGTGAAAGTGTGATGTCAGATTTTTTCCTCCCAAGATATTGCTAAAAATTCTTGAGATTGCCACAGGCAAAAGTGTGTCCTAAAGTTCCAATGTGGAACTCCCTCCACCCATTTATCCATCATTGCTAATAAGGGTCCTCAGAGCCAGGCATTAGTGGTTGCTGATACCTGTAACGTTAGCTACTTAGGGGGCATCAGGAAGTCTGCCATTTGAGACCAGCCTGAACAAAAAGTATATGAGATCCCAAACAACTGGGTATAATGTTGCACTTTTATGATCCCAGCTATATAGAAGGCTGTGATCAAGGATTACACTTTCAGGGAAATTCTTTTTTTTTTTTAAACCACATCTTGACAGAAAAATCTGGGCATGGTGGTACATGTTTATCATCCTAGTTATGGAAGATGATAGGAAGATCATGGTCCAGGCTGGCCTGAATATAGAGTGAGAGACTATCTAAAATAACCAGAACAAAAAAGAGCTGGAGGTATGGCTCAAGTGGCATGGCACCCAACTAGCAAGTGTGAAGATGACAAAAAAAGAGGTCCTCATGTAATGGTTTAAGCACTTGTGTATTGGTATTTAGGTTTACCTTTGTCATTTAATGAACTCATGTCCCATGCTGGGGCTTGAAGTGTAGGTACAAGAAATTTAAAAAGTCTCTCTTTATCCTGTGGGTGGCAAATGTACACATTTGAAAACTTGGAGTTTACCAAAGCATCGCTGCCCTGTCTTTCAATTCCTAGGAAGGCTTTATGTTTTCTGGCTTTCCTCACTTCTTTCCTCCATGCTTTCAGCAGGAGGCTGAGGCAATATGGCCCTACAAATACTTGATTTGTATAAACACAGCTAAAGTCAGTGGGAGCTTCCACAAGTTTATAAAACTCATCCTCAAGTAAGCAGACTTGGCCTCAAATTCTTCTCTTGGGCTCCTTTTTCATCTGATGTGAAAAGTCCTTTCAAAACTTTAACAGAGATCACTGCCTAGTTACCATTTCATTTGCAGATAGCAATTCTATTATAATTTCAACACTATGAGGAGCAAATCCCAGGACAACCATGAGTGGGTGAGCCTTTGACAAGGCCTCAGAGTTATTGCTCAACTCTTGCAAATGGTATAGCTGCAAGAACTCCATGTTTCTATAGCATTACAGTTAATTTTTTTTTTCTGTAAGCCTTAACCCATACACTTCTTTCTAAATCAACTTCATGAATGGTAATTAACCATAATAAGTTTCTCTCCTCTAATACAGTAAACTCTTCAAGTTTGTCCTCAATGGCAGACATTTCTAATCCATTTTGGAGTTTTGGATCAAATGCCACTCCCTGCAGGTGAGCCCATCCTGCACTTCTGTTGTGAGACCAGCCAGCTGTGCATCTCTGTGCATCTCCATGGTTCTGACTCCTGAGCTTGTGAGCTTCTGGCAGAAAGAGGTTGGCTGTATCCTTCCTAATCTACTGTCTATAGTATTTTAATGCTATGACCTCTTACCTTTTTTCTGTAAATGAAAATGGCATTCTTATTTATTTCGGATTAAACAAAACTCTCAGACACTACAGAGTATTCTAAACTAATGAAAACATTCCCTAAATTCCACCACGTGGGAATTAAGCCAAGTCACACCTTTCCAAACCCCTTTCTCCACACGGATGCAATGCTACCTAATTGGGATGCCCTCCTTTGGCTGAATGATGTATTGTCCTTTCAGCAAGTATGGAGATTCAACTAGGTATTTATTTCCATTGCATTGAACTGTAATATAATCAGAAAATCATGACTGTTTGTGCATAATTCCTATAGCTGCACTTGATTTTTCATCCCCCTCCTCAATTTTCTTTCTCTTTGCTTCTGGGAGCCCCTGGGGAGCAGGTTTGGCTGCCACAGTTGCCAGGGAAAGGAAGCAAAGGAAGGAGGTACAGGTGGCTAGACAGTGGGAAGTATACTGCATGCTGTCATTTCCAGGAGAATTGGCCCTCTCTACTCTTGCCAGGTGGGAGTTGAAGTGACGTCAATCTCCCATTTTATCCTGTCTCCTTATTTTTCTATTCCCTCCACCCCTCTGCCTACTGCCCAGGCAGCAGAAGGGAGGTGACAGCAGAGATGTATCTGCATGCTTATTAGCTCTTATGGTGATTTTGAGTTGGGGGTGAACAGTTATTCCCTGAGACCTGCTGCTCTACTCGTTGCAGACAGGTGCAACTCACGGCTGAATAGGAATTGCCTGGGGAGATGGTTAATAATACAAATTCCTGCACCTCATTCCTGGAGATTCTGATTCTGTAGGGTTGGGATGTTGTCCAAGGCTCTTTTTTTCCCTTTTTAATCCCTAAATGATCCTGATGAGCAGTTCAGCTCCATGTGCTACTCTGTACAACACTCAAAGTGTGGTTCATAGACAACATTCCTCATGTTATATGGAAACGTAAGATTTCTGGTGTTACCTGCTAAATCAGAGCCTATATTTTAATAGAATCCTTAGATGATTCTTACTATATGTTGAAGTTTGAGAAACTGCTCTCCTATCCAAGTAGTGTTGAATAGAAAAAGTCTTTGTGGCTTACGTTATTCCCATGTACTTATTTGTTGATGAGATTTATGTGTATATATATATATATATATATATATATATATTAACAAAATTTTCCTTTGACATGGCTGGCAAATAGTATAGATCATTCCAAGTTAAAAATAACTCTCGTCATTTTGAACTTTTGCTACCCTTGATATTACACATGAACTCTTCGTAGAAGAAATCAAGATGCATACAATATTTTAGATTCAAAATTAAAATTCGACCATATTTTTCTCTTTAGAGTGATCTGATGTCTAAAATAGCTATTGGCAAAAATTCAACTCATCCTAGGTAAAGTTCGTACCAACTTATGTACTGCTGATGTCCAGCAAATAACAACTGTGTTTCAGGAGATTGAAAACAGTAATTCAGTGTTCATTTTAATCAGTGCATTCCCAGCTCCTGTGGAGCCATCATTCAGGGAAACCTTTGGCCTCCTTTGTTGTTTGTGAAAGCTTCATGACTAGAATCGTGACTCACCTAGATTTGTCCTAGAAAAATCATCCGTAAGCATCAGCAGGTTGAATAGTTATTATATCATAAAGATACTGTAAAGAAATATGCCCTTTTCTCCCACTTAAAATCCATGGTAACAATCTTAAAAAAGTTATTTTTTAATGAGATGTTGGCGTTCGAGGCTCCACACCTTCCACTTCTATGATTTTCTTTTCTAGGTACCTCTTTTGTCTGTACATTGCTTATCATCCATATCTTCTCTGTGCCCACTTGCTCATTTCAGATTCACTTCCTGGATGATCTCCCAAACCTTTTAAATATTGAATCTATTAGGTTTTCTTTTGGATCCCTTTAGCAGAAACTTCAGTCTCATATTTTCAGGGCTCCGATCCATGGTTGCTTGTTCCCTGTGCTTAGGAAGAATATCACCATGCTAGAAGATGGGTGGAGGAGTTCCCTCACCTCATCACAGCTAGGGAGCAGAGGATAAAGAAGGGACTGGGGACTAGATATAATATTCCAAGACACATTCCCAGTGGCCTATTTCCTCCAACTAAGCCCAGCCTCCTGAAGTTTCCAGAACCTTCCCACACAGTGCTATCAGCAAGAGATCTAGAGTTCAACACATGAGCTTATGGGGGACACTTCATATTTAAAACATAGTATATTCCCAAATATCACATGTTGTCTAAGTAATGAACACAAGTATTTTCTTTTTTAAGTTTTTAAATTTAAGTGGTACTTGTGTTTAACTCAGGGCCTCGTAGTGACAAAACAGGCCCTCTACCACTTGAGCTGTACCTCCAGCCTTGATACAGTATTTTATAAGCATCTTCTTCTTCCCCCACCATATATACTCTCAGAATTGAACTTTTGATAATCTCTTTGTACACTCTTGAGTCCCTCACCTCTCTGAAGACTTTGCAGGTATTTTACTTGTCTATTCTTACATTATTAAGATTCACAGAAACAGCAGGACAAAGGATGAACTAATGCAACAATGATACTCACTAGATACTAGGTTGGAAATGAACTTTACAACTTGGGGTGAAAGGAGTGGGTAGAGGGGAGAAAATGAGGGAGGGGTAACAGTGTTCAAAAAGGAATGTACTCATTACTTATGTAACTGTAAACTGTTCATCATCTTTACAATAATAAAAAAATCAAACTGAAAAAAAATCAGGGGATTGATTTAGTTGTGATTTCCTGGGGGAAAAAAGGTGAACACTTTTTCCTCTGTAGTCTTTATTTGGAGATTTTTTTTCTGAGCAAATTGTTTTGGTTCCTGGATACTGTATCATTTTACCTGAGTTGGCATGAGTTTTACTTAATTGGTAAAAAAACAAACTGGGAAAGAGTGAGAGAAGGGGTGACATTGTACAAAAAGAAATGTACTCTATGTAACTGTAACCCCCTTGTAACATCACCTTCATAATAATGATAAAAAATAAAAAGTAAAAAGTAAAAGAAAATACTTTGAAATATGAAAAATAACCACAAAAAACAATGAGCCTTCTGAGAAAACTCAACAACAGATAGCAGTTGCTGTTGAAATATCACAATCATCTTATCCCAAATGGGGCAGTGAATATGAGCAATAGTTTTACCTACACACTGAAAATTATTGTTAGGAAAAGCTCCAGTAGAAAAGGGCAAATTCTCACAATCCAACAAATAACCTTACTGATGGAAATAGAAATGAATTAAGAATTGCAAACTAACTTTTGGTTCATAGATTGGTTGGGTTATTTTCAGTTTAAGGGTTGAATGTGCCATTCTAGAAAAGCACATTTAAGTACATGGAGAAATGGAAGCTTAGTAATAAGGTATGGAAACATTTTGATCATGAGATTCTAAAATGGTTCTCAAAATTTAATTTATGGTAACCAGTATAAGTGATGATTTTTATGCCCCAAAGTCCATTCTTCCACCTTCCTGTGATTTTTATCCCCAGATGTGATGGCCATTTCCTGAGCATACTCAAAGTTTTTCCCCAGTTCTTGCTACATCTTGCCAAACAGGCATACACAACAGTCAGAGAGCAGGGTGAGGAACGGGCCATGAAAGTTAATTCCTCTGCAGTCAATTCTGAAACAATAGGGAGCAGATATAAGCCCATAAATGCTTTCTCTTTTGTGGAGGAATTAATTCTAAGGCATATACTACCCCATTTTCTAGTGGTCATCCAGTAGGATTGCATCTAGTTGCCCACAGCAGTAATCAATTCAGGGCATACTTTTCCCTGGCTTCCTTCTTTTCCTGCTTTACTCTGCTTGCTCCTATATTCCTGCTCCTGGCATTACCTCCCAAGTGAACCACTTTCATCTACATCTTTGCTTCATGCTCTCATTTGAGAAAGCCTCCAATTAAAACACCAAATATTCTGTATGAATTTGACTTGGCATTCATATATACCCAGAGGAAGAACTCCCTCTTTCCTACCTTTTCTTGAACTGATAGTTATGGGATTTTGGGACCCAACAGAGCAAATAATTCAAGTAATGTCCTTGGAGTGAGATGGGTTTTTCATGATGTTATCTAACACACTAGTGTAGGGAATGGAGCTCCCAAGGGAGGATTCACCTAAAGGAGGGAGCTTGCTATAATTCATTCCTGAGAGTCTGCTATGTTTCAGGTATACTTGTTTATGCTACAACTATACCAGTGAATGAAGACAGCAGAAATCCTTGTACCCACAGAGCTCACATTCTAGTTGAGAAAAACAGGAAATATTAAAATAATAAATGTACATTTTGTATGTTCAGAAGAGATTAAGGGCCGAGGCAGAATAAAGGATGATTTGCAGTACATGCAGACAGATCGGGATTGAACTATGAATGGAGTGTTCAGTCTGCTATAGCAAAAGACTACAGTCTGGAAGTCTCAAACAACAGACTTTTATTTTCTTGTGGATCTGGAAGCTGAAAGTCCTTGATCAAAATTCTAACAAACTTAGTTGCTGGGGAAGAAGCTCTCCCTGGTTTGTAGATGGTTACCTTTTCTCTCTGACTTTTGAAAAGGCTCTGGTGGATCTTCCTGTTTTTATAAGAATACCAATCCTATTGGATTAAGACTCCACTCTTACAAATCTCATGTAATTATTTGTTTTTCTCCTTGTTGGCCCCATGCCCAGATACAGTTGCATTGGGATTAAGAGCCTCAATACATGAATTGGATGAAGGAGAGCACAACTCAATCCACAGCAGGTTGTTTAGAAATGATCCTTTAAAAAGTGAAATTTCAAGAAACACAGGAAGGTAGTGAGCAAATTATCCATGTGGATGTCTGAAGGAAGAGAATCCAGGAAGAGGGAATGTTCAGTATATGTGTGTGACTGAACTTTGGACCTTGTACTTGCTGGGCAGTTGGTCTACCACTTGAGGTATGACCTCAGTTCTTCCACTTCATTCATTTTTCTGTTCCTATCATGAATTTTCTTTTTCTTAAACAATAACATAGTACATAAATTTTCAAATAAGCTGCTTTTTGAACTTCCCATTTTTCTTCTGTTTTATCTATTTTGTTATTGATACTGTACCCAATCCACATGCTGGCCTGGTTGAAGTTGGGGAAGGGAAGATATCTTCTTCAATACATATTTTCATTTTGTTACAATAAAAGCAGGCACTATCAAGTCCCGGTTTTAGTTATTATAGTTATTCAGTATGTTTACCTGTAGATATGTAGGCACAACATGATAAATAATATAGAACCTTAATTATTAACAAACAGAGGCCAAAGGAGGCTAAGCATAGAAGTGGTGAACAAAGGCTCAATAGCTATGGACAGATGACCATATAAAATAATATTCTATGACATGAACTCCAAAAAAAAGGAAACAAGAGAGACTCTTTAGTTGCCATTGTTGCTGTTTTTGTTCTCTTTTCCTTTTGTATTGTTTGCTATTTTGTTTGTATTTGGGAGGGTAAGAGAGGTGAAACAAGGATGAACAAAAACAACAGTGATACTCACCAGACACTTTGTAGAAAATGAACTGGCTATCTTATGGATGGGTAGGAGAGGGAAAGATTGGTAGAGAGCAACGGAAGGGTAAAAATGGTTCAAAACAGGGCTGGGAAGGTGGCTGTGTGGTAGAGCACTTGCCTTGCATGCATGAGGCCCTGGGTTGGATTCCCAGCACCACATAAGCAAAAAGAAAAAAGCCGGAAGTGGTGCTGTGGCTCAAATGGTAGAGCGCTAGCCTTGAGCTGAAGAGCTGAGGGATAGCACCCAGGCCCAGAGTTCAGGCCCCACGACTGGACCAAAAAAAAAAAAAAAAAAAGGTTCAAAAAAAGTTGTACTGATTGTACCTGATTCATGTAACTGTAACCCCTCTGTATATTAACTATGCAAAAACGATAAAAAAAAATAAAAAAGCAGACACTATGATCTATCATCTGATTTCCCTAAGCTCTTGTGTTGATAGTTTGGTGTTTGGTATGTGACTAACTCTTCAAATGACTGTGTATGGGGGGAGTGGTAGCTAGTGAATCTTACTCAGCCACCGTCTTTCATTGGAAATCATTCTTATTACCACTTACCACACTTGTTATATAATTTGATATTTTTCAATTGTAAATAAGGTTATTTTTGTAGCCATTTGCATTCCTTTCTTAGATTCTTCTATGACATTTTTCTATTATGGCTTGAATTATCTTACCAATTTTTCAATATTTACTATATCTATCATATTTATTGCAGGTATTTTTCACATCTTGTCAGTTTACTTTTTATATTGTTAGTATCTATCTTTGCCATTAAAAAAATACTTTGAAGCTGGGCACCTATGGCTCACACCTGTAATTCTAGCTAATCAGAAAGCTGAGATATAAAGATCATAGTTCAAAACCACCCAAGCAGGAAATCTGTGAGACTCTTATCTCCAATTAACCATAAAAAGCTAGAACAGATACGGCTCAAAGGGTAGAGCAGTAAGCTGTTAGGCGGGGGGAAAACTCAGAGACATTGCCCAGGTCTTGAGTTCAAGTCCCAGGAATGGTACAAAATTGTTTTTAAACATAAACATTTCTCTAATTATGAATCAAATACCTGTTCTAACTTTTATATAGTTTGAATATGTTTTTAATCTATTAAATTTTTTGGTATATGATATGGCAATAATTTATATAAATTTTATGTAGTTACCAAATTCTACCTTAAATCCTTATGGGAAAAATCCATCCTTTCTTTTTTCTACATGTACATGATCATGTGGTAAATATTCATGTACTTCAGAGTTTGTTCCTATATCATTTATGTTTTGTTTTTCTCTATATAATTATTATTTTTTAACCAATCTTATTGTTGAAATTATTTGAGATTTGCAAACTCTTTCAGTATCTGGCAGAGCAAACCCACTCTAATTTCTCTTAGCATTTTTTCTTAGTTCCCTGTTTACTCTTTCAGATGAACTGTAGAAATATATCATTAAATTAAGATCAATTCTAATGAGATTATTATTGGGATTGCATTATCTCTCATTTGGGAGGAATGGATATCTTAACAAGATTAAGTCTGCCCAACCAAGAACATGGTATTCAAGTCTTCTTTTATTCCTCTTAATAAAAGAATATATATATATATATATATATATATGTATATATACATATATGTGTATCCCAAATATTTCCAATTGTAAGTTATTTCTAGGGCTTTCTATAGTATTTTAGTTACATTTCTAGTTGCATACTACCTAGACTATTGATTTCTTGACAAGTACTCTACATCTGGCCACTACTTTTGAATATGGTTATTATTAATTGTAATAGTTCTCCTGTTGGTTTTCATGTCTTAACTAGATGTGCAATCTAATGTCTACAAATAATAAAAAATTTGTTTCTTCTGCATGCCAGTCATTATACTTCTTGTTTTGGTCTAATGGACTTTAGTTTATTGTGCTCACTAGAAATCCCAGAAAAATGTGATATATAAGTTGTCTGGTTTCTCAAGTAAAAGCAAAGAGATTATTTAACCAGAAACACATTCCCATAGTTTAGATTTCATGATGTAAATATTTAATATTATGTAATATGCTCTGTTTTGTTTTGTCTTTCTTAAGGACTATCTTGTTGTTTATGCCAGTTTACTAAATTTTAATTATACTGAGTAAACAGTGGATACTTTACACAATTCTCTATGGAAAAGATCTATAGTCACATTAAAAAGAACTATTAAATATTTCCTTAACTGTCTCTTCTTTCCTTCTCTATCCATTTCTATTGTTTTAAAATTTTTATTCAAGTTGCCCATATTTGTGATTGTCCCTGTGTCATGTCATTTTAAAGTTTTCTGTGTGGCTGTTTTAACTATGAAATGTGCAAATGGGCTTATCTTCTGGGATTGAACTCTGTGAATAATTAGAGGGATCATTTCACAATTCTTACTCATTATTTCTATGTTTCCTTTGCTTTCTAGCATGCACCTCAGCTTTCTACTTGTTATGGGTATCAGGTCTCTATTTGAATCAAATCACATCTAGTTTAACTGAGATTAACCTCCCAAACACAGATGACCAAAAAGCCCTCTTTAGAGCTGCCATTCACCTCACCTCTCTAACATTCTTTATAGAAAAAAATTCTGAAAATCTAATTAATAAGTCTGAACGGCTAGGTAATACTTCTTACCTTTGCTTCCTCAACACCTATTTCTCCTTAGCTCATTTCAGTCTGGGTTGTCAGCAGCCTCCACTACACTATCAAAACTGCTCTTATCATGGAATCCTTCCATCTCAATTTTCAGCCTTTGTCTTACACCATTCCTTCCATTCTTTCTCTCTTTCTTTTCTTTCTTTCATTTCCTACCTTTTCTTTCTTTTTGCCAGTTCTGGGGCTTGAACTCAGGGCCTGGGCACTGCCCCTGAGCTTTTGTGCTCAAGGCTAGCACTCTACCACTTTAAGCCACAACTTCATTTCTAGCTTTTCTTGTGGTTTATTGGAGATTAAGAGTATCACAGACTTTATTCCCCAGGCTGTCTTTGAACTGCAATCCTCAGATCTCAGTCTCCTGAGTAGCTAGGATTACAGATGTCAGCCACCAGCTAACGCCCCGCCTATCCCATACCATTTTAACATCATTTGAAACTGTGGTCATTCTTTCCTTTTTTTGTTCTCTGTAATTTCAAGGGTTTCAGACTCCATTCTGGATATAGTCCTACTTTTCTGGCTCTTCTATCTCCTGATTCAAAAACAAAACAAAACAACAACAACAAAAAACATGGTAGCTAAGAGCTGGTGGCTCAGGCTCATGCCTGTAATCCTAGCTAATCAAGAGGCTGAGATCTGAGGGTCACAATTTGAAGCCAGCCTGGTTCGAGAAATCTGAGAGACTTTTATCTCCAGTTCAGCAGGCAAAAGACTGAAGTAGGCCCTCGGCAAGGTTCAAGTGGTAGGGTGTGAGCCTTGAGTAGAAAATCTAAGTGAGAGCAAGAGGCATTGAGTTTAAGCCCCAGTACCAGCACACATGTATATATACACCATGGCAAAATATACAGATGTTTAAATTTTTTATTTGGATGACGAACTGTACAATTCAGTGATATTAAGTAGATTTACAGTACTGTCCAGCCGTTACCACAGTTAATTTGCAGAATAATTTAATCATCCTAGACTGACACTCTGTACCTATTAAACACAGACACTCCTTTCATCCCCTGTCACCTGGCAGCCTCCAGTCTACTTTCTATCTTTATGATCTTTCCTAGTTTTGGTATTCTGTATAAATAAAACCATACAATATGTGTCTTTTAATATCTGACTTATTTCACTTAGCATAAGCTCTTGAAGGTTCATTCATGTGTAGCATGTACTGGAATTTGGGGCATTTTTGGTTGAATAATATTTCTTACCACCTATTTGTCTATTATCTGCCTATAGGTCTATCATTGATCTGTCTATAGTGTACAATGTGTGTATCACAATCTGTGGACACAGGTTGTTTCTTCCTTTAGACTATGGTGAAAAATGTTAGTTAAATATTGGTGTGAGTCCTTGCTTTCAACTCATTTGGTTGTATTTCTAGGAGGTGAGTTTCTGGATAGGATAGTAACTTTGAGATTAATTTTAAAAAAATGACTCTTTTCCCACAGTGGCTATCATATTTTTCTTTCTTTCTAGGAACATGTGATGATTTTAGTTTCTTCATATCCTCATCAATATTTGTTATTTTTTCTTCCTGTGTTCTCTGCCTTGAATGCATTATCTTCAGACCGTTGTATAGCTTACATCTTTATTTTAGTCTCTGCTCAACTGTTCCCTTCTTATAGAGCATGACTTGACCACCCTGTCAGAGATAGTACTCCACTCTCAGCAACTCTTATTTCTTTATTCTCTGTAATTTTTAGTTGCATGTTAGTCTCTCAGTCAATGAAGGTAGTCTGTAAGGACAAAGACTTGGACTGATGTGTGCCCTTGAGTTCCTCCATCATATTTGTTAAATGGATGATTAAATTCACTTGCATGGTCTTTATCTTATAACGTAAGCTGTTCTTTTTATTATATTATGAGGAAAATTGCTTTTTCAATGGCTTCTTTTTTTGAAGGGTTTTTTTAAACCACTGGTGACTGTCAGGAATTCAATTTTGAAGGACATTTAATGAATCCATTTAACTTTTGGACAAATGTTAGATTTGAATTGCAGACACTATTTCTTTGGTCTCTGATTTGCTTTCTTTCTTTTTAAAAATATTTTTCTGGTTTTTGTTTTTGTTTATTGTCAAGGTGATGTACATCTGATTTGCTTTTTAGGAGTGCTTTTAGTTGGTTTTGTTTGTGCTTCTTTATATTAAACTCAGATTAGATAATAGCTTTATAATTTCTATGTACTACAGTAAAAACCTGAATGTGATTTTAAATTTTCCCTTAGAAATATATCTACAAAAAATAAAACCTTACAGAAATTGCTTACATAAGACTGTGTTAACCGTAGCTAAATTGCTGAAGGCCATGGTATAACGTGTTTTGTTTTACCTGAAGAACAAAAAAAGAATATGTATTTTTGCATCTTACCTCATTTCAGAAAAGGATTTGAGGCAAACTATACACATAATAGGAGAAAAATGGAAAGGAGTAAAACGAAAACAAAAATTCCAAAAGTGAAAACAATGTCTTCCCATATAAACATATCAGTTCTTACATTAAAGTGTAGTAAAAAGGGATTTCCACACTTTAAGTTTTGGGGAGAGATTGCAAAAGTGCCATTTGGGTGTTTTTACTCACAGTGGAGGACATCATGGATGCTAGTCTCTCTGATTTCTTCTAGATTAGATCATGATTTGGAGTAGATTCATTTAAAAAAAAAACTTGAGAAACACTGGGATTTTCAATGGATTTTTAGTTATTTTTATTTACTTATTTTTTGTGTGGATTGATTGACCTTTTAATGGGAATAGCATTCTGAATCTTTCAAGTGCTACTTCGGCATCTAATATTATTTTCTTGTCCTGTACCAACATCTGAAATTATGTTGTCTAAGTCTTTATTGAATGCTTGCTTTGCTTTTGTTTCAAGCTTTGCTATTGCTTTATTTATGGTTTGAGGTACCATAAGACTCAAAAGAAAATCCCATGAGGAGACCAGATCATAAGGAGCATCTGAAATGCATTTAGCTCAACTACCATTGGTCTGGAACTTAGGGCACAATTCATCAACTGAAGTATAGCTGTAGACCAAGCAGACAGATTAGAGAGGAAGGGGTAATCAATTGCTAGGAAAGAAACCAAATTTTCTTTGTTTTTACTGAATTGTGAGGTAAAAAGAGAAGATAAACACAATTATACTAATGAAGATTGTATTTTACTGAATGCACAAAGAAATGCAAACTGAAAATAGTTAATTATTAATTACTTTCATCTTTGTTTCAATTAGAACTAGAAAACAGATACTTTAATGGCTTTAAATGTAAAGTATCATGTCCTTTAGCTCTTATCGTGAGGCACTGGGTAGAATTCAACCTTGAAGTTTCTAACTGATTTTCTAACTGAATTATTCTAATTTCAGTTTCATAACAGAAAGAAACTCTCCATAAATTGGTAGTTCTTTTTTAACATGGATGGGATTTTTGCACAGTGTTTTCATAAATCTATGTCATTATTTCACTTTTAATATTCTGTTGCTATGCAGTTCAATAATTTCCATTCGGAGCTCCTAATCCACACTAATAGTTGGAAGATGCACTGACAACTGCTAGCATATTTTCATAAAATTTCAGATCAAGAATTTGGGCTTCAGTTGGAATCTGGGATTCAATTTCATTCTTTTGGGAATGTAAATCCAGCGATGACTTTTACTTCTTTTAATGAAAAAAAATAAAACCAGAAAAGATTGCGTTCTAATAAATGAAATTCCCTGCGATCCATTTGGGGGGATATTTTTGTGAATAAAACAAATGTCTCTCTTTGTTAATACCCTTAATAAGGAAGGCTCAAAAATATTTGCAAGGGTCATAATGTCAAGTCTTTGATCCCAATTTTTACTGCTAAGTTGATACGGGATTTTCTTCCCCTTGGGTAGCATGAACCAGTAGGTAGCATCAGTTAAAGAACAAAACCTTCAATATCCATTAATAATTTAAAAACACCAACATCTCATCAACTAGGATACTATTAAAGCAATACACAGTTTCTTGTCCCTACTGATTCTTCATAGCATGTTAACATCTCACGGTCCATTTTACTGTTTGTGATTCTTTTAGTTACTGTTACTGCATTTTTTTTTTTTTTTTTTTTTGCAGTTCTGGGATTTGAACTCAAGGTCTTGTACTTACTAGGCAGGTACTGTATCACTGAGATATGCCCCTAGCTTTGTAAATTGCTTTGCTGATGAATGTATGGTCCTACTCAGAGTATGAAAAAATATGTAAATAAATGATTTTTTTCTGGTAATCTTAAATCGACATCCCAGAATGTTATAGTGCTATAATGCAAAGGTAAGGATCAATCATGCATATTTTTCTCTTAGACTCTTTAAGACATTATACTATATTTTTAGAATGCACTCTCTCTCTCTCTCTCTCTGTAGTACTACAGTTTGAATTCAGAGTCTCATGCTGGCTAGGCAGGTTAGCTACCACTGAGCCATACTTCTAGCCCCTTTTTCACTGATTATTTTTTGAGATAGGATGTTGCTTTCTGTCTTGTATGCACCAGGACCACTCTCTACTTTGTTTGGGCCTCCTATAGTTTCTGGGATGACAGGCATTTGCTACTCTTCCTGGATCTTGATGTTTGAAAGGAGTCTCTTAGACTTTTCTGACTGCACTGGCCTTGAACTATGATCCTCTCCATTCTCAGATCTTCTCACATAACTAGGAATACAACCCGAGCTCCCAGCACTATACTGCTAGAATACAGTATTTCTTAATGTGGATTAAGTTCCTTCTGTGCATACCACTAGCAACATAGAGAAGAATGGTAAATAGGCTAGTCTCATGGGCTGAGCAAGAAGAGGCAGCACCATTGCTCAAGGAGTATCCATCCTTCCACATGACTTGAAGCATATTGGAGAGCACAGTGTTACTACATTGACCAGAGGCAAAAGAGAACATGGATGTAGTTTGATGTTGTAGAGGACACAGGCAAGGCCTCCTTTTTATTACCATTGAGCTGTGAAACTTTAGATGTTGCATCAGAGTGTTACCATTCTCAGATTTGGGGCTAGTTAACCTCTCTGTGTTCCAGCTTCCTCATCTGTTCAATAGGGAGAAATAATAGTACCTGTCTTCTAGGGTTGTACTAAGGATTAAATGTGTGATTACATGTATACCTAGAACCTTGTCAGTTCATAGTACCTGTTCTCCACATATGTGCTAGTGTTATTGTATGCCAATAGTTTTCAATTGAAATATGTTCTCAAAGGGAATAACATCTGGAAATGGGCAACTTCTGGAAATGGACTTTGCTTGTTACAAGTTGTGACTGAGGAGAATATGGGGAGTGCTATTGGCATCTAATGTGTGGCAGTCAGGGATGCTGCCAAACACCCTGCAGAGCACAGGAAAGTCCTCCCAACAGAATAATTCAGCCACTATTGTTAATAGTGTCAAGGTTAAAAACCATTACCATACACTTGATCGTTCTTACTATGGTCTGTTTCATAATTGTGTCTTCAGTTCTATGGCTTCATACATAAATATACTTTCTTTGCAAAATAAAAAAGTTACAGTCTTCAGTTCCACACAAAAATATTTTCTCTCCCGTGTATCTTGAAGTAGGTTATTCACTTTGTCTCTTGTATCCATAGAGGGTGAATGAATTATTTCTAGCTGTATTATAACAGTAATAATCAACAGCTAACAATTGTCTTAAGTGAGAGGCAATAGAGAATGATGGGGTGCGAAGGTGACAGAAAACTGGCTTGATGAATCAAATCTAGATTAAAAAAATCTCTACTTTTCTTTCTGTCCCCCCCTTCATTTGCCAAGGGGCATAGCAACAGCTATTGTTTGAATGGGGAAGTAGAGGAAGGAAAAGGTGAAATGATCGACAAAATTTGCACCAATTAACATTTCAAATGCATAACGCTGTTTCGTGCCCTTGCAAACATCATGAGGGAGAATCACACCAACCCCCAAATTGCATATGAGTCAAAAGGTCAGGCAAATTTCTAGCAGGAACTCAGTCCTGAGTGGAGGCTCAGAGGCTCCTTATCACAGCCACATGAGATGCATAGCTCAGGAGTCTCATTGGGAGCTTATTAAGGAAGGCAGAATTTCAGGCCCCATCTCTGACTTGCTGAATCTGAATCTGAATTTTAACTAAGTCTCTAGATGATTTTATTTGTATGATCAAATTTGAGAGGTGCTGGAGGGTTCTCTCTGTCCCTGGCACATACGGTGTTCAAGTCAGCTTTCGTTCAGGAATGGTTGTATTAATAGGCTAAAGGTAATGGACAAAAGCATTTTTAATCAATGAGGAAGTGATTTCCCCTTCCATTAAGTAATTTATATGCCATTGAGTTTATTTATAGATTCACAAATGATCTGCATTTATGAGATATGATCTTTTTATTAAATGGATGCTTTGGTTAATGATTTACATTGCATTTGCAATTTATAAGAATGAAAAGTATCAGACTGGGAAGGTGGCTCAGTGGTAGAGTGCTTGCCTTGCATGCATGAGGCCCTGGGTTCGATTCCTCAGCACCATATAAGCAGAAAAAGCTGAAAGTGGCGCTTTGGCTCAAGTGGTAGAGGGCTAGCCTTGAACTGAAGAGCTGAGGGACAGTGCCCAGGCCCAGAGTTCAGTGCCCCACGTCTGGCAAAAAAAAAAAAAAGAATGAAAAGTATCAGTGCTTTGGAAAGGTAAGAACACATATATTCTGTCATCCTTATAGTTTGTGAACAGCAAAGAATGATAGTTGCTATCCAATGATGGCATTCTATATTTCTTATTTCTATAGCATACATTTATTTGCATAAACTGAAATATGATAACCACCCAAAGGGAAATTCCAGTAAAATTGAATGGTGCTAAAAGAGATGGACACATTAAGTGTACTTCCTTATTAAATAAATTGGACTGGTAGACTAGGAAACTGAAAAATATGTGTGTTTTTTTAAAACAGAAACTCAAGTGGGAGCTGCAAGGTGGGGAAGGGGCTTCTTCGTACTTTTTCAGGGCAGTGGGATTGTCCTGAAGTCCCTAACCCAGGGAAGGATGAAGGGGCGAGTTTCTCATTCTCTGGCAAGGGGAGCAAAGGGTACGTATGTAAATGAGCTAAGTTATTCCATCTATAGCTTCTAATTCCCTGTCAAATACATCATCACTATTGCTTTCTCTCCCAAAGCACCTGCTAACCTTCCCTAGCCTTTTTCTTCAGCACTGTTTACGAAACTCAAGTTGATCCCAGGGATATTGATACAATTGGATGGCTTCAGGCAGATATAGAACTCTGGCTTTCTAGCCAGAAAACAAACACACACACACACACACATGCACACGCACACACACACACACACACACACACACACACACACACACACACACACTCATGCACACATTCTCATGCCCTTCCGTATTGGGTGACTTCCAAAATACTGTATAATCTGTGTGCCTTGGAAATAGTTGGGTGTTTTGGGGCATGAGCCACCAGTAGGAATAAATTTCAACTTTATCTGCTGCTGGTGAAGGATAATGATCATTTTCTTATGAAATTTGGGGCCTCTCAGTCCCGAGCAGCTTACTCACTTCTAGTGTGCCAGCTTCCACATACTGTCATTATCATTATTAGACACAACAACATCTAAAATGCCATCGAAATAAATCTCATTTCAAATTGCCTTCCTGAAGTGAATTGAGGAGATTCTGGCAACCATAAATGCAGAATGGGCTCTGGGTTGTATTAGACAAAAAAAATGAAATGAGGAACATATCAAGCTTGAAGGTTCATCAGGAGCTTCTAGATAATTCTGTCACTGTTTCAATTTAAGTAGTCTCTTATGAAACATTGGATCTCATTAGGCTTTCAGCTCTTGAGCCCCAGGATGCATTGCATTTAATTAACTCTTCCTGGCATAAAATTTCTCAGAAGCTCTAAGTGCTGGTAGCCAAATAAAATACTCTCAAAGGTAATCTCAGAAATCCTCTAATATATATTAGATATGTATATGCCATTTGTTTTTCAATATGCAAACAGACTTTGGGAGAAAGTGTGGGTGTGGAAATAGAGCTGTCTATAGACATCTGCCTAAGAGCTAGTATGAAATTTGATTTAGAGAGAAATTTGCCTTACTGCTGCTGGAGAGTTCTAAGCAAGACATATTCTCGTCTTTTGATCAGGTAGATGGTATAGGTAAAATTTAGTCTTATTTTTGCTGGCCCAGGGCTTGAACTCTGGGCCTGGGCGCTGTCCCTGAGATTCTTTTGCTCAAGGTGAGCGCTCTACTACGTGAGCCACAGTGGCATGTCTGGCTCTTTTGAGTAGTCTATTGGAGATAAGAGCTTCACGGAGTTTCCTGCCTGGGCTGGCTTTGAACCATGATCCTCAAATATCAGCCTCCTGAGTAGCTAGGATTACAGGTCTGAGCCACCAGTGCCTGGCTATAGGTAAAGTTTATAGAGTCTTTTCTAAAATAACAAAAATCTGGACCCAAGCTTTTACAACACCACTAATAGAATGTGTGTGTGTGTGTGTGTGTGTGTGTGTGTGTGTGTGTGTGTGTGCATATGTGCATAGGCATGCACGTGCATGCCTGTGCACACATGTACTGGTACTAGGGCTTGAACTCAGGTGCTATCCCTTAGCTTTTTCACTCAAGGCTGGGTTTTCTTCCATTTGAGGCACACTTTAACTCCTGGCTTTTTTATAGGTTAATTAGAGATAAGACTCTCACAGACTTTTCTGTCCAGGCTGGCTTTGAACCACTATCCTCAGATCTCAGCATCCTACGTAGCTAGGATTACAGACGTGAGCCACCAGTGTTCCACCATATTCATAGACTTTATATGAACTCTTTGCAATGGTGATTGTACTTTGTTCCTGATTTGTCCATTTGACATTGTTACAGAATAAAGTATCAGTCTGTGGGACTGAAAAACCCCATTTGAATAAAAGTGTCTTTTTAAGGTAATATTAATGAATACCAGTAATATAACTAGCGGTAATTTCTACTTGCTTTTGAACATATTTCACAGGATGAAAGAGAAAGGTGAAGAAAACTTTTCTGAGTTTCTAAAGTAGAAGCTTCAGAGAAGATTCTGAAAATTTCCCTAAATTCTTTTGTCTGACCATGTCATTCTTTCAGAGAGTAAAGCAACAGGAAAGAGGAGACAGGGAATGAGAATGCTTGTGATGGAAAAGACCAAGAAGACAATAGTTAGTGTGTGGTGTGTGGTGTGTGGTGTGTGGTGTGTGTGTGTGTGTGTGTGTGTGTGTGTGTGTGTGTGTGTGTGTGTGTGAGTGTGTCAGTGTGTCAGTCCTGGGCTCTGTCCCTGAGCTTTTTTGTTCAAGGCTAGTATTCTACCACTTGTTCTACCACTGCAGCTCTACTTCAGGCTTTTTAGTATTTAATAGGAGAAAAGAATCTCATGGACTTTCCTGCCCAGCCTGACTTCGAACCATGATCCTCGGATCTCAGCCTCTTGAGTAGCTTGGATTACAGGTATGAGCCACTGGCACCTAGCTGCCAGTAGCTTTTGAAATTCTTGTCATATGGGTACTACTTGTATTTTCTAATCTAAGTACAAGTAACATGGCTGTGGTCACTTTGTGAAAATTGATTATTCTTTGTTATTATCAGCATATTTTTTCTATATGTGTTTAAAAAGTTGAAATAAACATCACCCCAGGGGCTGGGAAGGTGGCTCAGTGGTAGAGCGCTTGCCTTGCATGCATGAGGCCCTGGGTTTGATTCCTCAGCACCACATAAGCAAAAAGAAAAAAGCCGGAAGTGACGCTGTGGCTCAAGTGGTAGAGCGCTAGCCTTGAGCTGAAGAGCTGAGGAACAGCGTCCAGGCCCAGAGTTCAGGCCCCACGACCGGACCCCTGCAAAAAAAAAACATTACCCCAATTAGTTTGTGAAGTTCATCCATGTAGAACCAAGTATCCAGGATGTGATGCTATGATGAGGACTATGGTAGGATGTCACTTGTCATGGACAGAGGATACATTAAAAGACACTGTCCAAGCCAGGCGCCAGTGGCTCACGCCTGTCATCCAACACAAGGATGTTGGGCATAATAGTCCCTGATTAAGACTTTGGAGACAACCAAGGAAGCCCAGAGGTCATCCTCTTACCAGAGAACTCCTCCATACCTACTTTTGTTTCCTCATTTCTTCCTTCATCCTTCACTTTTCTTTCAACAATTCTTCATTTCCAATCCATCAGGAAATTTGATTTCCATTACCGTCAAACAACACAAAGCAGATTAAAAAAAACCCCTGATATTTTCCAAGTGCTTAGGACAATGTGTGGCCCAAAGTAGGCATAAAATTATTTGTTGAGTAAGTGAATTAAAACATGCCCACCATAGTGTCTATAATGTAGAAGAAATACTATAAAACTTAAACTTATTCACATAATTGTTTATGATCTACAATCTAGCTTCCCAAATGGTTTGTCAGCAGCATATTTTCTTTTCTAGAAAACTGTCATCAACCTTGTACTTCAAGTCAATTAATTAGCACTCAGGTGTAGGAGCCAGATCTTGCTTTCCCAGGCCTGAATGTGTGGGGTATTTGATAAAGTCCGTTCTCAGGTTTGCAAAGCTACAGGGGAGAAAGCAGGCCCTGATTGACCCTCATAAATAGCAGGGAGGTTGTGAAATCAGCTTGGAAGCTGATGAAAAGCCTCTTTCTGAACCACGAGCTTCATCCTCTTATATTTAAATACCACTAGGTTGATTGAGAAAAGAAAACCATCTGAATTGTCAGGTGTTTGCAATGAAAAATAACTTTGCAACAGCCAAGAAACCACAATCACAAGTCCTGCATGTGTTAGACATTTCAGTTCTACGAGATATGTAATGAGAATATGAGAAATGCACACATGGTAGACACATATTAACACATCTGCCCTGCTTTAAAAGCATTTTTTATGATTCTTCATAAATTATATGAAATATTCCCTTCATCGAACATTCCAGAAACCCCACACCCATTTCAAGGGGAGAAAACATTTGAACAGCCTCCAGCTGTGTTTTCATTCCTTCTGTCCCCTCAGTGAGTAGGTGGCAGCTCTCTTTCTTGTTGAGCCTGAATTCGGTTCACTGTTCTGCACATAGCATTCCAAACACTTGTTACTGATTAATTCTTTGTCTCCCTATAGTCTACCCTCCTGGCAGGTGGAATGAAGCTTTAACACGGACGGTAGACCACACTTAACTCTATTTAATATCCCCAACCCAAACCTTCACCCCAAGGAAGGATTTGGATTCTCTACCCTTTGACTTTAGTTACCTGTACAAACTCTCCCTTATGCACCATTGCCAGCTATACTGGACCCCTTGAACGCTAGGAACCCTTTAGCTCCAAGTCTGGCTGTGATTTCTTTCCAGAACATTCCTATAAATACATGTCATAGGTCATTCCTTTAAGTCCTGGCTCAAACCTTACCTTTTACGATGAACTACAGTTCTGCATTGCTACCTTCCTGTGATAGAATAATGGGTCGGAGACCTGGAAGATGATACCTTAAATGGCAAAAAAAAAAAAAAAAAGACTTCAAAGGTATGGTTAACGATTTTAAGATGGGACATTATATGAGATGATCTGGATTGCCTGATATAATGACAGAGATCTTCATAAAAGGAAAGTGGGAAAGTCAGAAGAAATTAGAAATAGAAACATATGTCAAAGAAGAGAGATTTGAAGATTTGAACATCTACCTTGTTAGTTTTGAAGGAGAAGAAAAGATCATGAGCGAAAGAATGCAGTTGTCCTCTGAAAAAGGCAAGGAAATGATATTTTCTAGACCCCTAGAAGAAAAGCAGTTCTGCTGACGTCTTCATTTCAGACCTTCTGACATCCAAGCAGAATATAATAAGTTTATGCATCTCTTCCTCTTACAAATACATACCCTTTGACTTTGGAATTTTCTTCTTCCATAAGAGTATATCCAAGAATCCCTATCTTAACTCCATAGTCCACATTGAACTTTACATTTTTTGAATTCTTAAAACATCTCATATTATTATTCTCTGGATTTGCCCTTAAATTCTCCTATGATTTGTATCATAGTGAAGAAGCAGAAGCTACACAGTAATTAGAACACAGAGAGATTTTAATGTAAAGTATGATTAACTAATAAATGGGAATTAAGAAGTACTAAGGAGTAAAAGATAATTCGAAGAAATATAAAGCTAGACGATGACTCTACAGCTGAGACAGATTTCCTAAGGCAGGAACACATTTGGAAGAGCTTCCTTCAGCTACCCAACAAGACTGGGATTCAAACCTTAGTGGAAAGGGTGTGGAGAGTGGAAAGGTCCACTGGCTAGTAGAACTCTTTCTGGAGGTGTTGCACATAGGGATTGGGTTAGCAACTAACGGTGCTAGGAAGTTCCCATTTGGGTACTAGTGAGACTTATCAAGAAGATGAGCACAAGTGCTACCAAAACTCTGCGAAGTGTCCTGTGTACCACTAGTGGAATTTGCAGAGAAGCTGCTGGTGAGAATGTTACTGAAATTGACCAGACAGCCTGTGGAATGCTGCTAAAACTCAGTAAAGGGTGAGTACCTCTGAGTGACCTGTCTGGTCACCAGATGCTACAGAAGCATGAAAGAAACAAACTCTTAGGGAAGAGGAGCCACCAATGTCTTCTATTGCCAAATCCTAACACTGGACAGACTGGCAAAGGAGAAATGTTTATAGAGTCCTGCTCTATTATCAGAAAGCAAGGTGAAGAAGGATGGTGGGGAGCTGGATGGTGCTACATGGATACTTGATGCTCTTTTGCCTTTGTGATTTGTCTTCCATGTTAGCAGTATGGTAAGCCCCTTGAGGGGAAGGACAATGTCACATTTCCCTTCCCTATCATGCCACTATGGTTTATATCGCATTTAGTAAGCCCCTTGAGGGGAAGGACAATGTCACATTTCCCTTCCCTATCATGCCACTATGGTTTATATCGCATTTAACATAGTGCTGACCACATGTAATAAGTACTTGGTTGACTGTAAATAAGATTTCTCCAAGGTCTTATTTGCTCAATAGCCTAGGAAGCTGATGGCCTCATCCTCTCCCTTTGTGTTACCCTATTCTGAAATCTAATGACAGAGCAGTTCAACCATGAGTGAACAACAGCTGCCACCAACCTCGCAATTTCCAACTGCCAACCAGGCTGTGATTTTCTCCTCAGCGATTATGCCATCTTGGATGTCATTCTCAAAAGCACTGAAGCCAAGCTGAGGCCAATTGTGATTTTGTTTATTAAACTCTCACTTGGTGGGAAACAGCCCTGTCAGCTGCTGGTTGTCCCAAAGTCAATTCTCACTCAGGGTTCTAAGGCCAACCCATGAAGGAAGCAAGTTCCACCTTCTTTTCTTATTGGGACTTAAATGCTGCACAGACCAATCCTTTCAGAATCAAGATGACACAAACTACCTAAGTCTGCTTCATGGCCAAAAGGGACAGAATATAATCTACTAATTAAGCTCATTTTAATGTATTTCTTGACTTCCAGGGGATTCAAAAAAATCTTAATTTGTGTAAATCTAAATTTCTGTCTCTAGGGGCTCTTACTATTATTTCTAAAAACAAGACTGTCTACTCCTAATTTTAAAATGAATCCTAGTTCTTTCTACTTTTTCCTTGCCTGTGATTAAGATATGATGATACTGTTCTCTCATCTGAGTATGAATTTGCTTCAGATATTAGCACAACATCAGTATTTGTATCCCATATAGTTTCTTGGGAGCATGAAAAAAAGTTTCAAGTCTTGTGTGTATATAACTTTGCATGGGTCCAGGATCTGTTATATATTACATGTATGATTTTGCATATGATGTTTACCCCACTTTGAATGTCAGATTCCTCCTTAGTGAATAGTGTGTTATAGTTTGGATGTGAAGCATACTCCCTAGAGGTTCATGTGTTGAAAGCTTGGTTATCTGCTGGTGGTATGATTTGGGGAGGTACTGGAAATTCCTGGAGGTAGGGCTAGCTGAAGGAAGTAGGTGACTTAGGGGTGTATCCTTGAACACCAGCTCTTGTCCTGACTCCTTCTTCTCTTTTCTCTCTGCTTCCTATTTGTCATGAGGTGAACTTCTTTACCATGTTCTCATTACTATAATACTCCCCCCTTACCTTAGGCCCCAAACTGTGAACAATGAAATCAGTGAAATTGTGTGACACAATAAACCTTTCCTCTTCTTAAGTTGTTTCTTCCAAGTATTTGTCACACCAATAAAGTCTGACTAAATAGGATAATGATGATGATTACTCCATAGAGTGGTTATGAGGAAAATGGTCTACCACTTGATCTACAGCGCCACTTCCTGTTTTCTGGTGGTTTATTGGAGATAAGAGTTTCACAGACTTCCCTGCCCGGGCTGGCTTTGAACCACGATCCTCAGATCTCAGCCTCCTGAGTAGCTAGGATTACAGGCGTGAGCCACTGGTGCCCAGCTGAGGAACATGTTTGTAAAAGTCCTCAGCAAGGAAGTATTCAATAAATGTCAACTTTGATTATATCATAGATCAGACAATGTCAACTCTTCTAGTCCATGTCAGCATCCTTTCTTCTCTGACCTGCTGGGATGGCCTCCTACAGTGGTGATTCTGTATGCACTCTTGCCTACTCTATTCTCTGCACATGAACAATCTTGGTTTCAGCCTATGTCTGGGATATCTTTATTGATTTTCTCCATCGATCTCTTCCATCAGGTCATGATTTTCCTGATGACACTTGTCCACGCTAGTATGTTCCAGCTCAGGGACATTTTATATGTTGATCTCTCTGACTTGAATACCCTTTACTGAAGGTCTTCAGATTATATATGACTTAACCCTGCATTTTGTTTCAATGACGCTCTTCTTTTGTTGCTCACTATAAATAGGCTCCTATCTCCCATCATTTGTCTCTTGTCCCTTACTTTATCTTGCTTATATGTCATTAAAATAAGTTGCATGTTTTAAAGCCAGCCCAGGCAGGAAAGTCTGTGAGACTCTTATCTCCAATAAATCACCAGAAAACCAGAAGTTGTACTGTGGTTCAAGTGGTACAGCACTAGACTTGAGCTGAAGAGTTGAGGGACAGCACCCAGGCCCAGGGTTCAAGCCCCACGACCGACCAAAAAAAAGTTTCATGAGGGCAGGAACCTTGTTTAGTTTACCATGGTCCAGCTCTTGGCTGGACCCAATTAGGCCCCCAATAAATATTTGTTGAAATTTTGAGTATTATTTTATGGTCCCCCTTCATTTTGAGTCTTTGTCAGAGACTGTGTATTTTGCTAATCATTGTTGTAGTTGCTAATGCCTCTAACAGTAGCCAACTCGGCCAATTCTTGGTGACTGGTATACATTTTAGCTGTGATTCCCCAAAATGTGATTCATGGCTTAACTCCAAGTCTCTGGAGAAACAGGTGAAAAAATAGTAAGGAAAAGGAAAGACAAGGCTAGGAGAGATTTGGGAATATATCAAGGAAAAACCTTCACCCAATTTATTATTTTATCTAGAGCTATCCCCAGATAGTTGTTCAAAGTAGGATTTTATATGCTAGAAAAAAATTCTTTTCCCTGGCTCCCATTCCTAAATCTACTTATATTCTACCTATATAACATAAACGCCATGTCAATTACTGAAGATAAGCCAAGTCTAACATTTTTCAAGCTGTCTAAAACCTAAATGGAATAATTCCGTTTTTGTTGTTGGTTTAGCAATGGAAACCGTGCCTTGTTTTTATCATCAAATAAACTAAAAGCACCAAGCCATAGTGAAAGTATATTATGCCTGGGATTCTACAAGCCCACTCCTAGGAAAACTATGGTTGCAAATCAAAAGCACTTTGGTTTTTATGCCTGCTAAGGACTTTCCAGTTTTATTTCAATGTTGACTAGTGACTATTTGTTGTAAGTTGGTTCTGCCATTCTTTTGGGACATGATTGGCAAGGATTAAATGGGTATAGTACATTCCATGGGACTACTAAGATTACTGGGACTAAAATACAGTAAGTTTCATGATACTAAACCATACGATGTGTCAACTTTCACAAATGCTTGGCACTTATTCTTCTCCCGGCCTTGTTTGTCCTCCTGGAGAGGATTAAAATTCTTATTCTCTTGAGAGTGGGAATGTGTGGACAGTGTTGTGAAGGGAAGAGTGAGCACTGGTAAGGGAATGGCAGGCTAGCCTGCTGGGCAACTATGAGATGGAGCATGGTTGTCTGAATTTCCTCTCTTCTTCAAACCCACTTTATGCATATTGCTGCATATTGGGCTGAGAAGAGTTGACTCCAAACACTTATGATGGTGGAATTTCCAAGTATTTCTCTATGTACTCACAGGACCCAGATTCACTCCCCTGAGATATTTAATATGCATACAATAACACTAGGGGATTTCAAAAGATTGGCCTGAATAAGATAGATTCAGATCACACATTCCGAACCCTTGGGACTCCTGGCTAGCCAGTGGCTCAATCTCACTCTAAAGTTTTCATTACGTCTGTAATAATATAGCTCGCTGTTTTACATAATGGATATAATTTCCCTATTTATTTGTTACTTACTTAATACCTATTTCCACTCAAGAGTGCAAGCTCTGTTGTGCTTTAAGTGGTTTTTCTTATGCCTAGGACATAGTGGGTGCTCAATCTCTATTTGTTGTATTGAACAAGTGACTGAATATGAGCAAATAAATATCAGGCAGTACAGTGGGGTATGAAGGTGAGTGCAGCAGGCTTTCCCTACACAAGGAAGTACACAAAGCAGAAGGGAGTACTTATTGGCTAGTAAATAACCTTCAATGTTAATATCCTGAGGCTGGAATAAGCCAGTGAAGCTAAGGAGGCACTGGCTTCTTTATGTGGTATCTGACTTCTCCAGGTTGTCTGAGCGTATCACATAATTTGCTAGAGTGTGAGGATATTTGATTTTGTGACTGCTGTTCTTGTAAAACAAGATTAAGCTTCAGAATTAATCTGATGCCCAACACACTGTCAGAGAGTGGGGGAGAAAGTGGTAGGCAGACTGTAATAAGGTCTTAGCTTGACACTTAGCTGTGACTCACATGGATCATGACCAAGGACCAAATGTCATGAGGAATGTCTCCAAGAAGCAGATTGTCAGTCTCTCTGACCCTGAGTGTATTGACATACTGGAAGTCATTAAAACGTTGCCATAACCTCAGAACAAGGGAAGGGATATCAAAATAGCTAGATTAAAGTATTGCTGGAAGAAAGGGAGCTCAAGAGAGAAATTAAATTGTAGAAGAATAAAGTTCTATTTCTGGCCAGCTTGAAGTTTGGGTCTGATACTCTTTTTTATCATGAAAATAATTTAACATATATTTCTTCTTTCAGAAAGACACAAAATTATTTAATATTGTATCAGCACTTAACAACAAAATCTTATTGACATAAACATCCACTGTTTTACAAACAGAATATTCAAAACACCTTCAACAAATGTCCTTTCACATTTTGAAGGGTTGTTGGGTCTGATACTCTCAAATTTGCTGCATTTATATGATGCAGGACTTAGTAGGTGAGTTTTTTTAAGACACATCTTGGTTAAAGCTGACCATATTTTAACTAACAAAAATAGAGAGCAATCCCATGAGAAAATAGCATAGTTAAGCTTGTGGTATTTATTATTTTCTGCTACGTATATTATGATTTCACTTTTAGGAATCTTTGTGTAATGTATCACCTGTAAATTTTAGTGGAGTCACTATTGAATGTGGGATTCTCTACATTACATGTAAAGTCTTAAGAGATGGCTAGATCCTTTGCTCTCTCTGGATCTCAATGACTTTATATGTAAAAGAAAGGAGCCCAACCTGACCAATACTTTTCAAACTGTCACGTACATCATCTGAGGGATCTTGTAAAAATGAATATTGATTTAGTAGAGTTAGAGCAGGCTCAACTGATGTTAGTTCTTCTGGTCTAAGGACCATACTTGGAGCATAAATGGCCTAGCTGATTGCTAGTTCTATCCATCAGACACTATGATGGCAGATGAAGGATTGCTCAGGCAATGATATTCAATGTTTTTAGTATCATTATGCAAAGTGAAGAATGAGTCTAATCGACAGACACGATTAAATGAAAGCATCTTAAAAAAAAAAAAAAGAGGTCCGAGAGTATATGTTTGCTTGGGTGATCTAAGTTATACATCAAAGGGAACATTCCAAGGGAGTAGTTAGCAGGATATCAGGACGTAGTAAGATAAATACACACAAGCATTCATCCTTTTTTTTGACAGGATTAGTGTGGAAAGTCAGACACTCAGAATTCCCTGTCTTTACTCAGACATAAAATAAGCAATCATGGAACCAGCAATTTTCTGCTGGCATCAAGCTTTCTCCATGCATACCATCCACTAATACTTTCTGCACCTAGTCATAGTTCCCATGAGGCCCTAGGGTTCCTACATCTGACCTCCAGTGTTCTTAGTCTTTACATCTTTAGGTAATATATGGGAGAGATTTCAACTGGCTGTCTATCCTATGAATTATTATATGTAGACACATGTATACATACACATACAATTGAACATTCTATGCCAATTTGAAGGCATTAGTTTGTGGCCTTTGAACTTAATCATAAAATGCCTTTAATATTCTGTGGGGATAGCTTATCTCTTATAGTATAAAATAAAGTCATTAAACTATATTGGAGTCTTTTCATATTATTTATCTTCCTATGCAAAAAAGGGCTATGTTGTAGTGGTATGATTAACTGAGTAAGAAGGTCCATAGTTACAATTCGGCCACTAAGTGAACAATGTGAAGTTGAGATGTGATATGCATATTATTGCTGTTTGTATCTGAGTTTTGAAAGTACATCTGGTTTACATCACATTTGCCATTAACAATTGAGGTCATGGGCTTTGGAAATCATTTTGACATAGCCTGTGTTTCTAATGATTTTTGAGCAAGACACAAATAAAAACCTATTTTAGCAATATTAAGTGTCCATTTTTGCATATATAATATATACTGTATAGCCCATAGATATGATTAATGTCACCTTTATAGTTCCCAGAATGTATATTCTTGGTTCCTTCTAATGCTATTTAGATTTATCCTAAAGGTCTGTGGAAATCCCCTAGGTGTCTCTGGGTTGTATTGAGAACTAAACCTCTAGAGTTCCTTTCTTTCTTTCTTTCTTTCCTTCCTTCCTTCCTTCCTCCCTCCCTTCCTCCCTTCCTCCCTTTCTCCCTTCCTCCCTTCCTCCTTTCCTCCTTTCCTCCTTTCCTCCTTTCCTCCCTCCCTCCCTCCCTCCCTCTCTCCCTTCCTTCCTTCCTTCCTTCCTTCCTTCCTTCCTTCCTTCCTCCCTCCCTCCCTCCCTCTCTTCCTCTCTTTCCTTCCTTCCTTCCTTCCTTCCTTCCTTCCTTCCTCCCTCCCTTCCTCCCTTCCTCCCTTTCTCCCTTCCTCCCTTCCTCCTTTCCTCCTTTCCTCCTTTCCTCCTTTCCTCCCTCCCTCCCTCCCTCCCTCCCTCCCTCTCTCCCTTCCTTCCTTCCTTCCTTCCTTCCTTCCTTCCTCCCTCCCTCCCTCCCTCTCTTCCTCTCTTTCCTTCCTTCCTTCCTTCCTTCCTTCCTTCCTTCCTTCCTTCCTTCCTTCCTTCCTTCCTTCCTTCCTTCCTTC
This sequence comes from Dipodomys spectabilis, assembly GCF_019054845.1. Lineage (NCBI taxonomy): Eukaryota > Metazoa > Chordata > Mammalia > Rodentia > Heteromyidae > Dipodomys > Dipodomys spectabilis. The sequence continues at coordinate 4,346,079 of NW_024871203.1, read as the reverse complement.
CTTCCTTCCTTCCTTCCTTCTTTCCTTCTTTCTTTCTTGTTGGTCGTGGGATTTGAACTCTGGGCTTGGGCGCTGTCCCTGTGCTCTTCAGCTCAAGGCAATGCTCTACCGCTTTAGCCACAGCGCCACTTCTGGTTTTCCAGTGGTTTATTGGAGATCAAAGTCTCACAGACTTTCCTGCTCAGGCTGGCTTTGAACCGTGCTCCTCGGATCTCAGCCTCCTGAGTAGCTAGGATTACAGGCACGAGCAATTGGTGCCTGGCTCAGTTTTTTAAAATAGTTTTTGTGTAGTTGATACACAGAGGGCTTACAGTTACATTAATCAGGTACAATCAGTACAATTCTTTTTGAACCACTTTTCTCCTTCTGTTCCTCTCTCCTAATCTTTCCCTCACCTCTCCACCCATAAGATGTCCAGTTAATTTTCTCCATAGTGTCTGGTAAGTATCACTGTTGTATTTGTTCATCATTGTTCCACCATTTATGTGTCCTACCTTACCCTCACATATACAGAGTAACAATACAAAAGGAAAAGAGAATGAAAACAGAGACAATGGCAACTGTTTCCTTTTTTTGGTGTTCATTTCATTGCATATTATTTTATATGATCATCTATCCATAGCTATTAAGCCTTTGCCCACCAATCCTATGTGTAGCCTCTTTTGGCCTCTGTTTGTTAATGACTAGGGTCCTATATAAGTTGTCATGTCCCAGTTTTACTTATTTTTTTGGTCATTCAGTGTGTTTACTTGTAGATTTATAGGCACAGTCTAGTTATTTTGCGATTAAGTTTCTTCCTAAATATTTTGTAAAGCTGATTTATTTTTTCTAGTCATTTAAAAAGCATGGAAGTGCTTGTGATTTTAAATGATTAATGTTAAAATTCTCCTAGACTTTCTCCACCTGTATACTGACAGTAAGATTGGTTAATCTCTCAAAGACCCTTTCTAAGAACTTTGGTGTGTATTTCACTTAAGCATTACTCAAAATTATTTGATACTTTTTTAGTGATACTTTCAGGCTCACAATGTTCAAAAATATAGAGTATATTCATTGTTTAATCAGAATGTGTGTCCGTTGCTGGGAAATTCAAAGAATTCTGTCACCCTTGAGAAGTAAATCACAGTCATCAGAAGCTTCTGTAATTAAGCTTATTACAGAGAGTACAATATAATTTATATCTGCAAACTCTGAACTAACTAAAGTAATGGGATGTCAATGTTCATAAAGTCCTGAGCAAAGGCACTTTTTTTTTGAAGCAGCAACAATACAAATGAGGGCTTGTAAGGTCTATGTGTCAGACCAAAGGAGTTGTAGGGCAGCTATCGACAGCATAGAGCTTGATAATCAAGGATGGAAAGTTAGACAACCAAGGAAGTCTTCTGAATTCAAGAAATGGTCCAGGAATATACTTGAAATGAGCTAAGAAAATTTCTGGATAGTAGATCATTTATTCTCATTTTACCTCTATACCCGCCAATTCCAAGGTTAATGCCTTAGTGCAACAAATTTATATGTTCTTTCTTGTTTTCTTATTATAATTTGGATGTACCATAAAATTAAAAATAAGGACTAAAGGAAATTATTTCATTGAATCATCTGAGAACTCAAATAAAATAGTTGTCCCTTAGTATCTGCGGAAATTTCGTTTCAGGACCTCCAGATAATACCACAATTTGTATGTGCTCATCTCTTATATAAAATGGATTAGTATTTGCATATGCCTTATGCATGTCTTTCTATATTCTTTAAATCATCTTTATATTACTTATAACACCTAATAGGATGTGCATACTATGTAAATAGTTGTTATACTGCATTCACCATATAGAAAATGACAAGAAAAAGTCTCTGTACATGCTCATTCATTACAGATGTAATTGTTTTCAAATCATTTCAATGCATGGTTGGTTGAATCCTCAGATTCAGAACTCACAGATATGAAAGATTGACTTATCTTGTATCTAATTTTTACCTCTTTATGTATTTACTAGAAATGCTCTTAGCTGCATGTGACAGAACATTTGTTTGCTATTATCTAACATCAAGAAGACTTCCATTGTTTATTTGAACAGAAGCTCAGAACCAGGTATTTCAGGACCAGTTGTGTAGCTCTGTGATACTGTGATGGACTTAGGTCTTTCTTGGCTTCCTCTGCTGTCAGCTTCCGTATATTCATCTTTTCTCTTGGTTTCAAGATGGCTGCCTCAGCTTTGTATCTATAACACTCTCCTAAGTAAGAAATGTAGAGGATGGTAGAAAAGAAGCTGTCTTTTCATTATCTTTCTTTCAGAAAGAGATATTTTTTCTTTGAAGTCCTCAGCAGACTTCTCTTTATGTTTTATTGATCAGCACTGGTCCATATGCTTACTCCTAAAATAATTGCTGACAGAGGGATACAGAGATGCTATAAATGTTTAGGATTAATCAGAATTCATTCCCTGGGGCTGAATACCATCAAAGTCTAATTTTCAAATGGTTCAAAGCATGCCTCTCATACAACTGTGAGTGAACACATGTCAAAGGTAATTTCTTAATGAGAGAGCCATCAAAATATTCAAGCTGGTCCAAGGTAGTTAGAAAACAGTGATAGATAGGGTCAAGGAAAGAAAGAATGCTGAAATGTGACAGCCAAGTAGGATGCAAAACTGATGAGCATCCTACAAGACTATAAAACCATAGCTTTAGGGGTTACCTTTTCTACCAGGCAGACATTCCTTGCAACTCATTAATGCTCTACACTTGCTACCAATTTTTACACTCAAAAGCAAATTGTAAGTCAAAATAGACACATTTTCTAAATAGTAATCTTGGTTGGGCCTGTTAGACACTAAAAGACAAGCAGTCATTATTTTGCATTATTTCCAAGTTTGAGGTGCTAATTGCATAACAGCACATAGCTGAAGGAATGGTAACAGAATTTTTAGTGATGATGAAGGAGCAAATGTTTTTGCACAATCAATATTGTCTGGCACAAACTTCTTATTTAAAATGACAAAAATTCATCACGTAATTAAATATTTTTTCCTAGAGGGTCATATTAGACATGGATAACAATACCAAGCTTTGTCAAAATGTGCAAATATTCCATTTCTAATATTACTGAAATATATTTTGAGTAGTATTTCAGTACCAGTAGGAATGATTTTATTGCTGTTTCAGTTTGGCTTCTAATTTTGGAGAGACGTAAGGACTTATTCACTCAGCCCCCTTGAAAGTGAAGCATTGTCACCGATGAAATGATGATGTCAGTTGGAGGCATTTTCTTGATTTTCTCCAGAGAGTTTTTTCTATTTGTGATTTATTTTCTTTGAAGATAGCCCTTGAAATTTGTCTCCAAGACGAGATTGCTTCTCTCTTTCCACAAGCTCAACTTCAGGTAATAAATCCAAATGACACTAAAGTTTCCCAGTAGGATAGTCTATGTAGGATTGTTTTGATTTCTGTAGTTATTATTATATTTCCTATTGACTCACTAAAGCCAAAGCTAGAGCTTTATATCATGACTACCTGTGAATTCCACAGTGAACATTTTGGCTTTGGGAAAAGCAAAGTGTGCCTCCAATTCCAAATGGTTTACAACCTATATGACAGATCATAACACAATCCATTTGGGACAGAATTCGCTGTTAAGAAATTTGTTTTATAGTGAAGAGTGGAAATAGCAGTTACAATTAAATAGGTAATACACTAATGATTGTACTTTGATGTGACTCATGCCACAAAAGCATATGAGAAGGAGGTTTACAAATTCTTAACAAGTGGGAATTTCAGTCCTGTTTCAAGTGCTCAAAGCTAGTTAAATAGCACTTTTTGGAGAGGAATAGAAAAAAATGACTGTATCATATTTCTTTACTTACAGATTGGAGTTTTGTCTTCTTAGTAACAGTTGGAGATAGAAAATTGTCTGCATTGAATTAAAAATTCCAGAAGTTGTTGATGTGTCATTTTCAGCAGAAAAATTTCAGTGTCCTGTGACTATGTAGTTGAAAAGAGATGTAAAGAGCAAAGGAGTAATGTTATTTAGGCTTATCTCACTAATGGAGGAGTTGACTGGAGAAAGTTTCTCAACGGCTAGAATGAAGAGAAATAAATGTGTAATAGGTTCTGATTTCTTTTATTGTTGACTGTGTCAAAAAAACATTTTTTTTTTTATTATCTGTAAGTAGTTGTACAGAGGGGTTTCAATGTAACATGCCGTATTATGAGTATAATGCACCTTGACTAGTATCACCCCTTCCATTGTTCTTCCCCTACTTCCCACCTAACCCCAACCCTACCCATTACTTCAGGTTACTTGGTTCCATTTAAATATACATATATATAAATATGCATTATGTGTTTATATTATGTACATATATGTATATAATAAATCAAATATTAAGTTAAAGCTCTCCTTTACATCAACTCTTCTGTCTTTATTCTTAATGGAAAAAACCAAGAAACCAAAGTATTAATTTGATAGGTAGAGGAAGGGGATCAATTTTTTAACAAAAAATTATTAAAAAGTTCACCAATGACTAAACAGCACCACAAACAAGGTCTCACTTGCTTTATATTCCACAATGTATCAAAAACCCATTTTTGATTCATGTCTCTCTATAGTCTGTATATGACTGTAGGTACTCTGCTTCAGAATATTGTCAAAAATATAATTTGTAGTTCCTTTTCCAATTATTGCTGTAGGGTAAGTCTCACAGTTGTTTTACTTGGCAGCCTCGCTATCTGTTAAGGTGCATGATGGTCTATTAGGGTATTTGTCTACTAGAGATTTGTGTTTTTAATTCCCTCTTAATTTTGGCTGTACCTGGATGTGAACTTGGGGCTTTGCACTTGCTAGACAGGCACTCTGCTACTTGAGCCATACCCCTAGAATTAACTCTTTAATGCTTCAAAAAAACCTCTTTGTATATATGATTTAAAAAAATGATTGCTTGGCAGGAGAAGGCTAGCTTACATTTCAATAACATGTTGACCTCTGAATGCCAGTGGCTTAATGAAATAATGACTTGTTATTTATTCATGCTGCATGTTCATCATGAGTTAATGAAGGGATGGGCACTCAGGCTGATAGAGGCCTCCCAATATTACACTTGTTATCTACATGTATCTACCAGATCTGGCAAAGCAAGAAAGACTGGAAAATGATACCCAGACCTTTTGCTGCACATCTTTGAAGAGGGCCGTTCCTTCTGTGTGATGGCTGGGGATACAGGGTAATGGCAAAGAATATATGCTTGGCTCAGAGGAATATTTATATTCCTGTCTTGGCACTTAGTGGCTATGTGTACTTGGAGAACTAGTCTTTTTCTTATTTATTTGTTTGCTTATGGGGCTTGAACTCAGGACCCTGCATGCTGTCCCTAGTGTTTTTTTTGCTCAAGGCTAGCACTCTATGCCACTTCTGGTTTTCTGGTGGTTAATTGAAGAAGATACGAGTCTTAGGAACTTTCCTGCCCATTCTCCTTTTGAACTGGGGATCCTCAAATCTCAGCCTCCTGAGTAGCTAGGATTATAGGCATGAGCCACAAGTGCCCAGAGAAACTACTCTTTTTAATCCCCAGTCTACCAATTTGCAATGCAGGTATATCTACTGTAATTGGATTAAGCAAAAAGTTAAAGTATCCACACAGTGTATCTGGCTCATGGTAAGTGCCTAGTAAATGACAAATATTCTTTATCATTTTTCTTTATGTTTTCCCTTGTGACTACTTTTTTCTAATTTTATGTAAATAAAATAGTTAAAATTAAATCCAAATGAAATTTAGATGATTGGATTTAACAATTCATCCTTACTTAGATGTCCCATGGTTCCCTAGGGTATGAATTTTCTCTTATGTGAGCAATAACCTAACATGTTCGATTACAAATGCATTTCTGGTTTTCTTTGGAATGACACCCCTCTAGTTTCATTCTGCTCTTAGTGTTTTGACCACAAGTCTCCCATTGGCCTCAGCTATGCTATCTTAGTCTGCCTTGAGCAAGCCCTGCTCTGAATCATGCACCCTAGTTGAAAGCCAAGGAAAGTTAGGACACATTGGGCAAAAATAGAAGCATAGGGAAGATGAAGGGACTAGGATGATTTTGTGGTGCTAGGGATAGAAGCCAGGGTCTCACAAATGCTAATCAAGTGTTCTACTGCTTGAGCCATTCCCCAGACATTTGAAACATTTGTTTTTGAGGCAGGATCTCATTAATTTTTCAAGGGCCTTGAACTTTCAATTTTCCTTCCTCTACCCCAGGAGTAGCTGAAATTCAATCCTTGTACTACCATGCCAGCCCTAGAATGTAAGATTCTTGAATTAACCTAGTAATGACTTAGAGCACTATTACATAGTAAACACTCAATTGTTTTTATATTTTATTATTGCAGTTACTCTTACCAATATGTTGATAATAGTAAAATGAAAGAATATGAGAAATCAAAAGAAATGGTTAAGAACACAGATGGAGATTTTTAGGTATAATAAATATCCCAGTTCAATATGATGACATACAGGCTGATTCTATGCTGGTGCATTCCTAAACTGAAGTTGAAGAAGAGATCAAGGAAAATACAGTTTGACTTCATTCTGATACAAACCCTGAAAAGGAGATTAAATACAACACTTAATATGGGATATAATCCCAGGAAATATGGATTAGGAAATCAGACAGAAAATGAAGTCAATAAAAGGTGCATTAATAAACAGGTTACTGCTGTGAGAAAGTGGAGATCAGTACTACTGGAGACCCCTGGGAGACTGCAGAGAACATGACTCAGAAGGATTTCACTACAAGTTTCCACTTTTGCCTTAATTGAGAATTACCCATGCAAATGTGAGCATGTTTGTGCAGTCAGAAAAACTCTATAGACAGAATCGCATACTTGATCCTAATAGTGAGGGCTGATAGACTATGCGTAGATGACTGACTATATCTGCTACAGCATCTCAGTAGCTGTATGTCATTACTAGTTTTTGAAGTGGCCCAAAATGATATCAGAGAAACTTGCTGCTTATCTATTATTGAGAAGCGCTGAGATTTTTTTTTTACGGTTTTTATTGTAAAGATACTGTACAGAGGGGTTACAGTTACATGAGCAAGGTAATGAGTACATTTCCTATCGAGCATTGTTGCCTCCTCCTTTGTTTTTCCCCTACCATCCCTTCCCTCCCACCTCCACAACTACACTACCCCAAAGCACTGAGTTTTAAATGATGACACTAAAGGTGAAGCTATTTCTTCATTCAGTAAGCAATTCACATAAGTTTGAAGGTCTATTATGCGCTGGATATAGATAGAATGATGAAGAAGACACGAGTATTATTTATAAAGCTTATAGCAGTGATATTGAATAGAAAATAATCATATGAGTAGGTGAGAGTTGCTAGGATATATTAAGTATAGGGTTTGTGAGAACCATGGAAGAGGGTCAAGAAAAGCTTTCTGAAGCAAGAAATAGCTGACCTGTAAGTAATGGCAGTTACCCAGTGAAGGGAGAGAAGGAAACAAGGTACTCCAGGCAGAGGGAGAATGAGAGAGATAGAGAAAGGGGCAGAGGAAGGAGGAGGGAAGAAGGAGAGACAAGAAAGGAGAAGAAAAAGGAGAGAGTGGAGAGAAAAGAGAAGAGAGAAGAAAGAAGAGAGAGGAGAGAGAAAAAGGGAAGAGAGAGGGAGAGAGAAGAAACAAGAGAGGAGAGAAGAGAAAGAGAGGAAGAGAGAGAGGGAGAGGGAACCAGCAAGTATTGCATATAGGACTCTTGGAGACCTAAAAGGGGGCCAAATTAGAAAAGACTTTATGACAATATTGGGAATTTGGACTTTATTCTAGGAGTGATAAGGAGTCATTGGAGTGTTTTAATTGGAGGACCACTATGGCTAGATTTGCATTTTAGAAATGTTAACTGGCTGGTAATGGAAATTGATTTTGAGAACAAGACTGGAGGCAAGGAGGCTTGTGTGGAGTCTGCTGAAGGGGTAATGGGGGAAGAGTGGAACAGATAGAATAAAAAAAACAGCAATAATATTAACAAAGGAATGGTGAATTTAATACTAGGAAAGGAGGGAAATAAGCTTCAGAGCTGGATCAAAATACAAGGCCAGATAATATTGGAAGAACAAGTATAGATAGCAAGTGTAACTGATGATAGAAATGGGCAGCTAGACTATTCATCAGAAAGTTTGAATAAAGAGACAAGAGTGCAGGAATATGCACAGCTGTTGGTGTAGCTCTATGGTGTAGTATGACCTGAAAGCTAATCATTTGTTCAGTGGGGAGAAAGTGCTTAGAGAGAAAGATAGAAACTAGGAGGACTAGATATTTGGTGGGTAATCTCTTGGACTCTTTTTTTTTTTTTTTTTTTTTAGTCGTGGAGCCTGAACTCTGGTCCTGGGTGCTGTCCCTCAGCCCTTCAGCTACTACTTGAGCCACAGCGCCACTTCTGGCCTTTTCTGCTTATGTGCTGCTGAGGAATCTCACCCAGGGCCTTATGCACACCTTCCCAGAGCTATCTCTTGGATTCTTAAATGATGTAGGACTGAGGCAGGACTTGGATTAGACAGAAAAACTGACCAAAGATGAAGTCTAAAATAAATGAGGGATATATTGGAAGAATGGGAACGATCAGCTGGTAAATGCAATAAGGGAACAAGAACATGTTATGGGCAGGTGAATGAATGGGCTCATGATTCTTACCATTCTTTATAGGAAGTTTGATGAAGAGGGTTATGGGAAAAAGAGGAGGGGGAGAGGAGGCTGCAGAAGATGTAGGATGAATAGCAATCCATTCACTATGGAGAAGACTTACAAGAGAAGAATTGAAAAAATATTTGAGACTGGAGGGTACAGTAGGGTGTCTGTACTAGAGAAAGACACACCCAGAATAGGAGTTGACAATATTGAGTTTCAATGACCAGAAGCGTTCTATTTTTGGTGGAACCTTTGGATAGCGGGGTTTTAAAGCACGCCTAACAGTCTTCTGGGGCTGAAGGTGGACACGGAGAATGTGCAGTCCCTAGAACTTTAAGCTGGGCTTCCTTTTCTGAGAAAAAGTTGCTACAGGCAAGCAGGTTACAAGCGTGTGTCTTGCAAATTAACTAATGTATTGCTTTATTCAATGCCATTTCCCATTTTGAGAATACTGGCTATGTGTAAAACTGGGACAGGAGGCCATCTAAATGATGGCCTGACTCAAGGAAAGCAAATGCTCACATGTAGAAAAGAAGTTCAGCACTGGATAATGAGAGAATTCTCTGTTGGGAGAGAGGATTCATGATGGTATTCCTTTTAAAATTCAAACTCTGTGTTTAGTAGGATTATATTTATCATAAACAGGTCTTGGGTGCCGAGTAGACCTGCTTATTGGAAGAGATGCTAATTACATTAAATAGGCTCCATATTTCCCCTTTTACCCACACATGCTGCCTCCACAATTTTCCAGCTGTTGTTGGCTCAGGTTATTTTCCCTTTCTCTGCCTTAGTTTCTTCATCTGTAAAATGAACATGATCATGTAATGAGGAATATATTAATATTTGTAAGATACTAAAACCAGTAAGTACTGAATGCCTGTTAAATGAAATTGAGGAATATAGGTCACTTGCAAGCAAAAACAGAAATTATGGTCTCTCTGGTTCTTTTAACCTGTTGCTCATAAGTCAAGAAACAGAATTATTTTTACATACATGTACTTGTAAACTTATTGTACGTGTGTGCTAGTCCTGGGGCTTGAATGTAAGGTCTAGACACTATCCCTGAACTCTTTTTTTTTTTCCCTCAAAGCTAGCACTCTACTACTTGAGCCAAAGCTCCACTTGCAGTTTTCTTTTTTTATTAAATACTTATTTTTATTGTACAGATACTGTACAGAGGGGTTACAGTTACATGAGCAAAGTAATGAGTCCATTTCCTATCGAGCATTGGTACCCCATCCTTTGTTTTTCCCCTACCATCCCTTTCCTCCCTCCCCCTGCAAAGTTGTAAAGTTCATTTTCAACATAGTGTCTTGTACATCTCATTGTTACAATGGCTCATCTTGTATCATTATTTAAGAATTTTGTTATTTCCTTTCCCCTCCCTCAATTAGAAAATTGTATATACAAGATGCAGGGCACAACAACAGGGGTTATACCATGGGGGAAGAACATACAAAGAAACAAAAAAAGTCACATAGTACATTATAAGTACATTAAAAATAACAAGGAAGATAAAATTTCTTGTGTCCCTATCTTGGGGTTCACTTCACTTAGCATCAGGTTATATGGCCACATGTACATAGCTTTTGACCTCGTCTGCTTGTCCTAGACATATACTAGTTATGGCAGATAAGGGAAACCATGGGACCTATGTTTCTTTGGGCCTGGCTTCACTTAATATAATTTTTTCCAAGTCTTTCCATTTCCTAACAAATGGGGTGAAATCATTCTGATGGAGGCATAGAATTCCATTGTGTGTGTGTGTGTGTGTGTGTGTGTGTGTATGTGTGTGTGTGTGTGTGTGTGTGTGTGTGTGTGTGTGTGTGTATCACATTTTCTTGATCCATTCATCTACTGAGGGGCATCTGGGTTGGTTCCATATCTTAGCTATGGTGAATAATGCTGTGATAAACATAATTGTGCTGGTTGCTTTAGTATGACCTTGTTTGTGATCATTTGGGTAAATGCCTAAAAGTTGGATTGCTGGGTCATATGGGAGCTTTATTGTATAATCTTTGGAGGAACCTCCATACTGCTTTCCAAAGTGGTTGAACAAGTTTACACTCCCACCAACAATACAGTAGGTTCCCTTTTGGCCACATCCCCTCCAGCATCTGTTGTTATTAGAGTTCTTGATTATAGCCATTTTAACTGGGGTGAGGTGGAATCTCAATGTTGTTTTGATTTGCAGTTCTTTTATGGCCAGAGAAGTTGAGCATTTCTTCATGGGTCTATTGGCCATTCTTATTTCCTCTTCAGAGAAGTTTCTCTTTAAGTCTTTAGCCCGCTTATTAATCGGGTGGTTGTTTCTCTGAGGATTTTTAGTTGGGGATTTAGTTTTTTGAGTTTTAAGTATATTTTAGATATGAGACCCTTGTCCATTGCATAGCTAATGAAGTTCTTCTCCCAGTCCGTGGGCTTTCTATTGATCTCGTTAGCTATGCAGAAGCTCTGCAGTTTCATGCAACCCATTTGTCCAACCTTTCTTTGATTTGTTGTGTTTCTGGGTCTCTATTAAGAAAATTTTAGCCTGTGACAAGGAGACCTAAGGTTTCTCCTATTCCATCCTGTAATGTTTTCAGAGTGTCTGCTTTGGCTCCGAGGTCTTTGATCCATTTGGAGTTGAGTGTGGTACAGGGTGATATATAAGGATCTAGCTTTAGTTTTGTACAAGTAGTTAATCAATTTTGCCAGCACCATGTATTGAAGCGGCTGTCTTTACAAAAAAAAAATACCTATGAGTTAACTAAAGAAGTGAAGAATCTCTATGATGAAAACTTTAAAAACCTGAAAAAGGAAATTAAAGAAGGAGGAAGTGGAAAAACCTCCCATGCTCCTTGATTGTGAGGATTAACATCATGAAAATGGCAATACTGCCAAAGGCTATCTACAAATTCAATGCAATACCTATCAATACTCAACCTATTCTTCAAGGAAATAGAAGAAGCAATCCAAAAATTCATATGGAACAATAAAAGACCCTGAATATCAAAAGCAATCCTTAGAAGAAAGAACAGTAGTAGAGGAATATCAATACTAAATTTCAAACTCTACTACAAAGCCATAGTAATCCAAACAGCTTGGTACCGGCACAAGAACAGAGCTGAAGATCATTGGAATAGAACTGAAGACCCAGAAATGAACCCACAGACCTATAGCCACCTGATCTTCAATAAGGGAGCTAAAGAAATAGAATGGAAGAAAGACAGCCACTTGCAGTTTTCTTGGTGGTAAACTGGAAACAAGAGTCTCACAGACTTTCCTGCCTGGGGTGGCTTTGAGGTAGGATCCTCAAATCTCAGCCTCTTGAATAGCTAGGATGACAGGTGTGAGCTCCCCACTGGCACCTGACACTTTCAAGTTTTGATTAGATGCTTCTGTGATAGTGTTAGATTTTAATTAGTGTAAGGTAAATTAAATAGGTAGGTTTAGTTAGGGAATAAAGATAAAGATAAAAATAAAGAGAACACCATGGGGTATTCAGGCTGGAACTGCTTGCCCCACACCATGCATGGTGGAGAGGCATGGCTGATAGGGATGGCCCAGGGCTGGCCTGGGTTTAAGTAGGGAAGGGACAGGGAGAAGGTGTGGCCAGGTGAGGGAAGGTGTGGCCACACAGGATGTGGATGTGACCTCAGGGCCTGGGAACCTCCCACCATCTGAAGGAGGCGTGACTGGGGAGTTCCAGGATGTGACTTCAGAGAAGGGGGAAGAAACTGCTTTCAGGTGTGCCAGTCACCTAAGTATTGCAGGTATTGGGCAGAGACTTAAACAAGAGTAGCCCAGGGGCCTTCCCAGGCAGATCTTAAAGTAAGTACTTAGTGATGAATAGAGGCATAGAACCTGATCATGGTAGTAGAGAGGGGTGGTAGGAGATGGTAATGGTGTAGCAGGGAATCTCCATTCCCCCCATACTCAGTCCTATTTAAGAACAAGAGCAGACATTGTGCTGTGTGAAGGCAGAGCAGCAGCATTGTGATTTCAGGGGTGATGTGAGGTAGCAGACAGATCTGTACATGCTCCATGGGAATATTCCCTGGGGCCTGCTGTGTCTCCATTGCCTGACACTGATATATAGTGATTGCCCTCGCTTCTCTTCCCTAACCAGTGGTAACTGTTTTGAGCTGAATGTTTTGGGGCCTGTGAAGGCCTTGATGTCAACACATCTCTACAACAAATCAAAATATCACAAGAAAGAAAAAGCAAGAAAAAGCAACTCAACAATACAAAGACAAATATCCTACTGTAGAAATGGGCAAAGAATTTGAAGAGATGTTTCTCTAGAGAAGCTATACAAATGGTCAATAAACACATGACAACATGCTCAACATCATTAATCATCAAAGACATGAAAATTTAAACCCTGAGAAAAATACTCCTCACCCACTAGGATGGCTATGTTAAGAAAGACAAGAAGGGGCTGGGAAGGTGGCTCAGTGGTAGAGTGCTTGCCTTGCATGCGTGAGGCCCTGGGTTCTATTCCTCTGTACCACAAAAGCAGAAAAGGATAGAAGTGGCGCTGTGGCCCAAGTGGTGGAGCGCTAGCCTTGAGCTGAAGAGCTGAGGGACAGCGCCCAGGCCCAAGAGTTCAGGCCCCATGACCGACCAAAAATAAATAATTAAACAAAGTAAAAAAAAAAAATAAAAAAGACAAGAAAGCCAGATCCTGGTGGCTCACACCTGCAATCCTAGCTACTCAGGAAGCTAAGATCCAATGATTATGGTTCAAAGGTCAGGAGGGTATCCAGGAAAGTGTGTGACACACATACTTGTCCAGGCTGGCTTTGAACTGTGATCTTCAGATCTCAGCTTTCTGAGTAGCTAGGATTACAAGCGTGAGCCACTGGTGCCCCGCTCCTCATGTACTCTCGGTAGGGATGGGAAATAGGACAGCCTCTTTAGAAAACAGTTCGACATTTTCTCAAAATGTTAATCATTGAGTTACCATATGAATCAGGAATAGATATACTTCCAAAAGAAATGAAAACATGTTTTCACAAACTTGTACATTCATATTCATAACAGTGTTTTTTAATAACAGGCAAAATGGGCAATAGTTCAAATGTGCACCAGGGGATAATTGAAAAAATACAATGTGGTATACATGTATGATGGCATAGTATTTGGCCATGAAATGGAACTTTAAGAACACCAAATCAAGTACAGTGACTAGACACAAGGGACTACTTATATGGTTCTATTTATATGAAGTTTCCAAATTAGACAATTCAATAGACATAGAAAACAGTTTGGTGGGGTTTTTTTTGGGGGGAGGGTCTGGTCATGAGGCCTGAACTCTGGGCCTGGGTGCTGTCCCTCAGCTCTTCAGCTCAAGGCTAGCGCTCTACCACTTGAGCCACAGCACCATTTCCGGCTTTTTTCTTTTTGCTTCTGTGGTGCTGAGGAATCGAACCCAGGGCCTCAGGCATGCAAGGCGAGCGCTCTACCATTGAGCCACCTTCCCAGCCCTGGTGGGGTTTTTGTTTTGTTTTATTTTGTTTTTGGTCTGGGAAGTTGGGGAGAAATGGAAAGTGGCTGCTTAATGGGCCAGAGGTTCTTTTTGAGGTGATGATTGCAGCGATGGGCTGCAACTCTGTAAATATGCTCCATGGAATTGGATATGAAGAAAGTGGGGATTTTATAGGATGTCAATGATATCAATATAACTCAAAAGAAAATTATTAATAAAAGAGGAAACATTAGGTCTGATTGGAGTCATGTCAAGCTTTTATCCAGAGAATTCATAAATCAAAGCTCTCAGCAGTTTTCTTCCTTGTTTTTGAATCTGGGAGAATATTAGAGACTAAAAGAAATCTTGAAAAGTCCTGCACTCCATTTGGCTGCTTCTAAGCAGAAAGGCAAACATCCACAGATGTGGATTTTAAAATGAATTTCTATTTTAATATTCCTACTGATAAGATTATGAAACTTTCCCCCCAAATCAGTGGAATGTGAGGACAAGGTAATAAGAGTATGGGGTACACTTAAGGTAAGGAGTGTCTCAGGAGATACTTTGTAGGTTGTTGCTATTGTGGAATTTCACTGCAGAAAAGTTAGCCTGTTGCTAGGCAATACTGCAGCTTCAATTGAATTCAGGGTGATCAGAATGCCTCACATAAACTCACGATTCATATTCCTATCTCTAATAAAAACAGTTCTGATTTAAATATTCTTTAAATTAAAAAAAGGATAGAATTGTAGCATTGAAGAAAAATCCCCACAGGACTTGCTCATATATTTCCCATTTAAACAGCATGGTTACAATTTCTGTATATCTTATTTCCAGTTGTCCACAATCATAAAACATACATTAACAGAATTATAATGGTCAAGAGCCTACCACCTAACAGTCTATGTTTTCTTTTAATATATTACAAGATGATCACTGAAGGCTTACAAATGATCATTTTAAATGACCACATAGCATTTCTTTTGGGTGCTATCTTGTAGTTTACTAAACCTTTGCTTCATCTTTGGACAATTATTTTTTTCATTTGTTTCATTTCTTTTGTAGAAATTTCCAGAGCACATGGCTTCTTTGAGAATGTATAATATAGGAGCTTGATGAGTTAAGTACTGCTCTTCAATGACTATACTTAATTAGTCTCCATTTTTTAATAGCTATTTGAAAATCACTTCGGAAGCACATTTAATCCATCCAATCAGTCATTTCTCCAAACTAGGAGTACTGTCTCAATGCTTGGTTGAATCTTAAAGCTGCCTATGTGCCTGGCAAATGCTCTGATAGAAGCTTTGCATTTCTGAGATTGTCAATTGCATGGACTGTGGCTGGGGGAATCAGCAAAATTATTTGAAAAGCACTATAAGGGAGTGAGAGGATAATTCTCTCTTCTAAACGAAATGGGTCTCCCTCAACATGTGAAGTTAAAATGCAGAAGACTAGGCACATGCAGAGCCTATGTATTTTTCAGAGATCAAAAGAGAAAAAAGGGTTAAGAAAGCAAAAGGCATTTTTGAGTTGAAGATCATTACAGTTGTTAATCAGAGGGTTCAAGGATTTGTTGAAGATTGGGGGATTTCCTTATGAAGATGGTGAGACCTAAATGCTTTGTTTCTTTTTTACATTGAGAAAAGAGAGTGATTAGAGTTATAATAAAAACATCAACTATTTCATTTAAGGCTGTCTGATGGTTGTGGACTCCAAACTGATGCTTTCAATTATTACCATTGTCAAGACTTTCAAAAATGTGTTTGCAAACCACGTAGAAAAACGCTGAAACAGTTTTCCCATGTTTAAAAAAAAGGAAAACCTCCATCAGAATGTGTGAGTTATCTTTCTTTTTATAAATCTACTTCAGAGCAGAAAGGTAATGTAGTTCTGTTGTCAAAAACCCAAGCTTTTATCCCTTCGGCCTTTACCTTTCAAAACTGAAATGTTGCAAATTGATTTTTGAGATGGGAAGCCCTGCTAATGTCAGTTGAATGCTTACCCTGGAAAATTTTTTTTGCCATTTCAAATAAAAAGCCTCTATAGGCTTTCTTCTGATTCAGCAGCAGCCTGCTTAGCATTAAGAAAGGGCAAGCCAGACTCCAGAGTCGGTAATTATGGCTGAGCTCTTGGATATTCTCTTTGGGAGATATCAAGGTCGGGTCTTCCCATATTATAAGGAGCCAGGAGGTGCTGGCTGGCTGCATCTTGCATTTGGAGAGCGGCTCAGCTCTGAATGCTTTCAAAGCGACAAGCAAAGGTACAACCCTTGCCAAATGGAGATTGCTTTAAAAAGAAGCTGACCGGGAATATGGGTCTCGGCAAAGCATCTGCAGAGATTTTTGAGCAGGAGGCCATATTAATCATTCATGATCACAAAGATGCTGTCTAACCTAGAGCAAACATTTGTTCCAAAAGAACTAAAACATCTTGGGTATGAGGATGCAAATGACTCTTTAAAGTAATTGAATCAGTATTTTATAACGAGTTAGAATTAAGTATATGACAACCATCCTTTACTTTTGTCTTCCTTTTGAGGACAAATTCACCCTCTTATGTGTACAGTTTCATGTATTTTGACAAATACATAGTCACATAATCGCCACCTCCACTGACATATAGAATATGCCCCTGGCAACCACCTGTGTTTTCTGTCTTGACAATTTTGCTCGTTCTGGAAATTCATATACAAAGGATGTAGCCTTTTAAATCTTGATTGTTTCACTTAGCATAACACCTTTTAGATTCTTCCCTGTGTGGCAGTGGTTTGTTCCTTTAATTGCTTGACATTATCCCAGTGTATGCTTGTACCACAGTTTGTTTATCCACTTACTAGCTGATGGACATTTAGAGTGTTGCTCTTAATTTACTTTCACTATTATTTTCCTTTTGCATCATGGTGTATGATGTACAAAGTTCTTTACTTTCAGTCATGTCCTATTATGAAAATGCTCTTATTCGTTTTGTTATTCTGATAATAATTATAGCCATAGGGAACTTAAATGGCTTTTTGAGATTTACCACCTGAGGCCACAGCTTTAATTTCACTCTCTCTGGCTAACATTTTCCTCACTGGACAATACCACTTCTCTGGTATGAAGTAAGTGTTACTGACTGAAGATCTTCCTCCACTGGAATTAAAGAATATACCATGTATTTAATAGTTTGAGACAAATAGAGATTCAATTTTCTTAATGTGGATCCTAATGGAGTTAGTGCTTTAAAATAGGAAGAAACTCAGTTTTGGAGACAAATAGTCTTTGCTATATATTCTAGCTCTGCCAATGCTAGTTCTATGACATGTTGGAAGGTCCTAACCTCTCTGACCCTAAGTTTCTTCTCTCTGTCAGTACTTTCTACCACCATTACCTCTGAGCATTTGCTTTTTTGTTTTGTTTTGTGTTTTTTGGTCAGTCATGGGGCTTGAACTAAGGGCCTGGTGCTGTCCCTGAGCTCTTTGCTTAAGGCTAGCACTCTACCACTTTGAGCCACAGCACTGCTTTCGGTTTTCTGGTGGTTAATTGGATGTAAGAGTCTCACAGGCTGGTTTGCACCATGATTCAAAGCTCAGCCTCCTGAGTAGCCAGGATTACAAGTGTAAACTGTCAGCGCCCATCTACTTTGTAGCCTTTTGATGATGAAGTTATGTGCAGATGCTGCTCCTTACATACCAATGATGACATAGTAGGTACTTCGTATATGGTAATTTCTTTCTTTTGCCAAGACAAGCACACACACACACACACACACACACACAGAGTGTTCACTAATATCAGACTTAAAGTGCTGGCATACTGAAGCAAGGAGATAAAAGAAGCAAGGAGATAAAAGAAGCAAGGAGGGACTAAGCTACAGTGTCAGAGAGATGAAGGATTGAGCTAAGGTTCCAGTATAGCTTATGGCTGTAATATTGATGGACATGGACACCTTCTTTACCAAGGACAGTTTCAATCTTCTCTTAACAGTTGATCTTACCTGGAAGGAAATTTGTGTGTATGTCATCTCTTCCTCCTTTGTTTTCTGCTGATCTTGGGTAAAAGTGAGGTAAAGGCCCACTTACTAGTGCTCTGTTTCCATGGCTAGAGGAACTTCTACCATCAGGTCTGGGAGAGCATTTAGAATTCCCTGATTTAGGGGCTTGGAAGGTGGCTCAGTGGTAGAACACTTGCCTTGCATGCATGAAGCCCTAGCTTTGGTTCCTCAGCACCACATAAGCAAAAAGAAAAAAGCCGGAAGTGGTGCTGTGGCTCAAGTGGTAGAGCGCTTGCCTTGAGCTGAAGAGCTGAGGGACAGTGCCCAGGCCCAGAGTTCAGGCCCCACAACTGGATTCCCCCTCCCCCCCCAAAAAAAAGAATTCCCTGATTTAGGGCTAGGAGTGTAGCTCAGTGGTAGAATATTTGAGTAAGGGCAGGAAGCTCATGTTTTAGTCCCAAGTACTGAAAAAAAAATATCCCTTCCTCAACAAGATACTTATCCCTGGGAGATCGCTAGAGCTATCTTCAGGCCTACTTTCTACACCATCATACTGTCCAGTTCGATCATTAGAAAAGGCTTGAAAATACAATCTAGAGGAAATTGCTTGACTTCCTGTCTATAATTTTCTATACTAACTAATAATCAGTTTCAATGGCATCCTTCTCAGGAATACTTGTATTTTACCAGCAGATATTTCTACAGGACAGAATGCTAATGGTAGAAATTTCTGATAGCACACTGCAGTAATAAGAGAACTGGAAGAGATATCAGGAGAGCTGGACTCTTTGTGTTTTGACCAAGTCACTGTACAACTTTTGTCAAGTGTCACTTCTTATCTAAAATGGTGATGTAATAACTAACTGTCTTACTATTCTATAGTTCTTTCTGGAGCATTTCAGATCAATCCATATGCCAACTACTATTCAACTCACTCTTAAAATCAACTCTACATATTCAGGTACTGAAATCCTCCTGTGTTCTTTTTATCCATAATCACCTTCCTTCCTTCTTTCCTTCTTTCTTCCTGTCTGCCTGCCTTCCTGCCTTCTTGCTTGCCTGCCTGCCTGCCTGTCTGCATTCCTGCATCATTCTTGCTTACTCCCACTCTCCCCTCTTCTCCATCTCCTCACCACTCATCTCCTCTCTTTCGTGGTGGTACTGGCGATTGAACTCAAACCCTCACACTTGCTAGGCAAGTGCTCTATCATTTGAACCATAGCCCCAGTCATTTTGCTTTTAGTTATTTTTTCTTCAGATAAATTTTCTTGCTTTTGCCTGGGCTGATGTCAGACCACCATCTTCTTACCTGTGTCTACTAAGAAACTTGGGTTACAGGTGTGTGCCCCAAAATTCAACCCATGATTACCTCTTTCCAGGTACCCTATTCTGCTTCTTTGTTCTGAATGGGCAACTTGATTACAAGGGCCACACTTATCACAGGTTTGGCACTCTATTCTGTAGAGCAGCTATGGTGGTCACTCCATAGTGCCATTGAATATGGTGAAACACCATTGGTATTTCTATCAGTATTACTTATCAGCTGTAACCCAAGATTTGAACTATCATCTTGATAGAGATTAGGACATTTCTATTCACTACCTGCCAAAGGAGCAAGGGTGAGAGTTTTGAACCACAAGGAATAGTGACTCATTAAAAAAACAAAAATAGGAATTAACATAAGAATTAAAAGAGGAACATTGATACTTTTTTAAATGGAAGATTAAAGGAATGATTTTTTCATATATTTATGATAATAGTTTTAAGATTCATGTTAGAGAAAAATAAAGATGTTGGGAAAAATATCAGTGTACTTTTAGTACATTTTTTCTGTATAATAAATCCTGTCCTTTTGAATAGACTATAATCTAATACATTTAAAGAAGTCCTGAGGCTTTTATTTTAAAGGCAGTGATATTGCTTCAGGCAAAGTAATTATAACCATTAACTCCTCAAAATGTCAGTGGAGCTTTGGCATCAGAATCCCAGAGGTATCCCAATTGCCTATCCAGTTTCAAATTTTTAAGGAATGTATTCTTGGAAAAGAAACTTAAGCATGAAGGAACTCAGAAGTCTATGCAAAAAGTCACAATAATTCATACTTCTTTTCCAGAATTTATTCTTATTTTGCATTGGGACTTTGTCTTATAGTACGCTGTACATAGTTTGCAAACAACTTAATCCTGAACTTCAAGAGCAACCCATCATTTAAGCTGTAAGACTGAGAAGTACCATTTTTAATGAACAATCTGCCATCACAAAGACTACCCTATAAGTAAAATAAAGCAATTACATCATTCAGGAACTGAACGTTTCTTTAACAAGAAATAGCTATAGGTTGAATATTAATATTAATTATACTTACCTTTGACTTATTGTTCTACTTAAGTGAGGATAAACAAAACTGGCAACAAAAAATGAAGTGAGAGCTGGGCACTAGTAGCTCACACCTGTAATCCGAGCTATTCAGGAGGCTGAGATCTGAGGATTGTGGTTCAAAGCCAGCCCAGGCAGGAAAGTCTGTGAGACTCTTATCTAAAATTAACCACCAAAAATCCAGAAGTGGAGCTGTGAATGAGTGGTAGAGTGATAACCTTTAGCAAAAAATGCTCAGGGACAATGTCCAGGCTCTCAGTTCAAGCCCCAAGATGGACACCAAAAAATTAAAAACGTATGCATTCACTTTATATTTATAGTAGATCTTGGTGTTTGGATGATATGACTCCAGAGAAACCACCATTGATAGAAATTGTCCAGTCTTCTCCCTGTTCCAGAAGAACTTGAAGATCAGAATCTGAACGCCTTTTCTTCAAATAGGAAGCAGCTGGGGCCTTGACAAATGGTCCTGCACAACACCTTATGACTCTGCACTGATAGAACTTGATGAAAATCTAGTCCAAAGCTAATGGCACAGTAACGTGATAGATCATAGATTGTGGAACAGGTGGTGAAGACTTGAATAAGAGAACAGTATTTGGGCCGTGGTTCCCTGTTTGTTTGTTTGTTTCCTCATCCAAAACTCTTGGTGGGTACCCTCACCCATCTAGTATCAGCACCATTGGGGGACTGAGTCTGTTCATCTTCTGGACTAGTCTTACAGATCTGTTCTTGCCTTTGTACTACTACTTGTCAAATGTAAAGTCTGACATCCTTAGCATCATACACACACACACACACACACACACACACACACACACACACACATGCATACGCATACACATAGGCATATGCATACATATTTTATATGTGAAATACTGATTTTCACACTCCCATCTTAGACTCTTCAAGTGGGCCAGGAATTGGTATTATAATTGTTTTTCACTTTAAAGTTTAAGGTATTCTGCTTTAGGGCCAAGTATCCTTCTTTGATCCATGTCTAAATTCCAGAGAACATAATTGCTTTATTGAAGTCCTCAATCTTAACCACAGACAACATCTGGGTTCTGCTCCAATAAACATGCTCATTCATTCAATCAACAAATGTTTGTTTGAAGTTTGAAGTCTCTTATGAGCCAATCACTCTGTTCCACAAATAACCTGTATCTTTCTTTTTTATTAATCCCGGAGCTTGAACTCAGGGCCTGGGTGCTGTCCCTGAGCTTTTTGCTCAGGCTAGTTCTCTACCTCTTGAGTCATGGCTTCACTTCCAGATATTTGGTGGGTAATTGGAGAGAAGAGTCTCACAGACTTTCCTGCCATTTTGAACTGGGGTCCTCAGATCTGTCTCCTGAGTAGTGTAAGGCACTGGCCCCTGGCTTCCTTGCTTACATCTTTGCCCCTCGCTTTTTTAAACAGTACCATGCTTACCTGATTCAACTTGTTAGGTTTTCTGTTCTTAATTTCTGAACTTGAACTAGCTTAAATGATACCTTTGGACATTGTTTTGATTATCTCACTATACTGTAGGGTCACCTCCTCCCATCCTTGAAATCCTGGACATAAAATTATCATGGTTTTATAGGTTAAGTGGCCTAAATGTTAAAAAAAAATTATGCTAATGTAGTAGGAAAGATGTATATGTATATGTATGAGGGTGTATGTGTGTATGTGCAAGTGAAAGAGAATATATGTATGTGAAGAGAGAGAGAAGAAAACAATTCTACTTAGAGTATGGGACAATCCACGCAGTTTCAGTGAGAGAAATGGGATGACTTAATGTTGACATATCATAATCCACAATGAATATACAATAGTCACAAATCTTTATGCACTGAATTAATTAGCATCAACATATCAAAAAATGTAAAATTCTATTGTAAATAGTAATTTGACAGGAATAGAAATGATACTCTATCAGTATATGGTAAAGTGGTAAGAATTGATGACCCATTTTCTAGCCTCAAGGCTAGAGAAATTATCATGTAATATGGTGATTCTTTGAAATGTATTAAGGCTTCTTTTGGGCCTGGAACATGGTCAAATTGTTCCATGTGTGGTTAAAATATTGTATTTCCAGCTTATTTCATAAACAGTTAAGTATATACTGAACATAAGTCAATGTACACCTTCTATCACAATCCCTGCTTATTTTCCACTTTAATCTTAGTTGTTGGGAAGCTCAAATAATAAAATATCTATCTAATCACAAGTTCTGAATGTTGATGGAAATACTTCCCAATTACATGAGGCTCTATCATCTCTATTCACCACAACAGTATTTGTGTTATAAATTTGATATATCATTTGGATTTATTTTTAATTTGTTCCCTTTAAAATACAAGTCAGATACTGGCATGAATTTGAAGAAAATACATCTCCATATGTATTTTACACATTGAAATTCTGACAGTTGGTTGGGATATAGTTGTGTATTTATTCTTGAGAAACTGAATGCTATAAGAACAATTGATAGCTGTAAAAGTTATTGATTATATGTACAAAAACAATTACTATGACTTTTCAAACATTTGAACAATTGGTAATATAGATTGGTAGTATTTATTATAAATCTTACAAATAAATGAATTAATAAGATAATGTTAAGAAGAACATTATATCTTGATGAGTTAAACTGTTTATAAAATGTAAGCAAAACACATAGCAGAATAAAGAAAGTTGAAAACAGTGTAATTCTTTGTCTAATTCAGTTGCTATTAGAGAGGAAGGAAATCTTATGACCTTGGAGTGACATCACCAACACTATATCTCTGGACAAAACGGGCTAGCCAAAAATTATCTTGTTTTTTCCACCAAAATTGTAACTAAATGTAATGGGATGAATAGTTCCCTAAAACTTCATCGCAACTGCAGAATGTACTTTATATGGAGATAAAGTCTTTGAGTTAATAGTGACTCAATAACTTATGTCTTTATAAGAAGGCCACAGGAAAATATACAGATACCCACCGAGGGAAGATAAATTTGAAGTGACATAAATCCAAGCTAATGAATGACCATGATTGGTTGTTGGCAACTTCTAGAAGCTAGGAGAAAAGCAAGGCATGTTCAACCTCTAGTGCTGAAAGAGAGTGTATCCTTGTTTTTAAGCCACCTTGCCTGCTATAAACAACCCTAGGAAATGAAGGCATAGAATATATATTTCATCTTCCAAATGTATAAAGTAGTGTCTATAGGAAATCTCCAGTAGGAAATAAGTTTAAGAAATTATTATTATTTCAAACATTAATATTAGATTATGACCTTTTAATAATAAAAATTAAATATATTTTATTTTAAATATTTGAGATACGATTATTGTGTTCTAGAAGTCCATTCTGTGATGATGGCTTCTAGATTTTGGCTAAATATTTGTTTAAATTCTTGGTCATTCAGCTTTGGCCAGTGCGCTCTTTCTCTGCCTCCCCCTGCCTTTGCCTCCTCCTCCCCCTCTTCCCCCTCCTGCCCCTCTCTCCTTCCTCCCTCTTCCCCTCCTCCCCCTCCTTCCCCCTCTGTGTGTGTGTGTGTGTGTGTGTGTGTGTGTGTGTGTGTGTGTGTGTGTGTGAGTTATCTCTTCACTCCATTTTTAGTTGGCTTTAGCTATGGGTTTAGAGGGATCTTGTTAGAATTACTGAGTAGAGGGCTGGGAGCATAGCTTAATGATACAGTACTTCTTAGTATGCATGGGTTTGACATCTAGTGCTACAAACATTGAGTCAAATTATTGATTTAATTCTGCTAGTTATTGTCATGTATGTTACTAGAGTCTATGTTTAGGTGGATATTTATTGATGATAATGAAATCTTCTTGGTATCTTTTCATGGGTACACATAACATCCTTTTTGTGCTTTATAGTATTTTTTCTGATAAATGTACTTTGTATGATATTAACATTTCTGCACCCCCACGACCCCCCTCCCCGCCCCCGCAATAAACCACAACAGTTATCCTGACTTTCTGGAAGTTCTTCATTAGGAGGTAAATGCGATGGTTGGGGGTGGATTTAAATGGTCCCAGACATTCATCTGGAGCATAATGGGAGTTGGGAAAATGGATGAAGTCTAGAAGGAAAGGAAGAAGTTAATAAATGGGGCAGAAATGTTGAGTATGTTTTATTGCTTTGCCTCATGATCTTACAGGATTTTGTGCATATTTTTCAGTTTCTCTGTTTTAGGACTGCCTTTGTATTCAAGTGATTGGCTGAGAAATGAGGAGTGAATGGCAGGAAGGGGGGTTGTTGAGGAGCAGTGATGGTCACTAGGACACAGAGGCATCCCCATGATGTTTGCCCACTATCGCTGCCACAGTAGGTTCTGCTAATAATGACACAGAGTTATAGATTATCCTTCTTTGTTTTGTTGATTGTGAGCCTTGAACTCAGAACCTGAGCTCAAGGCTAGTGCTCTACCACTTTCCACAGCTCCACTTCCAGTTTTTTTTGAGTGGTTAATTGGACATAAGAGTCTCACAGGGACATTTCTGCCTGGGTTGGATTCAAATGGTGATCCTCAGATCTCAGCTGCTGAGTGGCTAGGATTACAGGTGTGAGCCACCGGCTCCAGGCATAGATTATCCTTAAGCCTCAGAAACCAGGAGTGTGGATGTATGTTTTTTTTAAAAATATATTTTATTGTAAAGATGCTGTACAAAGGGGTTATAGTTACATGAGTAAAGGAATGAGTACATTTGTCGAACATTGTTACCCCTTTCTTTGTTTTTTCCTTCTTCCCTCCCTCCTTGGCCTCCACCCCACCAAAGTTGTAAAGATCATTTCCAACATAGTGTCTTGTGAATATTCTTGTGCCATGGGTCATCCTGTATCCTTGTTTCAGCATTTTGTTATTCCCCTTCCCCTCCCCAAATTACATAAATATATATACAAAATGCAGTATGTTTTTAGATGGGTGAAATAATCCCTTCTGGAAACAATTCAACCTGCTGTAGCAGATAAGTATGCAGAGTTGCAATTAAAATACAAAGATAGTGATAAGTAAGATGTCTCAGTCAGATATTACCCCTAACCCTGGCTGCCCTACAAGCTACGTAACATCTGAGCACAGTATAAAAGTAAGAGAAGGATTCCCAAGGCAGTGGGTACAAGGAGAGAACAAGTCACATTTAGAGAACTAGAAGTTATTCTGCAGAACTGTAGCATAAAGTTGCTGAGTATAGGGGGAAAGGTATGGGGTGATGAGAGATGAGGCTGGAGAGTGAAGTGGGATCTGGATGATAACTGCTCTGGAACTCCAAGCTGAGGAGTTTGGAATTCATCCTGGTCAAAGACGGAAGGGTTTTAAGTCAAGCAGGGAGTAAATTCTGTTATGCATTCTGAAGATTCCTTCCAGCAATGGCACAGAGCATAGAGACCCATAGACGATTGTGGTTTTTAGGTGCCTCAAGGAGTATTACTATTTGAGGCTCCAGAGAAAAAGTCTGTGACAGAGATTATGAGTGATCAGAAACTCAGGTTGAACATCCAGATAAAATGTGGCCACTGTAGGCAAAGGAGGGAAAGTTTCAAGACAGTGAAAAGCTTTCCGAGCAATGCCATTTTTCTTTTGCTTTGTGTTGTGTTCTTTTGTTTGTTGGAGTGAAGCCATCAGTTTCCAGCTTCTAATGAAATACTACTGCAATGGAAAACAAGTTGAAGATAGAAAAGTGTCCATTGGATTAGGAATTAAAGCACTTGGATGGCATAAAAGAAATTATAGTGAAGTGGAGTAAGGTGGTTAAAGTCAACTTCAATGTGGTGAGGCATGGTGACTAAGAGAGAAAATGTGGTCAATAAACATAGATTCTTCACTGAAAGTACTGTACAAAGGAAAGGAAAGCCCTGAGGCTAATACTTGAGAGAGACATAGGCTAGAGCTTATTTTTGTTTTAATGTCTTTCAACAAGTATACCACAGGGAATGGTTCACTTTGCTACACACACACACACTCACAGAAATGTGGCAATAGAGAGAGACTCTTATCATAGCACTGTAGCAGCATAAACATTTCAAAATGAACATTAAATCTCCCTCATCCTAAGAGTTTGTCAGTCAGTCACACCAGGGACTTGGACCACAGGGCATGGAAAGGAATAGTTGAATGGCTAAGTTGGGGAGACCATACATCTTTAATGATATAGACCCATGATTTCTGTGGCATTCTTAATCAACATTCAGATTCCTAAATATAGAAACTTGAATATCCAGAGAAGAGTAATGGAATTGAGGTTTGTGCTTTTCTGGAGCAAAAAAAGAATAAGAAATCAGCTGAGAGACTGAGGGTGTGTGTGTGTGTGTGTGTGTGTGTGTGTGAGAGAGAGAGAGAGAGAGAGAGAGAGAGAGAGAGAGAGAGAGAGAGACTACATAACTTCCTTGCAAAGGATTGGTTGATGCATATTAAAACAAGACTAAACTACTCACACATTAGTACACATCTACTCATGTTCTCTTATGTTGTTTTGATGCCATTCTTAATTATCCTCTAATCTCAAAAAAGAAATACCCCCAGAAACTCTACACAACTTATTTTATATTGTAGCTCCATATGTTAGCAAATTCTCTGACTTCCCTTTGCTGAAGGAATCTATCAGTTGTTCTACTGGATGGAAAGCTCAAAATGAACACTTATTTTTGAGATGATCTCTCTTTCCATACTTTCTATTTTTCTTCTTTTTATCTTTAGGAAATTTTAAGTTCTAATAATCAGGACCCTTGAAACTTGCTTAGATTAGCTTATGATGCCATAAATGAATATCAATTTCAATTCTGATTGGTTGAAATCGGAGACAAGCACCAGATTCAAATCCATTTCCAAACTTCATTGGAACTGAAGGTATACTACTGTTCTTAGAAAGAATGGATTCAGCTATGAGATGTGAAAGAACCCATACATCTCAGTTCTAGTGCTCTTAGTCATTCAGTGTAACTCGTAGGAGAAAAGCATGGCAGAAAGGTGATGGAGGCCAATGAACATAGTCATTGAGCAAACCACTGTGTGAATGGTGCTAGACATATGACATGAAGACATGAGGCAGTTTTGATCAGAAGTAGGATCCTTGAGATTTCAAGGAGATTGTTACATATGTAGCCTTCATGAATCCTTGTAATATAAGTGCATGTTGAGGAAGACTCAGTAAGAAAATACAAGTGTCTACTTGGTTTCTGAGTGTGCCTTGGTGGGGCATACAGGGCAGCTATTCTTGCAGTAAAGCCAATCAAGCAACAATCAGCATCTCTTCTTCTTTACCTCTCCTAGGAAGTAATGATTCTTGCAATGTTTCCCTACCTCCTTTGCAGTTCACATTGCCCTTAGTTTCTTAGTAACTTCTTCACCAATCTGAGCATATAACTAATATGTCAATTGGTTAAGTGGTTAGGTCAAAATAACTTGCATTTCTAGTCTGATAACTTAGTACTTATTAGCTGCTGAACAGCTACTCCACTTTAGAAAGAGGGAGAGGGAGAGAGATTGGTAGAGAGATTGGTCTATTTTAAGGATTTGGCTCATGTATGTAGAGGACAGATTTAAAATCTGTAGTGCAGACTGACAGGCTGGAGAGTCAGGAAACTGTTGATGTTATAGCTGATATCTAAAGACAGTCTGCTCCAGAATTCCCTCTTCCATAGAGGAACATGAGTCCTTTTCTTTTTAGACTCTTCACTGATTGGATGAGGCTAACTTAAATAATGAGGATCATTTGCTTTCCTTAAAAGTTTACTGATGTAAATATTAATCCCAGGTAAGCAATACCTCTGTGGCAATTATCTAGGCTAGTGTTTAATCAAATAACTGGTATTAGCCAAGTTGACACCTAAACTATCCTAGAGGACCAACACATGTTGTTTAGGGACAGTTATTTTAGAACAAATACTTAAAAATGATTTATGTAGCATTTGAGCCAGTATACTTATTCTTGTCACCAACAGTTTAGCATTACCTCACCTAATAAACTATCAAACAAGTGCCAATTACTTTTGGTAATTCCAATTTATGTATTTACAATTGCTTTCAGCTTTGCCCTGGCTCCCTGATGAGGACAGCTAGCAAAGGGACAATTTTAAAAATTTAATAAATAATCTTGGTGATGATTTGCTGGATCCTACCCTGGAAATGTACTAAGCACCTCAGGGATAACATTATATTCTGTGGGTCACCAATAAGCACAAAGAGGCAATCCATTACTAATTAGTTGCCTAGCGCTTCAAGAAAGTTAATGCGCCTTCGAAAGTGATTTGCTCCTATTGAGTAATTGATTTATTGACATTCTATGTCTGAGCATTTGTGAAGCCCTAGGTGCTAATTAGAATACATGTGCTGAAATAATCTTTACTGAAGTGCCAATGACCTTTATACATGGCCCCCCTTTAGACACAAGGCCTCTAAATTCAGTAATTTACAGCATGTTTCACTGTAGATGAAAGCATTTATGTTTCTGATGTGGGCTGTAAGGAAGGGTGATTTTTTTTTCCACAGGAAGGTGATGAGATATATAATGAAGAATTAGTCACTGAATGGTTCATTATTTAAAGAAAACTGTGGGACATCACTGAAGGGATAAAGGCTAAGATGGATGTATTTGTGAAACCATGATATTTTCTATCATCTGCTTTGTGTAGGCTGAGATAGTTACATCATTTAAATTAAGTTATCAAGTTAACACTATACAAGGAGGCTTCTCCTAGCCCCTCAGTGGGAAGTTAGGACTAGAGATTTCCACCATGACATGGTACCGACTATTTGCCTGGCATTGAACTTGTGCAAACACAAGTTAATCCTGAGCTGATTTCCTTTTATTTTTCTCGGTCTGTTGAGGAAGGACTCTCTCCTGGGCCTGGCAGTTACATGAGCTTCATAATGAGGGATGAAGTAACTGAAGGCAATTAGATACAGCCTACTTTCCTGGTATGAATTCACTTAAATCACAGGTTGATTCAGAGGATCTTCTGTTCTCTGATGTGTGTAGAGTGACAAATGGAAAAAGAAATCCATGTTCTTCGAGCCAAAAAAGACAAGAGTCAAAGTGCTGTGATCAAAAGTTCATGATACTTAAAAGCATTTTTTTTCAAATCATTGGCCTCAGAAACAGGAGCTATAGAGTTGCATATGTGGTTCCTGGACTGTAAGCATTACTTAGGCATTGATTTGAAATGGGAGTTCTCAGGCTTCATCCTGGATCTACTGAGTCAGATTCCCTGTGTGTGTAGCCAGAAATCTATCTTCTAACTAGCTAACAAGAGATTCTGATGGACACTTATGTTTGAGAACCAGAATTTGTTCTTAGAGTTGGAAAGAAACTACATACATACACACACACACACACACACACACACACACACACACACACACACACACACACATCTCAAGCAAGGGACTACCTCATCCTACCCCTTTTATCTTTATCTTTTCCATGTTATTTCAAATACTGCACACAATAAAAATATACCATCCAAAAAGATCTTCAAATAAAAATGAAAACTCTCCTTTCCTTCGGCTTCAGTTCCTAGCCTTCAGAGTCAAACATTTCAAAGTAATTCCTTTTAAAAATGTTTGATTCTGCATTTCGTAGAATTGTGTTAGATAATAAGTATATAATTGTATCCCTTGATTTATTAGCCTTATCGATAATATGTTAATGGTCTGCTCAAAAAGATGAGGAATTTGGCTCATTTACACTGTCTGATGTCACTTGATTTTGTTCTATTATTGTTTTCATATAATCTAGATTTATATGATTTTATTTTTAACTATAATTCTTTGGATTTGCCTTCAGATTGATTCTGAAATATTAAAACAAAGTAGCACTTGCAGTATTAGATTTAGGTAAATATTACTCACTTCAGGGGCTACCTCTGTTAGGAATTTGAGAAGATTTTATAAGCAACAATTTTCACTGCTTTTGAACCAAAGTCAACCACTGTCATTTCTTCTGTCTTAAGTTTTCCTATATAGCATTCTTTTTTTGGCTAGCATAAATTTTGTAAGGCATTTTTCATACATATGTATACAAATTATTTGCATTTTTTCATGTCTGAAAATGTATTTTATTCTACTTGTAGTAGGTTAAGCAGAAATTATAATTTCCTGATCACTTTCCCTCAGAATTTTAAAAGCAGCATTTCACTGTTTCTCAAAGTCATTTCCCTTTTTATCCTTGAAGTTCTGAGGTTGTAATAATCTACCTCTTTCACTGTTTCTTCCTCTTTAATTCTTCTCCCAAGGGTAACAGTTATCTCTGCCACATGTATCCTTCTAAAATCCTTTTATGACTATACTACTAAATACACATACACCAACAAACACTGTCTTCTATATTCTTTCACTGCACACCTTATGGTTTTAAAAGTATTAGTATTTTTCTTAGCGATCATTATATTTTGGATAATCTTTCCAGATCATTACTTGAAAGACTACCCTATTATTATAGCTGGATAACATTGTTTTCTATGTATGTGACTTAATTTATTTGATGAATTCCACTAAACCCATCAAGGGGTTACCATCTTCTGTAAGCATAAACAATACCAGAGTAAATAAGCATACACAGATGTCTGTAGAAAAAATTTCTCAACATCATGCTGCTGTTTCAGCAGGCATGCAAATTTGTCATTTTGATAAATAGCATCATCTTATCTCCATGAAGATTAGCTAGTGCTTATCTTATGCTGTTAACCCTTCTATACCTTAGGAGTCTTAGCCTTCCCAGTGCTTTATACATATTATTAATTCATCACAAAACTCTATTATTATTTCTACTCGATAGATGAGAGTGAACTTAGGTAGGGAACCAGTAAGCAAATAGATAGGCAATGCTACTATAAACTCTCAGATCCCTCCTTTTAGCCGCCATCTTGTATTACTTCTCACTCTCAGGAAATAACACGGTTTGGTTTCTTTGTTGCTCACCTGCAACAGTGGATTGCTATATCTACCTCTCAATTATGCCATAGGACTAAAATGCTTTGCGTATGTAGCATTCCATAAATTCTAGTCCTGATATTTTAGACTTGGAATTCCTAGTTTCTCTATCTGCAAGCAGATCCTCCCATTGAAATGTCAATATTCAATCATTCGAAGAGAATTTTTTATTGATATCATGCCATCGAATGCATCATGTCTCAATTTCACTACTCTCACTGATACCAATGCTATCTACAGCTCCAACATTCTCGCTCTGTCATAACGCCTTCATATATTTCTTTATGTATTTTAGTACTTTGCATCTCTGTATGTCAACATTTTAATCTTTAGTGATTATTGTCTTCCAAACTTCGATGAGGTAATTTCTTTAAGACAAAGCAATTTACTTTATTAGACTTGTAATGTGCAGTGAGAAGAACACTGAGATCCCTTCTGGTGTCTGGAAAATGTGTCCATTTTATTTCTTAGAGAAATGACAGATGCTGAGTGTCTATCTCTTTAATTTACATCTAGGGCACCCACAGAGTGGGGAAGAAGGTCAGCTGAAGAGTAACTGAAGTGATTCAGAGATTGTTCCCATGTTCTTGCTGCTTGCCTTTGCCAAGAGCTGGATACTGTACCACCATTCATTTCAGCTTGATAGGACTTTGAGAGAATGGATAAGGGTATTTATGGATCTATTCCACCTCAGGTCCATTTGAGAGTAGTGTTCCACACAGTAATTCTCAATCCTATCTGTGCAACTAAATCACCCAAGAGCGTTTTATTTTGTTTTTAAATCTTGATGTTTAAAACTCTAGATGAATTCAATCTGAATCTCTGGCTTGGGCAACAGGCATCAAAGGTTTTTTTAAATTTTTTGTAAAATTTTTTGGTCTTGTTTTTGTAGCTCTCACGTGATTCTACTGCTCAGTGAAGATTGAGAGTCACAGCTCTAATTTCTTTGGCCCTGTCAAATTTAATATGACGTTGAGATGTTCCAGGAAAATATTAACAATGATGACTAATAGGTGTGGGGGGGATTGATTTGCAAATCTCCTGCAGAATATTGCTCAGTACTCACCTGCAAAGGACGAAGGGATGGGAAATGAGGTCTCCCTGTGATGCCTGCCAGTTAGAGGGCAATCTGGCAGCTGTAAAAACCTTCGTTTTAAATAAGGTCATTCAGAGTGCAAATGAATTAGCAGTGATCTTGGGGAAAAAAATCATCTTTTATTTCAACACATCATTTTCTGATCTTCTTGACACTTGTTCACTTCATATTATTTCAGCTGTCTTGACCTTATTTCTTGTTTGCTGTGGCTCTCTTTAGACCTCTTTTCTTTCATCAGGGAGTGGGAGCCTGCTCATGAAGCTGGTCCTGATGTCTCTTATTCTTTGAGACCTGTCTTGGGCTGTCTTCCTAGCGTCATCTGCCAATTACAATTCTGGCCAGTTTCTTTAGTTATGAAAATATTGTATTGTAGGCCCTATGTCATTTAGGATGAAAGGTCAGATCCATTCGTGTTTTATAGTCCGTTGTGGATTGTAATGTTCTGCGACTGCTAATATTTAGATGTGAATCATACTACTTTTTAAATCTAATGACTTACTTTCTAAAGGTTTCTCAAGTACTTATCATCCTCCTCATCTCTGAGAAAGGCCTTTATGATCTCCAATGTAAATCAGTACCAGTCTTTTGACTGGTGTCTGAAATTCAGTCATCTACATGGTTAGCAGGGAAGTTGGTCTCGGATTTCTTTTTTCTATATTTTTAATGTCATTTCTTTCACTCCTTACCTTGTGCTTCATGCTTGCATGGCAGGGAAATTTACCTCACTTGGCCTTTCCCTTGTCCCTTCTGTGCGCAGATCCACTCAAGCATTGCTACCTCTTCCTGGCACTCTCAGAGGAGTAACCACTTCTGTGTTCAGAAAACACACTGCACAGATTCTCACAATTGCTCTCACCACACGATTTTAGTGAGTTATCTCCTGCACTGTGATTTACTTTATTTCCATAGTGCCTAAAGGTAGGTAATTAGGAAACTTGTTGGTGACTGAAAGTATGCATTTTAAAAATTGTGCCTATCTATATAGTGTTTTCTTTAAAGCTGGTGGTAAACCATTTCTCTTGGATCTTAGGAGGAAAAGGGACTACCTCCTTGCAATATATTTATTTTGCTACTAATAATATCTTATAGTTGGTTATAGTGACCACCAAGCTTAAAGTCCATTTCTCTGCCCAGGTATAAGCTTCTTAAGGGCAGGGACAATATCCATCATGACCATTATATTGTGCCCCTAGCTCCAGGTCTAGTACACGAAGAAAATTCAATCAATATTGAGAAGTAATGGATTCCATGCAAATTACAAACTATACTGGACAATAGCATAGGCCAAGAAAGTGACCATCTTAGATTGCATTCCTCAGAGCCTCAGAAAAAGATTAATAAGAAACCTATGCAACAGCAATAGTCACAAGACAATATGTTGGAAATAATTTGTACAACTTGGGGGGGATTGGAGATGGAGGGAAAGTGGGAGAAAAATGAGGGAGGGGGTAACAAGTTTGACCAGAAATGTACTTATTGCCTTACTTATGTAACTATAACCCCTCTGTACATCACCTTGACAATAAAAAAGAAAGCAATGTAGCATGAATTCTTCCTATGAGAAGCCAACAGGGAAGCAGAACAAGGAAAGGAAGAGCTAAAGCAAGTGATGCTATTAAGTAATGCAACACAGGCAAAGTTCTGTAAATAGTACAGGTACACTTCAGAGTAGTTTAATCAATGGTCAAAGGATCTGGGTTTTTTTGTTGTTTTTTTGGCTTGTTCTGGGCCTTCAATTCAGGGCCTGGGTGTTGTCCCTAAGATCCTTTTGCTCAAGGCTAGTATTTTGCTACTTGAGCTACAGCACCTCTTCTGGCTTTTTCTGTGATTAATTGGGCATAAGAGTCTCACCAACTTTTCTGCCCAGGCTGCCCTTGAACCATGATCCTCAGATGTCAGTCTCCTGAATAACTAGGATTACAGGCGTGAGCCCCCGTGCCCTGCTGGGACCTGGGATATTTGTCCTCTCTATAAGTCAGGTATAGATTTGGGATGGTGTATAGGGATGCAAATTCTCAGGTACTTCTGGGTTTCTCTGCATATAGACCAAGCAAAGTCTGAGAGATGAGGGCAGCTGGCCAACAAGGACACACAGGTGCTTGTTGTTGAGAAGGAAAGCACTCCCACAAGGAGCAGGTGTGAGTAAAAATGGTACGAGCACAATCTGTCAACACATGCTATAATGATCATTGTCTAAATCTAGATATGGAAATTTCATCCTGTACTTTAAATCATTTGTGTCATCCAGTGACGACTCAAAGACCTCTCCTACAAAACCAAATGACTGATTCAGTTTGGAGCAGGAAGAGTTGACAGGAGGGAGACAAAATGTAATCAAAGGCATTCTGAACATGGTAAAATTGTCACATTTCTTTTCTTTGAAACCAGGCCCTTTTACATAGGTTCATGGAATCATGGGAGCACCCAAGATAATGCAATTGAAATTTGGAAATAAAGGACTCAACTCTTCTCTTGGCAAGTAAAATCTTCTGGCTTAGACCAAGAAGACAACGTGGCATATATAATCTCTTGGGAACCCATAAGGTATACGGAAATCTAATACCATCATTTATTGCAGGCAATTTAACTCCCTAGGGTGTGCTAGTCCCAAATAATGTGCCTTGAGGGTCAGAAAGCAAGGAATCCAAAGGAAGTAGTTACTACCTTTTTTCCTGGCTTTATTCAATGTCCCAGGGAAAGCTGATATTCTTGTTTCCCAGAAGAGGGCTTTCAGAAAGGATGTTCTGGGAGAACCTCTAATATATGAAGTTGAAAGCCACTTAGTGGACCATTTGCTAATCTTTCTCCCACCAGAATGGGCAAACTGCATTATAAAGGTATAATTCAGCAAATTGGGTTTTGTAGACTCCCTGTTACCCATCTGCAAACCTCAGAGATAGGAGTGATACAAAAGAAGAGTTGGCGTTTGCCTCTACAATACAGGTGAATGGTTGTGTGGTTAAACTCTCATGTGGATTGGACTGCAGTCTATTTTCATAGGAGCTATTTTTCTTCCCTTTCCATTTTATTTGTATTGTTATTGTAGAGGTGATTTACAGAGGGGTTAGAGTTACATGAATCAGGTAATGAGTACATTTCTTTTTGAACCATGTCTCCCCTTCCCTCACTCTCTCTCTGTTTTTCCCTCCTGTCCTCACTCACAAGATGTACAGTTCATTTTCTACATAGTGTCTAGTGAATACCACAGTTAAATTTGTTCACTCTTTGTTCTATCTTTTCTGTGCCCCTCTTACACTCCCAAATACAAACAAAAGGAACAGAAAACAAAAACAGCAACAACAGCAACTAAAAATATTTCTTGTTTCCATTTCTTGGAGTTCATGTCATAAAATATTATTTTTTATGATCATCTGCACATAGCTATTGAGCCTTGGTCAACCACTCACATGCATGTCCTCCTTTGGCCTCGGTGTGTGAATGTCAAGAGTCCTGTATAATTATCATGTCCCTGTGTGTGTGTGTGTGTGTGTGTGTGTGTGTGTGTACACTCTAATATAAGAGACTCCAATATAAGAGAAATTCTGCCTTATAACTGTGCCCTTTGATCAAGAAAATGTGATATATATACACAATGGAATTCTATGCCTCCATCAGAAAGAATGACATTGCCCCATTTTTTAGGAAATGGAAAGACCTGGAAAAAATTATATTAAGCGAAGTAAGCCAGGCCCAAAGAAACATAGGCCCCATGGTTTCCCTTATTTGCAATATCTAGTATATGTATGAGTCAAGCGGAAATATCAGATAATGTGATGTTAGGAAAATGAACCCTTAGATATGTATTTTAATGTTTTTTTCTTTCATGCATGTGTTTCTAATGCATTTATAAGATTATTTCTTTGTTGCTTTGTATGTCCCTCCCCCACAGTATAACCCCTGCTTTCACTATATTTGATGTCAGTATAACTTGTGGAGGAGATGGGGAAAAACCAGTTGTTTAAGGATACAGGTGGACCTGTTGCAACAATGAGAAGTACAAGTTGTCATGTCCAAAACGAGCTTTACAACGTCGGTGGGGGGGGGGGGGGGAGAAGGATTGGGACTGGGGGGGGGGATGGGGGAGGCTGGGAAGGGATGTGAAGGGTAAACAAAGGAGGAGGCTGCAATGCTTGGTAAGAAATGTATGCATTATCTTGCCCATGTAATTGTAACCCCTCTGTACAGTATGTTCACAAATAAAATAAAATATTAAAAAAAATAACTGTGCCCTTTGTACATCATGCCTGAGTTAATAGATGTTCATTATTCTTAGAAATTAAAACTTAAGGAAAGAAAACTGACCATATGCTACATATCATTTCTAGTTTCTTTAAATTCACTGACATCTAAACTCACACACTGGTTTTTAAAAAATCTATTTCCAGCAACATGGATCAAAGTGATGGAGCCATGTATACTTTACATGGAGAAGACTATTTTCCCTAGTGTCCCTACTCAGAAAAAAATGACTTATGGAGACAACAGAAGGACACTGAGGCCACCTGAAGTAGGGAGAGGTAAAAGGACATACCATGAGTCATGGATTTGGAAGAACTTGAGTACTTGCTTGCTAGTTTTCTCAGTTCTCTGGGTCAACTGGCCACACCACGACTCCTAAGACTGGGAACTATATTTCCAAGAATCTTCTTTCCTTCTTTTCCTAGCTTGTCTGAGATGTATTTCTGTGAAATTTAGGAGGAGGAGATAAAATAGAAGCTACAATATGGGGGATATTGTAGAGTTCAGATAAAGCAGCTTTGTGAAATACAATAGAATTTACTCATTTAATACCTTCACAGAGCTCTCTGTGAGCATCTGCTCTGGTGACAAGCACGTTGGATTCTTGTCATAGCCCTTGCTTCTCTAACTACTTGAATGCTTGTGATGAAATGTATAAACCTCCTATCCTCTTGCAACAACCCCTTCTAGCTTTACTGTCCACCTTCTCTCACATTCACATAAACCCTCATTTCTATGTTGTATTCTTGGCTGTTGTCATAGATCCAATGCCTCTGTTCTCTTAGATAAATCCAAGTTGGCCAAGAACTTATTGAATTTATCGAACTTCTAGTGTATTACAAAGTTAAAGCTGTTTTGATGGCTTTGTAAATGCTGTCCTTCCCACATTTTGTCACTTTCTCTTTTGCTGGGCTTGAAGTGCTACAGATTGGGTTCATTGAGAAACAAACCCTGAGATGGAGCTTAGTGGGCAGAATGTTTATTAAAAGTGACTGTAGGATCAACATCTTTAGAAGGGATGGGAAGAAAGCAAGCTGCAGGGTAACTGTGACCAACTGCATGGAGAATGGGACCCTTCATTGTTGTCCCAACTTGAGGCAATATGACTAGCTTTGTATTCTGGTACTGATCAGTCATTGGATATAAGTCATGACAAGAAAAAGCATAAACTCAGGCAAAGCATTCTTTTCATGTGAAATGGGCCCTAAAAGACTTGCCAGTCAGATGATGGTACGGCTGTACTTCCAAAAATTTGAACGAAGATCTGGGCAACACATGGCAGAGTTCACCCCAAGAAGTAACTTGGATTCTATTTTAAGTGTTAGTGTTAGAGCTGGGAGTTTAAAAGTAGAGTGGGATTTGTGGTAGAGGAAGAAATAGGCTTGATAGTTCCAAACCTAAACAGCTCTATCTGATTAAAGCATGAAGAGATATAGTCTCATTCTAGAAAGATAAGAGATGATTCTTGAAAGCACAGTCTGGATCCAGAGGTTAGCACATCTGTTATTAATTTGTCTAGCAGGGGTGGAGGGTGGGAGTGGGTAACTGGAGTAGAAGTCAAATCTTTCAAGAGACCAACCTAGAGCACTATACCAATCCTTATCAAATTCACTTCTTTTCCAAGAAGTACAGTAGGCACACAATCACTGTGCTTGGTGAATTCTCCCACATCCAATTGTTTCTTCAGCATAATCACTTACCTGTCCCTGACCCATTGGTTCTCAATGGAGCCAAAATATAGATATGGCTCCAATCAATGGCCCACATAGTCCTTTCCGAGCTTCTTTGATCATTAGAGATAGATTTCTTTTGTTTTTATCTTTTTGTTGACAACTGCCCTTATTTTATTTTTTGCTGGTCCTGCAGCTTGAACTTGGGTCGTAGGTGCTATCCCTGAGCCTCTTTCTGCTCAAAGTTAGTGTGGCTAGTGTTCTACCAGTTGAGCCACACTGCCACTTCTGGCTTTTTCTGAGTAATTTATTGGAGATAAGAGTCTCACGGACTTCCCAGCCTGGGCTGGCTTCGAACCATAATCCTTAGATCTCAGCCTCCTGAGTGGTTAGGATCACAGGTGTGAGCCATTGGCTCCCAGCTTGCTCTTTTTTGTTGTTGTAGTGGTACTGGGGCTTGAACTTGGGGTCTGGGCTCTTTTGCTCAAGGCTAGTGTTCTAGCACTTTGAGACACAGCACCACTTCCTTGCCTGTAGTTTTAATTAAGGATGTTGTTTTTTGACAGAATGCAGGAGGTCTTACTCTTTCCCTTGCTCTAAGCCTTGTCTATCTTCTCATTTTGCTTGTGACCTTGAACACAGATTATGTGATGTGATGGGGAAAAAAAACCATAAGCTTTGGACTTTGACACGGACTAGGATCCTGGAGTTCTAGTATTCCGAGCTTGTATACTTCCCTAATTAAGTTTCAGGTTTTTTTTTTTTGTAAAATTGGTAGAAATGTTACAATGATAATATAAAACAGGATATGTTAATGCCCATTTCCTTTTCTAACCTACAGTTTTAGAAATGTGCACTGAACTTGAGGCAATTGAATGGGAGAGGGCCTCCATTTTGGAGAATTACTGGCCCTAATGCTTTTGTCTCATTTTCCTCCTTCCCAATGGCCATTGCCAGAGCTCAGCTCTTTGTTCCCACTACAGCTCATATGACCAGTTCTCTGACATTAATTCTAGCTGCATCACTGAGCTGGCTTCATCTCCTAGTCTAGTCCTGTTAGCAGGATTACTTTAGCCATCTCCTCATGTTGTGTGATCAGTACCTGTAGACACAAGCAGCAATAACCCTGTAAATTAGACAAGGCACTACCAAACTAGCACTTCAAGGCTTGTGAAAGAAGAGAGAATATGTTTGTATTTCATGGCCACGTAGGCCATGATGGTTCTAATTGGCCCTCCTGAGTGTTCTTGAAAGCTAATGTTCTCCAGAGTACTGCAGAATTACAGTCTAATTTAATTTCCCCTCTGATCGGCTTACAGATCTTTATAAATGCAGTCTGGACAGATCAATGCTAATAGCCGCTGGTGTTTTGAAGCTAGACAAGTGGGAAAAACAAACTGGAGCTTTACTTTTTTTGTGGGCATGGTTTAGATTTCTTGAGTGCCTTTCAGAGGCTGCTGAAGCTGTAAATTAACCTTAGCCCCTTTCCACTTATATTAGTCAGAGGTCTCCAGAGGAACAGAAGCAATAGGTGATTGATTGGTTGGGTATAAGGAGTTGACTCATGTGATTATAGAGAAGGAGATTTTCCAAAATTTCTAGCTTGTAAGCTGAAGATCCAAGAGAGCCAATAGTATAATTTCCAGTTGAAGAGGTGGCAGGCTAAAGACCCAAGAACTTATTTTTTAGTTTGAGTCTTAAAGCAGGCAAAAATCAAGAAATCTCAGCCAGATGCTGGTGGCTCATACCTATAATCCAAGCTATTCAAGAGGCTGAGATCTGAAGATTATGGTTCAAAGCCAGCCCAGGCAAGAAAGTCTGTGAGACTCTTATTTCCAGTTAACTACCAGAAAACCGGAAGTGGTGCTGTAGCTCAAGTAGTAGAGTGCTGACCTTGAACTGAAGAGCTCAGGGACAGTGTGCAGTCCCAGAGTTCAAGACCCACAACTGACAAAAAAAAAAAAGAAAGAAAAAGAAAGAAATCTCAGGAAGCCCAAATAGTCAAGGAGGAATAGTTTTCTGTTCCTTCATCTTTTTGTTCTATTCAGGTCTTCAATTGATTAAATGGGCCCCACCACCACCCCACATTGGGAAAACAACTGCTTTACCAAGTCTACTGATTGCGATATTAATCTCATCCAGGAACGCTCTCACAAACACACTCAGAATAATATTTGATTGAGTAGCTCTACACTTTTTGGCTCAGTTTAATTGACACAAAATGAATCATCACACTGCATTACCTACATCTCAGTAAAGGCAATTGCTTATGGAAACTTTGGTCTCACAAGAGAAGAACTTTCCCTTACATTGTGGGTGGTTAAATGTAAGCTTGTATTTCCAATGTCCTTTTCTAATTAGAATTGAACCAGCAACATCATTTATGTTTGCAAGGATGACTAATGCTTTCCAATAGATTGGCAGGTTTGACTTCCCACTAGTCAATGTTGTTTTCCTGTTTCGATGCCTACTGTGGTGACTACGTATTGGTGGTAATTGGAAATAAATTAATTCATTCTCATCAGAACTATAAGCATCAGTGATTAGTTGGAGATATCTGTTAGCATAGCTTCAGTTGGAATTAGGACACTATATTGATGGCTCCCATCTTCACTTGCTCTCTATTCATGTCCTTGGCTCTGTGCCTTTGTTATTTTTTTCATTAAAGAGTCAGTGTATTTCTCTTTGATTCAGCTTGGTGGTCTGCCTTGTTTTGTCCAATATAATAAGTTGCATGAGTTTTGAGCCTGGACCTCAGGAGGCTTTGTATTTCTTGTAGCTGTCTTACACTTTTACCGTCACTGTGAGAAGGATATACTCAGACCATCTCATTGGTCCCAAGAGGTAGATGAGATGCATGCAATGGTTAGTTTAGTGCATTTTAGAGTAGAATCTTCAATGGCTTGCCAGCCAAACAGCAGCCAGCCTACAGCTATATGAACAAGCCCAGTCAATGTCAATTGATGCTTGACCTACCCATTATCATGTGACCCATAAGAACAAATGAATGTTGGGTTGTTTTTAGATCCTAAACTGGGACTCTTAACTCAGTACCTGACACTTTCACTCCAACCCCAATGAGTGTTGTTTTAAGCCAAGTTTGGGGTAATATGTTCTACAGCTATAGCTAATTCTATATTAGTTACTAAATTAGACTAATACTATATTAGATTCTGTACTTTAGAGGCAGGTCTTGAGTGTACAATGGTTACTTTTCTTTCTGTATTGCTTTCCTGAATCAGATTTGTGTGTATTATTCTACAGTTCTATCAATTGGGACACAGACTGCTGTTTAGTTAATAGCTTTGTTCTCTCTTGTCTGTGTGTGTGTGTGTGTGTGTGTGTGTGCGCGCGTATCTATGGGTCTGTCTCTTTTTCTCTTCCTTCCCTCCTGTATTCTGTTCCTCCTCTTCTTTGATTTTATTTTTTGACCACAAATGTGGTCCTATCCTTTCTTGCAGTTACTTGTTGCCATGTAATGATTTTTTAAATTTAATTTTATTGTCCAGGTGATGTACAGAGGGAATACAGTTACATAATAAGGTAGTGAGTATATTTCTTGTGGAACATTGTTACTCCCTCCCTTATTTTTCTCCCACTTCTCCTCCCTCTCCAATACACCCCCAAGTTGTAAAGTTCATTTCCAAAATATTGTCTTGTATCACTGTTGCATTGGTTTGCCCTTTGTCCTGTGTCTCACTGTAATGATTTTAAGTCAATATAATATGTTTCTCAACCAGGCCTGATGTCAAAAACCTCCCAGTATGACATCATTTCCTTATCTGACTGCATGGAGAATTGTCCCCTTGCTTAGAAGATGATCTTTTTCAATGAAAACTAAATTTTAGGAGCTCCAATCATTGAAATGTTAGGGTTCATGTGTTAGAGTATTATCTTTATTAATAAACCAGTTAAGCAGGTGTACATGGAAATTTTGCTTGTTTTTGTTTCCTTCCTCTATTTTCTTGTTGTATGTATGAACTTTGAGTGTTAAACCATACATTGGTATTCAATATGCTGATGGGGAAGGATTGGTCAAAATCCTGAAAAGACCCGGATTTTCTCACTTATGTGTTAAGTATGTTTGGGGCCCTAAATGTTATAGAATGTCAAGAACTCATGAGAAGATAAGAGATCTTACATAAGCATCTCTAAAATAGGGGGTGATCAGTAAGCTGATGCTTATGATAATTTTGTTGTTTGGTGGTTGAAAAGAGGACGAGGCTAAGGGATTTCAAGCTATAGCACTGTGAAAATGATGTTTGCAATTTGTATGTAAACTTTGTTCAAGCTGTACTACTACATTTGATCATATGGTAAGTCCAATATGAAAATATCAACACACTTTCCTAAGTCAATGCAAGGCAGCCTGGATTCTTTTTTCTTTAGACTTCTTCAAGATCTCAAAGTGTTTCTTAAAGGGGATTCTGTTTCTAGCTCAATCCCAGCAGCCTGGACATTCACTAGATTGTCACGAACAGGTGCATTTGGAAGATAAGCCCAGTAGTAGTTTATTTTTCTCTCTTCTATTTGGATGCTTCCCTTCAATGAAAATGGAAAATGTCCTCTGTTTTTATTAACAAAAGGCCTGTTTTTCTTGCCTTCCCCTCTGCCTTAGAAAATGCCAGACTTGTGGGAGGCAGTGGGAGGTCCAATTCAGTTCTAGGGTGGCTGGTCATTGGAGAGCCGTGAAAAGGAGTCTGAAAACCCAGCTTCCCAAAGAATCCCAGACAAAGCCTTTGCTTTGTTTTTTAAGCTACAGAGCTCAGTAATTTCTTTATGGAATACAGTAGCAATGGTTTCCAATTTGAACTAGCTTTCTAGGACCCTCAAAGCCAGGTTTCTGTGTGTGTATGTTGGTGATGCTCGTGGTGGGGCCCCCAACACTACAGTTAAAATAACCACAGGGAGAGGGAAAGGTTGTATTCTGGTTTATGGACTTGGGATAATGTTTTTATATCATTGAAAAGATTCATGTTCTGACCTACCAGAGTAATTACTTTCATTTTTAATGGCATTTATGAGCAGGATCAGGAAGATGCAGCTTACTGAAATCGTGATCATGTTTTTCCAGCACTTTATGATTTTCTTTTTTTCCAACTTAAAAAATTACCTTCAAGTAGTTGTCTGAAGGAGTTGCCATTCATGAGAGCAGTTTATGAATGCAGTAAGTACATCCTGATCAATGTCACCCCTTTCATGAGTCTCTACAATCCCTCCCAACCACATACCTTCCCCTCAATTTTGTTAATTTTTAATAGGCTATGCATTTGCATTCTTAGGCATTTTATAAGTGCAAATGTAAGTTTTGTGATTCTCCCAGCCCTTGAAAGTTTTTGTCACCTTTTACATATGAGAAAATGGAGGCTGGGGTATACAATAATTCATGGATAATGTTGGTGCTGAAACTTGAAATTCACATGTCTCCTCAGTTTACTTCTCTCTTTGTGGGAGGTATGGTATATGTATATTATTGAGCTGTATGAATTCAACATATGTTTCATATATTACTGAGCTGTTAACTAGCATCATGACCTTTTCATTATAACCCGTACTCATTGCCCCTGTCATACTGGATTAGCAATGCTGGGATTAGGAGGAATGATCATACAGCTGTTTCAAGCTTATGTTCTAAACCCAATGGATTAGCTATTGTTTATTTTCCTAATAAATATATTTCCTAGTTTATCACTATAAGCTAGGGATAAAGTAGTGTATTAGTTTCTCAGGGCTTCCATAACAAGGTACAACAAATTTTAATTTATTGTTTGACAGTTCTGAAGGCCAGAAGTGCAAGATATTGACAGAGTCATAATTCCTCTAAAGATGCTAAGGATAAATCTTTTTCAGGCATTTCTCCTAACTTTCCAGTGTTTCCTTGGCTTGTGGTAGTGTAACTCCGGTCTTTTTGAGTGTTCTTCTTGGGTGTCTGTCTTTTTGTAAGGACACAAGTCATATCGAGCTAGAAGCTCAGTTTACTTTAGTATGACTCTCTTAATAAATTGTATCTGCAATGACTATATTTTCAAATAAGGTTATGTTTTGAGGTGCTGAGTATCAAGGCTTCAACTTGTGAATCTGGAGTGAGGGAGCACTTCAACTCCTAACAGTATCAATCTCATTAGGCTACTCTGAAGATTAAATAAGATGGTGGCTGAAAGTCTTATGAGAATACCATGGAGTACCACAGTTCAAAAATTGTTGTTATTTAAATTTTAACTGGAAATAGCAGAAAGTGCCAAAGTTTTAGTCATTTTGAGTAAGCAAGCTGGCTGACATCTTTCTTCTCAGTCTTCACTACTTACCCTTTCTACTTATCTAAGTCAGTGAAAATAGGAA
Source organism: Dipodomys spectabilis (assembly GCF_019054845.1). Taxonomy (NCBI): domain Eukaryota; kingdom Metazoa; phylum Chordata; class Mammalia; order Rodentia; family Heteromyidae; genus Dipodomys; species Dipodomys spectabilis. Next base: position 4,301,357 of record NW_024871203.1, on the reverse strand, counting down.
TGTCCAGGGGCAATTGGACATAGAACACTATAGTAGGAAGCACCAAAGAGCAGAAAGGCTGCATGCCTTTGATTGTCTTTTTTTTTTTTTCTTTGAAAGAGACAAATACAACATGAAACTCACTTCAGACTGAGTGAATTGATTTCCCTTTGGCTCCCACTGTACATGACCTTGAGTGAATTAACCAACCACTAAAAGTTCTTCTAGGAAACCATAAGGCTGGGAAGAAACTTAAACAATAAATTTTGTTCCAATAAGCTTATGTGAGCTCACAGTCATATCAGCCTCATCACATGTGAATCAATTTTATTTCTAAGAAAGTCTATGCAGATTAATCTTGTATCCTCTCTTATGGTCAGGAAATAGTATAATTAATGTACATTCCTCAAGCATTAGTTTAAACTCATTTGTTTGTTTGTTCCCGGTTTACAAATAGAATAAATAGACATTGTAAATTGTATGTGGGTCTGCCAGGTAGATGAATGACTTGTTCTGCTTTTGGGGATGTCTACTTCCTCTCTTTTTGTACTGAAATTTATGTGTATGCCTGCCTTGCTTACCTTCATTTCCAGGGCTGAAATTTTCCTTTTTCCTTCAATATCATTTTCCCATCTTACCCACAGACAATCTCCATTGGTACACTGTACCAACATGTTCATCTAAACACTGGGTTTGAATAACTCATATCTGTTCTCCAAATCTCTTCTCAGATCCAAAACTCTAGAGTAATCACCTTTCCTCTTCTACTTTAGGCTTCTTCTTTCTTCTTCTTCCTCTTCTTCCTCTTCTTCCTCTTCTTCCTCTTCCTCTTCTTCCTCTTCTTCCTCTTCTTCCTCTTCTTCCTCTTCTTCCTCTTCTTTCTCTTCTTCCTCTTCCTCCTCTTCCTCCTCTTCCTCCTCTTCCTCCTCTTCCTCCTCTTCCTCTTCTTCCTCTTCTTCCTCTTCTTCTTCTTCTTCTTCTTCTTCTCCCTTCTCCCTTCTCCCTCCTCCTCCTCCTCCTCCTCCTCCTCCTCCTTCTCCTCCTTCACATTCTTCTTTCTGTTTTCCCTTTCTCTCATTTCCAAACTCAATGCAGTAGTCCAGAGCTTCATATTGCATTCAGCCAACTGCTCTTAGCTGTTTTCAAATTTCCCATACTCCTGCTGTTGCCTCCACAACAGAAACAAAATGTCTCTTAATTTGGTATCCTGGCTCCTATTATTACAAACTTGATATGATTCTGAATTGTCATGTTCAAATTTCCAAAGGTGATATTACCTAAACTCCCCACACCAACAAAACAATCTGACTCAGCCTTTGAGTTCAATAATTAAGGCAAATATTTGTTTATCATCTTCAGTATCACAGGCTCTGTGTTAAAGCCTAGGGAGGAGGTTGATGAAAAAAGCATCATCCTAGCTTTTGAACATGTGTTTCATTTATTCTCCCATTGAAGCCAATTCAAATGCCATTGCCCACAGCAGAAATCACCTTTCTCCTTCTCTTAAGAGACTGTATCGCTCAACTCTCTCTATTTCTTTCTTGAAATTTCCTTGAGCTTACTTGCTTGGCTTAGATTACTTCAGACATGGCTGGCCCCTATTCATAAAATGTCTTGTCTCTGTAAGCATCACTACACATGGATTCAACTATTTGTTTCATCTCCACAATTACCAACTCAACTATCATAAAAGAAGCCAGTTGCCTAAAATGCCCTATCAGTAATGTGCCTTTTACCTTTTGAGATGAAATTGTCTAGTCAAGAGACAGAAACCACATTAGTTATTTCAGCAGAGAGAACATCATGTAATGAATTCTTGGCCCGGTATTGGAGATTCAGAAAGGCAAAATGGGGACACTGAGATAATTTCGAAATAACTGCTAGAAGCTATTGCTACCACAAAGATACAGGGTATCCCACAGGGAAGAGCTTGGAATGGTTAAAAATAACCCTGAGGACAGGGCACTGCTCAGTGGGTAGTAAGACCTCTGAAGGAGCAACTGTCACTGCCATGGTGAAGAAACATCGATGAAATGACGCCAACAAAAACAGTGAGCCAATGGGGGATGAGCAAGTCTTTTCTGTTGCTTGCATCCACACAGCCTCCCTGCTGTGCCTGCTGTTGGCAGGGTTAACAGGAGAGCACCTGGCAAAGAGAAATGTAGTGGCCCAGGTCCCAGGAGAGAGAGAGAGAGGGAGAGAGAGAGAGAGAGAGAGAGAGAGAGAGAGAGAGAGAGAGAGAGAGAGAGCGAGCACGAGAGAGCGCTAAACTAAACAGATCACTTGGCCAATGTCGTCTGTTTTTGTTTGTTTTGAGACATGATCTTATTATGTAGCCCAAGGTAGCCTGCAACTGTGTAGCTCAGGATGATTTTGAATTCACAATCCTCCTGCCTCAGCTTCCGAAGTACTAGAATTACAGGTGTGTTCTACCAGGCCAGGAGCAGAAATCTAAATTTTCCAGATGCTTTAACTGAATCTTACATGCCATCCTTGACCTTAAAATTTTTTGTTCTATGGCTGGGAAGGTAGCTCAGTGGTAGAGTGCTTGCCTTGCATGCATGAGGCCCTGAGTTTGATTCCTCAGCACCACATAAGCAGAAAAAGCCAGATTTGGCACTGTGGCTCAAGTGGTAGAGCACTAGCCTTGAGCTGAAGGGCTGAGGGACAGCGCCCAGGCCCAGAGTTCAGGCCCCATGACTGACCAAAAAAAAAAAAAAAAACAATTTGTTATACTTATAATCTGAATTGAACAACTGTTGAATTGAACGATTTTGTATAACTAAAGATAAGAAAAAACAATTAAATAAATAAAATTTTATGAAAGCAAAAAACAAAGGATTTGTGTACAATTTACTCCCCTGCATTCATGATGTTTGTACTCTTTTTAGAGAATGAAAATCGGCATCTAGAAAGAAACTTACAGAATTTGTTAATGGGGTTTACCTGAGTTTTCTTAAGCAGAAGCAGTTGCAGGAAGGGGGAATTGTGACAAGTTTAAGCTTAGTTACTATGTTGCACTGTACTTATATTGTTGTCCCAGGTGAGATTGGATGAGTCTGATATCATGCTGCATCTTTGATCCTAGGACCAGATTTCTTTTCTTTCCTTTTCTTTTTTCTTTTCTTTTCTTTTCCTCTCTGTCTGTCTGTCTGTCTGTCTGTCTGTCTCCCTCTCCCTCTCCCTCTCCCTCTCCCTCTCCCTCTCCCTCTCCCTCTCCCTCTCTCTCTTTTGGGGGGTCAGTCATGGGGCTTGAACTATAGCATGGGAACTGCCCCTGCCTCTTTTGCTCAAAGCTAGTGCTCTACCACTTTGAGCCACAGTGCCACTTCTGGTGGTCTGGTGGTTAATTGGAGATAAGAGTGTCATGGACTTTCTTGCCAGGCTGGCTTTAAAGCGTGGTCCTCAGATCTCAGCCTCCTGAGTAGCTAGGATTACAGGCGTGAGCCACGAGCATCTGGCAAGACCAGATATCTTAAGCCAAGCAACAAATAGAAAAATATTTTTTTTCTGCTGAGTCAAAAGTAGCTGTTAGAGAATCTCACTGAGACTTAATTTGGTGGAAAACCTTTTCATCTTTATGCTGTGGGTTGAGGGGAGGTGATGATTGTTTATTCTTTGTAATTTGTTCCATTTCTGGTTGTGCTCTGTGCAGAATATTGCAGCTTTCAATTATATATGTAGGAGGTCTTCAGATTCTTTTTGAAAGGCTTTTCTCTTACTACAAAAGGGGATACATGTTCATTGTAGATAATTTACACAACATAGTCAAGTGAAAAGGAAAGAATAAAAATCACCTGTAATTCTGCTTCCCAGAGATAACTACCATTAATATTGTGGATATTGTTATATCATTCCATATGTATATGAATACATTTATACACATGTCTATACTTTTATGTATGCCCAACACTTTAAAATCTATGTGTGAAAGAAATATATGTACATTAAGAAAGGGGATAATTGCTACTCATTTTATAATCTTCTATTTAATAACCACTTAGTGTCTATATCAACATTTCTAAGTTAAGTGTTATTCTCCCAGTTACCCCAGTTACATTCCTCTGGCTTCTGGCTGCAAGATTGAAATGATCACACACACTAGTCATGTCTATTCTTTAGTTACTTACAAAGATTTGCTTCACAATAAAAAAAGATTTGCTTCAATAATTATCTACACATCTTAACTATGATCTGACATTTGGAGAATCAAGAAATATGTAGATGGTTGAGTTTTCCAAAGCACAGAAACATTACAATTTAAATTGGTCTCATACTTTTATTCATCAAGATTCTAATTGTCATGAGGATTTTGCTACTTACTAGGTCTAATCAAGCAGTGACCAGTTTTGATACATCTTCTAATAAGCTTACCCCTTGCTTGAGATTCATTGTAGTTCTCTGTATACAGAATTTTGTTTCCAGTATTCTCCTTAGCTATATAGAACAGACACTGAAGCTAATTATTCAAAACAAGAAAAGGAAACAGGTAAAATTAATTATATTGTCATTTCAATATGTCATCAAAATGAAGAAATTATTATTGAGATACTTTATATTCTTAATTTTTCATATTGAGCTCTTAAACACTGGTATTTTTAAGCTTATAACACATCTCAATTTGTGGTCTGAGTGGATATACTTGATCTGAATTTAGATTTTATAAAATGTTCAGTTGAAAAAATTTGACTCACATGTTCCAAATATACTTAAAAGCTTTCTAATAACTAATCAAATACCAAAAAAATCTTTCTTTAGTATTTACATCCACATTGACAAAATGGATTTATTGTTTTTAGAATTGTTGACTTGATTTTGAATACAAAGCATATCTGTTTCAAAAATCTATCTATAGGAGTATGGGAAGGAATTGGAAGGGGAAACAACGAGGAGGCAACAATGCTTGATAAGAAATGTACTTGTTATCTTGCCCATGTAATTGTAACTCCTCTGTACGGTATTCTCACAATAAAAAAAAAAATCTATCTATGCTTAAGTAAACTCACTAAATCTTGTGTCAACTCACTATGAATAGTTCTGAGGAATAGTGCATAAACTAAAAACTAGCTGTTATCAAAATAAAAAATGAGTTTTTCAAGTGTTTTAGTAGTTATAATTTTCAGTTAACTTACATGATGTTGTCAGACAGAAGTTAAATATTTTTCATATTACTATACCTGTCTAGGTTACAAACAAATTTTTCTTTTTCCTTTGGTCCTCCAATTAGGTTATGCTTTAACATCATTATTCATCAGGGAAATGCAAATCAAAGCCGCAAAACACCAGTCCATGCTTACTAAGACAAGGTGTATTAAGAATGACAGATTACAACAATTTTGGCAAAGATAAGAGAAATTTGTGCTCTCAAATACTGCTATAAGAATGCAAAAGTATGCAATCCCTTTGGGAAAGAGTTGTACAGTTCTTTATGACATAAAATTGCCATATTAATCATTTTGTTTGTACAATATACATAAGAAGTGAAAATATCTGTACAAAAGCTTGTATTTTTGTAATTATTTATAAATATTTTAATAATCTTATTTGTAATAGCCTCAAAGTAGAAACAGCACAAATCTCAGCAAGTGATGAATACAAAAAATTAAAATCTGTCCATACAATGGAATATTATTTAGCAATAAAAAGGAATAAAGCACTATTAAATGCTATAACATAGATGAACTTTAAGAACATTTAGAGAATTGAAAGGACTCTGTAACCAAGAACTACATGTTCTAAGAAATGTCTTGAATAGATAAATCCATTGGAATATGGATTTGTGGCTGACAGAAGCTCATGGGAGGAGAAAGTTGGGAGAAAATATGGAGTTACCACTAAATGAATGTAGGGTTTCTTTGGGGATAATAACAATGTTCTGAAATGAGACTGTGGGGATGACTATACAATTCTGTAAAACCAAAAAAACCCAAACCAAAAACAAAAACCTTTTTCAGTGCTAAAAAGCCATTAAATCAACCCCGTTAAGCAGATAAATTATATATTATATGAATTATGTCTCTAATAAAGCTCATGTGAAAAGCTTAGTTTACCCATTTGCAGCATGGTATCAGTGAAAAATGTCCATTTTTGCTTTGGATTATTAGGTACTTGGCAAGTACTTCTTCTGCTTTAAGAATATCTTGAATTTGATTTAAAAGTATTACACAATAATTTACCATAGCTAAGATATGGAACCAACCCAGATGCCCCTCAGTAGATGAATGGATCAAGAAAATGTGTTATATATACACAATGGAATTCTATGCCTCCATCAGAAAGAATGACATTGCCCCATTTGTTAGGAAATGGAAAAACTTGGAAAAAATTATATTAAGTGAAGTAAGCCAGGCCCAAAGAAACATAGGTCCTATGGTTTCCCTTATTTGCAATATCTAGTATATGTATGAGTCAAGCGGAAAAGGTCAGATAATGTGATGTCAGGAAAATGAACCCTTAGATATGTATTTTAATGTTTTTTCTTTCATGCATGTGTTTCTAACGCATTTATAAGATTAGCTCTTTGTTGCTTTGTATGTCCCTCCCCCACAGCATAACCCCTGCTTTCACTATATTTGATGTCAGTATAACTTGTGGAGGAGATGGGGAAAAACCAGTTGTTTAAGGATACAGGTGGACCTGTTGCAACAATGAGAAGTACAAGTTGTCATGTCCAAAATGAGCTTTACAACGCCGGGGTGGGGGGGGGGGAAAGGGGAGGAAAGGAGAAGGATTGAGATTGGGGGGGAGGGGGGAGGCTGGGAAGGGAGGTGAAGGGTAAACAAAGGAGGAGGCTGCAATGCTTGGTAAGAAATGTATGCATTATCCTGCCCATGTAATTGTAACCCCTCTGTACAGTATGTTCACAAATAAAATAAAATTAAATTAAAAAAATTATACAATAAATCTTTGGAAAACTCTTCCACAGCTCAGCCACTAAGCATTGGCAAAGAACAGAAGATCATTGTTTTCTATTTTTGTCAACAGTTCCATAAACTGATGATGATTCATAGCATTTGCATGTGGACAGAATAATTTTAATAACTGTATCCATGACACTTTTCCTCAGGTTGCTTGTGAAAATCAAGTGCAAATATTTTCAATATGTAATATACAGCGGAACCTGGCAGTAAGGAAAACATCAGTTTTTAGTTTAAAAATCAAGCAATCCATATTTGTGAAACTAACATGGCTAGAGATTATGAGCTATTATGATTAAAAACTAATTTTGTTCCCATCTACCTGAAATTACTTTTTGACAGATATAAAAAGTCAAAAAATCACTGTCATACATTTGATTATTAGGTCACTAATTGACACTATTTCTCTGTAAATTTATAAGCCCTTTTAGACAAAATGTACTCAACGCATTAATTGGGCAATAGCATTTAAATTGATTACTCATCTAAAGCTACAAGAAAGAAAATTGATTCAATTTTTGAATAATTGGTTTCTGAAATTGCTAGAAATATCTTGATATTCCATAGGTAATTGTTGGGTGGTATTAACAATCTTTTTTTTTTTTTTTTTTCTTTTGCAAATTATCAATTCAATTACTTTCCTTCAAATTTTCTCTTTTTTAAATTTAATTTTTTGTGAAGGTGATGTACAAAGAAGTACATTTACATATGTAAGGTAATGACTACATTTCTTGTTGAACATTTTTACCCCATCCCTTGTTTTTCTCCCACTTTCCCTCCCCCTTCAGCCCCGCCCCCAAGTTGAAAAGTTCATTTCCAACATCTTGTGAGTATCAGGTTGCATTGGTTCCCCCTTTGTCCTTTGTCTCGCCATTTTGTTGTTCCCCTTCCCTTCCTCAATTCAGATAAACGTATATGCAACACATAGGGTAACACAACTTGCACAACTGAAATAATAAATTAAAAAATAATTGCTCTATCTAAACATGATTTTCTATTTTTTGTGTGCTGGTCCTGGGGCTTACACTCAGGACCTGGGTGCTGTCCTAAGCTGCTTTGCTCAAGGCTAGCACTCTACCACTTGAGCCACAGCTCTACTTCCAGCTATTTTGGTAGTTAATTGGAGACAAGAGTCTCATTATGTTTTTTTGCTTTGAGTCATGATCCTCAGATCTTACCCTCCAGAGTAGCTAGGATTACAGGTGCCCAACTAGTTTTCATTTTTATGTAACACACTTTGGGCTGGCTAAAGATTTAAGTCAGAAAAAAGTGGGAGACATTTCTTGTTAATTTTAGGTGGTCAATTTCATTGATTTTTTTTTCCTATTGGTAACAAAACATTTTATCAAATTTACTATGTACTTGCTAAAAACTATGCCCTGCCCCCAGGTTTGCTAAGTAGCTCAGGTTGGTCTTGAGCTCACAATCTTTCTGCTTCAATCTCCTGAGTGCTCATATTACAAGTGTGAACTACCACACTGGTCTTGAAAATGTCTCTTACTATTACTTCCACTTTACCGCTTTTCTTAAAATTTGCACTACTGATGCAAATTATAATTTCCATTCAGGGTGAAATTTGACATACCTTCTTACAATTTTCTTCTTTCCTATTCTGGCTGCAGTAATAGATTTTCTCTCAATTTGCATTTTCTTTCAATTTGTTGTCAGCTGTATGCCTTCACTTTAAACTTAAAACTTCATAATTTTTTCTAAAATTATAAAAATAATTTATAATTAAAAGAAGTGTTTCAATTTCATCTGTAATTATAATTTACATGGGCATCACTGTAACTTGTACTGTGTGCATAAAATATTCAAATATGCACCACAACTGGTATAATTAAGCTGATTCAATCCATCGACACCAATTAGATTGGTGATGAGTTAATGTGAAACACATTCCCACTACATGAACTTCACAACAGTAATGGCTTATATGATGCATGGGTGAATTAAAAATGTCATACTTTGCCTCATTGCTAGCTGTTACTTAAAAATGTCTTGGTTTGTCTTTTAGCCCTTAGATTGGGTATGACTTCCTGTGTGACGTTTTCTCTGATGCTTTTATTCTGTTGCACCATTCAAACTACTTAAATATTGCAAGAGAGCCAGACTTTGGTGGCTCATGCCTGTAATCCTAGCTACTCAGGAGGCTAAGATCTGAGGATAGAGGTTCAAAGCCAGGCTGGGCAGGAAAGTCCTTGTGAGACACTTATCTCCAATTAATCAGTCAAAAACTGGAAATGGTGTTGTGGCTCAAGGTGGTAGACCTCTAGCTTTGAGCAAAAAGAGCTCAGGGACAGTAACCAGGCCCTGAGGTCAACCTCTATGATCAACAAAAATATAGGAATTTAAAATTAATTTTAATATCTGTAGAATTAAACACTGTATGAGGAACCCTGGAAGTATACAATAAATGGTTGTTAAATGATGGAACAAATAGGAACATTTTATTGGCAAATATCTGTACAAAAGGGTTACATTGTGATGTCATGCATACATAGAATGAGAGCACATACTTTAATCAACTCCATTTGAAGCAATGTCAAGTATTATTGTTTAATCAGAGCAGCCACTGTAATCATGGACATCCCATGCTATGCAGGAAGAAAATGATTGATGATGATGATGAGGATGATGAGGAGGAGGATGACGATGAAGACATGATGATGATGATTATTGGCAATACTGGAGGCTTCAGCTCAGGTCTTCACATTTGCTAGATGGGTATGATAATACTGAGCTATGTCTCCAGTTGTTCTTTTCACTGAAAAGACCTGAGCCATGATCTATCTTCTTTTAGGCTTCTTGTTATTGCTGGATTCACGGATACACACCACTGAACCTAAGTTTCCTCCACAGAGATGGAGTCTCATGGACTTTTTTTCCTGGGCTGGTCTGGTACTACAATTCACACAACCTTAGCTTCCTACGTATCTTGGAATGACAAGAATATGCTGCAGAGCCTAGGTATTTATTGAGAAAGGGCCTCATGAACTTTTTCTGCCCAGGCTGACCTTGAACCATGATCCTTTTGTTCTCATCCTTCCAGCTGGCTAGGATCACAAGCTTGATACCTATCACTCAAGTATTATTTTTTAAATTTATTTTTCAATGATTTATAACTGTATTTATGGAATTCAGCGTGACAGTTTCTATACATGTATACAATTTGTAATGAGCGGATCAAGATAATGTGTATTTACATACGTGTAAAGTTTGATCATTGTACTTGAGCTTATGAAATCCTGTCATCTAGTTCATTATAAAATGTATGTTATTATAAACTATAATTCTACTGTATGGTGAAAAACTAGAACGTATTTCTCCAATCTGAGTGTCTTTTGGTATCATCCAATCTCTCTATACCTTCACCCAATTACCCTTTCTAACCTCTAGTAATCACTGTTTTACTTTCTTTCAGTTTAAGACCAATTTTTAGCTTCCACAATCTTTGCAATTTCTATGCCTGGCTTTCTTCACTTAACACAATACCTCTAGTTCCATCCATTTTGAAGCAAATAGCAAGATATAATCTTTTTTATGGCTGAGTAATATTCTGCTGTCCCTGTATAGCATATTTTTTGTCCATTCATCTACAGGTGAGCACCTTAGTTGATTCCTTATCTTGGATGTTAGTGCTGCAGTAGTCACAGAGTATAACTAGCTATCTCTTTGATATGCTGCTTTCATTTCCTTCAGACATTTACTCCAAAGTGGATCATATGGTATGTGTATTTTCTTACATTTTTCTTTTTTATATTTAAGTAGTCGTATGAGGAGGTTTCATTCAACACATCAACTTATGAGTACATCTTGATCAATGTCACCACTTACATCGTATGGTATGTCTATTTTTAGATTTTAAGGCACCTTTCTATTTTTCCACAATAGCTGTATTAAAGTAGTTCCCACCAACAGTGTGTTAGAGTTCCCATGAAAGGAAATTCTTGATATAGTAGACCAAGTGAAGGAATTTTCCCCTATAGGATTGATTTTCCTCACTCCATACAGTGTTATTGAGATCTGTAAGCTTTCTGCCTCCATGTACGAAGCTGTTAATGAAGAAACGAAAGATGGAATTTCTGTACATCTTATGTGCCAAGGCTTTGCTCTCTGATGCCTTGTTAGAGAGAAAAACGAATGTATCTGTACTTTTTGATAGAACTCCTTACTTGTAGTATAAATTCTTTTTTAAAAAGACTAAAAGCAATAGAAATTTAGTTTTCACTTCATAAATATGACAAATGGGGCTTAAGTAGTAGAGTACCTGCCTAGCAAGTTCAAGGCCCTGGTTTTAAACCCAGTACCACCCAAAACAATAAAACAAAAATGAAATGGTAAAGCACAACAGCAACATCTAACAGCACACAATTCCTGTGTCCTCTGTGTACTTTTGTTACCCTACCCATCACTGTATTTTTTTTTTTTTTTTTTTGTCGGTCGTGGAGCCTGAACTCTGGTCTGGGCGCTGTCCCTCAGCTCTTCAGCTTAAGGCTAGCGCTCTACCACTTGAGCCACAGCACCACTTCCTGCTTTTTCTGCTTATGTGGTGCTGAGGAATCAAACCCAGGGCCTTATGCATGCAAGGCACTCTACCACTGAGCCACCTTCCAAGCTCCATCACTGTATTTCAACTGGAGTCATAAACTGTAATAATTTCTTTAGCAAGAATCTCACTTTTGGACTTCCTCTGTGTCCTTTGCATTGAAGTTGGAAGATAGCTTGATTCACAAGGATGTATTTGGTTATACTGGTTGAGGTATTTTCCATAGAAAATCAGCCTGATTCTACCAATTTGAATTTCCAGATCTGAACTGTTGTAGCTGTAGCTTCTACATAATAAAAATGAAGACTTTCTCTAGACTGCGATGGATTATGAAGCAGCTTCATTTTCCACGTCTGTAGTCATTGAGGGCTTCTAAAATGTCTGTGGGTGTTACAGCTTCTGTTTTCTAATGGTAGAGAAGAGAATGTTTTCTTTCTTCAGAATTAGCTTTTGTGGAGGCTTTCAAATCCTTATTTTTGAATAGATTAGAGAGAAAACTTCTCACCCCATATGCTTTCTCAAGAAGTCTTGCCTTTCACTGTGATTGGCATCACCTACCTGTCTAATTCTAGCTAACTTCCTATCCTTTGGTGTGTCTCATTCGTTCAATCATTCATTAATTCATTCACTAAGCAGTTACTAGTACCTTCTCTGTGAAAAGTACTTCAAGATCTCAAGATGTGCCATAGTACCTTGAAGTGTAGTAGAGCAAGAGAGACATATGCTCAATAAGTATTCTTGAAAAATGAATGAAAAAAAAACTACCAATAAGGAAGTGCTTTGATAATGCCAAGACTGAAATATCACTTCTAGTTAGGAAAGCAATGAAATCTGTATAAAAGATAGCACTGGAAAGATAGAAGAATTTCCATCGGAAAGAATGACATGAGCGTTAACACTGGTAAGACCCTTTAGCAAGAGTATGTAATAGATACTCTGGTGTATAGATTCAGTGCTATATTAGCTGGATAAGACTGGCCATTACAACTTCCTTTGGGTATCTCTTACCAAATTTGTGTTCATTGATTATTCATTGGTAGCTTCAAACCAATCATGGTGCAAGTATTTACACCACAGTTACAGCAAATGCTAGGAATCAGAATGCTTCTTGTTTTGCTCTTGTTTATCTGTTGAAAGCTTGGTAATATCGCATCACAGGAGGTATTGTATTTTTATTCCTATTTCTTCACACCTCATTCAATCTATGCCATTTGCTTTGAAGTTCTTCCCAACGGGGGCAGGAGATATTTCACTACCCCATTGACCTAGAGTTTGTCTTGGTGAATTACTTTTACTAATGGGATGTCAGCGTATGTGATGTAAACACATGCTTGAAGTGTAATTGCCTGATAGAGTTTGTGTTTTAGTAACTCTTCCTTTTGCTATGAGTTTAGTTTTGAGTTGAAGGGGTGGCTCAATTGGTACAGTACCTACCTACCAAGGACAAGGCCTTGAATTTGAACCCTAGTACTAGAAAAAATGTCTCAAGAACACATTGCTTTCATACAAAAATATGCTTATATAGAGAAATGTATTTTCTGGGCAACTCATTATTTCTAGAAGAGTGTGAGATGCAGTCAGAGGTGGACTGAATTGACAGCAAAGATGAAAGCCCAATAAAACTCATTCAAGATTAAGGCCCACAGAACAGGTGGCTGCATAAAAGTGTTTATGCCTGTGTGTAATTGAAATTTCATAATCATCATTTACATAGCAGTTGCTAATGAATTGTATTAGACTACTAGTCCTGCTATAACAAATTACCACAAATTTGCTGGCTTAGAAAGGTGGCTCAGTGGTAGAGTGCTTGCCTTGCATGTATGAGGCCCTGGGTTCGATTCCTCAGCACCCACATAAGCAGAAAAAGTTGGAAGTGGTGCTGTGGCTCAAGTGGTAGAGCACTAACCTTGAGCTGAAGAGCTGAGGGACAGCGCCTAGGCCCAGAGTTCAGGCTCCACGACCAACCAAAAAAAATTACAAACATTCTTTTATAGTTCTGACAATCACAAGTCCTAGATGAATCCTCTAGTTTTAATTTTATAGCATGTGAGTTCTATGTCAATAAATAAATAAACCAAAAATAACATGTAGGCATGGTCCATTCCTTCTGGAGGCTCCAGGAAATAATCTTTTCCTTGCCTCTTCTGGTTCCTAGAGGCTGTTCTCACTCCTTGATTCATGGCTATTTTTTGTTGTTTTCAGCCTTCCCTTCTGTTATCTTATCAGTCTCTCTGGTCTCTGACTTCCAGTCTTTCTTTGTGATTATATTAGGTCCACATGGATAATCCATAATAATCTTCCCATTATGGTTCTTAAACTTGTCTGTAAGGTCCCTTGCAATTTTAACATAACATACTCAGATTCTGGGGATTAGGAAAAAGGTAACATTGAGTGCCATTACTCAGCCTTTCACACTAACAGTGGGAGAACTATGCACTTGGGTTGGTCAGTTAGTAGGTGCTTTGAATAGCTAATTTGTGGAGTGCATGATGGTTTTGGCTAGGAGATTAATATATCTGCTTGAGCAAATGTCATTTGGTGGCCTTAAGCAGGATACATTGAAATGGGGTGAAACCAGAAGCAAGGAAGCCACCAAAAGCAATAGTCTTGTAGGAAATGAATGAACATCTTAATCAAGAACATAAACAGTGGAAAAGGAAGAAAAGGATGGTTATTATTAACTGAATAATAAATCTATAATATCCAGCTGAGATATACATAAGAAGAGGGACTAGGATGGGTGAATTATGAGAGTGATAACAAGGATTCAAATATACGAATTGGGATTTTTCAATGTTGAATTTAGGTACTTGCAAGATATATATCTTATTTTAGACCATAAAAGGCCTGGATTTGGTTATCACTTGCACTAATTTTTATACCCTCAGTGTCTAACAGGTTAATTAGCATATATTGGTTACTCAGTAAATGTTTATTGAAGGATAGGAGGAAGAAGAAAGGGCAAGGGCAAGGGGAAGGCAAGTGACTGCCTGGTTCCCGCCCCCCCCCCCTCCCCCCCGTCTCTACCTCCACTCTGGCTACATAAATCCAGATGAGTGATTTAAGGTCCAGAACAGTCTGAATGTAGTTCTTCCAGATGCTCTGACCCAAGAATGAGAGTGTTGCTCATTTTTTCCAGACCAAGACTTCTTAAAGGCAGCTAGGCCAATGAGTGGAACAGATGAACATGTAACCAGATCATGTTTTTAGTTTCTGACCTTGACTTTACCAGCACAGAGGGAGAAACAGTTGAGTGCTGTTCCAAGAACAGGTTCCAACTGAACAGGTCCAAGGTAATCTTTATACAATTAACCCATAGTTTGATTTTTTTTTCCCCTCTCATGATATCATTGTTTGAGTCAAAAGCATTCCCAAACTCCTTCCAGACTGCTGGTGGCTTTACATCTAATTAGTTTGTTTTTGCATTAAAAAAAAATCAACCTGATGGCATTACTGAAAAATGAAAAGATGACAAGGGATCTAAAGTTGACATATACTGGGTTTCAACTTCTACCGGAACGTAACTCTGTTTTTCTTTCTCTAGTTTATCCTCAATGACTCATCAAAGTGCATTCTCTTAAATGTACTGTATTATCTCATTTTATTTTGAACTAACACTGATGTTTTCTTTCCCCTTCTTCAAAAGGAGAGAACCTCATGGCTCTCAACAGTGCCATGCAACTCTGTTGACTCAACAGACTAGAGGAACATTGTTAAATGGTGCAGATAAATGTCAGGAATAATAACGATTGAATAAAGACCAAAAAACTTGGTCAGTGGCAGGAGAAGGCCAAGTATTCATTAGTAACCTTTAAGATGCCAATGTCAGTGGTGGTATGAGGTATGTAGCATCCAAAGGGGAAAGAATAGTCTCTTGACATCTTTGAGGTTCAAAAATAAATGATACAGGATGGTAGTTTGCCTTTGTAGTAAGATGATTGAAAAAAATGTAAAGGACAGCTGAGATCATGCTTTATAGATATTAGACACATGATCAATTAGTAACTAAAATGTTTTTGGAAACAGATTGAAGGTGACAGGTTTCAAGATGAAGTGATTTATGCCACCAATGATTTGTGCACTATTTCTTTTAAAATAGAAATATCAGAACATTTTAAACCATATGTGGTTATTACTTATTTCCTATATGAAACAAATACTGAATTAAAATATTTCCATCTATTAACCTTTTATACAATTTCATGTCTAATTTTTGGCAGTGAAGATCTGAGGTGACACAGATTTTTATTTAAATATGCATGACGGCTGTAATTCCTCTTCAAGAGCTTTACACCAAATCAAGACTAAATTAATCTTGCTATTTGTTTGGCTGGATGTTGACTTTAAGAAAAAATAAATAAACACCATGTTCGTCACTCTCTAGTGCTTCAGGGAAAGTTGGTGGCTCTGATTTCAATCTGAGTGAAGGTTAAATGACAAAGCAACCTGATTGAATTTGTGAAGTTTTCATCAAATTAGCTCTGTCCCACTATAGGAGAGTCTCAGTACAATATAATTGCCCAAAGAAGTTACAGTTTGCTTCCTGTTAAAAGACATGAACATTGATTGAATATTGATGTTGGAAGAGATTGAACGTGATATTAAAAGAGATGAACGTTTTCCCTCTGGAAAATACCAATTAAATAAACTATTTTTTTTTTCATTCCGTGAAGCTCGTTAGAAACTTCCTGAGGCTTGATGCCCAACCACCTTTAAGTTGATGAAATGTGGAAGAAAGAGCAGGACCTAGGGACTAGAAGGCTCACTTCTTATTCTGATGCTGTCATACAACACTTTTTAAGTTTTCAAAATAAGGGGATAAAACTATTTCATCTTGAGCAATATGAGTAAAATTCCTTAACTTTGAATTATTTATTTGTTGCTCAGTAAACACAAATAGTTATGAAGGCCCACTCTATATTTTTCCATAGTACTCAGGTTTGAACTCAGGGTTCCATACTTGCCATGCCTGCACTCTACCACTTGAGCCATGCCTCCAACCCTGCTTTTTGCTGATTGTTTTGGGAATAGAGTCTAACAAACTGTGATCTTCTGCATGTCAACTTACTCGCAACTAGGATTACAGGTATGAGCCACAGGCTTTGGGCTCAATCATTGTCTTTTTATCTTTTTAACCTTTTAGAAATCTCAGTAAAAAGAAAAATGTTAACATGGTCAATGCAATTGAATAAGAAAGTAGAGATTTGAATAACAATTAGGATATTTGTTTATATTTGTGCTCTTATGTTCATATAAAATGGGAATGAGGGTTATAATTTTGGCAAGAATAACACAGTGTTTTATTTCCATTGTGATTAAGGTCAGTAATATAAGAAAAATTTCAGTTTGTTTGACAGATGCTTTAAACAGTTTACTTGATTGGCCTCCGATGCAAATAAAATTAACAAGAAAAAAGAAAAAAAAGACATGTTAATGAAGAGAACACTCTTTTTTTTTTTTCCTCCATCATAGGGTTTGAACTCAGGGCCTGGGTGCTGTCACTGAGTTTTTTAGCTCAGGGCTAGTGCCCTACTACTTAGATCCACAGCGCCACTTCTGGTTTTCTGGTGATTAACTGGAGATAAGTGCCTCATGGTCTTTCCTGCCTAGGCTGGCTTCAAAACTCTATTCTCAGATCTCAGCCTCCTGAGTAGCTAGGATAACAATCATGAGCCACTGGTACCTGGCCTTGTGCTCTGTCTTGATTTATCAACATGAAAGTTGATGTTAGGCGAAATGAACCCCAAGATAAGGATTCAAATGGTTTTTCTTTCTTGCTATTGTTTCTAACATATTTATAAGATGATTTCTTTGTTGCTTTGTATGTCCCTCCCCCTCAGTCTAACCCCTGTTTTCACTGTATTTGATGTTGGTATAACTTGTGGAAGGGAAGGGAAAAAAAATTGTTTTAATAGGTATACAGGTGGACCCATTGCAACAATGCGATGTACAAGACCTTATGTCAAAAAAACGAACTTTACAACTTTGGCGGGGGAGGGGGGTAAGGGGAAACAAAGGAGGAGGCTACAATGCTTGATAAGAAATGTACTCATTACCTTGCCCATGTCATTGTAACCCCTCTGTACGGTATTTTCACAATAAAAAACTTATAAATTTTAAAAATCAGTGAACCTCATACAATTCCCTTGAGGACTTTTTTCAATGTAGTTGCTGCAGGTGGAACACAATCAAATGACATCTGGCAATACTTTGGGAAAAAGTCTAAGATTAATTTGGAAGGGAAACTAACTAGAGGTCATTGTCTATTTTCCAGTTTATTGAGATACAAACCAAGAACATCTTCAAACGTTGAATGACAAACATTTTTGTAAACTAACATACTATTAATGTAATACACACTCCAACTGAATTTCTTCACCTTATATGTGGGGCATCTGTATTTGTTGCAGACAACTTTCCACTCTTCTAAATGTTTTTCAAGTGACATTATCCCCTCTCAGAGCGTGTTATCTTTATTTCTGCTCTTTTTGCTGTTAGTTGAAGGTCTTTTATGTATATTTGCATTCTTTAGTTACACACATGGTTTAAGGTAGCAAGAATTGATTTGTATTCATGAGCATGGTAGATAACACAAATAGTATTCCCCTAAAGTAGCTTAGCAGATTTCTTAGATCATTTCATATGCCTGGCAAGGAGTTAAAGGGCAATGGCAGCCATTTTGTTTTAATCATTTCTTTCATACTTCATTCTTTGGTTACTTTTCTTTTTCATTTCTGACATCATTTTAAGCATCTTCCAGGTTACTCCTGATTATCTTCTATTCTTCACATACAACTATCTCCACACTGTGTTTCCTTTAGTACACATTCTTAGTAGGCTCTGTATGCTTCATCCCATCCCTATTACTATCACTCTGGTCCAAGACATGATGCATTCTGGAGTACTGTTGTAATATCCCTATTGGTTTTGCTGCCATCTTGTTGTCCACATTAGTGACTTGAGTGTTATTAAAAGCACTCATAACAATACAATCATACAGTCTTCTTCTCAGCATTTAACAGCATTCAATAGCTTCTTATTGTTTTTAGACTAGAGAATAAAGCTAGTGAGGGTCATGATCTGTTTCAGCTGATCTAGTTGTAAACCTGTTTAGACTTGTTGTCTTCACTTAATTATGGACAGTCCTTTCACTTTGAAAGTATCCTGGCTAGTTTATAAGTCATGTGACCCCTGCTGGCCCCTCATGCCTCCTTTCCTGCCTCATCACTCTCTGAGTCCAGCCCTAGGGAGATTATCTTACGATCATAGATTTTCTTTTTCTTTCCTCACAGCCCTGGCACATGCCTCCCTGAAATGTGTTTTCCATTTCTCTTCACCAAGGTAACTGTTACTCATCCTTCAACTCTCATTTGATCACATTTTAAATGTCAAGTTCTTCTATTATATGCTCTTATAACTCTCAGTACTTTGCTTCAAAGCATTTACCACCTTTGTAATCACATGTAAATGTGTGTCATTATTCAAATAATGTCTGACACCCCCCTCCTCTTGCAAGACAGCAGAGGTGATATCTGTTTTACTTTCATTAAATTTCCAGTATTTCCCGTACCCCCCAAAAAAATCTGGCACAGAGTCTACAATCAATAGGTACTTGTGGGGTAAATAAGCTGGTGAACCTGCTCAGGACATTCTGTGCATAGCACCTCCTACAAGGTCTAGATTAAGATTGAAATCAAATGATTGCAGATATGACTAATGTCTTATGTAAGGTCTGTTTTGCACAGCAAAATGTAAACTCCAAGACAATAGTAGAACAAAGGCTATGATTATGAGACAACAGATCTAAGGTTCAAACTCCTGATACCATGTAGCCTTGGGGGAGTCACTTAACCTCTGTGCTTTATGTCCAAAAGGCATAGAAGGATAATGGTCTTATGGGCATGTGCATGGATTTTATAAGGTAAAACATGGAATAGCACATTGTAAGAACCATGTGAGAGTTTGGTTTTATTTTTTCATTATTAACTGTTATGCCTTTGGTGTTTAGCACAGCGTTGCAGTACTATATGCATATATTCAATAGATGATTGAATTATTTGAGAAGCTAAATCCTTTGCTATCTGATATGGCAGTAACTATTTCTTGCATTCATTAAATCTTTGAGCTGAATTGATGGTAAATGTTATCCTTCATGTACATCCTATTTTGTTATGTTTCAGGATAGTTCTGCATTCTCTGAGAGTTATGGAACCACACTGAAAAATCAATTCTCATGTCTTACTTGCTTTTTAAAATAGTATCCTTTCTGTGGGATTCAGATCTGTTCCTCAATAGTGGATCCAATCTAGAAGGTATTTTTGAGTGAAACTTTGTTATGATGCACCTAATCTCTCTTTTCATTCATCTATAACCCTTCTCTTGAGCCAGAGATACATCAGAGCTCATTTCATCATGATGAGATTGTTCTCCTTCTGAAAACCCCTCACTCTGAGGGGTGAAGGCATGGTTTTAAGTCCCTAGTACCTTTACGGGATCTGTGGTAACTGTCACCAAGCTCTACTTTGATGAATTGTTTTGCCACGAGGGTCTTTAGGCTCTGGGACAAAGACTTGCAAGTTGCCCCCTCCACTGGCTCTATAGGCTTTAAATAACAATCTACATCATAGTGATTATATACCATATGTCAAAGGACCAGTGTTACTGCAGTGATTGTTCCTATATGTAATCTCAATACTACCCCCTGAGTAGAATGCAATATGTTGTTCCAATATGCTGCTCCAATGACTTAAAAATTAATTCCCATGACCCCTTTCAGCCTGAGATTCTCCCTTAGATGTATCATCAGGTCACAGCATCTCTTTCTTTGGATGAAGATGTTTTCTATGTGCTGATTGGCTCCTGAGTTACAAAAAAGGTTGTTTTGATAGTAAAGGTGCAGCTTCAGAAGGAGCTATAGTTATCATTTATCTGTTAATAGGGCTTCCCTTGGCCCAACTATAGTGACTGGACATAGCATGCTACAGCTCTACTTTTGAATGCTGTCCATGTGTTAAAATGAATAGAAGTTTGTTTTAGTTGGGTTGACTCAGCAAGATCCTGCGATAATAACTGAATATACATAGTCTATTATGGAGATGTAGAGACATTGGCTGGGAGTAGGGAGATAATATAGAAAAGGAAAGCCAATCAAATATACTTTGCAAAGGCCAATTACATTCAAATGTCTCCCTTCTATTTGTTATCCACAGACATCAGTTGCCATTTGGGCAACTACAATTTATTCCCATTGGGAAATTTTTGAAATGGAGTAAACGCACTTATCTCAACATAACTCACCCAAGAGTCTAGGTATGCAAAGTTTTCATATCACTTATACTCATCAGGTACTAGTTCAAAATGATCACTGAAGGAATGGGAGTTCACAGACACTATTTGTCAGGGAGCACATCTGGTTCTGGTAACTCAGATCAGGCCTCTGGCAAAATGTGTGTATTTGCCATTGGAAGTGTGGCTGGTATGCACCCATATGGTAAGGAGATCAGAGACGATGGGGGAGCAGCATCGACAACATCTGTTGTATAACTGCAACTCTCCTCAAGCTAATCAACACATTTCAGGGTAGATATAATGTGAAAGGGGCAGAAAGACCCATCTCCAATGCTGAAACCAGTTTCTTTGTATCTATCTCTTCTCATATAGGCTATGCTATGTTGCTGGCTGCCCACTCTTTTATCCCACTCTTCATTCCATGTGTCCTCTTCTTTCCCCTCTCCTACTGGCATACCTGATTTGCTTGCATCATGCCTCCCTTGGTTTTTCCCCAATGGAAGTCCTTCGCCTTAGGAGTCTTCTCTTAGAACAAACACCATTGTGATGGATAACATGATTATTATTGCAGTGATGATAACATTTGTTGACTGAATGCTCCATTGGTCACTGCTCCTGGCTGTCACAAAGATGGCTAAAGAGCTACTAAGTCAGGATAATGAGTAATCAAAACCGAAGGCTTCTTTTCAGCCTGGCTTCCCTTATGCCCAGGCGGCTGTTTGGCCCCGTGTGGCTTTGCTCTGGATCTGTGCCATTCTGCCTCATCTATCTGGCACAACTTGGAGGAAGATTGCCTCTCTTCTTGGATGCAACTGATGATGATTCTTGGCTAGGAAAGTAAGATTCCTGAATGATTAGAGCACTTAAGCCTGAGTTCATAGCTCATGTTCCTTTATCCAGGCTTTCTGATTCTCATTCTACTTTCAGTACCATGACTCCTGTGAAAATGCCCTTGGGTTTGATTTGCATCATTTAAGCATCTTGTCATATCTGTTTTCTCAAGAATGCTGACCCTGTTTGGAAATTTCAGTTGCAATGTTAGCAGATGCACATAAGAATACTCCACTGGGACCGGTTCTCATGTAAGTGGAATTCTGTGATGTAATCTCTGAGCTGTGCATTGCCACAAACATATACTGCTCACTTGCTTCCCAAGCTCTGAAATTTCTTAATAGGAAACAATTCTTTTCAGGCCACACTTAAGAGAGAAAGGAAAAGAGAGAGAGACTCCAAACTGCAGTATGATTCTGAGAAGAGTAATTTGTTAACTTTACAGTGTAATTTCTTTGTGTATGTTTTGTATAATATAGGTTGACTGCCTACAATTGGAGATCAGAATTTTGTACCCCTGCCCACTCCTTTACTATTCCTCTCCTCATCTTTCCGGTATAGTTAATATCACAGTGTTTGATTCAAAATCTTGTGTTAAGCATTATGATGATGTCATATTATTCACAGCCAAGTCATACATTGTCATGTATGACAATTCCATTTCTTTTCTTGTAAATTATTTTCCTTCCTTTTACTTTGGTAATAAATCTTTGCACACACTTCTCGCAAAGCAGAAGCTGCTTCCCCATACTGTCAAACACATCAGGTAATCTTTTAGTCTCATCCTTCCTCTGCTCCCCCATGAGACATTTGTTACTACTGTTAAATTTGTAACAGGATTCAACCAGCATTGGTCTTTCTCTAGAACAGCTAGATAGCTGTTCTCCTGTCCTAATTTTCTTGGTTCATAAAGCAGTACATGTTTGATCCCTTCCCTGGGTTAAATATCATATTTGCTGGATGGTATGTCTTCTGCTCTGTACATGTAGTCCACGTGTCAATGAAGCATGTCCTGGAGTAGCTTCCTAAAATTACATTCTAGAATTCTCTCATGTCTGTAGCTGTTCTCACACTCACGAATGTTGATTCAGCTGGGACTAAAATTCCAGAATGGAAATAATCTTCCATCAAAATGTGGCTGGCATTGCATCAACTTCCAATATTACTAAGAAGTCAGATTGCAAATTGATTCCTGATTATCTGCAACTTTTCTCTGGGAGTAGGGTATTTAGTGTTCTATATATCTGGGTTGGTCTAGTATTAAAATGATATAGCTTATTGATGCCTAATTTTTGTTTTATATTTTACATAGCATTTTGTGAGCTCTTGCAGTCTGAAAGTGTATTTCCTTAAGTTTTGAAAAATATTGTTATTTTCTCTTTAAAATGTACTCACCTCCATTTTACTTACTTTGCATTTTGAAATTCATGAGTTAATTATCTAACTTTGTCTCCTCTCTAACTTTCTAGGCCTTTTTTGTTTTTTTTTTTTATGATATATTATCTCATGTTTATCTTTGAACCATCTATTGAATTCTTTTTGGTAATTATAAGTTTACCTTGCAAAAGCTTTTAAGTTTTTCCTAATTATTCTTTTGTTGCAAAATCCTATTATTGATTTATGGATGCAAGGTTTTCTTTTACCCTTTCCTTTTGTTTGTTTTTTTAAAATTACTATTGCTTTTATTTAAAATTTTCTTTTGTTCTACTCCTTTTTGGATTTTTGGCTCTGATAGTCATGTTGGAGATGATCCAGAATGTTGGTTATCTTAGACTACTTATTCATATTTAAGAATAACATGCAGAAAAGCTAATTAAAAGCTCTATATACTTGGATGGGGGCCCAGTTATTTTGCTGGAGAACCTTCAAATATGAGAATCTACAAATCTTTTTCCTTCAATTATTTCTTTAGAAAGCATCTTCCAATTTCTTTCCAGAAGAACTACATGCCTATGCACTAGAGTTCTGGAAGTGAAGAAAGGGAAGAAACATTTGACCTTTTGGTCTTACCTCTTTCCCTATCCATATTATACCAGGTTTGGGGGCCTCTTAGAATAAACCTTCCATCTCCTGTTGGGCAGTAGAATGATGGTTGCTGGCTAGGCAGAATGACAGAGAATAGGGGAATGTGGCTATTTTTCATTCATACACATTTTTAGTATCAGTATCAACTTTCCTGCATTTCATCTTTTGAGCTATTTAGGTGTCTGATTTTTCATTAGTCTGAAAATCTACATAGCAAATTAGCTTGTTTTGCATTTTTCTTTGGAGACACTTGGTTTCAGCTTTCCACTAAAGGTGCTGCCCTAATAGAAATGATCAAGCTGTTTTACCAGCACCACATGTGCATTTCTGATCTTTAAAAAAAGGAAACAGGAAGGGCAAACATTTCCTTTTGAAGAAGGGATTGGGAGCTACGCACATCTTATTTGCAATCTATTGGGATACATTCGTATCATGGCCACACTTATGTGAAAGGCATGATGGGAAATTCAGTCTCTAACTAGATAGCTATATGCCTGATTGAACTCCATTATGTGGAACACTATTAAGAGGAAGAAGGGAGAATGGATACAAAATAGTTTGCAAAGATAAGCAGTTCTTTCCACAGATAGGAATTGTAGTCTTTTCTTCAGCATTACAGTAGTTTCATTGCCTACAACGCATGTTATTCCAAAGACCGACACTCTTGAGTTTTGGATAGGTTATTTTGACCTTCTTTACCCATGATTCCCCTCAGGCTTAGCTTTCTATAACCAATTAATTGTGTCATTTTGGCAGGAACACAGATAAAGAGGTAAGTCTTTTATTCATGTAGGGATTCTTTGTGTGTGTGTGTGTGTGTGTGTACACACACATGCGTGCAATGCTAAGATTTAACCTAGGGTTTTGAGTATGCTGGGCAAGTTCTCTATCACTGAACTATACTCTCAGCTCCCACATAGGAAATTGTAGTAGGTTGGCTCTATTCACAGCTTTATGAAATGCAGGAGCTTTTCTTCTCTATGGCTGGAGAGGGTTAGAGTGAGCACAGGCTCCAAATTGGCACCTGTTCTGTGTGCTATAAGAAAGAATATGCTATATATAATACAAAATGGGAAAACATTCTTTGTGTATTGCTAGAGAAGACAATGTTTCCTCTGTCAACAAAAAAATCACTAAGAAAGAATTTAAGATAAAAAGGGAGGCATTATTTAGTAAGCAGTTTTGAGAAGTTGAAACTTTTGGTACAAAAGGGAAGTGCACTTCACAAGAAGAGAGGCTTTGTCTTTTCATTAGAAAGTACTCTCAGGTTCCCTTCCCATCTACTTTGCAAATGAAGGCTGCAAACTGGTAGGACTAGAAGCCTCAGTCCTAACTGATTGATATTCAAATATGACTGCAAGTATCAAGCTCTTGGGTCAAGTCCAGGTATCCTAATGGGACTATCTGGAGAATGTTTATCTCAGTAGTTAAAACAGAAACACACAAGCAAGGGTTTCAAAGGTCAATGTTGTGGTTCTTCCAGGAACACGGAATACCTTTGTAAGCCCCTGTAAGCAAATGGTCACTAGACTCCATTTTGAATTTAGGTCCAGTTAGTCATTTGGAGTCTCAGCTTTTCTTAATATTCACAGCTGTCTGCCCCATAGTGGTACTCTTAGACATGGATGTATATAGGTGTCATCCGAGGACCTGGTGAAGATGTGTCTAAATCAGTAAATATGAGTAAGGGATAAGGCTCTGTCTGTTTCCAGGGCATGCCAATGAAACTGAACTGGACACTTTGGTTAGCCACATACTGTTGTAAGGTAAATCATCCCAGAAGCCACATTTTAAAATATAGAATATTGGAGTCTTTATTATACAGTTAACAGGCTGCAGGCCTCCAGTTGTTACAAAGGCTTGCAACATGCAAATACAGATAATACAGCTAAAGAGGAAAGAACGAACAAAAACAAAAACGATACCAACAAGAGCTGAATTGGGACACCATGATGACTGGAGAGGAGCCAGGAGCCAGGAGACAGGACAGGATCACAGAGACACAAGTGGCATGGCTAGGCTGGTCGCGGCCTAAATAGGTCTACACAGGGGGCAGATCCTCAGGAAATTCCCAGTCCCAGGTACTGGAGTGACAGATTCAGTAACCTATCAGCCAAATGCCTGCCCCTGCCTCCAGGGGTCTGGGCACGCCCATTACCTGGGAGGCAGGTGATGGCGGGGAGGGGGATATGGTTCCTTCCCCCAGCATGAAGACAAGATGTCAGACCTGTAATCTACCATGTGGCCAATATGGCGCCAGCCAGACCTGACCTCCTTACTTCAATACTAAGTCTTTCCTCCATTAATACCCAGTTGCTCTCTGCTTTGAGATGAAACACCTCAATTTGGATGCATTATTTACACATGTCTGATAAGCATAAGTAAAGAAATTGCACCGTTTTAACAGTTTTTGCTGTGCCCAGGAAAATTCAGCAAGCGTAAAATGACTGATACATGCTAAGCACGTAAAAATCCTACTTGGAACCACATGTTCTATGGCCAAAGAACTAATGACTATCCAAAGCTTACAAAAAAACTTGACTATTCTCTTAAGACTTGTTTTTTTTAAATTAATGAATTATGAAGGTATAGATGTACTCAAAGGCCACATATTTCAATCTATTGTAACCAGCTTGTTTCTGGCTAAAGTGCATCTTAGTTTCTTTGACTTTTTAAAAATCCCTATCTGTAATGTCATAATATTAAAGAAAATCAAATTTGTTCATTTAAAAATCTGTTGAGCACTTATGATTATGAAAAGTACCAGCAGAGACATATGACAAACTTTGGAAATGTGATCATTCTTAGGGGAAATAACAGGAATTTCTAAATCTTTTATCAGATAATTGTAACATAAGGATACAAGGGCATATATTTAGGCCAATTGAACAGAATAGAAATCCCAAATCAAAAAATTCTTCAACAAAAGATCATGGGGGAAAAAAAGTCTTTTCAATAAATATTGTGTTAAAGTTGGATGTCTATACATAAAACAATTGAATTAAATGGATGTCTCAAACAATCCACAGTCAACACTCAAGATGGATTAAAGCCTTAACTATAATACCTTAAACTAGAAAATTACTTTAAAAAGCACAGGAGAAAGCTTTGATATCATTTATATTGAAATAATTCTTTGGACATAATACCTTAAACAAAAGACCATACAAACCAAAGAGGACAAGAGGAGTTTTGTCAGTCTAAAAAATGCATTTGGAAAAGAATATAGTCGGAGCTGGGAAGGTGGCTCAGTGGTAGAGCGCTTGCCTCGCATGCATGAGGCTCTGGGTTCAATTCCTCAGCACCACATAAGCAGAAAAAAAAAAAAAAGAGCCGGAAGTGGTGCTGTGGCTCAAGTGGTAGAGTGCTAGCCTTGAGCTGAAGAGCTGAGGGACAGAGCCCAGGCCCAGAGTTCAGGCCCCAAGACCAGACCCCCCCCCCCCCACACACACACCAAAAAAAGAAAAGAATATAGTCATTAATGTGAAAAGGCAACCTACAGAATGTTAGAAAAAATCTATTCACAGTATACATCCAATATCCTCCTATATATGTAGATAATATCCTAAATATATATAGAACTTTTACATCTCAGTAGCAAATTAAAAATTTAAAACGGAGCCAGAAACTTAAAAAGACAAAGTAGACATACACATGTCCAACAGCCCTATGAAAATATGCTCAACATTTTTAGTGCATCTTAATTTACAGACAGTTCTGAAAACAGTGGTGGCTGCTGGTTTGAGGGAGGCTATATGTCAATATGAGGAGTATTATTTACGAGTGGAGTCAGGCCAAGATCAATGATTTTTTTTTTAAAGCAAACTGAAATACAAAACAAAATGAAACCCTGTGATGTTTGCTGCTTCTCTTTATGCTGCTTGCAGGATGTGCTGAGTGACTCATTCTTTCTCTGTTCTCTCAGGATTAACTTGCCAGGGATATATCTATTTCTATCTAAAGTCATTGTCAAGTGCAAGCCTTACACTTTATTTTATTTACTTTTTAAATTCCATCTTTTTATTGTAAAGGTGATGTACAGAGGGGTTACAGTTACATAAGTTAGGTATTGAGTACTTTTTTTTTTTTTTACAACTTAGCCGGGAGGGGAGTCAGCGGGGAGAGAAAGCAGGAGAAAATGAAGTAGGGGGTAACACTGTTCAAAAAGAAATGGACTCGTTATTGCAAATAAGGGAAACCATGGGACCTATGTTTCTTTGAGCCTGGCTTACTTCACTTAATATAATTTTTTCCAAGTCTTTCCATCGCCTAACAAATGGGGAGATGTCATTCTTTCTGATGAAAATAGAGAATTCCATTATATATATGTATATATATATATATATATACATATATATATATACCACATTTTCTTGATCCATTCATCTACTAAGGGGCATCTGGGTTGGTTCCATATCTTAGGTATGGTAAAGCAGAAAAGGTCAAAAGCTATGTACATATGACCAGATAAGATGATGTTAAGCGAAATGAACCCCAAGATAGGGACACAAGTGTTTTTTTCTTTCTTCCTATTGTTTCTAATGTATTTATAATGTACCATGTGATTTTTGTTGTTTCTTTGTATGTTCCTCCCCCATGGTATAACTCCTGTTTTCACTGTATTTGATATCAGTGACCTGCATCTTGTATATACATTTCTCTAATTTGGGGAGGAGAGGGGAAAAAACAAAATGCTTAAATAGGGATATAGGTTGACCCATTGTAACAATGAGATGTACAAGACACTATGTTGAAAAACAAACTTTACAATTTAGGTGGGGGCAGGGAGTGTAGTTGTAGAGGTGGGAGGGAAGGGATGATAGAAGAAAAACGAAGGAGGAGACAATAATGCTTGATAGGAAATGTACTCATTACCTTGCTCCTGTAACTGTAACCCCTTTTACAATAAAAACATTAAAATAAAATAAAAAAGAAATGAACTCATTACCTTACTTGTAAGGTAATGAGTACTTTAAATTTTATTTTTAATTTGTTTTATTTTCTTTGATTATATGAGGCAATGGGTGAATTTTGTTAAATTATGAGTACTAAAAATGAGTTTTATTCCAGTTTTTGAGTGAAGGCTTGAAAAAGAAGGGTCAATGGAAGAAGGCAATATTATTAACAGTCTTGCAAAGTAGTTTGTATTTTGATGAGGAAACAAAGTGAGGGGTTAATTTCTTTTGAATTTTTTATTTGAAGTACGACATAGGAAGTATAAGAATAATTATGCAGTCTGATGAATTCTCACAAATTGAACACCAAGGTAACCAACATCCACATAAATAGAACATTATCAACACCCCATGAGGCCTTGCCCATGTCGCCTTCCAATTACTTACCACCTCTCATGAAAGTAACCATTGATCTGACTTAAATACCACAGGGTACTTTTCCCTGATTTTGATCTTTATATAAATGGAATTATGTTGTACATATACGGTCTAAGGTCTGGCTCCTTTTATTCAATATTATGTTTATGTAATTTTTTTGTATGTATCTGTTATGTGTTTTTGCACATAGCTATAATTGTTGGTGGTCAACGGTACCATCTCCTGAAGCTATTACAAGTAGCACTGGTAATATATTATTGGTAAATATATGCATTTGTTTTGCTAGTCATATATTGGGAAGTGGAATTTTTAGGTAATACAATAGATATTTTTTTCCTACTTCAGTAGATATTGTCTGACAATTTTCCAGTTTGCTAGGTACTTTTTTCTGAGAACTGAATTTCTCGTACATATCTGTTATGGAGAAAATATGGATTTTAGGATTGATTAATCATCTGAAAGGGCTACTTCTAAATACAATAAAGGGGATATATAAGGTACTGAATACATTGTTATTTTTCTCTATAATTTTTATTTATATGCTAATTTACAAAATGGAATGGAGTTTAAGCAGCTCAAATACAAGACAAAATGGAACTATTCTATTTGTTGATTGACTTAACAAAGAGCAAGTAATAATACAGCATTGTGGCAAGCTGATTGAATTGCTAATAATAGTGAATAATATTCACTCTTAATCTTAGTAGAATATTAGACCAGTAAGCATAGTGATAAATGCTTGCATTTCAAAAGTATATTGCCTACATTGGAATTCCAGACCATCATTCATTGGTTGTATAGTTTTTGAGAAAATCATTTTTTAATTTTTATTTATTTTTTATTGTGAAAATACTGTACAGAGGGGTTACAATTAGATGGGCAAGATAATGAGTACATTTCTTATCAAGCATTGTAGCCTCCTCCTTTGTTTGCCC
The DNA here is from genome assembly GCF_019054845.1 of Dipodomys spectabilis. Lineage (NCBI taxonomy): Eukaryota > Metazoa > Chordata > Mammalia > Rodentia > Heteromyidae > Dipodomys > Dipodomys spectabilis. Next base: position 4,271,500 of record NW_024871203.1, on the reverse strand, counting down.
TTCCCATCCCTTCCCATTGAGAAAATCATTTAACCTCTCTGAGTCATCTTTTCATCTACCAAGTGAATAATATGGGTACTCATATCACAAGGTTGTTGGAAGATTAGATAAGATGACAATTATAAAACTCCTAACAAATCCCTGGCATATAACTTAATAACACATCGATGATGATAATGATGATGTTGATGATAGACAACATTTAATGAACATTTATCATCTGCTAATATCTGTCAATCTATTTCTCTATCTCATTTGAATATTAAACCATCCAGAAGTAGATCATTCTTATTTTTTGTTCTTTTCTTAGACTAATTCATTTTTCAGATGTAGAAACAGAGAATGTAAATAAAGAGTCCATGACAAACATCGCTATTATGGACTTATTTGCTGAATTAATTTAAGAGTACAAAATGTATGTGAAGAAATTTTCCCACAACTGGAATTCTCCTACATTGTTTTTAAAATGATTTATCAGTTTGTTATTGAGTTAAACATGCACCTACCATATGACCCAACCATTCCACTTGTAGGCATTTATTTAGCCAAGAGAAATGTAAACAAAATGAATTGTATAAAAATGTTCATAGTGGATTTATTTGTAATAGGAAAAAAACTAGAAGCAATGAAAATTTTTTATCAAAAGGTGAAAAGATAACCGAATTATACATATATAATTCTTATATGATGGAATACAATTCAACAATATAGAGATATGAACAATTGATAAAGTATGCAATGTAGCTGGGAGTCAGTGGCTCACTTCTATAACCCCCGTAACTCAGGAAGTTGAGATCTGAGGATCTCAGTGTGAAGCCAGCTCAAGCAGAAAAGTCTCTGTGAGATTCTTATCTCAAATTAAGCACTCAAAAACCAGAAGTGGTATAGTTGCTCAAAGTGGTAGAATGCTAACTTTGAGCAAAAGAGCTCAGAGACGGTACCCAGACCCTGAGTTTAAGCACCATGACCAATGTAATGGACTTCAAATATGTTATGATGAAAGAAGGTAGACAAAATAAAAGGAAAATTATACTTTACAATTTTAGTTCCAGAAAATTCTAGAATATATAAACTAATATAGAAATGCTAATTGGTCCACAGAAACAGAAAGCAGATCTATGAGTGCCTTGGGACTAGAGGTAGAAGGAGAGAGAAACTTGGAAAGGGGCAAAAGGAATCTCTGGATGGGGAGGTAGGAATGTTTGATATTTTTATGGTTTCATGTTTATAAACAGAATTAATGGAAATGTGTATTTCAATCAAGTGCAGTTTATTATATGTATATTATAACTCAATAAAGCTCTTTAAAAAAGAATCTACAGGAGGCCAACATTGATTTTGTATCCCAATCTATGATAATACTAAAATTGTGGCAAGAATATTGCCACTTTCATGCAGGCTGAGATTGCCAATTTTATTGATGTTCAGAAAGGGAGTACTTTGTATTGTGGTATTTCTTTTTCAGATTCCGATTGCAAAGGTCCTAGCTTCTGATGAGGGAGAGAGAGGCAGAGCTTCTGAAGTAATCAAACAAAATACTCCTCAAGAAATGAAAGAGATATTCTCTGTGATGTTAACCCATGATTGGTCAAATGGCAACTAGTGTTTACATTTTTATACCTTCATTGTGTAATTGGGGGACCAGAATGGATTACAAGTATCCCTCAGCTTACATGTGTCCTTTGCCCTCTAATAATATTTATGCATGTGTGACACATTTTTATTTTTTGGAGTAAGCAAAATGCTAGAAATTTTCCTCACATGAAATTCAAATTAGCTCATAAATATTGCATTCTGAATTAGGTACTTTGCCTCTAAATAGCATGTGCTTTTTACAGGTTATTTTGAAAAACAGAAATGAACTGAGATGCTGAATTCTACATAGAAGATAGGCATAAGGTGTTCATACTTTGGATGCTGTGAAAGGCAGTTGGAATGATGCTTTTCTTCCCTTCAATTCCTGTCTAGAACAACTGCCATATGGCAATCTCTGTAGTTTTGCCTTGAACATTTTGAAAGGAAGGATTGACTACATAAAAGATGGGAGAGAGGGGCATATTTGTAGTGCTATTAGGACTTAACATTACATCATTTATTTTCTATTCAACTACCCCCATAGCATTGTAAGATTTATAGTGTTAGCTCATTCTACAGGTAGAGAAACTTTGGCTTGGAAAGACTATGGGGCTTATCAAGAGCCTCTGAGGTATATATTGATTAGAAGGCAGTAATTGAAAGGCAGAGAAATTGAAAAGAGTATTTAGGAATCATATGTAAGGGGTGGGGGAGGTAAAAAACTGGAGTTTAGAGACATTCAATGAGCTTCAGCTATAACTCCTGAAGGAATATACCTAATGTAAAATAATGAACTGATATTGGACCAACCCTCACAAAGATTAAAGAAGAGGCTCCCATCAATCCAATTCCAGACAAAGTTAACACAGTCTTCTGCCAAAAATAGACCATCACTGGATGAAGATAACACCAATCAAGGTTTAAAATTACCTCTTGCCATTTTGAAACACAATGTCCAGTGTTCCATTAGAAAACTGCGATCAGGGACTGGGAAGGTGGCTCAGTGGTAGAGTGCTTGTCTTGCATGCATGAGGCCCTGGGTTCGATTCCTCAGCACCACATAAGCAAAAAGAAAAAAGCCGGAAGTGGTACTGTGGCTCAAGTCGTAGAGCGCTAGCCTTGAGCTGAAGAGCTGAGAGACAGCTCCCAAGCCCAGAGTTCAGGCCCCACGACCGGACCCCATAAAAAAAAAAGAAAAAAAAAATCAGTGATCAAACATGACAAAAGCTAACATTTTTAAAGGTAGAAATAGAAACAGACCTATCAGAGATCCAGTTAATGATTAATATGCTCAATAAATTTTATAAGATGTGCAATTTCTTCAGAGAATTGGAAGCTGGAAGAATCACTTGGAAATTCTATAATTGAGAAATATATTGATATTAAGAACTCATTGGATGAGATTTACACAATAGATTTCAAAAATTTCAAATTTTACCCATTCTTTTCAGCACATAAGTGCTAATATACATAGAGGTTAGAATATCATTTATTGTTTTAGTTCAATTGAGAAAATCTCACTCTTCAGTAAAGCCTTGGCATTTTAATTTTCCATCTTTTGAGCACCGAAGTTAATTGCCTTGAGTGGGAAAATAAAATGTATATTAATAAACTTGTTTTAAAGTGATTATTTATCAAGGCCTCATAGATTCATCTTTGGTATTTTGCAATTGGTTTCAGTCTAGAAATGTGAATTGCTTCACAAAATGGCCTGCAATTATAATACCTTGTGGTTGCTGGTTTCCTGTCATTATTTTACTAACACTAGTTGATACAGAAGGAATGTAGGAGCTCTGAACCTTGAAATCAGATTAAAAAATAATAATTTAGATTTACAAACCTTGGACATGTACAATTTTCTACAATTACCTTCTAAGTCCATTTAACGATTCTACTAATCACTTTCCTAGTTTAAAAACTAAAATCCATAAATGATTTTCAGTCAAAATTCATTCCAATCCCTAAAATGTTTAGATGCAGCAATAACAGTATATATTAAACCAGTCTTATAAACATACTCAATAACCTTCTATTCTCTCCATCTCAAGGTATTGCCCTTTCTAGGAAGGTGCTGTACCACTTAAGCCATACCCCCAGACCTTTTGCAATTATTGTTTTTTATTTTATTGTAAAGATGCTGTACAGAGGGGTTACAGTTACATGAGTAAGGCAATGAGTACATTACTTGTCTATCATTGTTACCCCTTCCCTTGTTCCACTTTCCCTATGCTCCCCCAGCTCCTACACTCCCCTACCTCCACTTGAAGTTATAAAGTTTGTTTCCAATGTACTGTCCTGTGGGTATCATTATTGCAGTGGGTCATCCTGTGTCCTTGTGTGGAAAAAATATATATAGTGTGTGGAATATATATATATATATATATATATTACATATATACATATATATATGTAATATATATAGTGTGGAATTCTATGCTTCCATTAGAAAGAACACACCACAGTTTCTTGATCCATTCATCTACTGGGGGCATCTGGGTTGGTTCCATATCTTAGCTATGGTGAATAATGCTGCGATAAACATAGTTGTGCTGGTAGCTTTAGCCTTGTTTGTTTTCATATCCTTATATGTCACTCTGCACCAGAATCAACTCCAAATGGATCAAAGACCTTGGAGTCAAAGCAGACACCCTGAAAACATTACAGGACAGAATAGGAGAAACTCTAGGGCTCCTTGGCACAGGCCGAAATTTTCTTAATAAAGACCCAGAAACACAACAAATCAAAGAAAGGTTGGACAAATGGGATTGCATGAAACTGCAAAGCTTCTGCATGGCAAAGGGCATAGCTAGTAAGATCAATAGAAAGCCCACGGACTGGGAGAAAATCTTCACTATCTGTACAATGGACAGGGGCTTCATATCTAAAATATATTTAGAACTCAAAAACTTAAATCCCCCAACAACAAATCCTCAAAGAAACAACTGCCCAATAAAGAAGTGGGCTAAAGACAAAGAGAGACTTCCTCTGAAGAGGAAATAAGAATGGCCAATATACACATGAAGAAATGCTCAACTTCTCTGGCCATAAAAGAAATCCACCTCACTCTAGTTAGAATGTCTATCATCAAGAACTCTAATAATAACAGATGCTGGAGGGGATGTGGACAGAAGGGAACCTTACTGCATTGTTGGTGGGAGTGTAAACTTGTTCAACCACTCTGGAAAGCAGTATGGAGGTTCCTCAAAAGACTCTACATAGAGCTCCCCTATGACCCAGCAATCCCACTTTTGGGCATTTACTTAAATGAAAGCAATTATTTTTTGAATAGGGTTTATGTTTGTGCCCAGGACAGAGCGTACCATGCTCATTATATGTATGCTTCCCACATAACTGGGATAACAGACCCATGCCAAAATGCTCAGGTTTCATTAATTGACATGAGACCTTGTAAACTTTTTTCCTGTTTTGGTTTCAAATTTTGATCCTGTCATTCTCAACCTCTCAAGTGGAAGGGTTCTGTATTTCTGAAAAAAAAAAGTTCCTTTTAATCATCATCATAATGATGTAATGGCAGTGAAGAAATACTAGATACTAAAGAATAGAGTTCTTTAGGCCATGTTTTCATTTTGACAATCATTTTTGGTCTAGACGTACAATTTGAATTATACGTGGCTTTTCTGATGGTTTGTAGTCATTGTGCAAAAATGATTCAGTTCAGACCCAAGTGAGTCACATGGCCTCAGGTGGATAACTTTGTAACAGGGAGAGGACAAGTACACCTTATTTAAAGGAGGGAACCTGATTTTCAACATGTGTATACAAATCCATTGAAATACAGATGTAAACTGCCAGCTAGGATTATTTTCAAGCTCATTTTATAACTGTATCTTAGGAATCCTGGTGGTCTCGAGGCAGGCCACAGGGTTTTGATTTGCCTGAACTTTTCTAAGTATTAAAATCATGAGCAGGGTGTGTTAGCCGCCTTTCTACCTACCTAAGCCTACACATGTCACAAAACTGTCCAGGAGGAAATAAAAGCCATGTTGTTGCCCCTACAGAGAAACTCTTGGGAATGTCTGAATGTGCCCTACTCACCATGCTGAAGCACTTGCTATTCAAGGTCGTCTGAGCAAGTATTTTATGGAGTAGGGCTGTTTCTGGAAGCTTCCTCAGCTTGAACTGTGTGCCCTTTAATTTCCTCAAAAGAAAAGGCTACAAAAATGAAAGTGTAACTGCAACATAGATTGTTTTATTTTTTTTTTTAAAGGAAATGAACAGACCTTGGCAGCATTTCTCAAGGGCAGTGGCTCAGAGTGCATCCTAGGGTAGGTCCTTCTAGAAGAAACAGCTAGAGAAGAGGTATGTGAGACTTGTAAAAAGTGGAGAAGTAGATGACCTCAAAGGTTTCAGTACTTTTAGGACTGGTGTTGAATGCAATAAAATATTTATTATTTGACCCACAGATTGTTTTTTCAACATCTAAGGCTAAGGAGAGATGAAGTTAACAGATGTCTTGAGAAATGAACAGAATCTGTCAGAAACTAAACCTTTCTTGAGGGTGGACGTACAAATCTAACATAGAAGGTATAAATAAGACAGATACTGGGTTCATACACTGGTAACCCATGGACAGTATTAAAAGAGCAAATATTAGCTGGGCATTGGATTACAACTGTAATTGTAGTTCCTTAAGTGTCTGAGAAAATCAGCCTGGTCAGAAAAACTGTTAGACTCTATGTCGAATAAGCTATCAAAATGTTAGACTGGAGATGTGGCTCAGGTGGTAGAGTGTCAGCCAAAATCAAAAAAGCAGAGTGATAATACAAGTTGCTGAGTTCAAGCTTGGTATTAACACAAAATAAATAATAAAAGAGCAAACATTTGGCCATTTGAGGTTCAAGGAGGACTGAAGAATGTTTAGTGGAGTAAAAACCTTATTAAAAAATAGAATTTAGGGCTAGAATTGTGGCTTAGTGGTAGAGTGCTTGACTAGCATGCATGAAGCCCTGGGTTCGATACCTCAGTACCATATAAACAGAAAAGGCTGGAAGTGGCACTGTGGCTCAAATGGTAGAGTGCTAGCCTTGAACAAAAGAAGCTCAGGGACAGTGCCAAGGCCCTGAGTTCAAGTCCCAGGACTGGCAAAAAAAAACCCAAAGAAATAGAGTTTGGTCTGTTTTGTGCATACCTATAATCCCAGAGCTCTGAAAGCTAAGGCAGGACTATTGTTAAGTTCAAAACCATTCACATAGGCCAGGCATGGTATTTTAGCAATACCAAAGAGAAAAAAAAATGTATTCTTAAAATACTGTACCAAGCAATGATATAAAGTAGGACCGAAGAAAACACAGGGAGTCATAAAGTGGATGAGAATAATTATACAAATTCAATAAGTTCTAATATTGTAAGCCTGGTGTGCAAATCCATTTAGTGAAAAGACTAAAAATTAAAATAATTAAAATTAATCACTGCATTTATATATTAAGCAATAGGTAATATACAAAGCTATAAAATAGAATGTCAAAAATTGAAAATGTGAGCAGGAATGCTTTCTAGCAGAGTTTTCTTATATTTCTCTAATTCTTTTGTCCCTTTATTTATTTCTGTTTTTATCCTTATGATTATGTTAAATTGCTATCATTTAAAAATAGCCTGGTATAAAAAATGATTTAAATAAAGAAAAATATGAAGCCCAAATCTGTAATAGACAAGCCAAAAATAATTAACTAGAAATCAAAATACACTACTAGAGTAATTCACTTGCCTACCAAGAAACAGTGTAAAAGGAGGGAACAAAAGTATAACAAAACTAAAAATCAAGTTATATAATGGCTGTAGTAAGACCTTATGCATCAATAATTACTTTTGTGATTTTTCTTTTTTTTTCATTGGTTATTTTTATTGTGAAAATACGGTACAGAGGATCAATAATTACTTTTAATGTAAGTGGAATATATTTACTAATTAAAAGTTACAGAGTGACTGAATGAAGACCCAATTATATTTTGCTTACAATAAATTTACTTCAACACTAAAGATACATGTAGATTATGTTATGGTATGGAATTAGATATTCTTCCCCCAAGGTATAACCCCTGTTTTCACTGTATTTGGGTCCAGTGCCCTGCATCTTGTAAATACATTTTTCTAATTTGAGGAAGGGAAGGGAAATAACAAAATACTGAAACAAGGATACACGTTGACCCACTGTAACAATGAGATGTACAAGACACTATGTTGAAAATGAACTTTACAACTTGGGTAGAGGGAGGAGTTGAGAAGGTAGGAGGTAACGGATGGTAGGGGAAAAACAAAGGAGGGGGGTAACAATACTCAATAGGAAATATACTCATTATCTTACTCATGTGACTATAACCCCTCTGTACAGTATCTTTACAATAAAAATATATATATTAAAATATTCATACAGAAAGTGGTGCTGTGGCTCAAGTGGTAGAGCTCTGGCTTTGAGCTGAAGAGCTCAGGGACAGCGCCCAGGCCCAGAGTTAAAAGTCCCACAACCAACAAAGAAAACAAAAACAAAAAACTATAAAAATATCATACAAATGAAAGCCAAAAGAAATCAATAGAAGCCATTCTGATACCGAATAAATAGACTTTAATCAAAAGTAATGCAAAGAGGCACAACAACAATAATAAAGGAGAATCATAATTAAGGAGAATAATCCTAAAAAAAGATTAATCCTAGAGGAACTATTCCTAAGTACACTCTCTCTCTCTCTCTCTCTCTCTCTCTCTAACATATAAAGCAAATATTGATAGACCAATAATAAAGAAGACTAACATGTGAATTTAACCGTTGGACATTTCATTCACACAAGATATAAACAAAGAAGCAACAGTGTTAAATTGCACTCTGCATTAAATGGACCTAACAAATAGCTTTATGTTATCTTATAGCTGCCAATTTTTTTATTTGTACATAGTGCATTCCTCAGAATAGATCATATGACAGGCTACAAAGCAAGTTTCAACATTTTTTTAAAACATTGAAAACACATTTGAATATCTTTTCCAGCTACCATATAATGAAATTAGAAATTAGTAGCAAGAAAAATAATTGGAAAAATATACAAAAATGGAATTTAAACAACTTTAATTAAAGATTTATTAGAATAAATTAATTATACAAAGGTTTTATTATACATATTTTTTTGGGGGGGGTCCGGTTGTGGGGCCTGAACTCTGGGTCTGGGCGCTGTCCCTCAGCTCTTCAGCTCAAGGCTAGCACTCTACCACTTGAGCCACAGCGCCACTTCCGGCTTTTTTCTTTTTGCTTCTGTGGTGCTGAGGAATCGAACCCAGGGCCTCAGGCATTCAAGGCAAGCACTCTACCACTGAGCCACCTTCCCAGCCCTGTTATACATTTTTAAACATGAATTTATCTATATTTTTCTTTCTCGTTTAGAATAAACAATGGATCAAGAAAGAAGTCGAGGAGGAATTTAATTTTTTAACAAATTAAAATGGAGACCTAGCATATGAAAATCTATGAGATATGTTAAAAGAAGTGCTAAAAAAAAAGCTGGTACATTGAATACCCATGATCAAAGGGTAGAAAGATCTCACATAAACAGCCTAATTGCAAAGTTAATAGAAGGAAAGAAATAAAGACCAGAGCAAAAATAAGTTAAGTGAGATTTAAGTAAACAATACATAAAAGCTCTAAAATAAACAGCTGGTTTTTTAAAAAAATAAAATGGATAAACCCTTACCTAGACTATGAATAAAAGAGAACTGAAATGAGTAAAATCAAAAAGAGAAACATTCTTGCCAACACCTCAGAAGTACAAAAGGTCACTAGATGTTATTATGTACAATTATATGCCAACAAATTTGATAATACAAGAAATGGACATTGGGGGTGGGGTACGGGGAGGGAAAGTAGGAGAAAAATGAGGGAAGGAGTAAAAAGTTCGACAGGAAATGGACTTATTACCTTATGTAACTGTAACCCCTCTGTACGTCACCTTGACAATAAAAAGGTTTTTTTTTAAGGAAATGGACAGATATCCTAGAACCTTGTACCTTACCAAGACTTGAAGAGAAAATCTGAACAGACAAGTAAAAAGTATTGAGATTGAATTCACACTAAATTTGTGAGCAAGAATGTAGAAATTTTGTTTCTCAAACTTCTTTTGATTTTATTTATTTACTTGCCAAAAATTTACATAATAAATCCACAAGTAAGGTGGGTTTACTGCATATAAAAGTGACACCTGCCATGAGTAAGTGATATATATCTCAGGAAGGTAAGATTGTTTTAATATTTAAAATCAATGCAATTAACCATTAGCAGAATAAGAAAAAAAGCCATTAGACCACCTCAGTAGATGACCAAATAATCAATTTTGATCAAAATTATATATCAATTTATTATAAAAACTCTTCAATAACTATGAATAAAAAGGACCTTCCTCAATCTGATTAAGGGCAAAAAAATCTATAGCTAACATCATAGCTAATGATAAAATGTCGAATATGTTCTCATAAAGTTGTGAACAAGTCAATCTAATCTCTTTCACTACTTCCAGTCAATAATGTGTTAGAAGTCTTGTCCAGTATAAAATGAGGAAAAAAGGCATTATCAAGCAGCATAGGAGCAAGATGCCAGAGATATTTAAAAAGGGGCATTAACATAGGAAGAAAGAAATAAGAACATATTTGCTGACAGTATGATTTTTATATTGAAAATCTTAGAGAATCTAAAAACAAGTACTAAGACTAATTAGTGACTTTATCGAGCACATTGGATATAAGATCAATATAAAAATCCAACTTCATTTCTAAATACTGGCAGCATGTAATTGGATTATTAAACTTAAGAATTCCATTTACAATAGTGATAATAACGTAAATATTTATGTCACGAATACTAGTTAGCCCTCTACACTGAAAACAACAAAATATTCCCAGAGGAAACTCAGAAAGGCCTAATGGAACAATGTACCATGTTAAATGGATCGTAAAGTTACCGTTAAGCTGCCATTTCTCCCCAGCTTGATCTATAAATCTGGTACAAGTCCAATCATAATTCTAGCAGGCATTTAAAAATAGATTTTGACAAGCTGATTAAAAAATTTATATGGAAATGCAAAAAGCTTAAAATAGTCTCAACAATCCAGAAAAAGATATAAAAGCTGGTCCACTTGTACCACCTCACTTCAAGACTTACTCTAAAGCTACATTAATCAAGATGGCGTTATATTGGCAGCAAAACCTTCTTCAGCATAGGATTCATGACCAACTGGGTATCCATATGGAAAATAGTGAATATATATAGTGAATATATAATAGTGAAATATAAAAGCATCAACTCAAATTGTGTCAGATATGAATACAACAGCTAAAATCATAAAACTTCTAGAAGGTTGGAGCTACAGCTCAGTGGTTGAGTGCTTGCCTAGCATGCACAAAGCCTTGGATTCAGTCTCGAGCAGAGAAGAGAACAGAGGAGAAGGGAGGGGAGAGGTGGGAAGAAGGGAATAAAAGACAGAACTAATTTGACCATCTTTTATTTATTATAGTTAACATGTACTATTTGACTCACTTGACAATCACACCTCTATATAGTTACCTTAAATGAAAATATAGCTCCAGAGACTAACTTGTACTAGGATGTTTACAGATGCATTATAAAAGCTAACTCTGGGCTGAAAGCAACCCAGATAGATGATATCATCATACAATGACATAGTCTCCCATCACAAAAATTAGTGGCCTTCTGGTATATGAAACAACATGAATAGTCTCAGAAATCATTATGTTGAGTGAAAAAGAGTGTCAATATGTTGAGAACAGGCAAGCCTAACCAATGATGGTAAGTTAGGACAATAATTGTCTACAAGAATATAAGAAATGACTGAAACAGGGAATTTAGGATTTTTTAAAATGTAAAATGTTTTATTTTTCAGGCATTAATTAATTACATGGGCATATATATTTGTCAAAACCTAGTTATACCCTTAATATTTGTGCACTTCACTCTATGCAAAATTGATCTCAATTTAAAAAAAAACTAAGGAAAGTTCTTTGGGGGTCAGATAGTATATCTATCCACATGGAGTGATACCAATCTAAGATTGGATAGCAGTCAGAGTATATGAATTTGGACTTTATTTTGTAGACAACAGACCTTCAATAGAGAATTTTTAGCTAGATAGTGGATATATTTATTCTTAAGGAGTACATTTTTGAGAAAAGTGTAAAAGACAGATTGGAGAGGGGAGTATCTGGGGGCTATTGCAAGTCCAGGCAAGAAATGGTGAGGCAGGAAAGTAGGGCAGTGGAAGTGGGTGTGAGTGAGTTGACAGATGGGATAAATATCACAGAGTTAATATCAATGGGAATATGGAGTGAGGTTGAAGAGAGAGATGGAAAAGTTGAGAATGGCTTGCTATTCACCAAGATTAAAAAAAAGAGGAGTGTTTTGTTGTGTAGACATATGAAATACAAAAGGGGTACAAAATAGGTTGTGATTGACAATATCAAACTACCTGCAGGACATCCATGGGGAGGGAATTTTCCAACTGGCACTTGGAGAGATGGAGCTTGGACTCAGGTGAATATACAGGACTGGAAACAGAACCTGAGATAGAGATTAGGTGGTCGGAGGAAATAGAGTGTAATAAGAAGAAACAAGGTCTAAATGCAATGCCATAGAAGGCATCTCAGAGCAGGTGGCTTGCAACAGGCTCTGAGAGTTCAGAGAGAAAATATGCAAAGCCTTGACCTTCTCACCTACAAAAAACCCTAAGTGTCCTTATGTCTTAATAGTACAGATTTCATTTTGTTTCCTTGTTACCACTGATGACGCATAAGAAGATGGACAAAGGAGGGTAGATGTGACAATAACTAATTGGTGCCAATTCTTATTGTTGTCAAAACTCGTGACTTGAAGGAATGAAACAGAAGTCAGAAAGAGGGCAGTGCAGGTGGTATGTTTAACCAGTTTGGGAAGCTTGTCACTGAGAATTACAGAATTATAAATGGTAGATAGCATTCTGTGATTCAAACTTAGTGACATCTTATTAGAATAATAATCATATTTATTTGTATTAATATAATATTAACATTTCATTTGAATATTAGATGAAATTCTACATAAAAACCTTGTTTCTCTCTTCCAATTGTTGTGACAACAGGTGGGGTGATAGGTTTTGAAAGTGACACTCTTGGTGGCTCCGATGGAATGAGTTCTATGTTTTTAAAGTAAGTCTTCCTCTCCACAGTTTTAGAACATCCAACAGACCAGACTGAAAGAATAACTAACTTAAACTAAAGCTAGAAAAGACCAAGTGAAGCTTAGAGAGAAAGGATAGAGAATATGAGGAAGAAAGAACAGCCAAAGGCTAGGAAAGAACAATACTGCATGTTGCCAAGAAGTCAGTAGGATGAATGCTTAAAACTTTCAGTTAGATTTGGAAACAAAGGTGCTGTTAGACAGAATTGAGAACCATTTTCCACTGAGTTATGAAAGCCAGATTATTGAGAAGACGAAGAGTGCAGGACACCGTGGAGGTATCAAATACAACTCTAATTTGGAGAAGATTATAGGGGGGAAATGTATGTAGAGGGGGCCAATATAGTAGCTTGCAGAAGAACCAGTACTAGAGAATATTTGGGAAATGAAAATTTAAGCATGGTTAATGCATAAGAAAAAGAAGGGAAAAGGAGGCCTAAATTAAAGAAAAGAATATGAAAGAGAAAAAAAGATGGAGAAGAAGCAGGAGAAAGATTATGACAGCCAATGCCTATCCCCAACATTTCAGCCACACATGTCAGGATAAGAGGAAGTACTCATTCTACATGTTTCTCAATTTCCTTGCCCTCATTCTTTTACTCTATGCTACATGTACAACTGTGTGCTGTTTAATTATGCTCCTGTGGTTTGTCCTGCATCCCCAACCGACACATTTAACATACTCAGAAACCAACAACTCACTTTATACATACCTTATTCTCTCTCCTGCCTTTTATGTTTCACATCTCATCCCCAAACTAGTGAGTAAGGTCCTATATCTCTATGTGGTATCCTAAGAGTGAGCAAGTTTAGTGACAGGATGCTTAGTTTAGATCATAAACTTCTCATAGCTCCTAGGGACCAGGTCTCCTGATTCCTTCGTATAGCCTCGTATCTACTTTCAAACAACTTGTTTACAACAAGCCAGTGCTTAGATCCTCTCTCATGGAGCTTCATAACTAATGCAGACCTTGGCTTACCACTTCTGAAACTGAACTCTTCCTATTGATTTGAGGGCGGTCTTGAAAGTTTAATCTATCTGGATTTGGGCTGATGCCTGAGAGGCCTTAGTGCCTTCCTCATCCACAAGTGAAATTATGAAGTTGGCAGAATGAGGGATGACTAAATTCATATACTTCTTCTATTACCCTTGGACAACTGCCAATGTGTAGACTTTAAATTGGACCATGCTTTGCCACATTCACATTTCCAGAACATTCTGTTCCTTCTCGTTACTATTCCAAATTCCCACAGATTCCTATGCCTCAACAACTTTCTCTTAAGCCTTTTTGTGCTGGTCCTGGGGCTTGAACTCAGGCCCTGGGTGCTGTCCCTGAGCATTTTTGTGCTCAAATCTAGCAGTCTGCCCCTTGAAACACAGCTAGACTTCCATCTTTTTTTGTGGTTAATTGGAGTTAAGAGGCTCATACATTTTGCTGCCTGAACTGGCTTTGAACTGTGATCTTCAGAGCTCAGCCTCCTGAGTAGCTAGGATTACAGGTGTGAGCCACTGGTGTCTGGATAAGAACTCAACTTTTACTGCGGAAACTGTTGTAGGTTCACTTCTTCCTCTTATTGGATTTCTTCAGACTCTTATTGAAACTGAGAGCTAGAGCTATCCTCAGAGGTTCAATCTTACCTGAAACCCTCTCAGTGGGCAACTATTTTATACCATACCCCTTCAGTTTCTTCTGCTTTCAGGACATTTTCCCTCCATATTCTCTGAGAAAACTTCCCATTGATGTTCTTGCCATCAGCTTCTTATGGGAGATTGAAAATTGGCCTTGTTTTCAGGTATTCTTTATTCTATATGCCCATGTACGTGCCATGAAAAATACTTTTTCTACCAGGAGCTTTTACACCTGTTTTTAGTTACAAGAGAATCTTTATGGTATTTTTTTATAAGTTCTGGAATTTAAGCTAGACCAAGCTGGTCATATAAGGCAAGTTAATTGTATCACGGACAATGAGTAAATTCACCCTCCAGTGCTTATTCCATGTTAATTGCATACTCCAGAGTGCATAGCAATTCAGCCTCCATAGTTCACAATTTCAAGTGAAAAAAGTCCTACATTCTACATAAACATCTCAACAAATGTAGTTTATAATAATAAACATTTATAATCTTAGATTCTAAGTCAATAGTTCCAAGAACTATTTTTATGAATCTTTCAGTGTTGCAGGGACCATCTCTGCCAGGTTTGATTCATTTTGTTTTGTTTTTTTGTCGGTTGTGGGGACTGAACTCTGGGCCTGGGTGCTTTCCCTCAGCTCTTCAGCTCAAGGCTAGCACTCAGATATACTAGTTTTTGCAAATAAGGGAAAACATGGACCTATGTTTAGTATATATCTGAGACAAGCAGAAAAGGTCAGATAAGATGATGTTAAGCAAAATGAACCCCAAGATAAGGACACAAGTGGTTTTTATTTCTTGCTATTGTTTCTAACGTATTTATAAGGGACCATGTGATTTTTTTCGTTGCTTTGAATGTCCCTCCCCCACGGTATAACCCGTTTTCACTGTATTTGATGTTGGTATAATTTGGGGAGCGGAAGGGAAAAAACAAATTGTTTAAATAGGGATACTGGTTGTCCCATTGCAACGAGTTGTACAAGATGCTATGTTGAAAAATGAACTTTACAATTTAGGCGGGGTAAGGGGGATGTAGTTGTGGAAGTAGGAGGGAAGGCATGGTAGGGGAAAAACAAAGAGGAAGCAACAATGCTTGGTAACAAATGTACTCATTACCTTGCTCATGTGATTGTAACCCCTCTGTATAGTATTTTCACAATAAAAAAACTTATTTTTTAAAAAAAAGGCTAGTGCTCTACCACTTGAACCACAGTGCCACTTTGGGCTTTTTCTGCTTATGTAGTGCTGAGGAATGGAACCCAGGGCCTCATGCATGCAAGGCAAGCACTCTACCACTGAGCCACCTTCCCAGCCCCCTGCCAGGTTTTGTAATTAGAATAAGACAGAAATTTAACTTTGTTGTGAAAATAAATTGTAAAACTATTTAACTCCAGTGCTGTACTTGTTAGTTTGTAACTCTTTCTGAACCTTTATTCTTCTCTAAACAAAAGCAAAAGGCATTGTCTATACAAGCTATTTGTATCAACTACTTCTTAAAGTGAGGAACTTCTAAGAACTTAGAGTTCATGAATAATTTTAGCACAGGGTGAATCAAGTTGATATATATATATAATATTACACAACATATTATTGAATATATAATGTAGTATATATTTGCATGTTTTTATTCTGATTTATGCATGGTAAACTAGTGTTTTCTCTTTCTTAATGTTATCATCTACCAAACCACTAGTACTCCTCCAAATCCATGAAGGTGCTAGTACACTATTATTGATTTCTTCTGTACTTAAATACCTGTCATTATCCTGGATTCATACATTTGAAGTCCAACCCATAGTACGTTAGAATGCAACTGTATTTGAAGATAGAATATTTAAGGAGGTAATTAAAGACTTAATGACATTGTTATGATGGTATCCTTATAAGAAGATGTGATAGGACACAGATACCTATAGAAGGCACAGTCCTGTGTAGAGGAAAGGAAAAGATAAGAGAGCTCTCAGAAGAAACCAACTCTGCCAACACCTTGAACTCAGATTTATAGTACCCAGAACTGCTGTTATTTAAGCTACCAGGCTGTGGTATTTTACCATGATGGTCCTAGCAAACAATATGCATACTAATTCTCCCTGACCTGTGAAGGATGCATTTCAAGACCTCCAGTAGATGCCTGAAAGTGAAGCTAGGAAAGACCATCTTCCCTCCCTCTCCCTCTCCCTCTTTCCCTCTCCCTCCCTCTTCCCTTCCCTCTCTCCCTCCCTCCTTCTCCCTCCCTCCCTCCCTCCCTCCTTACTAATAGCTGATTTACTCCATTGAGGTTAGAGGGCTACTAACTCTTAAGATGGCTACTAACTACTAAGATGGCTACTAACACACTATATATGTAGCCTGGATAGTGTGAATAAGTTGGACAATGGAATAGCTTATGTCATGAATGGAATAGAGAAGAATAGGATAAGATTTTATCACTGTACTCAGAGTGCATACAATTTAAAACATAAATTATCTATTGCTCAAACTTGGCTTTTATTATTTTCTGACTGTGGTTGAACATGTATAACATAAACCCTAAAAAGTAAAATCATATTTAAGTATTATACTACCCACCAGACATGGTTCAAAGTGATTTACCTCTATTAACATATCTAAGTTAATTCAGCTGTAATAGCTCTAGTAATGCAGCTCCAGTAGGGCTTCTATATAAAATGGGGATATGAGGGAAGTTATGCACAGATAAAAGAAATAACTTCCCAAGTTAGCAAATGGCGAAGTCAGAAACTGGGTTGTAGCTTCCAATAGACAAACTGTTGACAATGGAACTTGGATCCTAAAAAGTACAAAATTTACAGATTCTTCACATAAATGGTTCACTGTACTCTTCTCTTTTGGGTAATCTCAATACCTATGTGAAGATTTAGCCTCCCAGTTCATGATCTCATGTCTACCTCTAGATACTATAGTATTATTTGCTCCCATCCAAAGCCAAGGATCTGGAAGGTTGTTCTCATAAGAACGTATCTATTTGATCCAATGTTACTCCTTACTATATTTCAATATAGGTCCCGTGTCTGCCATATCTCTGAAGCAGTCCTTGCCTAGTTTACTTGCAACCTCTTTATGCTGAATACATGAAAATATTCCACTTTATTTTGTTTATGCATATTGAATAGGTGCATTACTTGGAAAACTGTATCTTAAAAGTATAAAAGTAAAATGAGGACATTTCTCTCTCCAAACTGTTTTCCTGTTGATGATCTTCTTAAAGCAAGAACCCATAATTAGTTTCTTGTGTCTCCTAGAGAAATTTTATGCAAAATGAATGTAAGTGGTCTTTAGTTACAAAAACATAATTGATATACACTACGAATGCTACATTGAAGGGATAATGGGAGAATGACAAAGGAAGGGGTAACAATGCTCGACAAGAAATGTACTCATTGTCTTACTCATGTAACTAGCCCCTCTGTACAGCATCTTTACAATAAACTAAAATTTAAAAAAAGGAAAATAATGCTACATTGCTCCTTATCACTTTCATTTAATGGTATAGATCTTTCCATATAAAAATTTACAAAGCTTGCACATTCTCTTAAACGATGACATAGTATTCTTATTAATTCTACAACATAGACTTATACTATAATTTATTTAAACTGTTCTATATAACACTCAACATTGTTTCAGTATTTATAATCAATGCTGCAATACATTTCCTCAAGCATGAGTCAAGTATGTGCTGAATTGTTTGGTCAAAGCAATTTCATAGGTACTGCCATGTAGCAATTGTACCAATGTATACTCCTATCAGCAATATTTCAGAGAACATTTCCAAATATCCCCTCCAAAACAGTTCACTCAATAAATCTCTTTAAAATTTTAATTTGTGGGCCTGGGAGGTTGGCTCAGTGGTAGAGTGCTTGCCTTGCATGCATGAGGTCCTGCGTTGTATTCCTCAGCACCACATAAGCAGAAAAAGCTGGAAATGGCACTGTGGCTCAAGTAGTAGAGCGTTAGCCTTGAGCTGAAGAGCTGAGGGACAGTGTCCAGGCCCAGAGTTCAGTCCCCACGACTGGCAATTTTTTTTATTTGTGTTTTTAAATTTAAATTAAGGTTGAGCATCTCTTTGTGTATTTAAGGGTTATGTGTATGTTGCTCTTTCAACCAGCAGTTCCTATCAATGGACATTTTTTGCACATTACCTGAAATGGCTTCTGTTCAGAGTTTTCGATATGCTCTCTTGGCTTTCAAGGTACCATTGGTGCATTTTCCCTTTTTCCTTTTTGAGAGAGCTGTAGAGCTCTCTCCTTTTGTTTATCTCTTAAATGCCCCCCCCCCCCCCCCGTATGTCTCATATAGAACTGGGACAAGAGTAATGCAAGCAAGACAACAAGAATATGAATTATTCTTCAGAGGCTCATATATTGAATATTTGGTCCCTAGCTGGTGTTGCTATTTTGGGAAGTTCTAAGTGGGGCCTAGCTGGAGGAAGTTTTTCACTGAGGTTGTGCCTCTGAAGGTTATACTTGGTCTCTACTCCTTTCCTTACTCTGCTCCCTGTCTGCTATCTTCTTCCCATTGCTACTTCTATGATGTCCTCACCATGGATGCAGAATAATTGGAACCAGGGGAGAAGGATAGAAATCTCTGAAAGTGTGAGCTAAAATAAAATCCTACCTTCTTTAAGTTTTCCCTCAAGTATTTTGGTCACAGTTACGCAATAGTAACTAACACACTAACTAAAGAAATGCTCAATCTCAGCATCATACAAATGCAGAGCCAATACTTGAATTATTCCAAGAGCGAGTACATTCAGGGGTAGGTCATCATCATCTTAGGAAGTACATTCTGATAGTTTCTTGTAATTTCCCCCCTTCATTTGCAGCTTCTTAAATATTTCTTCAAAACTGTTTTTTCAGCTTCAAGCAATGAGCATCTTTGAAATTTAGGAGAAAATGAAAGATTTGGATTCCTAGGAACCAAGTGTTATATAACTGTAGGTGAGTCATTGTTCTGTAGTGAAAGAAGATAGTCTTAAAACTTATTACAGGCTGTCGAGGGTGGCAGTAGCTAATGATGATAACACAATTCCTCTTCTCTTCTTCCATTTGTGAGAAAGGAAACATTGTGATATGATATGGAACATAATTTTGAAATCAATTCTTGAGCATGGGTTTGGTAAAGATTTCAGAATATACATTTGCTAATTATCCTATTATGTCATAGAGTTTCATAATGTTATAAATTAAAGGGGTATTTTAAGTAATGGTTTGCATTGTTTCTGAACAGAATAAGTTCTATGATTAATAATAAAATCTAAATGGGAAAACAGAATATTGATCTGAAAAATCTCTGAGAACACCATTTTCCTGGTATTAGAAGAGTATTGCACTTAAAACCATCTGAGTGAATACAAATGATTACTATAGTTTCTAGACTATATATTAAAGGTATGAGCACTATATTGCTGTTAGATTTTTTACATATAAAAATAGTCAACATTTGGAAAAGATATTACAAATAATGATACCAAGTGGTAGGATTACTTTTGTATTGATCTATCTATCTATCTATCTATCTATCTATCTATCTATCTATCTATCTATCTATCTATCTATCTATCTGTCATCTATCTCTGTCTCTCCCTACATATATCTCTGGAAGAGAGCTACATTTGAATCTGTGGAATGAGTAAATCAATTGGCCCTCCCCAGTGTGAGGTCATCCAATATGTTGAAGGCTAAAGTAGAACAAAAAGGCAGAGGAAGGTGGAAGTAAGTCTGCCTAACCGATAAGGCCAAGACATCAGTCTTCTCTAGCCTTCAGTACTCCATGTTCTCAGACCTTCAGACCTGAACTAGACTATATGCTAAATACTTTCCCACTATAGGGCTTTTAAAAGTATACCATCAATAACTATTCTGGGTTTCCTCATTACATATCAAAGATCATGAAATCTCTTCGCTTCTTTAATCACGTGTTAGCAAATATTTATGTACATGTAATTATGCTTATGAATATGTGCATGCATGTACATATGTGTATGTGTTAAGTCATTGTAGAAAGAGGTTACAGTTCCATAAGTCAAGTTCTGAGTATGGTTTATCTTGATTAATTTCATCCTTTCTATCACTTCCCTCATTCTCCTTTTCCCAAGTTATATAATTTCCAAGTTACATAATTCAGCTTTTATACAATGTATATTGACTATAATGAGTGCATTTGGTCACTCTTCCGCCCTCCATTCATGTATATGCGTATGTATCTAGATGCATAGATTTTTGTCTGTAAATCTAACTATATTGATATATGGAAATTTTCTTTCTTTGTCTCTCTGTGTCTCTGTTTCTGTCTCTGTCTCTCTCTCTCTCACACACACAGACTTTCTGTTGTTTCTGTTTCTCTAAAGAACCCTGCCTAATACATCCAGGTAGGATAACAAGATTAAAATGACCAGTGTTTCACTTTTCAATGGCTTGGTTAGTAAGATTTTCATATTTGAAGCTATATAAGATACTATAAAAATAGATTTTAGGGACTGAGGATTCAAGACAGGGGTAGGTTGATTGCCCAGCATATGCAAAGTTCAGTTTACAGAACCACAAAATATATAGACATACACACATATAGACATACACATATATACATATTATACATATTGTATACATGTATATGCATACATAGTTTCTAAAGTGCAAACAAGGGGGTAAATATTTAATGATGAATTACTATGATAAAAGTTTCACTTAGTATAAGCTTATATCATATCACCTTTTAATGTTTCTTTAAAAAAATCTTTAGCCACTAGAATCATTGATTAATTTTGTCATGATTTTCCCTTCAAGGGTATAAAACCAAAACACTGAGAATAATTAACCAGAATGCTTCTAGTTGGTCTATCTATCTGTCTTTCTATCCTTCTATCTCTCTATAGATCTATAATCTATTATATACATCATTCTTCAAGCTGATTTGACATAATCTAAACATTTTGTAAATGATTTTATAACCTTATTTTCTACTTCATGGTTATAATCTCTTATTAAAGGATATTATGATATTTTATAAGAATGTATCCTACTTCTATGGTATATACTCTTTTAGACTGTCTCTCTTTTGTTTGTTTATTGGTTTATGACTCTCTTCAATATTCAAATTATTTCCAGAATTGGTTCAACTTTTGCTGTTCGTGAATCTTTAGGATAGGAAAGTAAAAAGCTAGTTGAAAGGATCTCGTTTTGTAGAAATGATTGTTTCAGAATACCGAAGTCATACAACAAAGGACTAGAACAACTAGAGGTGTCAAAGTCATCAAGATATTGGGGATATGAGGAGCCACTATACCAGAGAACAAGGATCCTAGAGAGGAGAGACAGAATTCATAGTAACTTGAGTGATGGCAAAACAGTCTAGAACTTACTGTGGAGGGTTAGCCTTGTTACTTCTGGTCTTCACTTCAGACCACAAAAGGTTAATTAAAATTTAAAGTAGACAGCTCTCAAAAAGTCATAAGTTGATAGAACTTTGGTTCAGCTGAATATTCAATTACATTAGAGGAGTTTTCTTAGACAACTGCTATCCAAAAGGAAGAATAGATTGTCTCTAGAGTATAATATCATCCTGAATATAACATTATTTCTCAAAAATTTGAATACACTGGCAGTCAGTGAAAATAACCAATCATAACCACAACATTGATTGATCAAAAACTAACAGAAAAATAAAATTCATTTTAAGATGGGATAGTAAAAGAGATGTCATTTTTCCTCTAAGCATATATAAACATTGTGAATATTTATATATTATATGTATATGGATTATATATAATATTTATGTGTATGTATATTCCAAGTTATTTTATTTGAAAATTTCTTGCATGTGGTTTTACTACCTTTATAAATCTTCTCATTCTTGAAGTTGATCAGAGAGGGAAATTAGAAAATGCAGTGAGTAGGCATGAACTTTAAATAGTTATGATTAGTATTTTCAAGAGCTATAATGACAAGGAACTTGAAAATAAGAAGTGTTATCAAATGTTAATTCAAGGAATAAAAATGCACTATCTTAAATTAAGAACTGAATAGATTGATTTAATAACTCATTAGACACAGCTTGAAAGAGAAGATAAACTAGAGGTTGATGAGAATAAAATGTTCAAACTGAACATGGACAACAGAAGGTTGGAAAACATGGATAAGAGCACCCAAATATGTAAAACAAAATTAGAAGTCTAATGTACACGATTTAATTTACAGAGAGAGAAAAGAGAGTTGATATTTGGTGTCATTTCTAAAATGATAGAAGGCTGGATGCCATTGGTTCTCATCTGTAATCCTAGCTACTGTGTAGGCTGAGATGTAAGGATTGTGGTTCAAAGCCAGCCCAAAAAAGCCAGAAGTAGAGCTGTGGCTCAACTGGTAAAGCATTAGCCTTGAGCACAAAAACTCAATGACAGTGCCCAGTCCCTGAGTTCAAGCCCTTGGATCAGTGCACAAAAACACACCAAAAAGCAATGGAAGAGGAAAACAATAAAAATACTCAGTTCAAGAGAAGTCAAGGAGGTGTGCCTCCTATCCACATCCCCTCCAGCATCTGTTGTTATTAGAGTTCTTGATTCTAGCCATTCTAAGTGGGGTGAAGGGGTATCTCAATGTTGTTCTGATCTGCATTTCTTTTATGGCTAGGGAGGTTGATTATTTCTTCATGTGTCTATTGGCCATTCTTATTTCCTCTTCAGAGAAGTTTCTCTTTAAGTCTTTAGCCCACTTATTTATGGGGCAGTTGTTTCTTTGAGGATTTGTTGTTAGGGATTTAATTTTTTTGAGTTCCAAGTATATTTTCGATATGAAACCTTTGTCTGTTGTATGGCTAGTGAAGATCTTCTCCCAATCCGTGGGCTTTCTATTGATCTTGCTAGCTATGTCCTTTGCCATGCAGAAGCTCTGCAATTTCATGCAATCCCATTTGTCCAATCTTTCTTTGATTTGTTGTGTTTCTGGGTCTCTATTGAGAAAATTTTGGCGTGTGCCAAGGAAACCTAAGGTTTCTCCTATTCCATCCTGTAATGCTTTCAGGGTGTCTGCTTTGACTCCAAAGTTTTTGAACCATTTGGAGTTGATCCTGGTGCAGGGTGATAGATAAGGATCTAGCTTTAGCTATGTTGGTGGGAGTGTAAATTTGTTTAGCCGCTTTGGAAAGTAGTATGGAGGTTCCTCAAAAGACTCCACATAGAGCTCCCCTATGACCCAGCAATCGCACTTTTGGGCATTTACCCGAATGATCACAAACAAGACCATACTAAAGCTACCAGCACAACTATGTTTATTGCAGCATTATTTACCATAGCTAAGATATGGAACCAACCCAGATGCCCCTCAGTAGATGAATGGATCAAGAAAATGTGGTATATATACACAATGGAATTCTATGCCTCCATCAGAAAGAATGACATTGCCCATTTGTTAGGAAATGGAAAGACTTGGAAAAAATTATATTAAGTGAAGTAAGCCAGGCCCAAAGAAACATAAGTCCCATGGTTTCCCTTAGTTGCAATAACTAGTATATGTCTGAGACAAGCAGAAAAGGTCAGATAAGTTGATGTTAAGTGAAATGAACAGTGGACACAGTGTTTTTTTCTTTCTTGCTATTGCTTCTAACATAATGTACCATGTAATGTTTTTTGTTGCTTTGTATGTCCCTTCCCCACGGTATAACCCCTGTTTTCACTGTATTTGATGTTGGTATCATTTATGGAGGGGAAAGGAAAAAACAAATTGTTTAAAGAGGGATACAGGTTGACCCATTGCAACAATGAGATGTGCAAGACACTATGTCAAAAAACAAACTTTACACTTTAGGTGGTGGTGAGGAGTGTAGTTGCAGAGGTAGGAGGGAAGAGATGGTAGGGGGACAACAAAGGAGGAGACAACAATGCTTGATAAGAAATGTACTCATTACCTTGCTCATGTAACTGTAGCCCCTCCTCTGTATAGTATTCTCACAATAAAAAACGTATTAACAAAAAGAGAAGTCAAGGAGAAAAAAGGCAAAAACAAAGTCATGAAACACACAGGAAAAGATCAGAACAAGCTATGTAGGTTCCTGTTGCCACCTGTTCTGGAAAAAGAGCCTTCTTAGGTGGAAATCTCATTAAATTTTGTTCATTTTAAAAAACGCTTTTAAGTCATGATGTTTACCAGAACATTTGTGTAGTTTTATAATTATTATAGCTATTTGATGTTTAATCATACTTTCTTTCTGGGATTCCCTCACCTTCAGCTTTAAAGGGAAATATTAACAGTCTTTTCATTCTTTAGATTTATAAGGATTATTTAGGACAAACTTGCTACCTGAAACCCCTTTTGGGATTTCCATGTAGACCAAGAATTAATAAAATGAACCCTCATATAACCTTAGTTAGGTTTTTTTTTTTTACTATTTTGTTTTGTGACATCTTCCTATCAGTACATTTTAAGTGTTTACAGAAACAATTTCTCTTAATGAAAATTTATACATTTACTGGTAACTCTGTGAAAGATGTGTTTTAAACAGCTCTTCAGATTTGAAAAAAAAAATCCCCTATGGTTGCAATTATTCTAAGAAAAGCAAATGCACTCAAAAATGCCTTTCTAAATTATATAGTTGTTTTATTATAATTATTCCTTAAATGATTGCACAGTATTGAATCAGCTGCTCTACAGCTGATTTTCTAACATATCTACAGAACAACAGCCATGACAGTTTTGATTTTAATTCCCAATTTATTTTGCTATTGTTTCATTCTATTCTAATTAATGGACTAGGAATTGACTATTTATCTAATTAATTTTCAGATCATACTCTACATTGACCCTATCATTTACATGTATTCTTCGAGTGCTGTTGATAAGAATAGTATATTTTAAGCTTGAGAATCTCCACAATAGTTCAATCTCATACCCTAGACTTATATCATCCTATCTGTAGGTAATGGATAGGACTGATGTTCTATCAGTGTATACTTGCAGGGATATATTGATTAATCAAATAGTAAACCATCACTTTACTAACTAGTAAACTACCTCAGTCCAGAGACCAGCTATTATTCCCTCTACCTTTGCCCTGTTTCTAATACTCTTGATGTCTTTCAGAGCTTTATTTCAAGAGTTATGTTGTTGTAGTTGAGAAATATTTTGAGACGAACCATGTCACACATAAGAATACTAGTGTTGCACAAAGTAAGCACTCAGCTAGCATTTTTTTTTTGGGGGGGGGGGTCGGTCATGGGGCTTGCACTCTGGGCTTGGGCGCTGTCCCTGCGCTCTTCAGCTCAAGGCGAGCGCTCTGCCGCTTGAGCCACAGCGCTACTTTCGGTTTTCGAGTGGTTTATTGGAGATAAGAGTTTCATGGACTTTCCTGCCCAGGTTGGCTTTGAACCGTGCTCCTCAGATCTCAGCCTTCTGAGTATCTAGTATTACAGGTGTGAGCCACCGGCACCTGGCTCAGCTAGCATTTTTATTAGCCTCCATGACTAATTTGTTCATCCAGTTTTCCTCTGGAAGTGGCCATTTTGGTTTATCTATGTATGTTAATTTGTGTTCCTCCCAAAGGACCAGGACACTTATGCAGATAGTCTTAGGAATGTGGTCCCAGTAAAAAGGAATGGAAAATTGCTTATATGAGATGGAAAGAAAGATATCCAATACATGCATTTTATCAAGCAAGATGTCACTATGGGAATTGGGTGCTTCATTTCAGAGCAGAAGTTTAGAAGTCAATAAAGAATACATATCTTGAAGTTATTACACACAAGAGGTTAGAGATCTGGGGCTTAAATACTCCTAGTTCTGTTTGTCATGAACCTTCCAGAGGCATGAACTCCCTAGCACTTCTTACCTGCTCTACACTAGTAGGGTGGAGCTGGCCCAAGTTACTAAGGAAAGCTGTCTGTTAAAGAATATAATGCAAAAACCATAATGTAAACATCATTACATTATATTTGTATTAGGGTAATTTTGTATCTTTCAGTATTTCTACATTTATTAGTCAGCATCCTTCTGAAGAAAATAGCATTTCTATCATTCCTTGCCTTTTCTCCCCAAAAAGAATCCCTTGGATGCATGGATTTTTATTTATCCAGCCACATAATAGTTTGATGCTCAAATTATCTCCAATTTGCCAAGTAGGAATTATTTCAAGTTGACCCCTATATATTTCTAGTAGAGTTTAAACTTAGGATCCTATATTTTTGTTTGCTAGTTCTAGTTGCCCTATCTGGAGCCCCCATAACCAGAGATCAGTACAATGTGCAGTGTGTGAGGTTACCCTGATTCAGTACAAAGAGAATCTGTAGCAGATGCTGTCAGTATGTTGCTCTCTCCATTGAGCCTGACTGGCCAGAATACTCTATTCCACTTCTAGCTGCCAGTGTCTACCTATGTGGACGTGTGTTATTTTCCTAAAACTGGGAAGGATGGGATCAATGAGAAATACTGGTGAAGTAATCCTTGATTCTCCACTTTAATAGCTCTCCACCAATGGCTGCTAGGAGTTAGATTATCCTTTCCCCAGTGGGTAGGATAATTCACGAGCATATATATTTCACATCATTTCCCCAAGTGTTCTCTCAGGATTACACTCCAATTGCTGCTGGGGTGTTTGATTTTATAGTGTATCCTCCCCTCAAATAGTTTACCTTCCTTTCCCGATATTCCTTCCTCACTATCATTGCTCTTTGTGCTTCCCAAATATACAACTCACAATGGAATACTAGTATCAAGCCAAGTTCTTAGAAAGCCAAATAATATAGGAGCTCTCAGTTTGTCCTTTCCCTCCAGAAACTTCCCAATGGTGTCTGTATAGTATTAATCCCTTTGGGCAATAGCATTACTTGACTCTAGTAAGTGTGTGAGCTTTACTTGTTAAAAACTGAAAACTCTCTCCAGTTGCTCTGTTGCCTCAGAGAGGTGGTTCATATTTCATACCTAGCTTGAATTTCAGTATTTGTGTGGTCTGTTTCTCTGACAATGAGTAATTTGTTTCTTTTTCCAGGATACCAAGAGATTGGTGGGGAATTGAATAGTAAGAC
Organism: Dipodomys spectabilis; assembly: GCF_019054845.1. Classification (NCBI taxonomy): domain Eukaryota; kingdom Metazoa; phylum Chordata; class Mammalia; order Rodentia; family Heteromyidae; genus Dipodomys; species Dipodomys spectabilis. The sequence goes on along the minus strand of NW_024871203.1, from coordinate 4,244,044 downwards.
CAGCTTTGGCACAACAAATGAAAGACCTTCCACGGCTGCTTGTGAGAAACTCCAACAAAGGTAGGATAATATACAGCAAAATTACTTGCCACTTGGAGCTGGGAAGGAATATAATTAAAATAAAGAACTGACATCGTATGTGACAGAGTCTGAGTAGGAAGCATTTATCACCTCCTGTTTGCTAGCTTTTCTTTTGGGGAAAAAAGTCAGTAAGATTTTTATCTTGGATGACGCCTACTCACCTGGCTTGGCTGAAGCTAAAAAAAAATATGAAAATAGTGGGGTGTGAAATAACATGCCAGATCTGCAAGTTGGCTTTGTTATGGCTTAAACATTAAAACCCAGAAAAGGGATGCTCAGTAAATCTGCACTCTATATGAAAAATCTAATAAAGGTGTAAACATTATTAAAGAACATGGGCATTGGTTGTCGTGCAGTACTTAAGTGTAGGAAGATTTGGCAATGTCTGTTCTTTGGAATTATATCAGGATGGTCTTGAAGCTGAAACTCAATGCTCTATCTCAGTTCTTAAGATCAAATCTGTTCCATGAAGTAGGATATCTGTGAATGATGATGAAGGTTATAGTTTTGCTGTGCTTGTCTGATAATAAATATGTTAGTCTCCTATAATTATCCCTAAAGGGAAGCCTCATGAAATACTGATCTGACTCTCCGTAGTGAAGTAAGAATTACATTTGCTGAACTTTAAAGTCTTGCTGAGGAACTCCTGTAAGAACTTCAGATCGCTCAAATCTAGGCCTCATCTCAGGCCACAGCATCCTTTCTTTCCTAAATACAGTCTCTGAGTGGGAGGTTCTCAATGTAGTACTGACGTAGGTGTGAACATTCAGTGTTTAAAGTCATGGGAAGCAACTTAAATTAAATTGCCTTGAAGTTTTTTCAGCCTTGAAATTTCTATTTTGGATTTTTTTTCAGAAAAGAGGGGTGGGGAGAGAGAAAGAGAAGCAGCTTGTTCACTGGGTAGCATTTTGTCTACTCGCTCCCCCTAACCACCCCCCTCCCCAATTCTCTGGGATTTAGCAATTCATTTTATTTCTACTAGCACAACCAGTCTGTCAGTGCTGGAGAAAATGTACTTTGGGTGTGCTCTTTTGGTATTGGTGACTGCATTTTAAAAAGCGCTTTTCAGTAGGGTCTTTTCATATCAAATAGAGGCACAGCCATCATCAAGAGAAGCTATATTTACAAGGCCATGTTCTCTTGCAAGCTTGCCTGTACAATCTGCTTCTGAACATCCCATCTGGCATAAATTGAAGAGATTCAAGACATGGGCTTACTTTAAAGCAATACGTTTTCTTAAAATCAGATATCCTCATCCTGAGGAATGAGGGATTCTAGTCTTTTTGCCAATATGATTTCAGAATTCCTTTATTGGAGGTATTGATCTGAACTGATTTAGGCAACCACAATAGCAATAATGAAAATATAATCGAAAAGAAGATGCTTCTGAAATTAGCTGTCAACCCATCTGCAAATTATGTGTACCTTTCCCCCTAAACCCCAAGCTTATGTGAGTTTTCTTTGTCTCAATTCTTTCAGTTATTTGGTTTATGTGATCAATGGATTCATATTGCTTCAATTTCCTTAAGTATGAATCTAATGTTCATTTGGAAAGTGAATACCAGCAGTACTAATGCTTGGCAAGTAGTGGGTGCTACATGAATATTTGTTGAATGGAGGAGAAAGACTTTCGCATTACATTTTGTAGCATTATGCAGGTTTCCAGCAGTGTACTAACTATTTTATTTCATTCTCAAAAACAGCATCTAGGGAAAAAATTCAGGACCACAAATTCTGTATCTGTAAAGTCAGATGACAAGTGATTGAAGTAGGATTTAAACTCAGATTACATAAATGGAAGATCCTACCTTGGTCCTAGCAGGGACGGAGGCATAGAACAAAATGCATCTTTGGAAAGCAGCTAGTTCTATTTGCTAGAAACTTAAGATGTATTATACAAGAAATAACAGGAAACTATTCTACATGGGAAATTTAAACTACTTTGTAGAGGGCCATGACTGATTGGCTAAATGTATTTGAATTTCACTCCACTGAAAGTTTATGAACAAAGGATTAATACTGTCCTTTAGGCAGATGACCTTTTTCCATTATGGGCTGAAGGGAGATAAGAATGGTAGTAAGTAGAGTTATCTCTTCCTCAAAAATAAGAAAGAGAGAACTGAGATATAGAGAGGATTTATAATAGAGAGAAGGGGAGTTGCGATTCCATGTTCAAAGAGGGTGACCTTTATAGTGTCTAGGTGTGCATTTTACTGAGAATAAGAATGAGGTTGGATAAAACCTTGTGAAGGCACAATACAACTGCTTAATTGGGCAGGAAGTAAAATGGTTTCTGTGAGCAGGTGATGTTAATCTCAGACTAGATAGCATAAATTGTAGTGAGCCAACTGACAAGATGTTGAATCTTTTGGGTACACAGTCATATAGCTAAACTGAAGGAATTTAAGAATTTGGGTTATTAGCATCCAAAAACTGGACAATTTCAGAAGTACAGATAGTGACTAAAATGAAAATGGAGACAGAGATCCTTGAGCTTCAGGAACCCCATGTGACAAAAGGTAGACACCAGGGTAATGGGAAAGTTATCAACAAGAAAGTTTACTTCTCTAAGGCTAGTCAGAAGCAAAGGACCAGAGATTAATTTACATAGAAAGGCTACATTGAGACAAAAGACTATATTAAACTGAAGTTCTTCTTATTAGAATATTAATTTACCTACCTAGCCTAGTCTTCTCCATTGTCACCTTTCATTGCTGTAATGTGGCTCCTCAGCAACATGTTTAACAAAAAAATCACTATTTGCCAGACACTGGTGGCTCACACTTGTAATTCTGGCTACTCAGGAAGCTGAGATCTGAGTATCACAGTTTGAAGCCAGCTCAGGGAAGAAAAGTCTGTGAGATTCGTATCTCCCAACTATGGAAAGAAAGCTGGAAATGCAGCTATGACTCAAGTGGTAGAGTGCTAGCCTTGAGTAAAAGAGCTTAGGAATAGCACCCAGGCCCTGAATTCAAGCAACAGGACCAACACCAAAAAAAAAAAAAATCACTTTTCAAAACAGTCTTTAAAATCCTGTTAAGCAGCCTGTTGCTGTTTAAGAGAGAAGAAAAGAACACCTCCCTATTGTGAATGACTTTTTTCTTGAACCTTTGACATCTTATTTTTGATGATTTCTAGTACTTATAAAGTAACACATATCCATTTAGAGAGACACTAAAATAATGTAGTGTATTTATTGAGGATCATTAGTGAATGCCACTAATAACAATATAACCCCATATACTCTCATTCACAAAGACCAATATGGGACTGTATAATTTCCTGTTAGCAAACTATGGACTCTATAGGATTTAAGGTCTTGGTATTAAAATGATAAATGGCAGAAAGACTAAATAACTTCCCTTTTGTTTAGGAATAAGGCAAAAATACCTAGATAGCCTCTTAGATGGCTCCTATTCAAAACAGTGTTGGGCATTCTAGACAATATCAAAAAGGTATTAAAAGCAGATAGAAAAGGAAGAAGATACAATGTGAATGACCTTTTGAAGGAATGAATAAAACAAGGATTAAAGAGTACAGTAACATACCTGTGAAACTAGAGTAAGCACATGCAGAGAATAAGGTGATAACTGGAATAGAATGGAATCATTTAGCTTTTGCTAAGAAAAGGCTTAGAGCAAATATAACCTGCTCAAAATCCATCTGAAAGGAATGAGTAGAATGGTAGGGAAATAATGAATAATGTTCTCAGAGTGACTGGAAAGTCTTTACGCATAGACAATAATCTCACTGTGAGTTATTATCGACTTCCTTCTTCTAATTTCAAGACTTTAACAAATATTAATGGCCAGTCCTTCAAGCCCTGAATTCCTCTTCCCTGGCTTTCTTTGTCTCTCCAACATAGCCATCTGTATCTGACCTTCCTTGGTAGAAGACAGAAATCATATGCCATTGGCTCCTTCAGCCCTCCTCCACTCAACCTCATACTTCCTTTGCATCCTCGCACACCTTCTGCTTTTCCCTTCCTTCCTACCTAGAGGGAAACTTTCTTCTGTCTCACTAAGGGAGCTATGGCTCACCCCTTTGTATGTGTCCATTTTTGCTTCCTCTTAAGGATCCACCAAATTCATCAGCACATTGTTCATTCCAGTTCAATCAGTCCTCTTGCTGCTTTCTGGCTATTGAGGCCTTTTGAAGTGCATTCCATTTATTTTCAATAACTTCATTTTCTCTCTACCCACTTACTTCTCCACTCCTTGTTACCTAAATCCCTGAGCATACTGCTATATCTGCTTTCTTATCTATTACCCTTGAAGATTTCTTAATCAGATTTTTGTAACTTTTTTCAGCATTATCCTTCTCTTTGACTCATTCTCAAATCTCTTTCTTTGGCTTACAACATTTTACTCTTTTCTGATTTTCCTCCTCATAATTAGACCATCCATTTGCTATCTAATTTTTCTACTTTATCCTAAGTAAAGGTATTATCCAAGAGTACTGCCTGGATTTTCTTCTGATTCCTATCTATGCTTTTCTTCAGATCCTATTGAATAATTTGTTCTTGCTCTTACCTCAGTGGAGATTCCCAGATGGGTTGGTTTAGCTCTGGTCTCTTTTAGGAGTGTATTTCCAATCTAGACACTTCCACCAGGATGTCTTTCTTGTATCCCAATTTGATGGTTGGAGTATAAAGCGTCTACCCTTTGCTAATCTCTACCAGTGCCTCAAACAACCCCTAGACAATTAGCCTTGAAGTCTCTGGGTTTTCTTGGGAATCTCTTTTACTCCCTTACTACAACATGAAAGTTCTACTGTCTTGATTTTCCTTTCCTTTTTCCCCTTAATTTCAATCTCATCATAATTATCTAATTCTTTAGTCTATTTATTACTAACCAAAGCTAAGGAAAAGTGACCTCTGTGTTTCACTGTCTCCATAGTCTCTCTGATCCCTCCAATTAATGTACCTTATTCTGACCAAAAATCTAAAAAAGGCAAGTCTCATAATAGCACTGGAGTAGGTTTTTTTTAATCCTTTATTTTTGTACAGTTAAGTTGAAGTTTTTTACAGTGATGCCCCAAATCTCTAAAATATGGTTCCTCCAGCCGGCTGCTTGTGGTTTATGCTTGTAACCTCTCCTACTCAGGAGGCTGAGGTCAGTAGAATGGTCATTTGAGGCCATGCTGGACAGAAAATACTGAGACTCCACCTCCAAAATAACCATTAAAATCAGAGCTAGAGGTATGGCTCAAGGGGTAGAGCTCCAGTAGAGCAAGTAAGCCACGTGAATGTAAAGCCTTGAGTTCAAACCCTAGAACTGCTTCAAAATAAAAGTAAGACATACACATATTAGCCTAGGATTATGCAGGTCAAAACCATCCACCTGCACATTGTGTTCAGCTGGAAGGGTTCAGAGGCAATGCAACATGAAGCTTTCCCCTCTTGTGATAACAAGACCTTCTGTAATCCTTTCCGAGGAGCCTATCAGGATCATGAAGCAGCTCATACTTTTCTGAAACATGCTCATGGTGGTTTGCTTGATTGTTTCCTATTGTATGATGCATTTGCTTGTAAGCAGACAATGTACCATGAGCATTCCTCTCTACTACTGAAAACAGGTCAGTTTTGGGGATCCATGTTTTCAGTTTTTAAAAGGAGTGTGTTAAGGTTTTCAAAAACTTCTGCTAAATTCATTGTTAATTTATTTTTTAAAAATTTTATTGTCAAGGTGATCTTCAGAGGGGTTACAGTTATATACGTAAGGTAGTGACTACATTTCTTTTTTTTAGCATGCACAACTCTATTTGAATTTTAGGTAAACAATGATAAAATTTTCATATACCTCATGTGATTTTTTTTTTTACCTTTTTTATTGTGAAAATACCATACAGAGGAGTTACAAGTACATGGGCAAGATAATTAGTACATTTCTTATCAAGCATTGTTGCCTCCTCCTTAGTTTCCCCTTACCACCCCTTCCCGTCTTTCCCCCTGCCCCCAACCCCTGCCAAAGTTGTGAAGTTCATTTTCAACATAACATCTTGTACATCGCATTGTTGCAATGGGTCCACCTGTATCCCTATTTAAACAATTTGTTATTTCCCTTCCCCTCCCCAAATGATACCAACATCAAATACAGTGAAAACAGGGGTTATACCGTGGGGGAGGGACATACAAAGCAACAAAGAAATCATCTTATAAATATGGTAGAAACAAAAGAAAGAAAGAAAAAAAAAACATTTGAGTCCTTATCTTGGGGTTCATTTCACTTAACATAATCTTATCTGACCTTTTCTGCTTGTCTCAGACACATACTAGTTATTGCAAATAAGGGAAACCATGGGACCTATGTTTCTCTGGGCCTGGCTTACTTCACTTAATATAATTTTTTCCAAGTCTTTCCATTTCCTAACAAATGGGGCAATGTCATTCTTTCTGATGGAGGTATAGAATTCCATTGTGTATATATACCACATTTTCTTGATCCATTCATCTACTGAGGGGCATCTGTGTTGGTTCCATATCTTAGCTATGGTAAATAATGCTGCAATAAACATAGTTGTGCTGGTAGCTTTAGTATGGTCTTGTTTGTGATCATTTGGGGAAATGCCCAAAAGTGCGATTGCTGGGTCATAGGGGAGCTCTATGTGGAGTCTTTTGAGGAACCTCCATACTAATTTCCAAAGTGGTTGAACAAGTTTACACTCCCACCAACAATACAGTAGGGTTCCCTTCTGTCCACATCCCCTCCAGCATCTATTGTTATTAGAGTTCTTGATGATAACCATTCTAGCTGGGGTGAGGCTGAATCTGTGTTGTTTTGAATTGCATTTCTTTTATGGTTAGAATGGTTGAGCATTTCTTCATGTGTCTATTGGCCATCCTTCTTTCCTCTTCAGAGAAGTTTCTCTGTAAGTCTTTAGCCCACTTATTAATTGGGCAGTTGTTTCTTTGAGGATTTGTTGTTGGGGGATTTAATTTTTTGAGTTCCAGGTATATTTTAGATATGAGACCCTTGTCCATTGTATGGCTAGTGAAGATCCTCTCCCAATCCATGGGCTTTCTATTGATCTTGCTAGCTATGTCCTTTGCCATGCAGAAGCTCTGCAATTTCATTCAATCCCATTTGTCCAACCTTTCTTTGATTTGTTGTGTTTCCGGGTCTCCATTAAGAAAATTTCGGCCTGCACCAAGGAGACCTAGGGTTTCTCCTATTCCATCCTGTAATGTTTTCAGAGTGTCTGCTTGGACTCCGAGGTCTTTGATCCATTTGGAGTTGATTGTGGTGCAGGGTGATATGTAAGGATCGAGCTTTAGTTTTCTACGAGTGATTAACCAGTTTTGCCATCACCATTTACTGAAGAGGCTGTCTTTCCTCCATTCTAATTTTTTTAGCTCCCTTATCCAAGATTAGATAGCTATAGGTCTGTGGGTTCATTTCTGGGTTTTCAATTCTATTCCATTGGTCCTGAGGTCTGTTCTTATGCCAGTACCAAGCTGTTTTGATTACTATGGCTTTGTAGTAGAGTTTGAAATTTGGTGTTGCTATTCCTCCAGCACTGTTCTTTCTGTTGAGGATCATTTTTGCTATTCGGGGTCTTTTATTGTTCCATATGAACTTTTGGATTGCCTCTTCTATTTCCTTGAAGAATGAGATTGGAATATTGATAGGAATCACATTGAATTTGTAGATAGCCTTTGGAAGTATTGCCATTTTCACGATGTTGATCCTTCCAATCCAGGAGCATGGGAGGTTTTCCCACTTTTTAAGTTCTGTTTTGATTTCCTTTTTCAGGTTTTTAAAGTTTTCATCATAGAGGTCCTTCACTTCTTTGGTTCAGTTAATTCCTAGTGACTACATTTCTTGACTAGCTTGTTACCCCTTCCCTCATTTTTTCTCCCTCTTTCCCCCAAGTCGTACAGATCATTTCCAACATACTGTCTTGTAAATATCTCCTAAATTCTTTAGTGAAAAATTTTGCAGGTCTTCTTTTTCTCCTGTAGTACTGTTCCTTCTTTTGCCTTTTCTCAGCTGTGTAGTCCCTGTTTAACACATTGAAGAATTACAGAGCTCTTTTCCAAGGCAGACATATCACAGTATATTCCTACCATTGTGAATGAGGTTCTAATTTCTCCACATTGAGGGGGGCAGGGCAGAGCCCCAGTCTCTTGCTCAGGCTGGCCTTGAACTCATTATTCTGCCTCCATCTCCTGAGTACTGGAAATACAGGCATGCCTAACATACCCAGCCCCACATTCTTATGAATTCTTATTTTTTGTCTTTTATTATAGCCTTACTGATGGGTTTGAAGTCATTGCGGTTTCAATTTGTATATCTGTAATGACTAAAAATATTAGACATCTTGTGCATATTGTCCATTTACATATCTTCTTTGATAGCCTTTTATACTCTTAAGTGGGTTCTTTTTATTATTGAGTTGTGAAAAATCTTTAGATATTCTCGATATTGGTGCTTTTTAAATAGAAAGTGATTTGCAAATATTATGCAACTTTTGTAGTGAATCTGAACCTATGATAATTGTCTTTGAAGATGTTAAATAAAAATGAAATGATTTCTGGAAAGGAAAACAAAACCACTGAGCTATATCAATGTAGACATGTAAGAAATGATTCAAGGATCTGAGTAAGTTGAATGGAAAAAGTTGGTGGAGGAAGAAGAGAAATAAGAGGAGAAAGAGGAAGATCTTCTGCAAATGACTGAATGACATTCATTAATACTCTGAAGAATGATTTTAGAATGGTTCTATGAGGGAAGATGAAATTAAATTAAATTTGTATCAGTAAAAAGATTAAGTGAACAATAGTATAAGTTGTTTCACACACTGTGTATGTGTGTGTGTGTGTGGGAACAAAATTCAAGTTAGATTATACCTCAAGGAAATTTAACTTAGTAATAGAAATAATAGACTCATAGCTCAGATTTAAAGTTTGTATAATTCCCTTCCAAAAATAGAGATTGACTTTGATTAAGATTAGTTGATTTTGGCTGCTTCTAGCTACAGCTAACATCTTATAGTTTGAAAATTTGTTTAAAAATTTCACATACACATATTATGATTTAACTCCATTTGGTAGAGTTCAGATAAGAATTGCTTCTTGCTTAGTTTGAATTCTACTTTAGCTTTGGAATAGGATTCTATCTGAAGAACCTTAGCCTAAAGTGGGAAAAAGTCTTAATTGCTTTTGTAAAAACTGAGGCAATCATGACAGAAGAAGCCTTCAACTCAATGGCAACTGATAATTGGAAACTCGAAGTATTTTCCACATTATGGTAAGGACTATTTTCAACATTCTATTCCTAGACACTGGAGATGAAAACCTGGGGGAAGGGCGGTGGGGTGGTATATTTTGTTTTTATTTGTACTTGGAGTCAAATAGACTCATTTCTCACACTTAAATACCAGCGACATGAGAACATTTTTTTATTGATAAGTGGTAAAAAAAATTTTAATCACTGAAGTTAGAATGACATGATGATTGCAAACATATTTTTGGTCTGGCAGACAGTGAAAATCAGAACAAAAGGAAATGTAACACTTTAAGGAACAGATGGTAGTGCTTTCAAAACTTTTTGAGCTTTTCTGTTGTTGTTTTTTAAACTCTTATAACCATTTATAATTACTAAACTCAGATGGTATGATGACAATGAACATTGCAGTACCTAACTGACTGAATATATATGTAGGGATGATATTCATGGTGGTTCCCATTAGTTAAGACTGGAGAAAAGGCTGTTACAGGTGACAATAATGCTTAAGTCACACCATCCTACCTAATCTTATTTTGGACACTTTGTGGTATATCTGTACTTATCTCTGAAAAGGATCCACTAACATTGATATGCCATCTGATTTGTTTGTGTGTCTAATGGTCTTGGAGATTGAACTCTGGGCCTCAGTACTGTCCCTGAACATTTTTGCTCAAGGCTAGTGCTTTACCACTTGAGCCACAGCTCAACTTCTAGCTTTTTGGTGGTAAATTAGAGATAAAAGTCTATGGACTGCCTGGACTGGCTTAGAACTATGATCCTCAGATCTCAGCCTCCTGAGTAGCTAGGATTACAGATATGAGCCAACAATGCCTATCTGCCATCTGATTTTTAAGACATCTTCATATTTTGAATTAATTTTAGGTGTAAAAAATAGTTGCAAAAGTAGAATGTTCAAGGGGGGTGGGAAGGGGAGCGGGGAGGGGGGGAGATGGGAAGGGATGGGAAGGGGAAACAAAGGAGGAGGCAACAATGCTTGATAAGAAATGTACTCATTACCTTGCCCATGTCATTGTAACCCCTCTGTGAGGTATTTTCACAATAAATAAAAAAAATTAAAAATTAAAAAAAATTTAAAAAAATGTTTCCACGATCCTCTCACCCAATGCCTTAATCCATTTTGTGCTTTTATAATCAAATATGAACAGAGAATTAGTTATTACTGACCTTACTGTTCTAAAGACTAGCAAGTCCAAGATCAAGGTATGGGAATTTTGGTGATGGTCTTCTTTCTGTGTCATCCCATAGTGGAAGGGAGAAGAGCAAGAAACTTAGAAAGGGTCCAAATTTGCTTTTATGATAAGCCTAATCCCATTATAATTAGCTTACCCCCTAATAATATTAATCTGCTCATGAAGACACAGCCTTTAGAACCTACTTAGAGGCCCCATCTCCCAAAGGAGGAATGGGGAGGGATATATCAAAACTGTAACATTCAGCTTTCCCTAACTAATATTTTATATAACCACAGTACAGTGATTAAAACCAGGAAATTAATAGTGGCGCAATACACGTGACTAAACTGTAGGTTTCCTTCACATGCTGTTCATGGTTTTACTGAAGTCCTTTTACTGGTCTGGGATTTAAGTCAAGATCCTTCATATCATAAAAGAGTTATACTTCTCAGACACCCTGAAAACATTATAGGAAGGAATAGGAGAAACTCTAGGGCTCCTTGGCATAGGCCGAAATTTTCTTAGTAGAGACCCAGAAACACAACAAATCAAAGAAAGGTTGGAAAAAATGGGACTGCATGAAAATGCAGAGCTTTTGCATGGCAACGGACATAGCAAGTAAGATCAACAGAAAGTTATTTTTTTCACATCAGGTGATATTTACATTCTTGTAATGTCAAAGCTCATAGAATTCACAAAGTGTATAGACCATGATAATGACAATTTGCCTTGTGAAAGTTAAAATGTGTTTGTGACTCTAAGTATCACTATTCCACAATACTGTGAAATATGTGAAATTTATGTAATCACCTAATCTCAATTAAAGAAAAAAAAGTGAGGAGGGATGGGTTAAGAGAGATTGGTGGCAATGTTGTCAGACACCTTGTACTCATATACTGTTTTGTAGAATTGGAACTTCTTTGTACAACTACTTAAAGATAATAAAAAAAATTAAAAAATTTCTAAAAAAGATCAATAGAAAAGCCACAGACTAGGAGAAGATCTTCAATAGCCATACAACGGACAAGGGCCTCATATCCAAAATATACTTAGAACTCAAAAAATTAAATCCCCCAACAACAAATCCTGAAAGAAACAACTGCCCAATTAATAAGTGGGCTAAAGACTTAAAGAGAGATTTCTCTGAAGAGGAAATAAGAATGGCCAATAGACACATGATGAAATGCTCAACTTCTCTGGTCATAAAAGAAATGCAAATCAAAACAACATTGAGATTCCTCCTCACCCCAGTTAGAATGGCTATCATCAAGAAATCTAATAACAGATGCTGGATAGGATTTGGCCAAAAGGAAACCCTACTGCATTGTTGGTGGGAGTGTAAACTTGTTCAACCACTTTGAAAAGCAGTATGGAGGTTCCTCAAAAGACTCCACATAGAGCTCCCCTATGACCCAGCAATTGCACTTTTGGGCATTTCCCCAAATGATCACAAACAAGACCATACTAAAGCTACCAGCACAACTATGTTCATCGCAGCATTATTCACCATAGCTAAGATATGGAACCAACCCAGATGCCCCTCAGTACATGAATGGATCAAGAAAATATATACTCACACACATATATACACACACATATATATACACATACATACATACACACAATGGAATTCTATGACTCCATCAGAAAGAATGCTAGGAAATGGAAAGACTTGAAAAAAATTATATTAAGTGATGTAAGCCAGACTCAAAGAAACATAGGTCCCATGGCTTCCCTTATCTGCAATAATGAGTATATGTCCAGGACAAACAGAAGAGGTCAAAAGCTATGTACATATGACCATGTAACCTGTTGCTAAGCGAAATCAACCCCAAGATAGGGACAAAAGAGCTTTTGTCTTTGTTGCTGTTCTTTTTAATGTACTATGTGAATTTTTTGTTTCTTTGTATGTTCTTCCCCCATGGTACAACCTCTGTTGTCATTGTATTTGATTCCAGTGTCCTGCATCTTGTATATACATTTTTCTAATTTGGGGAGGGGAAGGGAAATAACAAAATGCTGAAATAAGGATACAGGTTGACCCATTGTAACAATGAGATGTACAAGACACTATGTTGAAAACAAACTTTACAACTTTGCATGGGGGTGGGGGGGTAGGGAGAAGGGGAGGGAGAAGTTGGGGAGGTGGGGAGGGAAGGGATGGTAGGGGAAAAATAAAGAAGTGGGTAACAATGCTCAATAGGAAATGGGCTCATTACCTTGTTCACGTAACTGTAATCCCTCTGTACAGTATCTTTACAATAAAAATATATATTAAGAAAAAAAAAGAGTTATGCTTCTTTAGTCTGTTCAACTGTGACAGTTCTTCATTCACCCCTACCTTTTTTTTGTTAATGACCCTGCTACTTCTGAAGAGTTCTGGTCAGTTATTTTTAATTTGTGTTTGCCTGTTGCTTTCTCTTGATTACATTAAAATTAACATTTTTGTAGACATGCTATAGAAGTGATGTTGTGTCTTTCTCAGTGGTATTTCTTATCAAGAAGTTCATGATGTCAGTTCATACCATTGCTGGTGATACCAACCTTGACTACTTGGTAATGTATTGTCTTTGGGTTTCTTCTCTTTGACATTGTCATTATTCCTTTTGTTCCTAACAAATAGCTTAGGGAGTCATGATTTTTACAAGCAAAGAAGACACAATTGTTCATGTGTTTTCAAATGACTAGGAAATCTTGACAGGCAGGAAGACTACTAAAATGACTTTGACCACAGAAAAATGTCTTAGGGAGAAAGAACTACTTCTACAGAAAAAATTTCTTTATGCCTCCTTTCCCCCATATTTCATTACCTCCTACTGCTAACTTATCTATTCAATTTTAAAATGTTTACAGATTCAACTCCTATTTGGAGAAATAAGAGACTTCTGCTTTGCTTTGTTTCTACTGATAGACATTTCAGATACAGAGAAGATGCAAGTTTTCATTGCCTCTATTATTTATTATTTTCTAAGTAGTAATAATCTCTTTTCTTGCATCAATTTTTGCTCTTTGGTCATAAATTCAATCTTAATGAATTATGATTCTGTTGTTCATACAGACCAAATATTAAGGTCCACTTATAATAAAAACAATGAGATGGGATCATTCTTCAAATTTCCCATTTTGTTTATTTTAAGTGTTATTGATGCTTAAACTCAGAAAAGTTATTCTTTAACTGTTTCAGCCTATTTCTTTATTTGTCAATTCATCTATTCTTTATTCATTTGTATACTTACTTCACTGTCAGAATGAATGCTAAGTAAAAGCAACTGGAAGAAATGATCCAGGAGACATAGAAAAGAGAGAAGATTGTGTCTGACTCCAGTAAACTTGTTACTGAGTAATGTAAAGAATGAAGATATGCTATTATAGTTGTTAAGGATTCTTCATTTCTCAGATATGTATAGCAAATAACTGTGAGTTTCACCCTTTCATCTGCTCTTTACTTTGAAACAAAGTGGTGAGATAATCTTTTGTAGAAATGTATCTTTGAAACTAAAAATAAAAGAATAGTATGAGAAGACAAAACTAGATGGCTAGGAATTCTCTTTTTTTTTCTGTTTTCCAAGACAGTTGGGTCCTCCATGGATATCATTTGATGCTCCATTAGAACAATCTAAGAGGCCTGTCTGCGCAAGATCAAGATTTGCTCATGAAGTCTCGAAGTATCACATAAGAACCAGCTTGGAAAAGATACTGAATAGCTCCCTTGCTAGTGAAGTACTTAAAGAGTGTGTAGGACAGAAGGGATCTGGCAAACACAAAGCCAGAAGCACTAAGCCAGATGGATAAGTACATGGATCAATAACTAATTATTTGTTCCCAGGCCCATGCTTCTTGTTATACCTTGAGCTCTTTAAAGAGGGGAGTATGTCATCAATGATAGCATCCTAGCACTTGTACCAGGCCAGTATTAGAGTGGGCTCAAGAAATGTACTTCCTATGGAACGGGTAATTTCAAATCTTTATAAACTGTTCATAGTGTACACATGTACACAATAGAGCCACTGTTTATTGATATTACGTTCCGCTGCTTTCTGAATCCCAAGGTATATGTGGATATGAATGGGTTACTCTGAGCTTATAAAATGATGCATTTCATCTTATAGGATTCAAGCCAAAGTAAAGTATAAATCAATTCTTCTGTCAAATAATTTCATCTGTGGACAAAGGATGGACAATTCTTACCAATGTGGCTAGGTTAAAGGCATAATGTATTAGGCACACCCATATCACCATGTGTTTCTGCTCATGAAATTCATCGTTTCTTTTTTTGTGAGAATTGCCTAAGAGAATATGAGCTGCCTGATAACTCAGATCTATGGGTCTTATTTATAGCCATCGATGGCACATGCCACTCAGCTCCAGAGAGACATTTAATGGATAACTGTTGCATAAATGGATGAAATAGAGGTACAAAGATGAGAACAAGAGATGTAATTGGGGGATTACTGAGAAATAGAGAGGAAGGAGGCTACGTTTATTCAGGGAAGTGCATTTAAACTCTGTCCAAAAGGATCAGAAGGATTTAGAGTCCTAGAGATTGGTATGTGGGAGCAGAGTAGTGGCAGCAGGAGATGGAAGGAGCAGGTGCAGCAAAGTCACATGATGAAGAAAGAAGGAGTTTGGTCACTTGTGCAAGAGTATAGTATATGAGTGAGCAGGTAAAAATAGGACCAGAAAGGAAGCAGATCTACTTATCTATAAATATATAGTTTACGAACCATATGTATGATTGAGAATTTCAATGTTAAAATATGGTATGGTTGTAATCACAGATCAAATAAGAATTGTTGTTGCTTTTCATTATTGTTTGATGACATATTTTAATACCTTCTGTAAATGTCATTCTATCCAGAAGTGCACAATAGTTGCTTCTAGATAGGAATACAACTAGTGTATGATATGTTTTGTTTTGATATAAAATTAATTTTAACAAGGGTCAGAACTTACATATGATGGATAATACAGAGGCCTATGACTGCTGTGTGAAGACAAGGTTTTTCAAGTGGTCAAATAAGATCATATTTTTACACTAAAATCTCCAAGGTTAAGGACTAGGGATATGGCTCAAGAAACAGAGCACCTGCCCTTTGAAGTATGGTGTCCTGAGTTCACCCTCCAGTACCACAAAATATATAAAATAAAGTCTCTAAATGTAACCAAAACATGCCAGGCTTTGTAGTCCTATTCTCATAAGTAAGATGTCAAATGCATGGGAGTTAATTTCCCATGCATAGTTATTTTGCCAAGATAAGATCCTGTAAAGACAACTCTTAACCAGTTTGTGTAGTTAAGAAATATATATATATAGAGGCTGGAAAGGTGGTTCATTGGTAGAGCACTTGCCTTGCATGCATGAGGCCCTGGGTTTGATTCCTCAGCACCACATAAGCAAAAAGAAAAAAGCCAGAAGTGGCGCTGTGGCTCAAGTGGTAGAGTGCTAGCCTTGAGCTGAAGAGCTGAAGGACAGCGCCCAGGTCCAGAGTTCAGGCCCCATGACCAGACCCCCCCCCCCAAAAAAAATATATATATATGCATATATATGTAACTTAACCAGTGCTTTCTAATTTTTAACTTTCTTTCTTTAGCTCCTCTAGGAAAATTAAGGGCCACTATTTCAATGTTTTCTGTGTATATGTTACCCTGTCTTGAGCACCCAACATTTTATCCAGACACCTTCCACTTTGAAAACGTTTTTTTAAAAAAAACTTCTTAATTCCAGATATTCCCAGAGAAAACCGATGTGACTTTCTAGTCTTGTCTCTGCTTGCTTCTCCTAAAAATGTATAGAGGAATATAAACGTTGTCTAGATTCCCAGCATGTGCAGCTTAACCCACGCACTACTCCACCCAAAAAGGTGAATAGCCATACAAGGAAATGGAATGAGCCACTCAGCACCACTGTAAGAGCAGCTTAAAATGACAGCTTTGCGGAACATATGTGAGCTGAGAATAAAGACCTCTGGCAAATGCATGCAATATGCTTTGTACACTAATAAAATTCATCATGGTCTCTTAGAATGCAGCAATTATTCATGCACTCTTCATTATATTTTTGGTGGGGGTGGCTCACAAACAGAAATAACTCTATGTAGCAGTGTGTTGGGATGAAGGCAAGTGGGATGTAATTTTTCTCAGGTGTGCAGTTCGGAAAGAGATAGCAGCCTGAATATGAAGGTCGGTGGCAGTATTGCTTTTTCTTGTCAAAGCACTGGAATTAAGTGAAATGGATTTGAAATAGAAGAACATATTGTACTGTACTTCTTATGGAAGAAAACATATCCCTATAACACTTTGTACAAGCTAACATTAGACATGGTAATTAAATTCAGTGGTTGTTCCAAGATTAATAGATGCTTTACTTCAAGTACTTTGCTAGCAGAACAAAATCAGATGGAAGGAAAATGAGAGAAAAATGAATCTCATCCTTTTCATTTCATTGAGCTGTAGGAAAGTATTTTGTAGCTAACCCTTTGCAAAGACCCAATACATAGTCTCATGAGGTGGTCCCTTTCCTTCTGAAGCATGCAATTCCCAAGCATGCTGGCAGTAAAGCAATATCTTCAGGCCACCAGCTAAGTTCCATCTAGGCCTTTGACAGGATGTGTCACTGGGCACATTAATTTCTGACATAATTTAAATGTGAATTCAGCACTCAGCTCATGTCAATAAAGGAGCTGCCCAATAGGTTATGTTGACCAGGGACTGATTTTGTTTTCCAAGAAAATACTATGTTTAAGTTGAATTGACTTATGTTTTTGCTTAGTTATGAAAAAGCAACAAAACCTAACAGTATGTTTTATTAGTCTGACTAAGCTTGCTTTTTTGTGGATTGTTTTTTTCCCCCTGGGGAAGACATTCTCCATCTCTAATAATGAAATAAAACAATATCATTTACCTCCTGATGGGATGTACTGAGAAAGGCACACTATTACTTTTGTGGTAGTCCTGCCAAAAGCACATAATCTGAATAATTATTAGAAAACATCAGACAAACACAAATGGAAGTTTATTCAATAATTCTTCAAAATTATCAGTGCCATAAAAGATAAAGGCTGCAGGATATTTTCAGGCTAAAAGAAGCTAAAGTAACATGACAGCATAATGTAATATTTGTCCCTTGACAGGTTCCTGGATCTTAGGATAATTGCTATAAAAACATTATTCAATAGATAAAAGTTGAAATATAGATTAAATAACAGTATTGTATTAGTGTTAAATTTCCTGACTTTGATAAGGTGGTCATGTAAGAGAATATTCTGGTTCATATAAAATGTTTATGTAGGGGTAAAAGGACATAATTTCTATAATTTAGTTTCAAATGATTCAGAAAAGATGTATCAATAACTACATAATCTATCAATCCATCTATCTTACAGTTGTGGGGATTAAACTCTGAGTCTTGAGCTTACTAAGCAAGTGGTCTCCATTGAGCTACATTCTCAGCTTACCTTGTTTTTAATTTAAAATTATCTAATTTGGGGTCTCAACTTTTAAAATAATTGATACTAATATAGACTTTATATATTTAAATAGCTTTAGGTACACAACAAAATTGAGCAGAAAAGGCTCAGTCCCTGTGCAGTCTTTACTACTTTCAACGTCCTCCAGCAGAATGGCACATTTGTTATAATGCATTACATTGACTCATAATCCATGAAGTCCATAGCTCATATTATGGTTCATAGTGTTGTATGTTCCATTGATTTGGTCAAATTTGCAATGTCAACTGGGCACTGGTGGCTCACGCCTGTAATCTTACCTACTCAAGAGGCTGAGATATGAGGATCCCAGTGCAAAAGCCAGCCCAGACAAAAAAGTTTATAAGATTCTAATATCTGATTAACCACCAGAAAACCAGAAGTGGAACTGTGGCTCAAAGTGGTAGAGCAGTAGCCTTGAGAAGAAAAGTTCAGGGATAGTTCCCAGGCCTTGAGTTCAAGATTTGCAACCAAAACAAACAACAAAACCTAGGTATAAATATATGGCTTTTGTTATGCATCTTTTGTATGTTTGGTAATGAAGGCAGGGAATCATGCATGGTAGGCAAATGCTCTACCTCTAAGCTACATTGTCAGTCTAAAAATTCATATTAAGCACTAAAACCAGCTGAAAATGTATGCCTTACTGATAATGGGTTAGCATTATCATGTTTATATGTAGAGACTCCTTTTTCTCACTTAGCAAATGCATACTCTAAATGACATAATGAAGGCCTTGCTAATGAATGGTAACTGGAGTGTCTTTCACTACCTCAAGAACTGATTTTTAAACAATCAATGATAACTTATTGTCCAAATCCCCAGTGTTGTTATTTTAGTTACAAACAGAGAGGAATTGCAAAGATATTGTAATTGATTTGCTGGCAAGTTACAGCCTCTTTAAGTGATTTATTAGGTTTATATGGTTCCCTGTGAATTTCAGCAGCTGGAGTTATCCACTTATTATTTCCCAGTGCATTATATTGAAGGTATGATATGCTCTCTTCTACTGTGGATTATGTCTTCCATGTTCGTCACTATCATTAGTGAGCTAGATGTTTTTTGGGTTATAATTCCTACCACCTGAGTGCTTGAAATCCATAAATTTGCTCAGTAAGTTCAATGGAAGTGTATTAACAGTTGTCAAGTGTTTTTGGATACCTGGAAGGAAACAGTTATGAAAAATATAAGCTTTCTTATTTTAGTCTATAAATAAATGAGATAATAGCAGAGTATATTGTAAATTATTTTTTGCGGGGGTCCGGTAGTGGGCCTGAATCTGGGCCTGGGCGCTGTCTCTCAGCTCTTCAGCTCAAGGCTAGCGCTCTACCACTTGAGTCACAGTGCCACTTCCGGCTTTTTTCTTTTTGCTTATGTGGTGCTGAGGAATCGAACCCAGGGCCTCAAGCATGCAAGGCAAGCGCTCTACCACTAAGCCACCTTCCCAGCCCTGTAAATTATTTTTAAATGATATCAAAAGCATGTCAGAATTATCTTTACTTTTTTCTCATTTTTTTTGTTATTCATAATGGTAAAGATAACAAAAAGTTTATATGACCTAATGTGGATTTCACCACCAATTTGCTGTATACCTAACTGACAATGAAGTTGTAATATTTACTTTTGGAGGGGGGGTCACAGCATCCTTTTCCTTTTGTATTTTTTGCATCTCTACATATAAACCTTCAAAATGCAAGAGCTTCCATTCTCTGATTAAAGCCCTTCTTGCTCTTAATTAAAATATAACTCCAATTGGCTGTTGGTGGATTATGCCTATAATCCTAGCTACTCTGCAGGCTGAGATCTGAGGATCTTGATTCAAAGCCAGTTGGGGCAGGAAATTCCATAGACTCTTAGCTCCAATTAACGACCAAAAAGCTGAAAGTGGAGCTGTGGCTCAAGTAAGTGGTAGAGCATTAGCTGTGAGCAAAAAAGCTCAGGGAAAGCACCCAGGCCCTGAATTCAAGACCCAGGATCAGTATATATATATATATATACATCCATTCAAGTCCAATTAATTTAGTTTTAGTTCTTTTACTAGTTTCTATTTGTGGGAAAAGCTTTTTGAATTTAGTACTGTTCTAAGTTTCTAATACTTATAGTCTCGCTTTCAGGCCAAGAAAAAAAATTTAAATAAGTTTTTTATTGTGAAAATACTGTACAGAGGGGTTACAATTACATGAGCAAGGTAATGAGTACATTTATTATCAAGCATTGTTGCCTCCTCCTTTGTTTTTCCTTACCCTCCCTTCCCTCCCATCTCCACAACTACACTCCAACCCCCTGCCCGCCCCTCCCCCCCCACTCCCCCCCCCAGTCTAAATTGTAAAGTTCGTTTTTTGACATAGCGTCTTGTACATCTCATTGTTGCAATGGGCCAACCTGTATCCCTATTTAAACAATTTGTTTTTTCCTTTCCCCTCCCCAAATTATACCAACATCAAAAACAGTAAAAAACAGGGGTTATACCATGGGGGAGGGACATACAAAGCAAAAACAAAAAAAATCACATGGTCCCTTATAAATACGTTAGAAACAATAGCAAGCAAGAAAAAAAAACACTTGTGTCCTTATCTTGGGGTTCATTTCACTTAACATCATCTTATCTGACCTTTTCTGCTTGTCTCAGACATATACTAGTTATTGCAAATAAGGGAAAACCATGGGACCTATGGTTCCAGGCCAAGAAATTTATTGGCTCTTCTATTATTTGTTAAAAATGAAGTTTTCTACTAGCTATCTCTATAAGATACTGCTCTAAAATTGTTTCAGGCATTTTTTTTTCAAATTTTAAGGAGACATTGCATTAAAAAATGTGAGATATTTTTCTATCCCTTTTCATTATTTTCCATTATTTTTGTCAGTTGTAGAGCTTGAACTCAGGGCCTGGGTGCTATCCCTGAGCTTTTTTGCTCAAGGCTAGCTCTGTACCACTTTGAGCCACAACTCTACTTGTGGTTCTTGAGTGCTTACTTGGAATAAGAGTCTCATGAGGATTTTTCTTTCTGGGCTGACTTCGTACTGTGATCCTCAGATCTCAGCCTCCTGAATAGCTAGGATTACAGGTATGATCCACTGTAGCCTGGCTTCATTTTTTTTCTCCCAAGCAAATCCATATTAAAGGAAACCCATTTCTAGCTGACCTCCTCAGTAGTTCTATTACAACACAAATAACAATGGCATTCTAGTTCATGCCCATTTTAGGTTGTAGGAGGCTTTCCTGTATTCTGAAGAATATCTAACATTATTCTGGACTTTGACTTACTATATGCTTCCATCTTCTCCCTCAAGTTGTAGCAATCAGAAATATCTCCTAATGTTCCTCGAAGACAACAAGGCTCCTAACAGAGATTCACTGCCTTAAACATATCCATCAGGCAATTCCTCAGCTCAGCTTTTATATTTTTAAAGGTGAAAATTTTGCTTTTCTTGATTTTACCTGTAATAAGAGATTCTTCTCTTACTGAGACTCCAGGAGCTGTGTGAAGCTGGCTACAAACCATTCATCTACAGGGTTACTGTGTGCTATTTATGCTATTAAGTGGCGTGTCCACATTATTCCATTTACTTATTTGTTTCACATATGAAGAAACCCAGGCAGAAAATACAATTTTCCTGAAACTTTTAAATCCACATTTGGGATAAAACTAATAATGGTCTAGGCTTTTTAAATGCCTAAATTTTATTACATTTCTTGCTCTGTTCAATTTGTGATTTTTAGCATCTTAATAAATTTCTATTTGCCTCAATTTTGTTGATACTGTTAATTCTTACTACCTACCTAAACTATAGCTTAAGAAAAAATGTTTTGACTTAGCAAACTACTTGAAATCTCTACAGAAACCAGATTTTCATGTAGCTTGTTAATGTGCTATTTTATAATACTAGAGTTGTTCATTTTCCCCTCTTACCTTAAGGCCATGAACATATTGAACACATAGGCACTCAATACATTACTACCAACTGACTTCATAAGCAACATGTATTAGTTACAATAATAAACTTTCAAGGAGTTTTTCCTAAAGTATATTAACAATCTTTGCTATAGTAGTAGTTGATATACTATGACTATTTTGATATATACTGATAGTTTATCTAAATTACAGGGCTCCTATGAGCATTTCTTAAAAGTTTCAAGCTATCATAAACTAGCTATTCCTTACTTCAGTCTCAATAAGGTATTGAGTTTAAAATATGAGACAACTTGGAGACAAGTAGAAAAGGGACAACTCAGTCTTCAAGTCTGGTTTCAGATTATACTTAATCTTCTATCATAACTTCCTGAGGCAGGTGTATATGGTCTGATGCCTTAGAAAAGTGACTAATCTCTTTCTGAAGGTTCCTGATGGGCAGTTCAAGGCAAATGAGATGTCATCTTGTCACCAGAGTGGTTAATGTCTGGTCACAGGCAAACAATGGCCAGCAGTATTGGCTACTGCTACTTAATATTGAATAAATGATATTTTTTCTCTTTTTTCTGAGAAATGAATGGAGCATTTACTTCAAAGCAATAACAAGAAGGATAAATATTGGGGAGAGAATGATGGGAACTCAGGACTGACGGGCAGGAAATGAATTTAGCTCCAATGACATCCACTTTTGACAGAGCCTGCACAGCATGTGCCTGGCATAGCGCCTAGAGTGGGAAAACATTTTGACTACATCTCTTTGAAGGAATATAAGGAGCACTAGATTGCATTGGCAAAGGCAGACCTGTAATCTATTTCCTCAGAGAGCCGAATATGTGTATGCTTTCTGTGTAGGCTGCATCTGGGTCTCCGTGGCCTGGTTCTGTATTGATTATCAACTGTTATTTTCTGTCTAAATGAAGCTACTTTTCAGAAATGCATTGTTAAATCTGTATTTCCAGATTTGGGTAATATTCATTAAGAGGAGCTATGAGCTTTTTATCCTCAAATCAATTAATGTTGTCCCTTAACTCTGCCAAGAATAAGCCATGCAAAGCTAATTGAGATAGTGTTCGTTCTTACACAGACAAGTGCAAGTCTTTAAGGTCAAGAAACTGAAAATTATTCTGTCTCTTAAACTGATGATTATAGCAAAGACAGAGACCAAATATCATTCCCGATAGATCTTCTTTGGGTGACTATAGCTATAAACAGGAAATATGAGCCCAAGCACTAGAATAAAGCATAGCCAAACTTTCTATTAAAAAGACAACATTCTCATCAAAACCAGCTGTTTTTTTTATCAAGGCATATTTTCAATCACTGTGTAAATTAATGTGTAAAATCCTTTCAAGAAACACCATGTACTGGTGAAAAGATCTCTTCAAGTGGCCAAAGAAGCCAGCAATGAAAATAAAGGCATTAGTTGAGCCAAAAATCGTTATTGTTAAATGCAAATGCCAGCATTGATCTATAGGACAATCCAGGACTGAAGAGCATAGTCATGTGAAATTTTCTTTTCTGTAAATTGAGAGTAATTTAATAAGACAGAATACAGAATGCTGAGCACATGGAATAAGAACTTGTGCTCAGTTACTTCAGAATCACATTTTTTACTTTCTGTGAAATTGAGATATATATTTAGTTGTTAATGTTTCTGAGACTACAGATATTTGTTGCAATATTTTCTAATTAGTATTTTTCCTTGTTTGAGAGCTTTAATTAAAAACCTATGACTGCTCTTCCATAATGATTTGATACAAAATTTCTATGTTATTTTAACTTTTAGTAAGGGATTTGCGAGTTAGTCTACATGACTGTAAAATGGAAATGCTTTCGGGTAAATTTCCAAAGCAGTGGTCTCCAATGCACTAGGAGTATCAAATGTAAGCTAGTGACATCCGTGACATGAAAAAAATTGTTCCTATAGATAAAAGCAATGAATAAAACATGTTTTGAGAAGATCACATTGCCCAAGTGCTTTGGAATCAATATTACAAATGGGGACAGATAACATTTGTGAACATATACATTGTATATTACCTCTTCAGGTTTTAAAATTAGTAGGTAATACTAACACTGTCCTTTCCCATTGGTATTTTCAGGGATTTCCTAATCAAAATGAAATATGGTGGAATGTGTCATTAGTGGCTCAGACTTTCACTTTCTTTCATCTTTTTCAAGTTTTTTTCATTTTTTTCAAGTTTTGTTTCATCTTACCAATGTATGTTGGGTTTTCTTGTCTAATTTCTTCCTACTAGCCCCAGTCCTTCATTCCTCCCTAAAAAAGAGTTTAAAAAGAAAAAAAGGCCCTGGTTATTTTTGAGATAGTGTCTTGTTTCTAGCCTTTGCATGCATCTGTACCTTGGTGCTCCTATTTTTCACTTCCTGGCAAAGCTGGGCCGACCGTACATGTCTAGCTTCTTCCATCAAGATGGAGTGTCATGGACTTTTTTGTCTGGGCTGACCTTGAAGTGTTATCCTCCTGCTCTCAGCCTCCCATGTAGTTAGGATGACAGGTACATATCATCACACCCATTTATCGGTTAAGAAATGGTCTTGTAAATTTTTCTGCCCAAGTTGGACTCAGACTATGATCTCATTTCCCACTGATATGCATATTCTTACACTTAAGAAATTTGTCTGAACCAATTGTATAGAAGATAACTAGTATGAAGAGAACTACCTTGTTCAGCAGCAGAACCACAATGTTATGTTTGAAGTTTCATTTCTAAGTGTGAAACAAAATCCACTTTTCACATTTAAAAGTTATTTTAGCCAGGTACCTGTCGTTCACACCTAAAATCCAGCAACTCAGGAGGCTGAAATCTGAGAATCATAGTTTGAAGCCAGCCAGCCCAAGTAGACAAACCAGAAAGGCTCTAATATTCAATTAACTAGCCAAAAAAGCCAGAAATGGAGGCACGGCCCAGTGATAGATTGCCATCCATGAGAAAATAAAAAGCTGAGCAAGAGCTCAAAGCCTTGAGTTCAAGCTCATTACCAACTTACACATGGAAGGGCAACTCTTTCAAACTTGTGTGTATGTGTGTGCCAATCCTGGGGCTTGAACTCAGGGCCTGGGTGCTTTCCCTGAGCTTTTATGTTCAAGGCTACTGCTCTACCACTTGAGCCACAGCCCCACTTTCAGCTTTTCTTTTTTGGTACTTAATTGGAGATAAGTCTCATGGACTTTCCTTCCCATGAATAACAATCCTCAGATCTCAGCCTTCTTGAGTAGCTAGGATTATAGGTGTGAGCCATCAGCACCTAGCTCAAACTTTTATTAGGAAAAACTTTCTGGGTAGTCTAAGGTCAAACTATGTAAGTGGTTACCTCTGATGTGAAGGTGCTTTTGGAAAACCATTAGTTGAACATTAAGAAATGGAAGAATGGGATAAAGTAGACCACAGACCACATTTCCTTATAGAAAGGGAACTAGGAACATGTAAGCACATGAAAGACAAATCAAAATGGTGGTTCTGTCTGTCTCTACCCCCATCTATTTCTTACAAGTATTTGTTTATTCCATTCTTTCCTTCCTTCAGTTTGTGCCTCTCTTCTCCAGAATATAATCTTCATGGGAACAATATTCTTTTTTTTTTTTTTTTGGGTCCGGTAGTGGGGCCTGAACTCTGGGCATGGGCGCTGTCCCTCAGCTCTTCAGCTCAAGGCTAGCGCTCTACCACTTGAGCCACAGCGCCACCTCCGGCTTTTTTTTCTTTTTTGCTTATGTGGCGCTGAGGAATCGAACCCAGGGCCTCAGGCATGCAAGGCAAGCACTCTACCACTGAGCCACCTTTCCAGCCCCGGAACAATATTCTTATTGGACTGGTTAACCAATATATATTCATACTCCAATTAAATATGTTTTTTTTAACCAAAGGAAAACTAGACGAGGCTGTCACATCTAGTCAAGCACCCACAGTATGTAAGGCACCATCCTATATTCAAAGGATCCCAATTCAAAGCCAACCTGGTCAGAAGAGTCCACAGGACTCCATCTCCAAATTAACTAGCAAAAACAGCTGGTCTGGAGGCATCGATCAAGTAGTAAAGCACCAGCTAAACAAGGATGAGGCCCTGAGTTCAAAACTCTGCCATGGGCCCAAAAGAACTACTAAACATTAACCAGATGAAACTGAAAGAATTCCAAGCAGAGAAAAGAGCATGTTGGAAGGTTCAGATTTAGAAAACATTGGAGAGGTCAGGATAGTTGAAAGACATTGAAGAGAGCTAGAAAATAGAAGGTGAATGTAAAATGACAGAAATAAAGTACGTACTCATGAGTCAGGACATTATTCTGAAATGTAGTAGGAATTGTTGGAAGCTTTTCAGACAGAATAATAGCCTTTTGGTTTGTGTTTCAGAATTTTTACTCAAGAAATGAAGATGAAGGCGATAGGGCTTTCATTAGTGTGGTAGAAGTAAGAATAGTGATTCCTAAAAACCTTTCTGCAAATTAGAATAGTCTAAGGATTTGAAAAAGTCTCAATGCCCAGAGAATACCTGACACAAAGTAAGTCGAAACCTCTGGAGGTGAGATGCACATATGACAGCTTTCTTTTTCATTGTTTTTGAAGAATTTCTGGCTTTACAATAAATTCATAATAGTATATAGAATTTGGGTCTACTGAAATGTATCTCAACAGTCAATTTCAATTAGTTTGAAAACACAAAGGGCTATATGACACAGAATAATATAGATGAATAAGACTTATATGCATATAGATAGCATGGAAATTCATGTAGTGAACAGATTGACTAGAGAATGTGTTTATAGTAACACATTATTTTTTTCTGGTACTGGGCTTTGAACTCGGGGCCTCACACATAGCTTACCTGCTCATGTCTGGCACTCTCACTTGAGCCACATACCTCCACTCTGGCATTTTGCTGGCTAATTGGAGATGAAGTCTTCAAAGACTTTTCTGTCTAGTCTGGCTTTGAATTGCCATCTTCAGCTTCCTAGGCAGGTAGGATTAGAGTGTGGGAAATAGTACCCAGAGATATACTATTAATCTAATCTTTTACCTAGTATACCTTTTAGGGAATACTGAAAATTTGAGGACTCAGTGCTCAAGTAGTATTTCAAATCTGAAATTTGGAATCTTACTAATTCTCTTACCTTGTATTTCAATTGTTTTTTCATAGTAACAGTTTGAACTTGAAGTAATATTTAAATTGGGCTGGGTGTATGGTTCAAGTGGTATTTTCTTAGCAAGTGCAAAGACTTAGGGTCAATCCATAGTACCATAAAAAGAATATTTAAATTGATCACATCAAAAGTTATTGATGTGATATTAATTTTTATTTTCAAAGTATACCTGTCATGGCATATAACTCATAGTGATATATAAATTCTGAAATTTAAATTATTAAGCCTTCTATTTTACTAACCTTATAATGAATTTTGCTTGGTGTCATGTAAGATAATTCATTCATTCTGCTATCAAGAATTGTTTATCACTTGACCATGCTATGTTGGAAGTTCTAGCAGTTTCAGGTGTAGATTAAGTTGTCTACCATCATACCTTCTATGTTTTGGGAAGGAGTGCATAAACTTGCTTTAATTATACCTGTATGAGTCAAATAGCTGTAGTGAGATAACCTAAATGCTACTCATTCATATTAGGATGTTAAATTTTCAAATAAGTAATATTGAAAACAAAATCAATGCCACTAAGAAATCATTCTGACATTAAGGAATGTTCATATATTGTCTCCAATTGTATGTTATCTTTTTTCCTATATTGTAATTTTCTTTAGAACTTCCTCATGTCTTCAGTATAGCTTAGAGTCAGTCTTCATTATGCTTAAGAGACAAAAGGTTTGTGCTAGGGTTTTGGGTGGAGAACTTGGGAAAGTTTGAGGGAAAGCTTATCAAAATATATACACATGGAAAATGATGCTAAGCAAAATGAACTACAAGATATGGAAGCAAGAAGTTTTTCTTTGTTGTTATTTTTAATGTGCTATATGATTTCTTTTTCTTTTCTTTTGTGTTTTTTTCCCCTGCAGTTTATCCCCTGTTGTCACTGTATTTGATGTTGGTACCCTTGGTATTGCATATACATTTATCTGAATTAGGGAAGGGAAGGGGAATGTCAAAATGGCAAGACAGAGGACAAAGGGTAAACCAATTCAACAGTGATACTCACAAGACAATATGTTGGATATGATCTGTGCAACTTGCAGGGGGGGTTGTGGGGAAGTGGAAGAAAAATTAGGGAGGATGTAACAACGTTGATAAGATGTGTACTTAATACCTTACATATGTAACTCTAGCGTCTCTATACATCACCTTGACAATAAAATTAAAAAAAAAAACCTACACATGATTGGAGGCTAACTTGCAGCTGCATTCCCAAGGGACAGCTGTCAAGTAGTTACCAATAATGCTTCCTTAGAGAAGAAGGGAGTAGAGAGTTTTTAGAGAACCAGTTAAGTGAGGAAAAGATTCTAGGCAGCAGTCTTGTCTAAAGAATACAGAAAGTGGTAAGGCCAGAAGGCTAGGAATCTTAGACCATTATGCTTGCTTTCCAAACTCTCCTCAAAATGATCACGACTGTACAGTTCATCTTTAATTATCTGGACATTTCACTACTCAGTGTGTCTTTCTGTGAATTAGCTGAGAAAAAATGTATGTTTCTGCTTCCTTAACTTTTATTTACATGTACTGTCTGCATCGTTGACTACAATGTACAATTTACTCAGAAACGCCTGTTGGCTTGTAAAGCTACAATGTAGAGGGATTTAGATGTATATGTTTTTTGGATCTTTGGATTTTAATAGTCTACATTAGTTTTTAATCAAGAGCATTTTTCTTTTGTACTACTAGGGGCAAATTGTGAGTCTTTCCCAACCTTCTATAGTGAAGAGCAGAAACAATAGAGGTTAGGAGAACCTGAATTCAAATCTGGCTGAATGGTATTGGCAAATCCATTTAACTTGACATTGGCTTTATCTTCTTGCTATTCTTATCTGAAGAACCTTGTTTATACCTACTTTCTAAACATCATTCTACCAGATTGTAGTGACAGTGACAAGTGTCACTGAATTGTATACATTGTGTGCAGTTTTCATACCAGTAATCCAAGGTATAAACTTGGATGGAAGTAGCATACTGGAAAAAGACATTGGAGTAAGGAGAATATCAGAGTAGCAGAGTCTCTGAATCTAGAAATCACTCCAGAAAGATTCTGTCAATAAAAAAGCCTACCTGACCATAAAACATAAACATGTCCTATAAAGACTTCCTTTAAAAGTCTTGAAGGAAGATAAAAAATAAAAATTAGTCTGTGTTTAAAAATAAATAGGAGTATTACTTGAAAAATGAACCACTCTCTGCCTTTACTTAAGCATGAAACCTTCCAAATGTCTAACAAATGAAAGTGGTTCCTTTTTATTTTCTAATCAATAAATGGCTTGACTTACAGCAATATGGCAAAGAGATTTCTATGAAGCTAACAGTTCTGGTTTTGAAACATTTGAAGTACTATTGGTGGGGTTCAATGCATGGTAATCAGCTCTAAGGATAACATGACATCATTAATAATTAAGGCATCTAAAATAGGTCTTGGGCAATGCTATTTACAGAGCTGCCTGACTGGTGTGAATCTGTACCGACCTATTTCTGGACTTTTGTTTGCAATTCACAGTAATTTGCAGAGTAAATGACTCAGATTTGTAAAAGGGATCAACAGCCTTATAGATTTCAGGAGGCTAAATGGATTTTTACCTCTTGGACACAGGAAAGTTGGCATACAATGAATAGATGATAGGCTGGATTTTTATACTCGCATAAAATTCCATTTATTTTGTTTTAATTTTAAATAAATTCATGAGCCAATATGTAAAAACTACAAAAAGGAAACTTATGTTGGCTTTGATAATATATTTCCCCTTTAGTGGGTACCATTTAGTAGACAAGACAATGTACTTGAAACACTGTTTTTCTCAGGCTATCATATATCTACCATTTTTACTGTGGTATGATGTGGCAGAAAGAACACTAAGTATTTTAAGATTCACAGAGACTATAAAATGTTACATTTATTGTACACCTGGTATGCCTTAGGCATGTGCTGAGCAATTTGTATGCATTTGTTCATTTCATCTGTATTACAGTTGTTTTTCAACTGACCAGCCATTTCACTCTAAAGGAAATCATTGAATTGCTGTGGAATTTTATATCCTCATCTCTACAGTAGAAGCCTTAATGGGTTGCTTTCTTGATCATTCACTTATTTATTCAATAAATATTTATAATAAGCCTACTAATTATCTGTAATTATACTAGGTGTCATTTAGTTTTCTAAACATGATGTATATAGGAATGAAAGTGTTTTTTCCCAATACTTTTTCAAAATAATGTTTAGCATGACATATTTAGTCACATTATTACTTGTGGAGCTGTGGCTCAAGTGGTAGAGCACCAGCCTTGAGAAAAAAAAAAAAAGCCAAGCACAGATGTGAGGCCCTGAGTGCAACTCCCAAATACAGGCACCAAAAAAGGAAAAAATAAAATAAAATAAAGTACATTATTAAGTCCTTTGAGATAATGCCAAGGAAAGAACTTGATAAATAATAACAGGTCATAAATGATTTTGATGAACATTGGGAAATGGCCTTAATAGTAAGTCAACAAATTCCTTATGGATAATAACTACTTTTCAGTTAATATTTTAATTTAATTTGGAAATAGTATGTTCATGATTTCATTAACTTAAACTGCAAACTATTGACGGGATTATTGGAATATGCCTACTATTCATCAAAGACTGCTGTTCAGTCAAAGTATAATGTGAAGATGATGGAAACACACTGATCTTCCTTTACAAAACACATATACTCTCTGTCATGCTAAAGCCACTATTCAAGTAAAGAGCCTTGTATGCAACCTGGCCTAAAACATTCTTATTAAAGACAATTAATAGTGTGACATATCAAATTTACAAGTTCATGATAATGATCTTTAGATATGGACAATGGTTGATTGATTCATTCAATAATGAAGCTCTTAATTAAAAAATAACTCAAGGATTGACTTCTTTAACCATCTGTCCTTGTAGGGAAAGAAAGAACATGGAATCCAGGAGCAGCTGAAAGATTTGGCAAAATAAGACCTTCATTATTTTTAAATATGAAGTCGATTTTTCATTTTTCTTTGGGGGTATTTTTGTTTTGGCTTTCTTGGTTGTCATAAATTGTTTTTATGGCTTGAAGTTTGACAATTGACCCTTCTGATCTTTTTCCTTGACGTGAAGTACATGGTGAACCATGAGTAACTATTGCAATTTTCTCTAAACTGAGAGATTATGATCAGGTGTTGGACATTCCTTTATGACAAGCCTAACTCCAATGTGAAATAGTTTTAAGTTGTAGCACAGACAAACTGTAGCTCACAGAGTAAATCCACCTCATGGTCTTTTAAAAAAAATAAATAAAATGTATTTATCTGGGCACCAGTGGCTTCAATAAGGAGCAAGAACACCTAAAAAGATTGTTGCCATGTCTGGTGCTGGTGGCTCATGCCTTTAATCCTAGCTACTCAGGAGGCTGACATCTAAGGATGTCAGTTGGAAGCCAGCCTAGGCAGGAACATTTATGACTCTCACCTCTAATTAATAGCCAACCAAAAAGCTGAAAATGGAACTGTGGCTGAAATGGTAGAGTGCCATCTTTGAGTGAAAAAGCTAAGGGACAGTGCCCAGGCTCTGCTTTCAAGCCCGAGTATAGACAGCCCCAGAAAAATGTATTGGGATTATGGTTATATCTATTCCTTTAAATGTTATTCATAGCAACTTTCATGCTGTAATGGTACAGGTAACTAGATTCAACTAAGACTTCATGTCCCATTTGGCCCTTTACAGAAAAGCTTGTCAACACCCAAAGTAAAGTCTTAACTAAATTTATGTATATAGTGTCATTTTACAAATATATAATTAATACATAACACTTATATGACAATGGTCATTAATTGTATCTTTAAATTCTTAAAGTTACTTGTGAAGATATTTAAAAATTAAATAAAAAATCTATGTTGACATTTTTCCTTCAACAGTTGAATTCTATCAGTTATTCCTTCTTCTAGTGTCTCCTACAGGCTGTAATGCAACAAAGTATGTTGGTGACTTAAACATTTTAATTACAGTACCAAAGAGAATGCAAGATCATTTCTTCTCCAATTGTCCAGGAAAATCATTGCTTTTTCAACAAGAATATTAAAGTAATAATTGCTGAATGTTATAAAATAGTTGATTATATTATCATCAAATAAAATGATAATTTTAGCCTAACTCAACTTAAGCTTTAATAGAGACTATGCCTTGAGTTTTAAGGGAAAATATCATTCTCATTAATAGAATATAATTATAAAAATTATAAAAAAACAACTATTCTATACAAAAAGTATTGTTCTATTTAGTGCTTTCAAAAGAGGAAGTGACAGATCTTGCTTGCTGTTCAACTATACATACTCCACAGATACTAGTTTATTATGGGTAACACAAATTATTTTTTAAATGAGGAGGATTTATTTACCAAATGAATCTTTGCACAATTTTACCACTTAGTTTAGGTAATTTGGAAAATGATTGTGACTTTTCTTTGTGAGCACACGAAGATTCTCCTTATTCAAAAGTATTTTCTAATATATTTGTAAACCCTAAGATGGGTACATCAGGAACAGACATTGTCCTTAATAAAGCAAGACATAACGTGAATTGGGTTGACTATAGCTTGCTTAGTTAACTTCCTGCAGCAATAACTTCTTTCTGTCATTTATCTGCTCCTCCTTTTTCTCTCTTTCCTTAAAGATATTTATTCCCCCAAAATGCTTCCCTACTACTTCATTTCCCCCTTTTATTTTCAGAAGCAATTAAATTTTCATATTCCTATGCCATAGCCCCCAGCACAGCAACTTTCTCTCCAAATGTAAACCATATTTGAGTGTTTTTTTAATTTTGGTGAGAGTGAAATGAAGACATTTCTGAACTGAAACCACAAGTATGGTCACAGGTACTTAGGAAGTGCTTTCACTAAAAAAGCAGTGACTCCTTATATAAGCCCATAAGTTATTGAAAGCAGAATAAAAGTTTGCATCCCTGCTTCTATTTTTACATGTCTCCTTTACTCTGAGTCTCTTGCCTGAAGCCATCTTGTATTCTCATATAGACAAGACTAACCAATAACATCTTTAGGATGAGGGATCAAAATTACCCCCCATTGAAAGGAACAGCAGAGTCTCATAGGACAGACCACCATCCAGATGAGGAAAATTACCTATAACAATGTGCTCGCCCCATGTAGCAGGAGGAATCATTTCATAGTACCCTAAATTACTCCCCTCAAGTGATGATAGTGATAATGCTTCTCTGAAACTCCTCACAGAACCAGAACTGAGGGAATAATCATACTTTGGCACTGCTTAATTATACATCCTGTCTTTCTCTGCTCCATATCTTTCTCTATTTAAACCAAAAGTTCAGGACTACAGCCTGAAGATGGGCTGAAGTGCTTACTCTGCATTTTCCCATGGCATACTAGTACTATGTACTAAGTCTTTTTCTACCCTTTCCCACTATTCATCTCTTTATTTGGCATAGGGAGGCAAGTGACATGAAGAACCACTGGAGTTAGGCCTATCCAGTTAACAGTACCATATGAAAGAAGGGTTGTGTACAAGTTTACATACAAAATGTTAAGATTTAGCATTCTCCTCTCACTCTGCATCCACATTGCTGATCACCAGCCTTAATTCCTCTGATAATACTGAAAGTTTCTTCTCTGGGTAATGTGACCAGCTTGAGAAAAGACAAAAAAAATAAAGAATAGCTCAGCCAAATATCTTAGAATGAGTCTAAACATATTCAGCAGAGATTTATACAACAATAGGAAAGGCTGGAGCTGAATTTGTGATAAGGATATAGAAAATGAAGCAATCACAAAATATTAGGGAAAATGGGAGCCTTTCTAGGAATTTTTTAAAAATATGATTATGGCATACTTTCTGGATCAAATGAACTAGAACTTATGTCGATGCACTGCTACAATGTTGCTTATTGAAATAATATGCCATCTTTCATGCTAGAATAATAATTACACAGTGGCTACAATGAAAAATTAAGAAGCAGAAAGATAAGTATGTAATTCAGAAATAAGCAGGAAAACAAATGAAAAGGTCTACTAGCACTGAAAATTATCTCCTTTGAGGTTCTGAAAATGGTGAATGGGACAGAATAGTTATTTTTTCCTAAGAAGTAGTATAGATTTATTTTGCTCCATACGCCACGCATATGGATAATACAGATAACAAATGAAAAGAAGTTTAAATTCCATGTCACAAAGCCAATTAATGACTAATTGAGAAATTAAAGCAGGATAAAACCAAATACTGGTTTACAAATACATGTAAAAAAAGAGATGATAAAAGCTGGTGGTGTAGCACAGCAGTAGAATCTATGCTCAGCATGTGTGAGGCCCTCAGTTTGAAGTTTGATCTCTCTCTCTCTCTCTCTCTCTCATGCGCACGTGCGCGCACGCGCGCACACACACACACACAGAGGAAAATAAAGGAGAAAGACATTGAATGGAAGTACAATGTTTATTCTATAGAAGGAGCTATTAAATTTTGTTACTAACATATGTGAAAACAGTAAGGAATGGAGATTCAAAAAGAATGTATAAATGTATAAATTATATATACAAAATTCATAAATATAATATACAAAAAAGATAAAATATAGATATGAGTATGGATACAATAAAAATAATGGAGGTAGAAATAAGAACTGCAAATACAAAGTTAAAGGTTCTACCTCAAGATGCAATCTGTGAATTATACTCAAATTTCTTACTAGCCACTGAATTCTAAATGTTCTTTTTTCACTTGGGACAAAGGTGGACTGAATAAATCTTTACCATCATTTCCAGTAGTGATAATAATAGTAACTAGCTTAACATTTGTCCTAAATTACTTCAAAGAAAGAATAAGATACTTTCCAGCCAAGTATGTATAGCATGAAAATAGTCAAATACTACCGAATTAAGCAAGCTGAGCCTAGACTCTATTAATATTAGATTATATTCTGATAAATAATAGATTTCAGATGAAGGAAGCCTCATATGTGTAACCTTCTCTTGAAAGAATCAAAGACTATTGTTATTGATTCACATTAGATGTTCCCACCAAAGAAAATTCTATTGAATGATGGAGTCATTAACAATACAATTCATCCATTCACTTATTTTAGTTCTAAGTCAAATTTCATAATTGTAAAAGGAAGGATCAGAAGGGGATGCTCTATGCATTTTAAATTGAGAATTCATCAACACTGGCATACTTCAAGATAAGAACCTCCTGCAAGACAGGGAAAATACTTTGCAACTTTGATTTCCTTAAAAGGGAAAATGGGATTAAACACTAAAAACAGAAACTGAATCCTTAGGTCTAGATATACAAAACAACATTGTGATTGTAGCTGTATCCTATGCCCAAGGTTTGTGAACACAAAACTATGTCGGAAAAGCAAAAACAACAACAACAACAAAAACCCATCTCGGCATTTTTCATTTGAAAGTAATCTCAAATATTAAATTTGACACTATGTTAGAAGGACAGGTTGCACTCATTTGGCACTTCTCATAAGGACTCTGTCACTGTGGTTTTCATACTTGGTATGAGTCTCTTCACAACTGCAAAATTTGTTCCGTTTTACCTAGAGCAGTGATTCTTTACTTTGATTGTACATGGTAATCGCTTAGATTCTTTAGGATAGCAATCGGGGCTTTGGACATTTTTCTCCCTAAGTGACTTTAACATGCAGCCCAAGTATCTAAAACACTGAGCTGAAGGGTTCAATTTAAGCTTCTTATAGCTCCAAGCCTTTGGATTTTTCGGGCTTTCTAAAATCAAAAAGGTCATTTGTGGCGGGGGGGTTAAAAACCAATAATGGTGAATGAAGGGTCTCCTTTATTTCTTCTTTGAAGTTACTAATGCATCTAACTTTAAGTAACTTTTTCTCTCTCATGGCCTTCTTATTTCTCACCCACTCTATTTTCTCAGACATTTAAATATTTGCCTTGATCTCAGGCAGCACAAAGAGTGGACAGCCAACCGCATTTCATTCACCATGACTCATCCTAAAAGCTGTTTGCCTAACGAGGCTCTGGGTTTTGTTTCAGACTTCTTGCAGGGACATCCACAGCCCTACACAACAATGCCTGTTCTAGCTCAACTCCCCCTCTATCCCGCCTAACCTCCTACTCTCTATTCAAAATCAAGCCAGAAGAAAAACAAGGCATTTGTCTCCAGTCATTTGCAAACCTCTCATGCTTTTCCCACATATGCAGAGCTAGCATTCAGCACCCTCAGATCCATGGAAGTAGCTCCCTAGGCATTCATCAAATATATTTGCAGTTTCTGGGGACATTTGGAAATGTTAGCCCTTAGAGTACATAGAGTAATGATGGAACAGGGCTTTTGCTATGCCTATAAGGGAAGCATTACAAGATTTCCCCATCTCTAGGCAACAGATAGAGGCTTCCTTTAAACATGTCTTCTAGGTGTTTTCCACAAACTCTTTCATGGGAGCTCATTTGGACTGTGTTTTCTGTTGACCCATAGAGGGAAGGAGCACAGTGAGGGTTTGAGATGGATTTAGAGCTAGAAGGCAGTGCTTAGGACACCTGAAAGCAGTATATTAACAAGTAAGTCCCCACAGCTAGAGCTAGAGAATGGCTAAGATATGGCAGGTAGTAGTCCCTGCCTGACACAAGAACCATAGAAGAAACAGAGGATCTGCAAAATTTCTGAGATGCAGCAAGGAAACATCCAGTACCAACAACCTTCACATCTAGGCAGGGCAGCAATTAGCACTGAGTCAACCTTTAAGCAAGTAGCAAGACCTTCACTCCACTCCTTGAGAATTGAATGGATATAGTTGGTGGTGATAGACTAGGAGAAGAGTCCTGAGTATGTAGAGACTTGGACAGGGACTCCCTACATGTATCACTTGCATATATTTTATCTGAGCTCAAGATTTAGCTATGAGTCACTTGGCATTTTGAACCTCAGCTTTCTCATCTTTGAAATGGGTGAGACAATGCTTGTGCTGTAGACTAAATGTTTGTCCGCCCTTTCTCCAATTTATATGTTGAAATTTAACATCCAATACGCGATGTTATCTGGAGCCTTTGGAAGAAAATTAGGTAAAGGGGATAAAATCCTCATGAATGAAGCCGGGCGCTGGTGGCTCACGCCTGTAATCCTAGCTACTCAGGAGGCTGAGATCTGAGGATCGCGGTTCAAAGCCAGCCCGGGCAGGAAAGACCGTGAGACTCCTATCTCCAATAAACCACCAGAAAACCGGAAGTGGCGCTGTAGCTCAAGTGGTAGAGCACTCGCCTTGAGCTGAAGAGCTGAGGAACAGCGCCCAGGCCCAGAGTTCAAGCCCCATGGCCGACAAAAAAAAAAAAAAAATCCTCATGAATGGTGTTAGTGACTTCATAAGACTAGGTCAGGGGGGTCTTCTTTCTACCATGTTGGAGGCATGGGAAGCAATCAGTATTCTACAACCCAGCAAAGGGTCATCACCAGAACTGGACCATGCTGGCATCTTGCTCTTAATCTTTTGGCATTCAGAACTGTGAGAAATGATACTTGTTACCTTCTTGTTCTTTTATATGGCAACTTAGTCTCTCAAGAGTGTGATAACTATTAAATGACATCAGCACCATGAAACAAGTAGCCTCTGTGGTACAGTTTATGCTCTGATGATCTCAATAACCCTGTTTTGGATCCACACCCTACTGCAATGCAACTTCATAGCTCCTTACATTGAGGTGAAGTCTCTCTTTTACCTGTTAAATTTGTACTGATCTTAATATTTGCTTTGGATGATGTGATACAATGGCTGTTTTCAGCACGAGGCCTCAAGAGGACCTCTATTTCTTCAGCTCTTGGAAAACTATTGCTTTCTTGCAAACAATCTCAGGCTAGCTTGCAAGAAGAAGATGATGTTGCAGTTCACCATACATCTAGAGGATAGGCAGATAGCCTAGTAGACAATAACCATTTAGCTGATGAAATTTGAATGTAAGCAGATAAGGGAGCTAGCCAAGACCGGATATAGCCCTCTAAGTCTATCCTCTGCTGGAAGCTTAAAATTTGAGATAAACTTTAAATAGTATTTTTCAGCTATTGGAGTGTTTTTTTTCTGTCACAAAGCTAATACAGAGCACAAGTCCAATGATGAGAGGTACTGCTGTTAATATTAACTGTCCAAAGTATCTAGTTTAAACCATAGTGCTGATACAGTGTTTTGGTATTTTAAAAATTGATATTACTATTTTTAAATGGCATATTTACTATCAGATAATCCAGACTTCGTTCCTTGGGCAACAACAGCAAGATCTGAGTAGTTGCTGCCCCTTGAAATAAGACAGTTGCTCCTAGAATAGCCCAAATTCCACTAGTACCTGTGGTTTCTAAAGTGCAGTTAGTCATACAAGTATTGATTCAGTTCCTCATGTGTACCAGGTGTTGTGCTAGGGTCTGGGGATATAGTGACATACAAGAAACAAGCCTCTTGCTTTCCTATAGAGTTTGCAAGTGTGTGACAGCTGTAAACGAAGGGGAATTGCATAGAAGCTGGGAAGGAAGCCATATCCCTGTACAAATGATCATTTTTCTATAAAAAGCCAAAAATAAAATCAATTTATAGAAGCAGGACAGCTTAGAGACGAGTCAGGGCAAGTTATTTGTAGAACCATAGATGGCTTGTTGAAAAGGGTGTTGTGGCCTCCTCTAAGTTTAGAGAATCATTGAGGTTTCTCAACTAAGACCATTACTATTTCAGAGTGGATAATTCTTGTGGGAAGGTCTGTTTTGTGTGTTCTTTACTCACAGGATGCCAGTAGAATTTCCCAGTAATGATAACCAAAAATATCTCTAGACTTTGTCAAATGCCCTTTAAAAGGAAAAACTGCTCTTAATTGAGAACCAATCACAGAATGAAAAAATAGTATTGTGGGCAAAAACTAAAAGGAAAAGGTTTGTTTGTCATCTGCAGTGGTTTGGGTTAAAACTAGCAGCTATAACAAATGAACCTTCAAAATATAATGAAAAACATTTCTTGTTCACAAAACACTCTAATTTGGTGTTCTTAGCCAACAGGCAGTCTGCATGCCTTCCAAGGTTCCAATGTTCATTTGGAATAAAGCTAGGAAATGAGAAAACACAGAGATAGCACTTTAGGTTTTCTTATGTGCAATGCAGGAAGTTGTGTACATCAATTTTGATCACTCTTCATTGCCTAAAATTCAGACAGATAATCTCATTGGGAACTGGAAAATGTTCTAGTTAGGTACTTATGAAAAAGAGGAATGAGCTTTAATGAACATCTTTCAATTCTCTACATTATTCTATTGAACTGTATTTGTCATCACAGAAAACATTTCTATAGAAATTATAAATAGAATCAATAAACCTTGAGTCTTTCATTACATTCCTTACTTGGGTTGAAGGGTCAGGGGCAAACACAACTTTAGAGCAAATTAATATTATTGATTGGCAGACTACACATAAAAGCCACCTTATAAGCTCAAGTACCTCCCAGGTACCAACAGTACCTTCTCACGGAAGCCTTTCCTCTCCTCTTCACCTCTGGGGAAATTACTTGCCATTGAATATAATAGCAACCACTTACTGAATTCCTACTATGTGTCTGACACTCTTAGGTGCTTTTACAAATGTCACATCTCAGGGAAGCCTCTTAACATCTCTACGAACTTATATCTTTATTTTACAAATGAATTATCATATTTCAAGAGGTTAAATGACATGACAAATTCATCCAGCTTGTGGACTGGACAGGGATTCACAATCATTTCATTCTTTCTTCAAAGCCCACACATCTCTAAAACCAGCTGTTTTCCAAAACAAGTCTTTATTTTAAGGAGATTTAATGACTTTCATATTAACATCTTATTTTTAATTGAGGTTGCTATCAGTCAAGAAAGACCAATTAAAAAGCTGAAATAAAGATTGTGTGTGTGTGTGTGTGTGTGTGTGTGTGTGTGTGTGTGTGTGTGTGTGTGTGTGTGTGTAAAGAGTTTTCTTTCAGGAAGCAGCCATAGAATACTAGAGGCACTTCATGGGCCAACGAAAGGCATTATTTCTTACTTATGGGTGGCTCAAAAACAAAGTGGCTGCATGAGTATATATTTGTTCAAGTAAAGTGGTTTCTTTGATCTAAGTCTTCCTGGGGAAAAATGTGAGTAAATTCAAATTAATAACAATTTTCACTCCACATTTTCTCCCCTCCCCTGTGTCTTATAAGACACACAGCAAAACTAGAGTGTTCTGTACCACTGAGGACTTTTTAATGCTATGCAAAATGGTTTTAAAATGTAAGATGTAAGTGCCTGTCCTTTTGCTGTGTTTGGTATGGAATTTTTAGCATCACATTCTCACTATTGTTATTTATATGAAGAACAGAAATGCTTTTTCACATGATGCTTCTCTTCCTGTCCTCATCCTGAGAGGCTGGAGCCATAAGAAATATGCCTACTCATTTTAGAATCCCTTTAATTTTGTAATTTACCACCCCTACCAAATCAAAACTAGATTTGTAACAGCTGCTTCAAAAAATATCAGCTTCTCAAAAAATCCCCTTTTCCTGTTTGAGTTGAAGATCTACACTTCATGTTGTTTTAATGTTGATGTGCAATCATCCCCTCTAATTTGGTCACACAGTGTGCTCTACAGGAAGCTCCCATTGCAAGAGATTTATGGAACTCCTGGAGAGGGATTCAATCAGAAATTGGGGAATGTAAATGAGCAGTGGGATTGGAGTTCTCTACCTTTACTTGGTTATTAGATTTTTCTTGAAAAATCTCTTACTTCAAGCCTCTATACTAAATAAGAAAAAGCAGAACTGGCAGTTTCCTGGCTTTTATTATTTAGAAAAATTTGAAGTACACTAAACTCTCTTCTTTAAAATAAGCCCTTTCGAGCCTTAATGTAGTTTTATGAGTGCAGATGCCCAGAATAACAAATTAACGGTAGTTTGTTTCTCATTAAATCATAAGGCCTTTTCTCCCCGCTTTACTAACCTCTAAAAAGTGGTTCATGGGGAGTTTAAAAGAACAATAATGGAGCATCTTAAGAAAAAAGCTGTAAAGGATCATGCTACCTACCTTTCAGAACATTCCTAACATCTGCAATTTACTAAGAATATCACCTCTAGTGTGATACTTATAATGACCCACTGACTTTATTGCTATTGTGTACATTTTATACTAAGGCTTGGAGAAATTAAAAAACTTGGTCAGAATCCTAGAATTATTTGGTGGCATAAATATTTGAATCTAGGTTGGTTGACTACTAAGAATTATACATTGTTTTAGTTGTCCATGAATGTCAGAGCTCTTTTGCTTCCACATCTGTGCATATTTAGAAGTAGGCCTTTGGGAAAATATTCTAATGTCAATGGCCACTGGCAGATCTTTCCTTAAGATAGAGCTATCTTTAGAGGCAGTTGATGCTCTTTTGGAATTCCATAACTTTATCATCCCAAAATAGCTGCTTACTTATTTGACTGTCTCTCTGTCTGAGGGAGTAGAGGTCAATTCCCATTGTAGGATGACATTTTAGAGAATGTCATGAGGAGCTCTTATACTCAATACTTTTGGTTTAGTTACTACATCTTTTGTTCAAAAACGCTCTGAATACCAGTCACCCCACTTTCTCAGGAAGTATTAAATTATTTAAATTTATTTGTTAGATGTTTGATATCTCAATTCTATTTATTAGTCATTGTGCCTAGGAATTCATATTTGCTAATGTACTTCCACAGAATATGTTTTGATCTCAATCACATCTATCTTCATACTACTAGAAATAACTCATGTGGACTATACTCAATATAATTTATATTTGAACTTGCATTGATGTGTACTATAGAGATAGGACCTTGTAATATCAACAACAGACGTAATTGATGAAGAAAACATTACTTAAGAAGCAAGAACACACATTTTATCCAGTGGACATAGATTTTCTTTTTGCTCAGAGTTTTGAGAACTTGTGGTCAATTAAATTTCCAGTTTATTATTGTATGGAAATGAGTGGACATGGTAGTCTTGAAATTGCTGTACTTAAAATTTCAGCTTTGGCAGGTACCT
Source organism: Dipodomys spectabilis (assembly GCF_019054845.1). NCBI lineage: Eukaryota > Metazoa > Chordata > Mammalia > Rodentia > Heteromyidae > Dipodomys > Dipodomys spectabilis. The sequence goes on along the minus strand of NW_024871203.1, from coordinate 4,201,958 downwards.
TGGAACCTGATTTTGAGGGTTTTTTTTTTGGTTGACTAAATGCTTGCTTCTTTCCAAAAGTCATATGCTAAACTCCTAGTCCCCATGATGATGTTATTAGGAGGTGGGGCATTTGGGAGATGATAAGGTCATGAAGATAGACCACTCCAGAATGAGTTAGTGATCTTATCCAGAGAGCTCTCTTACACCTTCTGCCATGTGAAGACATAGCACAAAAATGGCCACTTCTAAACCACAAAGTAGGTTCTCAATAGTGAGAGATTCAATGAAGTTGGACTTCGTAGCCTACAGAACTATGAGAAACAAGTTGCTGTTGCTGATAAATCTCCAAGTCTGTGGTATTCTGTGATAGCAGACAAAAGAGAAAGACAGAGAGATAGATGTATAGTTGGGAGGTGGTCTCACTCACACTGATTCAAGTAGGAAAGAATTGCTTATCACCTTAACAGCACAGAAAGGAAAAAGAATTAGTAATAAAGGAAAATGTCAGAGGGCTAAAGAAGAATATTTATTGTGTTATGTGAATATCACAGTAGACCCTTGGTATCCATAAGCTTATGGTTCCATATTCAGGATGCGTTGAATTCAGTATTTTCCTACAGATGCTTGATTCATTCTTCTCCAAAGCCACCCAGCTTATGTTCACTATATTACTTAAATGAAGTGCATTAACTTTTACCTTGCTCTTTGGCATTTGATTTGGGGGGATATTTTTACAAAATTAAGGCTGGAGAAACTCAGCACATCACACAATTATTTAATCACAATGGGCAATAATGTGAAACAAATAGCTTCTCCAAATCAATTAAGCTGTGTGAATGCAGATGTGATTTTTTGACTATGCACAAACCACATAATAATAAAATAATTAATAAGTAACAAAAAGCTGCATATCATGTAGGCATGCTCTGTACTTCATAGTGTTTTTTTTGTTTGATTTGGATTATACTGGTGTGAAGAAGGAACTAATCTAATGTCATTCTAGCTTATGTAATTTCAGGAATGAGTTTCACCCCAACAATAACGCTCAGATGCAATGACGTTGTCTGGGGGGAAATTCTAGCATCACAGTGATTTAGACTTGGCTAGTTTGGGGAATTCAAACATACAAACTCATATCCCCTTGCAAGAGTCCCATTTAGAACAAACAGCACATACACATACACACACACACACACACACACACACACACACACTAAACATTTCAACATTTGAAAAGTTATGTTTATAAGATCAAGCTAATTTAGTCAAATACTATGAATAATAATATAAAAAGAGACCCATTATTATAAAAATGTTAAGAAAATATTTATATCAAATAGTACCCAAACTCAGAAGTAATCACTGTTAATACTTGTGTTGCATTCACCTCTTTCTACATATAGAAAAAAGTTATTCTATTTCAATCTGAAGTATCTTTCAGATACTGAAGACTAGGGCCCCAGCTGGTAGAACAAGTTGGGGAATTCTGAAAACTCTAGGAAGTGAATAGGTCACTGAAGGAATACCCTTGAAGATTATACTAATTCCCAAATTCTTGACTTGCTCTCTACTTCCTGTATGCAAAGAGGTGAAGAATCACTTCTGCCACATACTCCTGCTTCCATGATGGTCTGTCCAAATGCGTGGTATTAAGTGATCATAGACTGAAACTTCTGAAACCATGAGTCAAATAAATCCTTTCTCATGTAAGTTGCTTTTGGCAGGCATTCACTCCCTAACTAATACAGCTACGTTGTGTGTAAAATTGTATGCTTGTTTATTTTTCATTAATATTGAGTAATAATCATTTTCCTTTGTAACTCAAATTCCTTCAGAACATCCTTTATATTTGTTTCCAAAACAACTGAAGAAAAATGTACTATAACTAATGCAATAAGACCTCCATTATAGGACATTTAAATAGTTTCCATATTTGCATTACTGTAAATAATTCTTTCATGATGTTTTGTGGACATTTGCTACGTTTTGCATTCTTTCTTTCCTGAAAAACAAGTTTATTTCCATAAATATTTTGAGATTCCTCATCAAATGTAAGGAACTCCCATATTTTAATTTTATTTCAATTTTATGAGTTCTAATGCTCTTTATTTCATTATATAGACTCAAGTTTTTATCTGTTCTTATACTGCTTCTGTTTTAGGAACATAATTTAGTATTTCCTATATAGAAAGTCTGTTGCATTTTTAAAGTTACACTTTTACATTTTGAGAGAGAGAGAGAGAGAGAGAGAGAGAGAGAGAGAGAGAGAGAGAGAGAGGGACAGAGACAGAGACAGAGACAGAGACAGAGAGAGCGTGTGGAGTGAGTGTGTGTATACGTACTAATCCTGGGGCTCAAAATCAGGGCCTGGGCACTATCCCTGAGCTTTTGTACTCAAGGCTAGCACTATACCACTTGAGTCACAATTTCACTTCCAGCTTTTGGTGGTTAATTGGAGATTAGAGTTTCATGACTTTTCCTGCCCAGGCTGGCTTTGAACTATGACCCTCAGATCTCAGCATCCTGAGTAGCTGGTATTACAGACATGAATGACCAGTGCCTAGGTATGCCCCATTATCTTTTGATTTTCATGGTTTCAGTTGGAAGTAACCTTTAATTCTTTTCTTTGCTATTTATCTTTTTAAATTGGTATCTTTATGATTCTCTTTTTAGGTTGGTTTTTCATTAACTTGACTATGATGTGTGCTTTCCCTGATAGTTTTCATGGTTAGGGTTCTTGGATTCTTGCATATATTTGATATATTTCATTTTATCTTAAAAATTCTCAAGTGTATTTTCAAGTATCTGTTCTATTCATCCTCTTTCATTTGTTTTTTCCTCTTTCCTCCCCTTCTCACTTCTCTTTTCCCTTCTGCATTTTCTGGGACTGTAAGTTACACTGCCTAATATTTGTCCCATGGTTCTTGGAAGGTTTGGTGATTTTTTTTCTACATTTTTCTCTTTGCATTTCAGTTTAGATAATTTATACTCATCTATCTTCCAGTTCACCGAGTCTGTCTCAAAAGTGCCAATCTTCTTATCTATTAAGAAAATCATTTCAAATATTTCTATTTGACTCTAACTTATAGTTCCCATTTCTCTACTAACATTCACAGTATGCATGAAAGTTTGATATTGACATAAGAATTCAGCCCAAATCCATTTTGCAACTTGGGTTTTGGCTAAAGTTTTTGGAAAACTAGATATATACTTATCTGCTTTAACATCATTTGAAAGATTTTGCAATTGCCTAGACTGCCATTACACATCGTGCAATTTCAGTGATAATACCTATAATAGTACAGTGATAGTAAGATAAGTCATTAGGATTTGTGGTAATTTCTTGACATCTATATATATATGTGTGTGTGTGTGTGTGTATATATATAATTCTAGCTGTAATACAGTTAAAACCTTCTTGTGTGCTTTATTTGCTGGAGTTCTAATAGTCAATTGTAATACAAATGTGTATTTATTATCCCAGAAGTAAAATGCTGTAATAATTAATGATGATTATGAAAGCCATTCATTTTATGTACAAAATAGTTATTAAGAATTTTCAGAGTTAAAGGAATAAAGAAAAAGATTGACAATTGTTGTAAATATTATGAAAGAGCATGAGGAAAATAGCTAGAAAGAACATTTTTTCCTTTTGTCTAATAATTATTTATACAAGTTGGATAATAATAAAAGATTGAATAAGAGATTAGATTGCATACTCTAATTTTTGTAGAACTGTTTGGTATAGGAACAACTCTAGCACTTAGGGAAATAACATTTTAAGAACTTAATATATCTATTTACTTTTGTTAGGCAGAGTATTTAGAGAAACAAAAAGTCATATTGAGAATGCATGCCATCTTAGAAGTGTGATGTAAAAGTTCAAGGTTGATTTTACCACCTCAAATTATCACAAGAAGAAAAACTAAAAGCTGAAAACCAACTTACCAAACAGCTTTTGGTTCTGATATAATAAAGATTGTAAGGGATACATTTGAGAAAACATTTCTTAGAGTATTCAGAATCTAAAATGTTTAAACAAAAAGAAACTTGTTTCAATAATTTCTATATCCAATCATTTTAAGGGACAAAGAGAAAAGATTTTTGTATTTTCTCCATTTTGACATTTAAAAAATCTTAAATGCAGACTTTTCATCTAGAAGTCATATTTGTAAAATTCATGAATTATGTTCTGCTCTCTATAAAAAGTCTAGTGATATTATTGACAATTTAACCTCTGTCTCTTGTATATTAAATTTTTAATTCTGATATTAGCAGGTGCCTTCTTGAAGGTTATTGACTTGGTGGACCAATGATGAATTCAATTGTGCTTCTGACTTACTTGCTTATCAGGTGATTTCTAGGTTTTTCAGTATAGCCAAAAACATATTTGACTGAAATGCTGTTTACAGGATGGGAAATCAGTGAATAAAGTTATTGTATAATTGACTTTGAGGATCCAATATGCATATTGAATGTTTTAATAATTTAGGCCCACAATTAGAGAATTTTCAGCTATTCTCTTGGTTGTAAGTTCCAAAGCAAATTATAGAAAGATAGTGAGACATATTCATCATTCTTTAATAAGATGCAGACTTCATGTCAAACAAAAGAATTTGGGGATGATATGCTACACAGAGATGCAAATTGTTTTGGAACAAGATGTTCTAATATGATGGAGAATCACTATTACACACTAAAAAGGGCAACCTTAACATTAGAAATACTTAATGCCATACTTTTTAAAAGCTAAAAACACTAGAGTACTTAATAACAATGAATGATTGCTTATGGACAAATCCATAACAATTATTTACAAATGCTGCAACCTTAACGTGGCTTGAGAATGGAAGTATGTCCTGTATGGCAGCAGATAAAAAGGCATTTCTATTATTCCTCGCCAGCCAAAGATCTGGGAGTGATATGCAGGCCAATGAAAGCCAAAATGCTGATTGAAAGAGATTTTTACTTCGAAACCAATTGCTTTTTCCAATTATTTTGCTCCATTCTGGTTGAGACTCAAAGACAAACTTTTCTCGTTATTGTTTTAAGTAATACACAAATGTGCAAATATTAGAAATAAACATAATGGTGATAGCAATGATAACTTTGCTTCTGTTTTTACATTTTTTAACTTTTCTTTTGAAAATATCCAGAACGCTGCTTTTTTAGTAGTATACAATATTTTTATTTGTAGTATTACAATAATGCACTTGTGTTATCCCTGTTGGCCAATCATGAAGACAAGAGTTTTTTTTGTTTGTTTGGTTTTTTTTTTTTTTTTGGGTCCGGTCGTGGGGCTTGAACTCTGGGCCTGGGCGCTGTCCCTCAGCTCTTCAGCTCAAGGCTAGCGCTCTACCACTTGAGCCACAGCCCCACTTCCGGCTTTTTGCTTTTTGCTTATGTGGTGCTGAGGAATCGAACCCAGAGCCTCATGCATGCAAGGCAAGTGCTCTACCACTGAGCCACCTTCCCAGCCCCGACAAGAGTTTTAAAGGAGATAAGTAGATAAGTTTTTCCCTCCTCATGTACTATTTACAAAAGGAAGAAAGCATAAAGACTTGGTGACATCATCAAAATCTTATATTGGCCAATCTTCGCAAAACTGGCCTTGTTCCTCTATCAACAACCTCAGTTTAATATCGTGATAATGGTCCATTGTTAACCAAATTGCCATTCATTCACTCTAATTTAACTTAAATATTGAAATTATAAATATTTTTATTGATTAATAAGGATTATAATGATATTTTAAATTTATGATTGGATTACATCCTTATAAATGTATTGTAAAGGGAAGAAAAAAATCAGAAAATTTTAAGTAGTTATCTGATTGTAAGAAAACAATTCTCCACATTGTATTGCATTGGTTTTTCTCCCATGATCACATGGCAGATGGATGTGGAAGCTCATGGCCACTACACAGTAGCCTGACAGAGTACTTGACAGCTTATAGCAAGCATGGGAAAAGATCAAATTTTAAAATTAAGGTACAATTGCTTCTGAATGTGTACTTCCATACCCTTGTGAAGTAAAAGAAGCCTTAAATTATCAGAATTCAGGATCCATCAATATTACTTATTAATTACTGTATGATAATTACTGTCACATCATTAGACATAAAACCTAACACTAATTTTTGTTAGCATATATTTGCACTATAGGGAGATTTGATTGTTATAGTTCCATTGACACATACAAACTCTGAACAAATTCACCACATCTATTATATTCCCTTAAGCCTTCTCCCACCAATCCCCTTTTGCTAAAAGTATTTGTTATGTTTCCTTAAGCCACCTCCATATAGATGTAATACAATTCAATCCTGTTCGCTTTCCTCAAGACCCCTCTTTTTCCCTATCCCTAACTGTTGATCCTCCTGGACAGTTCCTATTTATACTCATGAATTATTATTATTATTTTATTAATTTCATCATTTTAGGTCTAAATTTCCATATATAAACAAAACAATGCAACATTAGGCATTTTGAACGTAGGTCTTCTTACTCAAAACAATGTAATTCTGGGTACTAAGAGATCAGCACAGGCAGAAAAGTTCATAACTGTGCGTAGTGGCATGTGTCTGTCATCCTAAGCTATGTGAGGAGCCAGACCAGTCCAACTCAGCCCAAGCAGAAAAAGACCATGAAACTCCATCTCGGTGAAGGAAAATTGGACATAGAGGTGTGTGCCTGTGATCCCAGCAATGGTGGAAAGCCTAAAGTAGGCAGATTGTGGCTCAAGCTTTCTGCTTGGGCATGAAGCAAGACCCTAGCCTAAAAATAACCAGTGAAAATCAGGGCTGGAGGTGTAGCACAGAACTATTGTACCAGCCTAGAAAATATGAGGCCCTGAGTTCAAATTCCAGTCCCACTAAGGAAAAATAGATCACCACACAATTCTAAAAAAAAATCCCTCCTCGATTTGATAAATGCTTTTGTCAATGTAGCAAGACATAAAATTGACTTTCATATACAAGCAACCACTAAGTTTTAATGATAAAATAAATGAGTAGAACAATTGTAGTGATTACCATCTTTCCCACATGTAATATTATGATGGTAATATTCAGGTTTAGGTAAATGTGAATTTTAAAAGTTGGGTCTTTGACATTTTTTCAAGATTCATATTTGGGACTTATTAAGGTATAGGTCTAAAATAGCCTCCAGCGACTTTTGTTGCAAATATGCTCCTTGATATAGTGATGTTCAGAAGGAGGGTGTGTGTGTGTGTGTGTGTGTGTGTGTGTGTGTGTGTGTGTGTAATGGCCTGATATACATGAATGTATTAATAGGTTCATAATTTTATGGGCTATTAGAAGGTGATGAAAATTGGGAGGTAAGACCTGATTGAATCAAATGCATCCTTAGAGGCATGATCAGCATTGTTCCACTATATTCTCTGCCAAATGACCATGGTCTGTAGCCTCTGCAACCATGCACCCAAACAAGTCTTTTCTCCTTTAAGTTTATTTTCTCAGGCATTTTGTTACAGCAAAGAGAGCTGACTAACACAGAGCACCTCTAACAACAAATACCTAATGAGAAGGTATGGTGGGATCTTGGGCAGAGAATATAGTTGCCCAGGTAGAGAGTGCTAGATAGGTTAAGGACCCAAAATTATGAAAATGAAGACATGAACTACAGTAGCATGACCACTATCTATCTATCTATCTCTTTATCTATCTATCTATCTATCTATCTATCTATCTATCTATCTATCTATCTATCTATCCATCTATTCATCCATCCATCCATTTTCTGTATGACCCTAACTGAGCACCTGAATCATGCCAAGAATGTTCTTAATCCATCCTTTCACAGGCCCAAGTTGTCACACTGATTAGAGAGAAGCCAGAAAGTATATGAGGGTTAGTGTCATTTATCTATCGTTGCATAATGAACTACCTGCAAATATAATGGCTAAAACAACCATTATTTAGTTGACTTAAAATTCTTCAGATCATTAGTTTCACTAAGTTACCTAGGCATCTAGACAACAGCGAGGCTGGCTGTTGTTTGGGAGTATTAGTTCTTCTTTGAGTGGTCTCTCATTTTCTAATAATCTAGACCGTCATTGTTAGTCACATATTAGCAAGTTAGCTCCAAGAGAAAGAGAGGATATACACAGTCTCATGGGAAGTGCACTCTCATTTCGCATTTCCATCACGTTCTATCAGTCTAAGTATTCCCCAGCCCAGAGCACAGGATGGAGAACTAGACTTTCTTCTTCTTTTCTTCTTCTTCTTCTTTTTTGTATGTCCTGGACCTTGAACTGATGGCCTGGGTGCTGTCCCTGAGCTCTTCAGCTCAAGGCTAGTGCTCTACCTTTGAGCCACAGCTCCACTGCTGGTTTTCTGGTAGTTAACTGGAGATAAGAGTCTCATGGACTTGCTTGCCCCTGCTGTTTTCAAACTGCAATCCTCAAATCTCAGATTCTTGGGTAGCTAGAATTATGGATGTGAACTACCTGCTCTCTGTGCTAGATTTCATTCTTGATGATAGGAGCTACAAAGTCACATTAGAAAGGACCTGGATTCAGGGAAGAATTCTGGCTAGTTTTATAATCAATAAATGTATCCCCGTTTTATCACCTCCAAATCTGGGCACAGGATGACCAGGTAGTTCTTTGTATGGTATCATAATTTAAATAGATTCCTTTAGAAGATAGTTGAAATGCTTTAATGAAATCCATTCATTTTGAGTGGGAAATTACTCCACAATCATCATTTAGTTGATGCTTTCAATTGTGAAATGATCTTATTCATGCTTTTGAAGCTCCTCTCTGGCAATTAGTTTATTTGAACATCACAAGTACTCTACTAAGCATTTGTTATTGTACATTTTTTTCCCTTTAAGGAAACAGAAACCAAAGGAACAGTTCTCAAAGTTTGCTTTAGTTTGAGAGGTTGTTAAAAATAGTAATTCCAGGGCTACACCCCAGATGTGTTATATTCCTTAACATCATCAGTTTCAAGAAACAGAAATTGACCCTGAATAATTTAGGTAAGTATCAACTATTTTAGTAGTTTCAACATTTCAGGGAGTAGCATTCGATTGGTGGAATCCTACCTGCAAGAAGGCCTGCTAAATGAGTAAATCTTCTTTCTGTTCACATACAAGAAAATAGGCTTGGCTCTTCCTCAAAGCCTGTATGGCAGAAAATAGCTCAACTGTAGCAAGATGGAAATAAAAAATGACTAACCTCCATTCTACCCTTTGAATAAAATCTTTGTTTCAGGTTAGTGCCAGTGACTTGTAATCCTTGGTACTCAGGAGGCTGAGATCTGAGGATCAAGGTTTGAGGCCATCTAGGTCAGTCCATGAGACTGTTATCTCGAATTAGCCAGCAAAAAAGGCAGAAATGGAGCTGTGTGGCTTAAGTGGTACAGGGCCAGCCTTGAGTGAAAAGGCTAAGGGGCAAAGCTCAGGAAAAACACCAGGCCCTGAGTTCAAGCCCCAGTAGAAGAATATACATGCACAAATATTATTTGCTGAAGATATAACAAACCTTATACTGACTTATTCTCCCTGAAGCTCTCAGTTTCACACATCATTAAAGACACTTTTATGGTCAAAATCATGATACTACTAATGACTGAGTAGTTATAGAAGCACTTTGCCTGCCCAGCTGTGAACCAGATGTTCTATAGAGTTTATGGCCCTAGAAGTTCACCCAAGAATGGACAAGGAACTGTTCCTTGGCTGAAATAAATTTGAGGCATGTTTTAATACTATTTCAGAGCCTCCAAGAAGGATTAAAATGCAGTTTCCCACATTGGTAACTATAGTGACAACAAACTCCATAATGGATTATTTTCCTTTTCCATGGTGCACTGGCCTGTTCCTCTACTATTTCCTGAGATCACATTTCCAATGTATCACTTGCACTTGAACTTTTGTGTTAGGATTGGAGAGCCCAACCTCTATGAGGATGCTTTGGTATTTGAAGATTAAAAAAATGAATTTTGTGATCCAAAATGTCTCCATTTGTACCATTTGGAAAAGATGGCTCAAGGTCTCATTAATAGAGTTCTATGCCCAATCTAAAATCCAGTTATCTTCTTTTGGCTTTTGGGCCAATTTTCTTCCTACTACATTACACTCGTGGCAAAAAAAGGATATAATTGTATTTTCAGATTATTTTATGTGAGGAGAGATTTATGAAATAACCAGTACAATCATACCCAAATTTCAAGCAATAGATATGTCATTAGTGACTTATTCTTTGGAAAAAAGTAACAATAATCTCTCCTCTTTGTCTTCTGTGAATATTTCTGTCTTTGCAAATTCTTTGCCTAGAATTCACCTCCAATATTAATGTTTTGATTGACAATTTTACGTCCAGTTTAGAAAAGTAAAAAGAGACAAATGCAAATGCATAAACCATTATTTAAAAAAACTGAACACTTGCATTGTAATGTTCAGAAAGAGAAATTCATTTGTTATTATTGTAACCTAATGAGAACAGCTTGTCTTTATAACTGATATTGTACAACAGTATTGGTGATGAGGAGAAACAAAGGCAAAATAAAATGCACAGTGGTGACCAACAATGATTTTCAGACTAATATAAAAGGGAAAAAGAAAACCTACCTTTATTGCATAAAATTGAAATGGAGCCAGAGATTAATAATTAGAAATCAAATGTGAGAAGAAATCACTAATTTAGAATATATCCTGAGAGAATCAACAGAATATGTTTAGAATTGTTCTTTTTGCGTATCAGTTTAAAAGAGAAAGTAAATTAAAAATCTTCAGTAGAAATGAGTGACTCCGATGTTTCGCTGGGTTGTTCCTATTAGTTTTTTTTTTTCAGATATTTTATCCAATTACCCAGGGATATTCACTCATTTGAACTTAATTATTTGTGCCAAAGTTGCTTCAAATATTTTGGTATGACACTAGAGCATACATTTCCCATCTTTTGTGAGTTTGTAACTAGTGCCTGGATTTATCAATAATTTTATCTTTGTTTAGTTGTTGCTGTTGGTCATGGGACCTGAACTCTGGGAGCTGCCCCTCAATTCTACAGCTCAAGGCTAGTGCTCTACCACTTGAGTCATAGCACCACTTCTGGCTTTTTCTGTATATGTGGTGCTGAGGAATCGAACCCAGGGCCTCATGCATGCAAGGCAAGCACTCTACAGACACTGAGCCACCTTCCCAGCCCCAAATCTTGAATGAGAATCATATAATTTCTCAGAATTTTGCCATTTGTCTTTAAAATGACCCTACATGTCATAGTTTACATTTTGCAAAGACATTTTTAGTACCAATGAGATAAATCTGTGCAAGTCCTTCAGTAAAGCACTTATACATATTAGCAAGTGTTGTTGGATTATGGATTTGCATTGTTTTCCTAATTGGACTACAGAATCTGTCCGTTTTGGGCAAAAATCTTGATTGTTTTTTATATTGCTGTGTGATCATGGGAAGATTATTTGACATTCTTTAGCCTCAGTTTCCTCACTGAGCAGGGGGAATAATATTGTTATTTGTGGGATTTTTTTCTTTGTTTTTGGTAGTACTGGGGATTAAACCCTGAACTCAGGGCCTCATGCTTGCTCTTGAGCCACTCTTCTAGCCTAAGGTAGTTTCTACAATAACCTCTCCATTCTTGGCAAATTTCCAGTGCCCAGTTCATACCCCAGATGACTGATATCCGAATTGCAGGTAATATTATTTTTTTTCTGGTGGTATTGGTATTTGAACTCAGGGCCTCATGCTTACAAGTCCTATGCTCAACCAATTGAACCACATCTCCAGCTCATCTTTGGGCCCGTTATTTTAAAGGTAGAATCTAGCAAACTTTTCTTCCCAGGTAGACTTGAAACTACAATCCTCCAGATCCCAACCTCTGGAGTACCTCTGATTATATGTGAGCCACCAATGACCAACTCAAGTAAACAGTATTTTCAAGGCACTCTAAGTAACTCAAGATGCAACCAAAATGTAGTCAATGTTGAGGACAGGATTAGAAGAAGCCAAAACTACAATTGAAAAACAAATCAGGTGAACCAGAGTAGATTAAGAAACATAGAGGAGAAATCAGAGCTGATAATAATGCAGAATAATCCCAGAGATTTCGACATACTGAATCATGGATATGGTGTCTAATGAAAACTGATGGTCTCCTCACTTCCTATCACTTTCAATTTACAGTGTTTATAAATTCATTGCTCTCTCTAATCCATAGCCTGCCTTGGCTCAAGCCCTCATCAACCCTCAAGTATTCTATTGCTACCACTTCCTTGTTGGTGATTTCCATTCATTCTTTATCAAACCTATCCAACACAAAGCTCCCAGACTGAGCCACTTAAAAAAAAATCAAGCTGATTATGTTACTGTCCAGCCTAATATGATCCAATGGATGTCTGAATAGAACTTTTTAGTAAGGTCTAAGAAATTTTATAATTTGTCCCTACTTGACTTCCCAGCCTTGACCTCTGCCTTTCTCCAAGTCTCCAGTCATTCTTAAAACTTAAACATTAGTAAGGTATCATCTTCCATCCACATCTGCATGCCTCTTTTGTGATGCCTCTACTCTTTCCTTAATTCAGATAGAAGCATTTTAAAACTTACCTTTATATAGTGCACTACTTTGGCAAGTTGATTTCTGGAATAGTATTCACTGAAAAGATTGGAAGATTCTGGAATGTAGAGGTCTTCCTACTTCCTGAACTATAAAATGCTTTCTTCTGGTTCTGATGTGTTTACTAATAATGAATTTGATGAAGAATGCAACTGTTGTACCCACATTCAGGCTATGCTAGAAGACTTGAAACAAATTTCATTACTGTATTTAAAAATTTTATTGCTAACAAATTTGACTTGATTTTTAAGTATTTATCGTCAGTTTTAATTTTTTCATTAGGATAATTTTCTGGTCATATAATTTATTTCATTTATTGAAAGCACTTCAATTCCTGAAAACTCTGTACTGATTAAAGGTTTTTCATCTTTGGCATTCAAATTTCTTGTGTATAATAATATCCCCTTAGTTTGATTTCTAATTTTGATAAATGCAAGTCTTCTGTTGTGATGTAGACATATCTACTGAAATTTTCTTTTTCATTTATTTTGGGTACCTTCAATTCTTGAATACTTTTCTTTATCCTTAGGTGAGATAACCAGCTATTTTCTTCTGTGATTTTCACATGCTTTAATTAATTTTTTTCTGCTTCTGAATACTTAATCAGAGGGTCAGTCACATCTCCTAGTGATTATGTATTTAGGAAGAATGAATCACCCTGTCTGAACTGTGGTTGAGAAATCTTTCTTTCCTTTCTCTTAGGGAATATACACTTATGAAATTGTGATGAAGTTTAAAGATATTTAGTTTAACTTTAAAAGTTGAATTTTTGTCATACTACTGAGCTTTTTCTCTAATCCACGGAGATATAGCACTATCTCCAAGAGAGATGACCTAGATTCATTCTGTGTCTGACAAAAACCAGCTGAAAGAAGTGACATCTGTTTCCACATCAGTGATCAGTGTGACCATTGTGATGAGAAATTTATAACACATTGCCATTCAAGGGAGTGAAGGGACAATATGGAATGTTGGAAGTTGGCCTTGATTTGTTTTAAATAAAACTCTCTTAAATCTTGCATGTTTTTCGCTCTGAGTTGCTTTTTGATGGTTTCTAATATAACAAAGGATTTTTTCTCAAAATATCAGTTAAGTTCATCTTTTATTACAATATTCTTGGATATCACTACATTAAAATTTGAGCTAGAATAATATAATTCATTACCAGCATTGGAGGATTTTGAAGAAACTATCTTCTAAGACATTTCTGTCCATGTGGTTTTCCCACTCCCATTTCTATAGGGATCACATCCCAATCATAGCATTCCTCCATTTATCTGTGCTCTATAACAGGCAGTATCTCACTTGAATCAGCCTATTTTCATGGATCCTTTGGTGCTGTCATCAATAGATGGAGAAAATCACAGCAAATAGAGTAGACAATTATGTGAATTAGAAGTACACATTTTATTCTTTTTGACAACCTCTCCTTTTCCTGATGACTTTGGTGTAAATATTAAAGAAGTTGCATTATACCTTTATCACTTAGGAATCATTTTCTTCTTACCTTTCCAGAGATAATCAGCTTACCTAAATCACTAGGAGTTTAATTGTGGGACTAGGTATGAACAAAGTTACTCTGTATTTTGCTTCACCATAGGTATTGGATTAATTAGTGAATTTCTCAGAAGGACTAGTTTGGAGGTTTGCTTTTTTAACACCCACTAGAGGGAAAAATATCACCTACCAAGATAATGCTCTTTCTGTGTCTGTACCCTGTTGTCCCTACACTTAATATTTGACATTTAGAACAAAATGCATATCACATTTGGTGCTAAATGTATTTACTTCATCTTTTGTGAGAAGCAGGAAAAAATGTAAGGAAATTAGTTTTAAAATATGTTGCCATCTAAAATTTTAAGCAAAACATTATGTAAAAGTCAAGATTTTACTTTAAAGTGCTTATGTAATTATATACTTTATTCCATAGTACAACTAATATGTGCTTTAAAGAAAAATAAGTAGTACATTCTTTGGAAAATACAATAGTTTGAACCAACTTGCCACAAAATAAGTTAAATGTAGAATATGGAGACATTTTCAAAAATTACTTTCCCAGGACTCAGCAGGTTTATTTTCCTTTTTCTTTTAAGAAATGGCCACAGAAGGGTATGCAACAGCACAAAATTATGGTAATGACATTCTATCTTGGCATAAAAAGAAAAAGAAATGCCTATGTTGAGTAAGAGTTCCATCCTTTTTCTCTTCCTTTGATCTCTCTCTTATGTAGCTTAACAAATATGTTGAAACAATATGTATAAAACCTTGCTGAAATTTTAACAATAAGCAAAATGTGTAGATGTAATGGCAAGTGACAATAATCTGGGACTACTATTTAGGAGCTTATGGAATATGTTCAAACTCATTATCTTTTTTGATGCAGTCAATATTCGTAAACAATGGGTGATGTTCGATGATTTGTCCAAGGGTAGAAAAATCAGTACTTAGACTAATATTTTTCCTCTATAAGATGTATCTTCATTAAAGATATAGATACACACATAAATGATTACCATTCAGGACCATAAAATGAATGGTGGATGTGTAATACAAGATAATATACACCACATCCAAATGAGAGTATAAGGAAGCATTTAAAAATAATTGCATTAAACTTCTCTTCTTGATAGGGAAGAGATCCATTAAGTCTCTCTCCTATTCCAAAACACTCGATGGTTTCTGCATTTGGAGTTAAATGAAAATGTGCAAGTGATCCAGGTTGTGCGTTCTTGTAAGTGCAACTCTCTGCTAGATTTTAGGAAGATTTTAAAGTGACTTAAATGACTTCCTGAGTATTAAATAGCTCACGAAGAGCAAGATCTTGATGAATTATGTGTAATCAGTGATACAAATTCAAGACATGAATTTTAAAATTCCCCCCAAGTATACATGTTTTTGATCAGTAAGAAAGAAGGTGAGTTTGCAGGAGAAAATGTTTTCAGACTTATCGTTTTTTAAGCAGTCACAAACTATGAAAAATCAAAGGAGTCAAAGGTCCAATATTAATAATGTCTATTTGTATATTTTGCAATTAAGCATGTTTTTTAATATGTATTTTATCCTCTTAAGGCTTGGAAGAATAAGTATATTCTAGAAGTTATTCCTAAAATAGTGGCTGGGGCATCTCTGCATCAACTCTCATCTCCAGTGTCCTTGACATTGTTACTCATAGATACAGGTCACCAGGAGGAGAGGTTGCCGATCTTCTTTAGCTGATGTGCTATCATTGTAGATGTTCATGTATGAGGCCAATTAACCAAGAGCACAGCACTACTAACATAGAAGTAATGTGGGTAAGCTTATAATTGCCTTTAGGGGAGATTAGTCATCATCTTCTCTTGTCTGTGGACCTTCAGTGGGGCCATTAGCACCACGGACAGTTCCCTTAGTCCTGTACTTGTTCAACCAACCCCCTGAAAGATCTCATTCTCCAGCACAGCATTGCTTCTAGAATAACTTATTCTTTTCAGTTCTCCAAATAGCTTCTGTCAGATGTAGATCTGGCTCTGTAGTTGCTTCTATGACTCCTTCTGTAGGCTGGGAGAGCTGACAAGCAGTGTCTTCAAGTTCCTAGAGGGGAGAACATTGAAAACAATGCAAAAAATTTCAGAAAGGGAGAAAAATCAGTGAGGTTTATGTGGTAAATAAGAGTATGGCATGGGTTACCTTTTGGATAAAAGCTCTGTATGAGTTCTTCTGAGCCTATGAAAATGAAGGGAAAACACATTCATTGAAGCATGTCTATCAAAGGGAGAATTTTAGGATGTTAATTCCACATACATTAGAAAAAAATCTTGCAATTTATGACATTTATTGAGTGTTTTAAGTCAACAGACCAGCTTCTGTTTTTTCCCACCAGCTGATACTTTTAAAGTCTCTGTAAATAATATATGCTACTGATTCCTTCCATGTGAGTTAGACTATAAAGACCTGAGGAGAAAAGCTTAATCAAAAAAAAACAGACCTTTAGTAAGGCACTGATAGCCTATAATCCTAGTTATTCAGGAGGCTGAGATCTGGAGAAGTCACCCAAGGCAAAAGATTCTTCAAGATTCTATCTCCAATTAATCAGTAAAATACTAGACTAGAGGTGTGGTTCAAGTGGCTGAGTGCCAGTCGTGAGCAAGCAAATTTTATGTTGCTATATATCAGTTTAAAATGAAAAAAAAGATAAAGTCCTTATATACTCTTCCTTCTAAATGGTTTTTGATGTTATTTAACATGCTCGGATAAAATGCCAATAATAATTTAATTCAGAATTCACATTGAAGAGTATATCTTACATAATACAGTAGTATAAATCAAGATTTTTATCATTCTTTTTTTCTTCACTATTTGCTTCTGTCCTATGCTATGTTCTTTAAGGATAATGTATCTGTTCTTATATTTATTTGGTGGAAAATAAGATATAGTGTTTGAGAGGTTGCTTGATAGTAAGCATTCAAAGAGGATTTTATGGAAGAAGTAAGTTGGAAATAAAACATGCTCAAAAACATAAGCATTTCAGCCTTAGATATATATCTGTTTCTATGAAAGATGATTATAATGGACAATTTAGTAATATTGCTGCACTTCAGCTAAAAATCCAGAACTGTAAAATAAGAAATAGCAGGACCTAAGTAAAGGAATAAATTTGAACTATTTGGAGCAGCTTCCCACTCTGTACTATTTTCCTCCTAAAAACTGCTTTCACATACATAAGAATTGGTGGATAGGTTTTTTTTTTTGCTTCTTCTCCATGGAAACCTATTTTTCTCTAACAACAAGTCTACAAAGCTAATTACTGCCACAAGGATCTATGGTGCAGAAAAAGGTATTGATCTCGACAATCGTGAGAAACTTGAAAATGTTTTGTAGAGGACTGAAGGTTTGGATCAACTTTGTGTCAAATGTTCAAAAGTTGCGATCTTTATATGTTGCAAAGAGCTCAGCACTTCTGAACTACTGTGTCAACTACTTTGAAAGAGTCAGTTGCCCACTCTTCTGAATTGGAAGATCTAGCACATCTTTTGTGAGACAGAAGGGCGATTCTGCAAATAGGGAATAATTTCTCAAGTATTACAGGTGGGCATAGGGTTGCATTGATTGGAAAATGCTTAACTGACTTAGACATCCAGAAAGTGGAAAAATAATTATTCTGGTCAAAGGTTAATTTGTTCTATTGCAATGTTTGGCACAAAGAGCTGGATTCTAATCATTTTCTGGTTCTGTAACTGTGTAACAAGTCCAGCAGTGGGTGAGCAGTTGATAACATGCCAGTGGCAAGCTGCTGAGATGCTATTTTAGCTGGGCCAGCTTGTAGTTATTATAATGACTTGACACCTCTGCCCAAATTTAGTGTCAGAAAAGTTGAAATCTCATTCCTTAGGAAGAGTGTCTGAAGGGGGGAGAGGTTGTACTTTCTAAATTGTTGTTTGTCAAATTTATTTTTAAGACCAAAGCTACATAGTTATTCCAGATGTGCCAATTTGTTCCAAATATATATTTTTTTATTTCTAAGTGGTGTGCTGGTTTGTACTCAGGGTTTTGTATTTGCTAAGCAGAGGGTCTGCCACTATTAGATATTTCTCTAGTGGTCATGATCACATATGAAGTTTCTGGAGGTTATTTTTTTAATTGATGAAGTCTTATCTTTGGCAAGTTTTAAGAACAAGAGTACATAGGGCTCTAGAGGTTGTAGGTTCTTTCATTGTTTAGCTATATTCTGAGGAGTAATATTTGATCATAATGTATTTCCTTCCATCTATAAAATGGTGCTAACCCAATTCATGAAACTGAGTTATCTGAGACACCACCTTCTCAGTGTTGTTTCTAATTCTTTTTTTTTTTTAACTCCATTTTAATGAGTTGTTTGCCTGCAGAATTAAGACCTCAGTGCATATGGCCTTCTCCTCCTTGTTCCCCAGCATGCAATCTGGCATTCCTTCCTTATGCACTTTCTAGTAAATACTCAGGATATCATCATAGGAATGTGAATCCAAGCAAGGTAGCAATGGCTTAAGTCTGTAATCTTAGCTACTCAGAAGGATGAAATCAACGGCTCACAGCTCAAAGCCATCCCAAGGAAGGAAAGTCTGTGAGACTCCTCAATTAATTAGTAAAAGTAAAAATAAAAATAAATACCCCCTTCAAAAAAACCAGAAGTGGAGCTGTGGCTCAAGCATTAGAGCTCCAGTTTGGAGCAAAAAAATCAAGAGACGGCACCTAGTCTCAGAGTTCAAGCTCCAGTAACCTGCACATACCACACACAAATAAAATGTGAATCTGATTATATTCACTTTTCCTACTTCTCAAGCATTGAAGTTCTCTTTCCTAGAGACTAGAGAAAAGGATGGACTTTGTTTCATAGCTAATTGGAAATTTTCAAGAGGTAATTTCAAGCTTTAACCAGGTTTTTGTGTAGCTAGCATAGTGGTCATTAAAAGGTATAGAGCTTAGTAATGGGCCATTTCTTACTCTTGGCAGGCTGGATGAGGTAGAATTTGAAAGAAGAGAATAAGAGAAGGGAACTGACACTGCTTTGCATAATAATGTGCTGCACTAACTATATCTATGGGAGAGATAACCTTGTAAATTTTGGAACCTTAGGGAAATGTTGTCTTTTTCTTCCTATTGGAATTGTTTGCTTTGTCTCTGCCCAATAGCGTCTGTCCTCCAAAAAGTATGGTTGAGTGAATGGGTAAATCATAAATATGTGTTCCAATAATTAAACCATCAGATAATTGGAAAAATAGACTTCTCAGCAATTCATACTGGTGGGATAAACTCTGATTAAAATAAAAGAGCATTGCCAATGAACACCTGTATGGGACATGAAATATCAAAGATCATTATCTTTCTGGACCCTAAGTCACAATCACATCATAACTCAGATCTAGTGAATTTTAGGCACATTTCCAAGAACATCTTCATGGAAATCAGCACCCCTCCTCACAAATATACTCGGTCCTTTTGGATTGGGGGGGGGGTTGACATAGTCATTATGCTTTAAAAATATTAGTGGCACTGGGATTTGAACTCAAGATTTTTTTAACTCTCTCTCATGCTTGGCTTATTCAGCTAGCAGTCTACTACTGCAAATATGTCTCTAGCCATCCTTTTTGTTTGTTTTGAAGATGGAGTTGAAAGGATTATTCTTTCCCTTCTTGAATGGTCTTGGTACCATAGGATTGGCCATAAATGTTAAGGTTTATTTCTGGACACTTAATTCTATTTCATTTATCTATATTTAGCCTTAATTCCAATATCACATTTTCTTGATTGTTATTGAAGTAAGTTTTGGGATTATTAAAGATGAGTTATCTAACTTTGTCTTTTTTTCAAGATTACATTAGGTATCTGGATACTTCAATTTTCCATAAGATTATTTACATCATTTTGTCAATTTCTATGAAGAACTCAGAAGGGATTTTGATAGGCAGTATATTGAATCTCTGTGCCAATTTTGTGAGCATCCCCCCAAATTAAGAATATTTCATTTTCTGGGCTGGGAAGGTGGCTCAGTGGTAGAGTGCTTGCCTTGCAAGCCTGAGGCCCTGGGTTCGATTCCTCAGCACCATATAAGCAAAAAGAAAAAAAGCCGGAAGTGGCGCTGTGGCTCAAGTGGTAGAGCGCTAGCCTTGAGCTGAAGAGCTGAGGGACAGCGCCCAGGCCCAGAGTTCAAGCCCCACAACCGGACCCAAAAAAAAAAAAAGAATATTTCATTTTCTGATCCACGTATTTATATTTGTTTGGATCTTCTTAAATTTCTTTCAACCATGTGTTGTAGTTTTCAGAGTACATGCTTTGTGCTTCTTTTGTTAAGTTTATTGCTAAGTATATTATTCTTTTTTGTTATTGTGAATGGAATTGCTTTCTTAATTACACTTCATTGCAATATATAGAAATGCTGTTGAGTTTTATATATTGATCTATGTACTGTCAACTTGCTTGACTCAGATTTATTAGTTCTAATAATTTTTTAGTGATTCCTTAGGATTTTCTACATGCAAGATCATGTCATCTGTAAATAGTCTTGCTTCTTCTTTCTAAGCCAGATAGTTTTTACTTAATTTTCCTGTATGATTTCCCTATTAAGAACTTCCACTACAAAGTTGACTAAAAGTGGCCAGAGGAGATATCCTTAACTCATTTCTCATGTTAGGAGAAAAACATTTGGACTCTTATAATTCTGTGTAACATTATCTATGTGTTTTTGTATATGTGTTTATTAGGAGAAAGAAGTTTCTTTATATTCCAAGTAAATATTTTTTTCATGAAATGGTCTTAGAGCTTATCAAGTGCTTTTGCTACATTTATTGGGATGATTATGTGATTTTTGTTATTATAATTCTAAAATGTTATATACTCTCAGATTTAAAAAAAGCTTCATTGTCAGAATAAACCTTTTTGGTCATAATGTATGGTTATTTTAATACGCTGTTGTTCTCTGCTATTTAAATGTGTCTGTTTTCATAATAAATATTGACATGCAGTTTTCTTTATTATGATACTTGTCTCACTTTGGTATCAGAGTAATACTACTTCATGGAATAAATTAGGAAGTGTTGTCTCCTCTGAAAGAAATTGAATAGAATTGTCATTCTTTAAATGTTTGGTAGAATTCACCTAGGAAGCCGTCTGGTTTGGGCTTTTTGTTTGCATTGCAGTTTTGTATTGCTAGGATGATCTCTGTACTGCCATTCATGTACACTTTTCAAATGCATATTTTGCTGTTTTTAGGTATAGTTGTATGCATATATCGCTTAAACTAAGCATTATGATTTGCTTTGTTCCTCACTCAATTCATTCATTGAAACCTAGTCACCAAGGTGATAATATTAGATAGTGAGGCCTTTGGGAAGTGACTGTGAAATCTCTATCATCATGAATGGGATAATGTCCTTATAAATGTGGTCCAAGGACCCTTGTTAAGTTTCCTTGCCTTTCTGCCTTGTGAAGACATAGAAGGAATCCTCTTCTTCACAGAGGGCTGCCACCAGATACTAAATTTGCTGTAACCTTGGAGTTCCTAACCCCCAGTACTGTAAAGAATACATTTTCATTATATATAAATTATCCAGTCAAAGGCATTTTGTTGTAACAACCCACATGTGCTAAAACACCAAGTGCATTCAGAAGTGTATTCAGTGAGGGTTGCTTGTATCGTCTGTATTCACACTGATTATTTGTCTAGTTATATTAATTACTAAGAGTCATGCTAAAAATTCCAACTTGGATTCTGATTGTTTTTATAATTTGTTTTATAAATTTGTTTTGCTTATAATGAGGGTCTATAGATATACATTTAGCATATTTCTAAATATATAGACCTTTTTCCTATGCATAAAATGATCCCTTTCTCTCATTAACTTATAGTCTACTTTATACTGAATAAATTATTTCTGCTATTAATATACCAACATCAGCTTTTTTAATGCTTCCCATGTTTTCTAATTATTTCTTTCTTTTTTGATGGCCCAAACTCCTAGAAGACATGCTTAGATTTCTCCAAAAAAATTTTTTAGCAGTAATCTGTATTAGCTCTTATTTTATATGGCACTAGTAAGAACTTTAGGACACCATAGAATATCTCTCATGGGAGAAAACATTTTCTAGTCAGTGCCTCTCTCATACTGTTCTGAGCCTTAAAATGTTGACATCTTTCATGGTATTTGAATGATGTTACTTAATAAATAATGTACTCATCTTATCAAGGTACAAAACAAATCTATATGGACTATACATAGAC
This sequence comes from Dipodomys spectabilis, assembly GCF_019054845.1. Classification (NCBI taxonomy): domain Eukaryota; kingdom Metazoa; phylum Chordata; class Mammalia; order Rodentia; family Heteromyidae; genus Dipodomys; species Dipodomys spectabilis. The sequence continues at coordinate 4,179,652 of NW_024871203.1, read as the reverse complement.
AATTTGTGGTAAAATACAGTACCATTCCCATTGTAATATAACTAATGATATGGTATAATAATCTGCCTGTAATTTCTATATGCATTGATGTTTATAACCACTAAGTGAAGGATTCTGATTATCATGTCAGTTTTATTTGTAAAAAACCCTCTATAGAAGTTAAATGAATGCAAAATGCATTATCATTCAAAGACTCCAACTGATGCTAAACATCTTATCTACAATCAAATGTATAGGCCTAGTGACATATTAAACATGGAAACCTAATGAGGAAAATTTGAAATATGTCGATATTTATTCAGATGGAAGAAGTATGATTAAGGCCATGGGCAATGGATTTAGACAGAAATCTTTCCAATTTAATTGCATGCTCTGAGGCTATTAATCTAAGCCTTAGTTTTCCTATCTGTAAAATAGAGATAATAATAGTATCTGACAGATTTGAATATAATTAAGAGATCATGGATTAAATGTGCTTAAACTCACTAGCACAATAAACACATAATAATTTATAATTGTTAATTTTATAATCATCATTGTTATTGCCATTACTACTATTACATTTTAATAGTCTAGCCACCACAGCTATCACTAAAGGAAGATTTAATGAATATACTCCCAGGAAAGAGAAACTAAACACAGAAAGAATGTGTGAAATGAAAAAAAACAAGAATGCTAAGCATATAAAATGTTCAAATCAGTAAACTTAAGCCTATATTGATAGTAATAGGCCCCAAATCCAAGACACAATTATGTGATTGTATGGTCAACAAAAGAACAGTACTTATAAATAGAGAGCAACTGGCATTTAGACTCTAAGGTTCTAGGACAACAACCAAAAGTATAAAAAGAGAGGATATCTTATAATTGATTACAGTGAGAAGTTGGACAAAGAGTGAACAAAATCAGAAAAGGACACCCAATGCCTGTGAAGGCAAGGAAGAAGAACTCAAAGGCATTATACTTGTGTGTCCTACTTCAGCCAGATGGACAAGATACTAAATAAATACAGTAAGAAGTTTTTAAAGTTCGAGTATTAAATGTTGCTCAACATCTAAGCATCTAGCTCATAAGCAAATAAGAACACAGACAATGAAGCATGTCCTGTTCTCTATTACCTGCCTTACTTAATTGGGTAAATCTTACTCTAGCCTTGAGAGAAGCTAATATTTGACTTACTAAGTATGCACAGGCTGGGAATAAATACTCTCAGCCCCTTAGATATTCAGTGGAGTACTTGTTACTGAAAATCCTGACTAGAATCAGCTTACCTCATTTGTCTAAGTTATTTCTTCACAAATAGAGATTTCTGGGTCTCTCCAAGTCCATAAACTAGTATGGGATAAGATCAGAAGTAACTTCTTAGTTATTTTAGAAACTAAGAAACTCTTGCCAGGCACCGGTAGCTCACACCTATAATCCTAGCTGGTCAGGAAGCTGAGATTTGAGCTTTGCAGTTCAAAGCCAACCCAGGCAAGAAACTCTATGAGGCTCTTATCTCCAACAAACTACTCAGAAAAGGCTGGAAGTGGTACTGTGACTCAAGTGGTACTGCACTAGCCTTGAACCAAAGAAGCTCAAGGACAGCACCCAGGCCCTGAGTTCAAGCCCCAAGACTGAAAAGAAAAAGAAGAAAAAAGAAAAAGAAAAAGGGAAAAAAAGAGTAACCTCTTAAGTAATGGATTCTTTACATTTGTGTCACCCAGGTCCTGAATAGGCATACCGAGTCACTATTCAGTGTTCTTTCACTTGTTAAAAGTCAGATAAGAAAAAGCTAGATGCTTCTTGTGCATCCCTGTAGCACTAAGTACTTGGAAGGCTAACATCTGGAGGATTACAGTTTCAGGCCAGCCTGGGAATATATATAAGGACCTATCTAAACTAATAACTGAATGTTGTGCTATGTGGCTACCAGCTGCCATCTTAGCTGTGTAGAGTATGGCTCAGCAGTAGAATGCCTGCCTAATAAATGTGAGTCCCTGAGGTCAAACCCCACTATCCCCAAAAGAATAGTTAGTGAAAAAAAATAATTTCACATATTACTTCTTGTCCCTGGTCTGGTTTATTGTCTGTCCTTTCTGGTGCTCCACTAAAGGCTGAGCATGAGTTTTTTGTGTTAACTTTTCCATCTCATCCCCAGTCCATAGAGTGGCAACTCACACATGCAATGTGCTCAATAAATAATTGTCTAATCAATAGCTTCATGAATAATGCAGACATCATTCTGGTTGGAAAGGGCCATGAAAAATGATGCTGAACTGAAGGAAACAGAACATTTTATCCAATACATGTAGTTGACTTGTCCAAAGAAGTTGGCTAACACAATCTTCTTTGATGACTTTAGTCTGATACCACAACCTTATGGCTACATGAATAATGGTACTTCATTTCGAGTCCATCTCTGGAGAGCTAGGCCCATGCATAAAGATATTATTGACATTTCTAGTTAAATATGCCATAGGCATTTATCTGAACACAGTATTCCAATTGGTTTTAATTAGGATCTTCCTTTGAGGGTAATCATGAAAAAATGGATCTACAACATAATTGATCAACTATACACTTAATCAATTTTTTTTTCACTTTGACTGCCAGGGTAGCACCTGCTTAAGCCTGAAAATTTGGCTTCTTTCAGTCTTATTCTATTTCAGTCCATATTTCCTAATCTAGTACTCCCCCTAGCCCCAGTGGTTTATTTTTATTTATTTAACTATTTTCACATGGTTTTCGGGAAGCCACTTCAAATCCTTTATGGAATTAAGCAGAGTGTGAATAAAAAACAAAAGATCTCTTTTTGAAATTGGTCTCCCCTTTCTATTCTCTATTCTGTTTTTTTTTCTGGACATCTGAGTATATAATTAAGAGCTTCCCTAAAGGCCTCTTAGTCTTTTCCACACTACATTTTATTCTATAAACTTGCCAGGAAAACTATTCTAAAAGGTATCGCTGGTCAGACTTCTTGCCTGATATAACTCCTTTATTGGTGGCTCTCTACCCTCTAGAAATGAACTCCAGACCTCATTGTATGGACACAAAGCCATGCTCAGAAAATGTGCCTTTTCATGGACCATGTCCTTAGGTAGAACTGGATCAAATCTCATGCAACTGCTGAGATTGCCTTGTGCAATTCAACATTCACGTGCATCCACTTGAGCTGTCCTATTGTCTAAAAGACTCACTTTAATTGAATTCTACAGTCTCCAGAATTCAATTTGAACATAATTATTATCTTTGGAAAGTTCCCCATAAACCCCACTTCCCCTATTTCTCATAGAACCCCTATATATTCTATTTTCTTTTCCTATCCTTCGTATCCCATAGTTGCACAATTATTTATGTCCAACTTTTTCTAATATTCTATGATTTCCTTAACTATTTTATGTTATATTCAGTTTTCTCCAAAGTACTTAAAGCACGGCCTGACACATGGGAAATGACCAATAAATTCATAGGAACTGTAATAGCTAGGAATTGTGAAAAGGTACCCTACACTGAAAGACTATTCTGAAAATAAGTATTAGTATTAAACATATTTTATGGATGAGAAAACTGAGACAAAGACAAATTAGGTAACTTATCTGTGATCATCTGAAAGCACTAAACCCGACAGTATTGTTCCAGACACACTGATTTTAAAAAGGAGACTTTATTAGTAAATAATTTAAAAAAAAACAAAAACAAAACAGAGAGCCAGAGAAATTAAGGTTTATGTCCAGGGCCAATAATAGATAGCAGTATTGAGACAGATATAGATTAATTTTCAAGATCAGCAATACTGTTCGATGATGGTTGTGATTGTGAGCTCTAAGTTTTGATTCTGTCAGGGTAAGTTTCAGTTTGGATTTTTTTTTAGTAGACTTCTTCAGGAACTCCATTCAAAAATGAAACAAATCTTAATGGAATTTAAGGTCCAGTGGAACCTCTAAAGGATAGCCACAAGATCAAATACTTTCTTCTGATTCTGGTTTTATATCTTAATTGTAACATTGTGGTTATGCATATTACTAACCTGTAATGTCATGAGAACATTATGTCTGAGTCCTCTGTGAAACAAAACCAAGATGAGATTAAATACATGAAAAATTTATTAGGATACATAGCTCTCAGAAGAAATTGGGAGGCAGCTAAGAGAGATGGGAAGAGCCATCACACTGCAATGCAGATCTGAACAATGAATGAAGAAGAGAGGAAAGTAAAGAAGCTTGCATGGAATCATATTTCTTTCAGAAATTCTTTAAATCATCTATTAGAAGAGTCCTGTATCTCTCAGGAATGTCCTTGACTTAGTAACCTTGCTGTGTTCAGTGATTGACACAGAAGATCCCCATTAAACTCCTTGGGAAGAACGGCTTGGAGCAGAAGGTAGATTGATATCATATTACAGAAATGGGGAGTACAGTCTGTTGAGCTCACTAAGGCAGATGATCTATGATGCATCTTCATGGCTCCCTCATCATTTCATTAGCTTAATATGTTTGAGATCAATGCATGTTTTTATTATTTTTTTTTTTCTTGAGCTACAGAGTTGACTTACCAACCATGTTCTTCTAAGGTATGATGGAGTACTCTAACAAAAAAATTTAGAGAAGGAGAAAATAGTACAAGATTCTATTTATTCAGAGCACATTATAATCAAAGAAATTGACTTGACCAAGTACAAAAGAACCACTATTTAAAATTTTTAACTAACTGTCTTTTGGTATGTCTGTTAATATATCACTATTTTCTTGGCTTTCATTTTAAAAGTAAAAGGATCAAATTAGAATTGGCCTTTAACAATTCTTAAAGTAGAGAATAGAAGTGAGAGAATGGAAATGGGTGTATAACTCTGGAAAGCAACTGCTTTCATAAACAAGGGAAATGTCAGCATTCTGCCTCTACACCAGACCAGCTTTTGAGAATTTTTCCATTTATTTCTCCATTCTTTTATTTTGCAACTATGAAATGTAGAGATCTTTTTAATAAATACAGATAAGTAAATAAAACAGTATGAGAGTCTATGTCCTCAAGACAAACACTGCTAATACTTGGCTGGGATTGAAGGTTTTTCCATGAAAAGATGTGGATTTCAAAGCTACAATTACTATTTTAATAAACATACCACATCTTATGAATATTTTTCCATTTGAGTGAATATGGATTTTGTGAAGATTGCATGGACCATATGCCTTAGTATACATGCACTACAATGCATTGGAACAATTTCCTATTTTAAGACATAAAGGCATTTATATTGTTTTCTGTTCTATACTATTTATTAACAATGCTGTTATGAATAGCTTTACATGTATGTCTCTTAATTTTCTGAATATTTTTATATATGTTTTATTGTAAAAATACTGTACAGAGGGGTTAGAGATACATGAGTAAGGTAATGAGTACATTTCCTATTGAGCATTGTTACCCTCTCCTTTGCTTTTCCCCTACCAGCCCTTCCCTTCCCACCTCTCCAACTCCCCACTCCCCCCTCCCCTCCCCGAAGTTGTATAGTTCGTTTTCAACATAGTGTTTTGTACATCTCATAGTTACAATGGGTCATCCTGTATCCTTATTTCAGCATTTTGTTATTTCTATTCCCCTCCCCAAGTTAGAAAAATGTATATACAAGATGTTAATTTCTTTAAAAACTTTAATATCTGTAAGTAGTTGTACAAAGGAATTGCTGTTCAGCAAAGAGTTTATCAATACAATGGATCTTGATCTATGCTAAATAGTTTCTTAAGATCAGTTTATTAATATAGAATTGCTTAATCAAAAAGTATGAAATTAGCCAGGTACCCGTGGGTGGCTTATGTCTGTAAACCTAGCACTCAGGATGTGAGTTCTGAAGATCGTGGTTCAGAGTTAGCCAGGGCAAAAAGTCCATGAGATTCAGCCTCAATTAGCAAACAAAAAGCCACAAGTGGAGCTGTAGCTCAAGTGGTAGAGTGCTAACCTTGAGTACAAAAGCTCAGGGACTGTGCCTGGGCCCTGAATTCAAGCAGTATCAGAAAAACAACAACAACAAAAAATGAAATTAGCTCAGAAAAAAAAGTGTTAGAAATTAAAGCACATTGAAATGATCTAATAAGTTGTGGCTAGGAGTGCCAGTTCTGACTAGCAGATACTGGGTCGAAGAATGATATGTGATGATATCTCATATTTAATATTCTAATTTTATTAACACGAATATTAACTTTATTAATATTCAATAACATTTAAATACCACCATGGGACAAGAAATGAATTTTGCCAGCAGACATGGTCAAAGTGAGGATGTCTCTCCTGCTCTTTGCTTTTATAGGCTCAATTTGTCCAAGATCTAGCTTAATGAAATTATGGGAAAATAAAAAATACAGATTGCAAGATATAGAAAACAAAAAATCAGGAGGCAGTAACATAATTTCCCTGTAACAAATCCAGAATGCCAGAATCAGTCATGTAAATGCCTTCAGGCACTCACTCTTGTCTTTTGACAGGATTACTGCAGAAGGTCAATCACTCAGGGTTAAACAACCAGGGTTTTCTGCCAGCATCATTCATTCTCCATGCATACCAGTCAAATCTCCTGCAGCCAATTACAGTCCCCGTAAGTCACTAAGGTTCCCACACAATACTAGCAAGAAAAGACTTAATTTGACCTGTATATTTGCCATTTTTTGAGTTCCCAAAGGAATTAGAGCTATCTCATTTCATTGCCAGAAATAATTTCCCCTTCTCTTTTGAGAGCACTAAGGGAAGATTGTGAGAAAATCAAGTATTAGATCAGGGTAGAGCTACAAAGATGGAAAAATATAAAAAGGCTAGAGAAAACTAATGAGAGCATGGAAAAAAGTCAAAATGGTGGATGAATAGAGAAAGAATATGAGGTCTTCAAGGTAATATCTCAGGTGCCATCTAAACACATTGAAAGATAATGTAGAGTAAATAGTTTGCACCTCATGGAAGCTGATCATGTTTGCACATGTTAGTGCTTAAATTTCAGGTGTTTTCTGCCTAAATGAGTTGTTAGCTATAATAAACATAACAAAATACTATAGACTATCAAGAGTTTTTCTCTTTGGGAAATTACTACATTACCCAGAATGCCTTGCAATTGGATTATAGTCAATGGAACATGAACCAAGATAATATACTCCATATCTATTCTGGCCCCTTAATCTTCCCATGACTCTCCATGTCCTTACTTTTTCTTTGGTAATAAAGCTACATGATGAAACAAACCTGAATTTCTAAATAACTACCTGGAAAACACCTCTCTGACTGACCTGTTCTGGATCATGATGTGAACCAGAAATCAACTATTTTTATGTATGTCAATTCACGGATAATTTTAAGTTGTTTTAATAGTTAAGCTACTCTAACACATTTCCATTTCAAATAACTTATCCCAAGTGGTTGGTTTTTCTTTCACCCACTCCTATTAGATATTTGACTTGTGTCACAGTACTTTCTTATAGAGAACTTTCCTATAGGAACAATCCCCTAGTCTTAGAGCTTATACAATGAAAATATACTGAAGCTGGAAATGTCTACAGGCACAGTTCCATCAGGCTTTCCTTAAACCCATGCTTTCATTAGGTAGACAATAAATGTGAGCACTTTTGTTCACTCACCAAGTATTTCTTGTCTAGCCATCCACATTTGGGCTCAGATTTTTAGAAACATTATTTAAGGATTGATTTGATCATTTCCCCCCATTTCCCTCTACTAGGCTCTCAAAATGAGTCAGTAATAAGATAGAGAACTATAATGTACTAGAAAGAATAGGAACTGTTTGGGTACTCTATTGTTTTTCTTTGTTGGATTTTCATAGCTTTTTGCCTTGGGTGAGCCACTTAACATTTCTTTTAGGCGCATTTTTTTTTTCAGTCCATAAATTGAGGCTAATAACATCAGAAGTATTTCCTCATATGGATGTCATGAGAATGAAATGAGATCATGAATGTAAAACTGTGTAGGTATCTTTAAAAGACTGACTATACAGCTGGGTGCTGGTGGCTCAAGCCTCTAATCCTATCTACTCAGGAGACTGAGATCTGATGATGGTGGATCAAAGCCAACCTGGGAAATAAAGTCTGTGAAATTCTTTATTTCCATTTAATGACCAAAAAGCTGGAAGTGGTGCTGTGGCTTAAGTGGTACAGTGTTAGCCTCAAGCCAAAAAACTCAACCAGTGTCCAGGCCCTGCGTTCAAGCCCTAGGTGTAGTGGACATGTTGTATGTGTGTGTTTGCACGCGAACATGCACACATGCACACACATACCAACTATACAAACTATACAAATACAAGATATTGTAGTAAAAGCAAATTTGCTGTTTATTTCTTTTCATGTAACTCCTTTTATATGAATGTATGATGAGCTTGAGTGGGAACAGGAAATGAAACATAACTGCCATAGTGTTCTTATCTTTTACTGGTTGTACAAATTACCTGTGATGTCTTATAAAGACACATGCATCTGTTAATTTTAATTTAAAGTCTATAATGTGCTCAGGTGATTATAGTGTATAGGCAGGATACAGAGTGTTTTAGCATAGCGGAGTGACTTTCCAAGTTGAGTATGAGTGAGATTTATCCAGGAATTCTAAGCGAAATAGTGCATATGTAGACCATGTACCCATCCTTACTCCCAATCCAAAGATTCCAATTCAGTAGATGTGCAGGATTTGCCTTATTGATAGGTTCCTCAGGTGACACTGATTCAAGGTTGTACATGAAATTGGGAAATTTTTTAAAGATGTATTGGTTTCAATTCTTTAAGATGCAGATGACAAAGCACAAGCAAATAAGCCAGAAATTTATTAAGGTGAAATGTCTATGCGAGAGGATGGGGAGGGAGCCAGAAGAAGCTGGATCTGCTATCAGACTTCAGTGTAGATCTGATCCCCCAAGGTAGGACTTGGATAGAAAGGCTGGATAGAATCACATTGTAGGTCTAAAGAAAGTTCAGCAAGACTAAAAGAGAGTCCTCAAGCCAAAGTCAGGCATTGGGAAAGCAATGTATCACTTAGAAATGGGTAGCATATTAGCAAGGGGGAGTGGCTTCTGAGTCAATATGAGATAGATTCCAGAACACAATAGGTATAAGATCATCAGTCAACTACAACTCCCACAGAAGATCATCAGTATATTCTCACAAATACAAGAGAAAATGGGGACATCCTTAGTAATTTCACGATGTCAGCAGGTGTAAACAAAAATTATTCTGGTCAAAACAGAAGGTAAGAACACGTTCTTCATGGCCCATGCTTGAGAAAGATAATAGGAGTATGAAATTTGTAGTTAGTGCATATAATATGGGAGCAGTTTTCAAACTATCTAAACTAATTTCACTTTTTGGGGATGGAATGTAGCTCAGTGGCCAGGTGCTTGTTTAGCAAGTGCAATGTTCTAGGTTCAATTCCCAGTACCAAAATGAAAAAAAAATAGATACACACACACACACACAGAGTTAAAAAAAAGAAAGTACTAGTTGAAGTCACTAGAGTTTGAGCAAAGAAATTAGCAGAGCTTCTCTAACATTGATTTGACAATAAAAATAATGAAATATTGAGGTACCTAAGGGAGAGGTAATATGGCAGAACAGAAGTACCCTTCACATGACTTTGCAACATAGAAAACCAGAGAAACAAAGGAGAAACCATATTGCAAGGAAAGAAAGAGCATAAAGACTCTGGGATTCAGTAAAGAAGTGATAAGAAACCTAAACCAAAATTAATACATTATGAACTTCAGGTAGGAATTCAACTAAACACTGTACAACAAATTTATCCCAAGGCACATCATCAAGCAAAGACAGTCCCTTAAGAAGATTATCACAAAAAAGTTTAAGAGATTTTCCATTTCAACAGATATATAAACCTCCACATGGAAATACAAAAATAATCCTTGTTACTCAGGAGGCTGAGATCTGAGGATAGAGATTTGAGGCCAGCTGGAGCTTGGCAATAATGGGCTCTAGATGATGTCACAATTGCTCACTAGGTCTAGAACCCACAAGAGAGTGAAAACATGCAATATTTGGCTTTTTGAGCTTGAATTCTCTTCCTCAATATGATCGTCTCTAGCTACATTCACTTTTTTTTTTTTGGTCGGTTTTGGGGCCTGAACTCTGGGCCTGGATGCTGTTTCTCAACTCTTCAGCTCAAGGCTACTGCGCTACCATTAGGGCCACAGCGCCACTTCTGGCTTTTTCTGCTTATGTGGTGCTGAGGAATCGAACCCAGGGCCTCATGCATGCAAGGCAAGCTCTCTACCACTGAGCCACCTTCCCAGCGCACTGCATTCACTTTCTTGCAAATAAAATAATACCTTTTTAAAAATTTTTTATTGGTCATGGGGCTTGAATTCTGGGCCTGGGCGCTGTCCCTCAGCTCTTCAGCTCAAAGCTCTACCACTTGAGCCACAGCACCACTTCTGGTTTTCTGGTGGTTTATTGGAGATAAGAGTCTCACAGACTTTCCTGCCCTGGCTGGGTTTGAACCACCATCCTCAGATCTCAGCCTCCTGAGTAGCTAGGATTACAGACGTGAGCTGCCCGCACCTGGCTTCATTTTTCTTAATAGATATGTTTCTTGGAAAGGGCAAACAGTTGGGTCTTTTAAAAAGATTCTCAATCAGAATCTCTGTCTTTTTGTGATTATGTGATTTGAATTCAGGGCCTTGTGCGGGCAAACAGTTGGGTCTTTTAAAAAAATTCTCAATCAGAATCTCTGTTTTTTTGTGATTATGTGATCTGAATTCAGGGCCTTGTGCTTGCTAGACAAGTGATCTGCCGTGGAACCAACACTACCAGTCCTTTTTTGTAGTGGTTGTTTTCCTCAGACATACACCTGAACTATGAGTGGCTTCATTGTGCTTGCTCCTATAGCTTGGCTAATAAGCTTGTGTCACCATGCTCAACTTCTTCTACTGAGATGAAGTTTTGAGGGATTTTCTGCCTGGGATGCCTTGGAACCAAGATCCTCCCGAAATCAGCCTTCCGCGTAGCTGAGTCTCAGCAGACCTGAGCCACTGCACTCAGCTATTGGTTGTAGTGGAGTCTGTGTGTATGCTTGAGCTGAACTTGAACTATAATCCTTCAGATCTCAGCCTCCTAAGTAACTAGAATTACAGGCATGAGCCTCAGTCTGTGTCTTTTAGTTGTCAAATTGAGACCATCTACATTCAGGATTATTATTGAAAGGTATGCAGTATTTTGATTATTTTGAAGTGGGTTTTGGCTGTTTTGAATAATTTGCTTCTTTCTCTCCTCCTTTCTCTCATCTTAGTTTTGATGGTTTATCAAATTAAAGTGTTTGATTCTTTTCGGGTTTTCATTTGTCTTATTTACTCTTGTAGTGAGCTTTATTCTTTCCTGTGTTCTGTGAGTTTGTTAACCTTGCTTCCTCTTTGAGATTCAGGATTTCTTTTCGTATATTCTGTAATGTTAGCTTAGGGATCATGAATTCTGTTATTTTATGTGTATCATGGAAGGTCTTTCTTCTTTGAACTTTTGAAGAAGTCAGTTTTGCCTTGTTTTTCATATTCTTGTCTTACTACTTTGTGTGTGCTTATGTGTGTCTGTGTGTGTATGTATGTGTGTGCCAGTGCCAGTTTTGGGGTTTGAACTCAGGTCTTGGGCACTGTCCCTGAGGTTTTTGGCTCAAGACTAGTGCACCACCACTTAAGCCATAGTTCTACTTCCAGATTTTTGATGGTTAATTGGAGATAATAGTCTCAAGGACTTTCCTGCCCCAACTGGCCTCAACTCTCTATCCTCAGATCTCAGCCTCCTGAGTAACAAGGATTATTTTTGTATTTCTATGTGGAGGTTTATATGTCCATTGAAATGAAAAATCTCTTATACTTTTTTGTAATAATCTTCTTAAGGGACTGTCTTTGTTTGATGATGTGCCTTGGGATAAATTTGTTGTATAGTGTTTAGTTGAATTCCTACCTGAAGTTCATAATGTATATTTTCTTATCACTTCTTTACTGAATCCCAGAGTCTTTATGCTCTTTCTTTCCTTGCAATATGGTTTCTCCTTTGTTTCTCTGGCTTTTCTATGTTGCAAAGTCATGTGAAGGGTACTTCTGTTCTGCCATATTACCTCTCCCTTAGGTACCTCAATATTTCATTATTTTTATTGCCAAATTATCTACCATTATGTCAGTGTATTACATTTTCTTTGTCCAGACTTCAGTTGATGGAAATTTGGATTGTTTCCGCTTTTCTGAAAATATTGTTATGCATGAGTTTTTGTGTTGCTGTGTCATATGGTAACAAAGGTTAACCAGTTGAAGATCTGTAAGAGTATGTCCAAAAGGTGTTGCATCATTTTCATTCTTGCTAGCAATGTATAAGAATTCATAACTCTCCATATCCTTTCCAACACTTGTTATTATCTGTTCATATTATAAACAATCTGGTAAGTGTGAAATGATACCTCTTTTTGGTTTCAGTTTGCATTTCTCTACTAGTTCATGATGTAAAGATCATTTCATGTGTTTACTAAAAATTTATATATCTTGTTTTTGGAGAAATTTCTATTAAGACTTGCCATTTACAGTGAAATTGTAACTCCTCTGTACGGTATTTTCACAATAAAAACTTTAAAAAAAGACTTGCCATTTATAATTGAGTTACATTTTTTCTGTACAGAATATCAGTTAACAGCACGAATGAGTGTTTATTTTTGAACTCTCAATTCTATTTTATTGATCTATATGTTTATCTTTATTCCTTTACTATATTTATTCATTATTGTTGCTCTTTAATAAAATTTGAAGTCAAGTATGAGTTAGCCAATTATGTCCTTGTTTTTCAAGCATGTTTTAGCTATTTTGCATCCCTCGCATTTCCACATAAAATTTAAGAATAAACTTACTAAATTCTGAAAAGATTACTAGCCAGGATATGAATTATATTGAACCAATACAACCAATTTAGGAGTATTACCATCTTGATAATATTAAATCTTCTAATACACCATCATGAAACATCCTTCTATTTACTAAGGTCTCCTTTAATTTCTTTAAATAATACTTTTTAATTTTCATGGCATAAATTTTATACTCCATTTAAAAATTTTACTCCTAATTATTTGATTATTTTTGATGGTGCTGTAAATGGAATTGTTTCTGTATACAGAATGTTTTTTTTATTATATTTAACTAGTAGAATAAGGAGGTTTTCATTTAACATGTCAGTTTTTTTTTAATTTAATTTTATTTTATTTGAGAACATACTGTACAGAGGGGTTACAATTACATGGGCAGGATAATGCATACATTTCTTACCAAGCATTGCAGCCTCCTCCTTTGTTTACCCTTCACCTCCCTTCCCAGCCTCCCCCCTCCCCTCCACCCAATCCTTCCCCCCTTCCCCCCCCTCCCCAACACCGACATTGTAAAGCTGGTTTTGACATGACATTTTGTACTTCTCATTGTTGCAACAGGTCCACCTGAATCCTTAAACGACTTGTTTGTCCCCATCTCCTCCACATGTTATACTGACATCAAATATAGTGAAAGCGGGGGTTACACTGTGGGGGAGGGACATACAAAGCAACAAAGAAATAATCTTATAAATGCATTAGAAACACATGCATGAAAGAAACAAAAACATTAAAATACATATTTAAGGGTTCGTTTTCCTAACATCACATTATCTGACCTTTTCCGCTTGACTCATACCTATACTAGATATTGCAAATAAGGGAAACCATGGGACCTATGTTTCTTTGGGCCTGGCTTACTTCACTTAATATAATTTTTTCCAAGCCTTTCCATTTCCTAACAAATGGGGAAGCTACAGTAACTGTTTTTTGTGGGTTTTTTTTTTTCCGGTCATGGAGCTTGAACTCTGGTCCTAAGCACTGTCCCTCAGCTCTTCAGCTCAAGGCAAGTGCTCTACCAGTTGAGCTACAGCGCCACTTCCGGTTTTCTTAACATGTCAGTTTTTTAGTTCAATATATATTGGTCTACATCTCCCCTTTCATTTTTCTCTTCCATCTTGCCTAATCCCACTCATTCCCTACAGACATATTTTCAATGGGAAGTTTCACCAATGACCTTCTCTTTGAACTTCAGCTTAGAATTGTGAAAATCATAAATGATAATAGATGCATAAAAAGTCCAAATTCTAGCTTACTCATTGCTGAGGGTTTCTCAGGAAAGTTAATGTTCTGTCACATCTAAAGATGGCTCACTTGTGGATGTTAAGAATGTCACTACCAATTTCCTTGCTTGTATATCAGCTAATCTACAGATTCAGAAAGCAGGTAAGGTCTGTGTTTGGCAATTTTCCCTAAAGCCTCATTCAAAGATCTTCAGAATTTTCTTCAGACATGCAGCTTCTTTAATATTCCTCAGTTGCCCAGAGATAGTTGACCTGGCTGAGATGTCTGAGATGTCAATTGGAGCCCCAAGACGCATTTTTCAACTTAGTGATAATACCTTAAAAATGGAAGGAATGAATGTAAAAGAATGGGATTTATTGGTTCAACAACACAAAATATGTCAATAATTCATAAGTCTAGCCCTTTAGGTTCTCAAGGAATATGATACAGACTGACATTTTTCATCAGCACTGGGATTTGAACTCAAGCCCTTGCACTTGCTAGGCAGATGCTGTAACACTTGAGCCACTCCATTAGCTCCTAGACTCAGACATTTTTATCACAAGCTGTTATCATAGAAAATTTGCTCATAAGTGAGGGGAAATGGAGTAAGGGAAGGAGAGGAATGCTTAATACATCTAACTGGTCTTCCTTAATAAATGTGACTATAATTCTAAAGATAGTGCTAATAGTATCTTGTCAAAGAGCAAATAGATGTGAAATGATGGAACTATGTACATCCTTCTTGAAACAAATGAAGTTCCATCCTTTAGGTGTTGATTTAGGATATCTGTGCCCTATGAAAATGAATAGACTAGTCCTTACCCTTTTAAATGTTTGCTCACTTTACGACCAGTTTTAATGAATGGAGATAGAAACACATAACAAAAAGAAAAAGAAAAATCTCACTGACTTTGGATGGTTATATAAAACTACTTTAGAGTTTGAAGAGATTCCAACAATGAAAAGAATTATAGGTTAGCCTTACAAATTGTCAACTGACCTAGGCCACACATGATTTATGTTTGCAGTAAAGGATTCCGTTTGTTTCTTGTTCTGCCCTAGGATTCCATCTTTTAGTAACTGTGACCTCCCACTTCCATACACATAAACCTGTCTCTGTCATCAGCAACTTTGAAAGAGAAAAAGCAGAGTTTTTCAATGTTTGAGTTCTAGCAAATTTTCTATACTCATTTTATTCCAGAATGGCCTGAATGATTTTTTCCCTGTAAACTAAAAATCAAGCATATTTTTCTTCTAACAGAGGGAAAATAATTTAAGCATAAGTGAACAAGTTCATTATTTGTTAATTAAGAAAAAGAGTATATTCTTCACTAAAATCTATAATGTGTATTTCTTGGGAATACATAGTTATGGTAATTGAATGCCTGCATTTTTTTTTACTTCTTTGCTACGTAAGTCTTCTTGTTAGGAACTCCTTTGGAACTGGAATGCCCTATATTCTTAATGACTTGCAGAGCCAGATGTATCTTTCCAGTTTCATGCCTGTGGAAATCCCACTAGAGAAGATGGCCTATTGTTACATTTCCACTACAGATTGTACACCTAATATTTCAGAATATTTAATAATTAAATGAGCAGAGTGACTGAATAACTTCAAAATAATGTGACAATTGACAAAGAGCACTATCCTATAGCATCCAATCTCAGAGGAAAGGAGTCACCACCACTTTAAAAATATTAGATAGAGCCTGGCACCAGTAGCTCTTGCCTGTAATCCTAGCTACTAAGGAAGCCGAGATTTGTGGATTACAATTCAAAGCCAGCCCAGGCAGGAAAATCAATGAGACTCTTATCGGTAACCACCAAATAAAAGGTGGAATTGGAGCTGTGGCTCACATGGTAGAGTCCTAGCCTTGAGAACAAAAAGCTCAGAGATAGTACTCAAGCCATGAGTTCAAGCCCCAAGACCAGCACTTCAAAAAAGAAAAAAAAATAGATGGAAGAAGATACATTGAAATTCACTATGGATTGGGGAAAACCAACACAGATAATCTCCAAAGCACACTTATAATTGAGAAGTGGTAACACTCTACACAGTGATTGGACATACTTGTTCTGTCTTTGTGAAGTGTGACATACATGTCTTATTATCCTAAACACTTAGTAAACCTACCTGATTTGGAAAGATGGAGTTGTTTGTATCATATCATTTTTCAAATACAACATCTTGTGATGAATAGATGATATTTTGCATTAGAAAATGCACACTCTAAATACTGGGGTAATGGAAAATCAAGGATAATTAGAATTGACAAGCAAGATGATGTTAAATCCATACTGACTTTCCCCAACAGTCCATCCAGGCTTGAAACACATACTTTGGACTTACTTTTCCTTTGGTCAAAATAACAATTATTTTGGATAGTGGAATTTTGCCAGAAAGAATGAATGAAACATTACTTTGTCTATATTTTAGTGAGTAGAAGCAGTAACTATAGCTTATTACCATTTCAGCTACACATATGATACAAATGAAGCACTCAGTTGAAATTAATAGGTCTCTTCATTGCCTACAATATGTATGTCAGCTATTAGCAAGGTAACAAAGAGGACTTGATTTAGTCCACCCCCAAAATAATTTCTGTCTGACTTCTGTAGACTTAAAATGTTTTCAGTTTTAAGATCTACTAAAATCATGAATAAAATTAGTCTGATAACCACATTATTCTAAAATAATATTCTAAATATCTGTTTATACAAATGCTACTTTTCCTTAATGTCAGCATTGAGTGGTTTGTTTTGAATTCTCTTGTCCCGGGAAATCATTATTTGTTAAAAGTTTTGTTTAAAGAAACTCTCAGCCAACAGAGTGGAGATTCTTTAAAGGAATTAAAATAATTAATGTGAAGATCACAGAGCAATACTACTCTTCCTTCTTCATACCAAAGGAAGAGAAATACACTAAAAAAGAATCTGGGCACAAGATCGAGTTTTGAGCTCAGAGATTTTCAGATTCAGCTGTACTACTAATTAGACACAACATTGGTTAAACCAAAGTATATCTGTGAATTTGTGTTTTATCATCAGGAAAGTAGGTGCTAATCATTGTTTGGTGTATTTCCTTGTGTGGTTGATGGCCAAAAGAAGAATGAGAGTGCCCTTTGCCAGCAACAAAACATCACTTAAAGCTAAGATGGGAGTCTGTCTACAGATAGCAAAGCCATTAGAATTCTGGTATACTTCATGATGAGAAAAATCTACCACGATTTTCTCTAAATCAATGGGTCTCAATCTTACTTGAATGACGGAGAACTGTAAAGAAAGATGAATGCTCAGGCCCTGCCAAATGACTCTTATCATTTGTCTAGGGTATGGCTTGGGCATCAGGATTTCTAAAACGTTCCAGGTGATTCAAGCTCAGGAAATAAAGTATTTTGGAATAAGGACTTTGGGATAGCTGGTTCTTACATACATTGTGCTGCTCGTGTACTTTAAATGTTGCCCTGTAGAAACATTCTCCCAAAGCTTCATGAGTTCCAGTTATAGGAAATACTGCAGTAGGATCAGATAACCTATGTATGAATTCTGGGTGTGTCAATTTTACTCATTTGAGCTTAGGAAATTTATAACTATATCCATGATGGTAACAATACAATAACTCATGTTTATTGTATGTTGGCTATGGAATAATAATTGCACATCTAGTTTCCAATAGCAACCCAAAGTAGATATGACATTTTTCAGCAGAAGAAACTGAGGCCTAATGATTTCAATTGACTAAATCATGTTGTTTCTTATTTATAAAATGAGTATAATAATAATTTCCATAAATAATAATTAGAGGAGATAATATACAGAGGAGTTATTTTCCAGCTAAATCATTATACATAAATTTAGCAAACATATAGAAATGTAGAAAAAGCATGAGACTGATCTTCAGACAGATTTGAATTTCTATCTCAGTTCTGTGCTCATAATAGTACGGCAACCTTAATCTACGTTACGTAGCATCCTTTTGACTATATTTAAAATCACACATATATATTTAAAATTACACAACGAGAACATCATTTTCTGTTTTTGTGGAATTGTCATGAATTACAGATAATGTCCTTAAAGAGAAAAGCACAGTGCCTGGCACTACAGCTTAATGGCAACTTGTCATTTTGAACTGTTCCCATCTCAGCTGATCAGATAGTTCCTGCTTTTAAATTTAACATAAAGTGCTGTTGAACCTGGAGCTTATTTTTGTCACTATTGTTAGAATTATTGGAGTTTTCTTTTTTCCTGTATTTTCATTCTGGATTGTAAATTATTAAGAGCTGGGCTTTCAGCATTGTGTGTACTACATCCGAAGACTTTTTGGTCTATCTCTATATGCATCTCAACCAAACCTGCTTTATGACTGATCTGTGAGAATGGACTAGCGGAATATCTTCACTTCCCATGTAGCAGGACGTGGAAAACCAATTCATGTTGAACCCTACCCTCACACTCCCCATCACCAAATATCCACTAGTTGATTTAGGATTTAAGGACACAGAATAGGTTTGGCAGACCCCTGTCTCAGCCTCATTCAGTTTCAACAGTCTCCTACATACTCAATCCATTTACAACAAATATTAAAGTTGTTTTTCCAAAATGCATCATTAATGATCACTTTGGTTTTTTAATACATTATTTATTATCTTTAATTATACAAAGGAGTTTCAATTAAATGGTCCAGTTTATGAGTATGAGGCATCATATAATGAGCACTTTTTAAATGTACTTTTTCATGACTTTTTAAAAATTATTAAGTAGTTGTACCAGGGAGGTTTTATTTAACATAGCACTATATGAATACAATGCATCTTGATCTGTGTTATCCACTTTAACAATCTCATCCACCTTTTGTTCGATTCTCTATCACCTTTAGAACAGACTTCAAAATCCAGGATATAGTACAATATGCCCACCTCTCTTTGAATTTACTCTACCTTCCAGTGTAGTAAATTTACTCTTGCTGAAATCATCACACAGTTTCCTTCACTGGGAATATTCTTTTCTTGTCTTGGTAGATAAATATACCCTTCTCCCATTCCTGCCACAGACTTCACCTGATTTGTGGGGTCTGTTTGGACTCTCTTTACCCAGATTACATGCTCATAGAACTTACACCAACCTCCATATAAGCACATTGCCTTTTAGAATTCTAAAATGTCATTTCCAGTGCTACACCTTATTTAATTTTAAATCCTTTATCTCCCAGAATGCTACCTGCTCCATAACAGGGATTCAATGTGCATTTATTAAACCAGTGAACAAATAAAAAATAGCTAATTTGTTAAATTTTTCTGCGAAGTTCGACTAATAGACTTGGAGGGGGAGCTGAAGATCTTTCCCGTGTTTGAAATGGATAAATTTAGTACATAATCTTTTGAAGACATTTGTTTGGACTATTTGATCTTTTTAAATTACTTTCTGATTCTTAAGTGTGTGATCACTAGTTGATATCATTAGATAACATGAAGAATTATTATAGCACCTCCAAGATTCAGTATAAAGCCTATCCTATAAAAAGGAATACAAATGTAATTTTCACCTCCAAGTCTAGTGATAACCATCCTGGACAAGGATCAAATAAGCTCCTCTTACTGACTTAGCATCTAATTGTGACATATCAATTCACTTATCTGGGTTTCAATTACCTGACAATGAGAGATTTGAAAAAGATAATATCTAAGCATCTTTCAGCTCAAACATGTGATAATTGTCTAAAGTCATATTCAGAAGCTGGTTGGATTTTCCATTCAAGAAAAGAGCCATTTTCTGCCTTGAGTACATTATTCTGGCTTCATAAAATAAACTCCGAATCGCTTACAAGCAATATCATGAATGCAGGGGAGTAAGGTCTGGGCAAAAATGATCTTAAAACAAGGGAGAAAGAGTCAAGGTGGAAAGTGAGCTTTGTGCCTCAGCCCCTCTGTTCTCTGTCCATCATCACACTGTCCTATTTATTTTTTGAGGGCAAGAGATGAAAGTAGGTTGGTCTAAGAGGGGGCTGGGCAAAGGGGCATCCTGCAGCTGCAGTCTCCTTTCAAGTCCCCCTTAAATCCAGTAACAGGATGGAGGAAAAGCTAATTGAGGTGGGATGACTTCCTATTGCCTGAGGGTCCTAACCCCTTTCATCTCTTCTTTCCCTCTGAACCTTTAAAATCTGCATAATAACAAACATCTCGACTCTGGTCCTGACCGAGCAGCACTGAGCATTTTCTGCTCAAAAATAAAAGTGCTTTCTAGATGTAGGGCGGGAGGGCGGGGGAATGTTATGAGGGGGAGATTGAGAACTTTGTTGTCTTTCCCCTCTAGATGAAAAGGCGGCTGCCTTTGGAATTTCTGTGTTGGTGGTTTGACAGACTTGGATGTGGAAATACCTGTGATTGAGAAAGCAAATGAGAGACTGATTTCTCCTAAAAGAGACAGGGGAATTACAGTCTCTGAGGAAAGCATTATGATGTGGGAGTGTCTGAACTACTCCCTAGAAGGTTCTAATGGGATTCTCTCCTTCAACAACTTTTTTGTTTGGAAGCCCTTAGGCTCTGTTGTGCAAGCTACATTCTGCTGACTGTGTGTACCCACGAGGAGGTTAACAAGTAGCTCTGTTCTTAGCTCTTCACAGATATGGGTTTTTAGTTGTTTCAGCACTTACTTGCCTCTCAGCTTTTCTCCAGGATGTTTGGATTGGTGACAGGGTTTTGTTTGCTTCTGTTTTGATAGCTTCTGTGATAAATGGATAGGATATGCTTGGGGGGGAAAAAGACCTCCCAAACTTTAGTTTCCTCATTACACCAGGGAGCGTGTCAAAAGGGGAGCCTTTAGCTCTAAACAAATAAATGACTAGGATCATTTGTAACAGTCTTCACTACAGATGATTATCTTTGACATCTTCACCCCAGACTAGATGGCTGGCAATGTAGCCTGAGTTTTAAAACATGGCATGTGGACAATGCTGGAGTAAGTAGCAAGCCTAGTGGACACATCTTCACACTTATTGGCACCACCAACTCTGTGTGATGTGTGTGTGTGTGTGTGTGTGTGTGTGTGTGTGTGTGTCTGTCTGTCTGTCTGTCTCTGTCTCTCTCCCCCTCCCTCCCTCCTCCAAGGACCCATATGTTAATTTCCCAATACCTTTTGCATTCATCTGGTCATTCTACCCCGGTCCCAATAAATTTTGCACTTTCAACTAAAAAAAAACAAACAAACTTGGATGAGGAAGTGGCGCTTTGGCTCAAAGCGGTAGAGTATTAGATTTGAGCAAAACAAACAAACAAAAAAAGCTCAGGAACAGCACATAGGCCCTGAGTTCAAGCCCTACAACCAACAAAAAAATAAATTGAAAAGCTTCTAAATTCATTTATCAACAAATTTTACATGTCTATTTGCCTTCCATGCCAGAGGTTACCATTGCTAGTGGTTTTTCAGAAACCCTTGAAAAGTACTCTATTCTTAATGGTAGCACACTACACATAGCTGATGCTCTGTGTGTGTTTGTTTGTGTGTGTGTGTGTGTGTGTGTGTGTGAGTGAGAGAGAGAGAGACAGAGACAGAGACAGAGACAGAGAGACAGAGAGAGACAGAGAGAGATCTAGGGCTTGAATTCAGGGCCTGGACAGTGAACATTAAATTCTTCACTCAAAGCTGGACTGCCTTTTCAGTCCACTTCAGTTTCTATTCTGGTTAATTGGAGATAAGAGTGTCATAAAGTTTTATTAATTGGTTTGTTTAAGAGATTTTTTTCCATCAGTCCATATACACACATCTAATTAGCCTTTCAGTACCTGCCCAATATTTCATGACATGGATGTTTCAAAATATATTTAGCCCACTATGAGGCCACTCATAACTGATAGAATATTTAAATGGATGACTTTGCTGCAAGAAACGTTATAGGAAAGATTCCCCTTACCCTCTTAAAAGACATTTGTGCTATACTCCATGGACACCCAGCTGAGCCTCCCCATAGCCTGAAGTCAGCACACTCCTCATTTCTCTATCACCAGACCATTGATTCCTGGGTACCATTTTTCATCCAGTGAGAAACTTGGATTTCTAACATCTTGTCCTTTATTACTTGATTATCATTACTTCTTTTTATAGTTCTCTTTTGTGCTCTGTGCATGATAAAAATTAGTCTCACCATTTCCAAGCCACTTAGGACTGTGACATGTCACTGGATTGCAACAGCAAGTAATTGTCATGTTACCCAATTCCCTGGTATCATACATATTTGTCATCAGATTACAGAGAAACCCTAGACACTCTGGTTTGAGAGCATAAACTTATTCTAGAAGTTATATAATGACATTCGTCATATTAAGCAGTGGATATTGGTTCTTTTGTATAACTCATAGTGTATAGAGAACCCAGATTGAGTTTAGAAGGGCAAGAACCATCTGTCTTATTCATCTTGTTTCCTTTGGTGCCTACACAGTGACTGGCATCTGGTAAGCATTCACTGCAGACTGAAAGATTTGAGGATTTAGAAAAATATTACAAAAAATGTTGAATTTCACATAAGGTTCTTATAGCTGTCAGAGTTTGATCATAGAGGCAAAATCACAAGTAATTATGTAAATGAAGGGATTTATTACAAGAATCTGTCCATACACAGTCAAGGAATCTCACTAAACAGATTTTGTAGGGTCCTTGCTTCAGTAGCTGGTGCTGAAGCAGGACAACTAAATGGGAAGACAGAAAGTAGGAGAAAACAAGAATAAACTAAACTCTACAAGGATAGTGAGAGCATAAGCCAGTGCCTAACTTCTCTAAAGCCTCCAACTTCACTGGTGAAGCAACATGAAGAACTTGGAGCCCTTCATCACAAAGCTGAACTTAGAAGGGGAAATGTAGAACAAGAAGATAGAACTATAGTTCCAACCATTGTTCCAGAAGCTACATACAGTAGCCCAAGAGTTTAAGAAGCTGTAAAGGATCTGGAGGAGCTCTGAGACTACTCAGAAAGTCAATGATAATATTCATAAATTGCAAACTTGCCTGCCTCTTGCACTGGCCTTCCAAATGTAATCCTACCTATTTGTGAGGCTGAGATTCAGAGGATCATGGTTTGAGGCCCACCTGGGCAACAAAGTTTGTGAGACTGAAAGATTTTCATCATGGAAACTCATGATTTTATACTCCCTGCCTCCTGCTGGAAGATTCCATTTCACAATGATGAAAGTAATCACCTGTAGATGACATCATAGACTTAAGTCCAGGCCAAAAAAATATATTTTTCCAGTAGCTGTTTCTTCTACATCTGTGACTTTTTCACTGACCACTCAAGGCTGAAAAGAAATTTTGTTGCAAAAGTTCTTTTTTCTTCTTGTTGATTTTGATTTTATTCTTAAGTATTCTGAAAGCAAGATGAATACTGGTAGTAAATCTCAGAGATTGTGAAATACAGAAAATTCAAGGGAGAACTAAATAGTATAATTCCTTAGAAAGGCAAAACCAAAGCTCAACAAAATAAACAAGAGGAAATGGGGACTTAAGAAGAGATGGGGGGGCTGGGAAGTTGGCTCAGTGGTAGAGCGCTTGCCTTGCATGCATGAGGCCCTGGGTTCGATTCCTCAACACCACAAAAGCAAAAAGAAAAAAAGCCAGAAGTGGTGCTGTGGCTCAAGTGGTAGAGCGCTAGCTTTGAGCTGAAGAGCTGAGGGACAGCGCCCAGGCCCAGAGTTCAGGCCCCATGACTGGACCCCCCCCCAAAAAAAAAAGAAGAGATGGGGTGGGCTCAAGAGGAGAAGGGTAGACAAATGAAGAGTAGAAGAATGCACTCAAGAATACAGGGTATCTCCTGCAACATTTAAGAAAAGGGAGGAAAGGGGTGGATGGTTAAGAATGCTGAAAGGGGTGACATTGATTAAGATACATTGTATTCATAAATGTCTTTGGTAGATGGAAAATCCTTTGTACAACTACTTAAAAGTAATAGAAAAGAAGGTGTTTTCAGTCTATTCCAAATTTCTCAGTTGTATTGTCATAGTAATAGATGACATGGCAAAATGGGTCCCACCATTCCACTTCTTGTATCCCCACCATAATTGTGGGACTTATGAGTTCGCAGAAACAACAGAAGCCAGTTCTTAGCCTTAACAGGCCTTATGAATTTTGCTTATCCTGTTGTACTTCCACCATTCTATGAGAAAAGCTTCTTCTGAGTAGTGCAAGCACTTGCCCTAGTATCCATAATAATTGAACATGGAACAGAGCTACTCCAAATAAATTAGAGAACTGCAAGGATGAATGGCTGATATTTGAAGGCAATGAATTTTTTTTTGCACAGCATGTTACCCAGCAATTTTGTGGAAATACCTGTTTCATTTATCTTTTGCTATATAACTACTGCCACAATTACTAAAAACCCAACCAAAACAATACTTAGTGACTTGCAACAACAATCATTTCTTTGCCTACAATGATTGTGATTATAAACTTAAATCGTTTGCCTGTGATTTGAGTGAGTTCAATAGAGAAACTTCCTTTCTCCTCTGCATAGGCAGCTTGATTGGTGTTGGAAGATCCACTTCCAAGGTTGCTCATTCATGCGACTGGCAAGTTGGTTCAGGTTGCCAGCTGAAGCTCACTGGAACCTTTCCCCAGGTACTTCTTTGATTGATAGTTTCTTCCCCCATGATGGCTGTGTTCCAAGAAATGAACATCATGTCTACAGAAAGTGGAGCCTGTCCAGAAATTGGCCCAGCCTCACCTCTGCCATATTCGATCAGCCCATATTTAAAGGCAGAAGATATAGAACGTCCTTCTGGGGAAATGTCAAATAAGTTGGGAACTGTTTTAAGATTGCTATAAGACAAAACACAAGAGTGTAAGATACACTTCCAGCATAAGCTCTTCTACCAGCAATTGAAAACATGTCTCTGGGGTTGAGAAATGAAAATCCATGAGTATGGGAAACACAGAAGGTGTTTATGTGAAATGACACTAATTTCACATCTATCTTCTTCAAAGTTTCCTTGTGTCTAATACAGGAACAAAGCAAACCAATTGTTAGGCTTACTTGGCAATTTGAAACATTAAAAGAACTTTGGACTTAAAGATATGGAGTAAGAATTTAACAAAATAAAATCTGGGTCACTGTGATGTCATGGATAGAAAAATAATCAGGTGACTTGGTTCTGTCACTATTCAGCACTGCCTTAGAGTGACTTCTAGCACATTACTTAACCTCTCTGGGTCTCGGGACTTTCATGAACAAAATGAAGTGAACAGGGTGATATTTGCGATTTCTTTCTGTCCTGACACTCTATGAATCATTGTCATTTTCTTTATGACTCTGACATCTAGATGATGGCCTGGACTTTCTATATTTAACTTCCCAGAATCTATTTTTTGCTTCATGCCCTCGATAATGAATGGGATTCCTTAGTAAAACCAAACCTTACAAGGTTTGGCAATAATGAGTTTCAGAATAATAATGGCCAGGCTGAGTGGGATAGCGACACTCCTGGCCAAGTACTTATTTCCTCTTGTAATTGTAAGGAAATGAAAACAACTTTTCTTCCTTCAGCATGGAAGTGGCAGACCAATATTTCCAAAGGGTAGTTTACTAAAAACTAAAAATGAATAGTATAAAAACATTCCCTCTTAAAATCCAAGGAATAAAATCATTAGTTTGTGTGTGTGTGTGTGTATGCATGCGTGCACACATGCGCATGTGTATGTGCAAACACACAAAAATCTCCTTATGTTAAATCTCTGTCCTATCTGTAATGTAGATTAAATCTGATAAACTCCAGATTCAAATCCCAGATCTACTACTAATAAAACAAAACAATTATCTGGGTTATCTGAGTATATTGAGCCTTAATTTCTTCATTTGAAAATGGAGACTAATGATATATAATTGTTCATAGATCTCATTGAGATTGAATTAGATAAGGTAAACAAAATAACAGGTTATTTAACTTGGAATTCTCAAAAGCAGACCTAAATACAATGATCCTAGTGCTTATGTTTATTGAGGAAGTACAGGGGACACAGCCAGGGAAGCTGGAAAGAGAAGAGAAAGCAGCTAATAAAGGGCAGGATTATTAAGACTACTGCAAGAGAGATTGAAGCTTAATACCCTTGGGAAACTCTAGGCACTAGTATAAAACACATGGCTCAAATAGCCCTACTCTGGAATGAAGTCAGCTATGGTATTTATACACCCACTTCTGTCAGTCATTGATTGAGGGCTTTTCTTAGAGTTAAGAATTCTTTAGTGCGTACTGTCTGCTGTGGGAGGGTAGCATGATCTCTAGATAAAAGCTCTCTGGCACAGACACAGAAAAACTGGCAGGTGCAAATTGTCCCAAGCAGAGCCATATAGAAGGTCCTGGGACCATGGCAAGTGTATGGTTAGGATCTGCTGCAAAAGTTCTCACCAAATAGCCCATTTTTTCTCTTTCCACCAGATCCTAATACAAATTGGTAGCCACAAACTTGATTTCCTACATATTCCTTCATGTGTTTTCTGATCTGAGAGATATTCTTGTTTAATAACTTAAAAGGTAATTGTGATTGACATAAACCTATTAAACTGAAGTGGAGAAACTGCTAACCTTCTTTGTTTTTTTGTTTTTTTTTGGTCTTGTTGGTCGTGGGGTTTGAACTCTGGGCCTGGGCACTGTCCCTCAGCTCCTCAGCTCACTTGAGTCACAGTGCCACTTCTGGTTTTCTGGTGGTTTTTACTGGAGATAGAGTCTAATGGACTTTCCTGCCCAGGCTGGCTTTAAACTGGGATACTCTGATCTCAGCCTCCTGAGTAGCTAGCATTTCAGGTGTGAGCCACTGGTGCCCGGCTGATGTTTTTACCTTGTGCTCTTCTGAGTGTCAGCCATAAGCCAGACACAGTGAACTTCCACCTGTAGACTGATGCCTATAACCCCACATAGAACAGTCCATGGAAGAGTATTAAATACCATTAATGTGTACCAAGAGTTCCCATTCCAATATTAAGCACTATGAAGCCTATCATATTTCTCATATTGTTCAATTGAAATACAGATTTCTCTGACCCCCCTCATTCTTACCTATTCTCCCTTACACATGCTAATGTGCTCTTCTCATGATCTTACTGTAAATTGGGTATGACCTATACGTACCCTTTTCACTTGCCACCAGATAGTGTACCTTCTCTACTTTTTGCTTTATAAAACTTCATTCTACTTATAAAACCATGCAGATGGGCAGCACTAGAAATTCCTGGTTAAAAAAGCAAAGAGACCTTGAGTTCTGCTCTCCTAGATTGTTGGTTTTTAATGGCTCATGGTAACTGTTTCCAATAATGTACATTCTTCTTTTATGTCAGATCTCCTGGATCTTCACTCCAATCAAAAATTTTGTTTTCTACTTTACAAAGAAATGGGACCATTAATCAACACATCATTTATTTCCTGCCATCAATTCACATCCTTTCCCTTTCCCTTTGTCTCTCCATTGTCTGGGTTCATCCTTCTTACCTTGACAAAAATTCCTTTGTCTCCCCATTTTCTAGGTTCATCTTTCTTACCTTCTCAAGAATCTTCCAGTTTTCTGATGATTAATTGGAGATGAGTCTTACAGACTTTTCTGCCTGGGATGGCTCTGAATCATGAGCCTCAGATCTCAGCCTCCTGAGTAGCTAGGATTACAGACATGAGCTACCAGCATCCAGCCCTTCTCAAGAATCTTGCTGTGTTAATACCACCCTCTGTGACCAACCTTGGAGTTTTCCATTACCAGCTGGCATTTAAGTATGCCTAAACTTAAATCGTCCAAACAAGACTAAATACAAAATCAAAACTATGACTTAATCTCACTGTCTAGTAAAGAATTTGACCTTGAAATAGAAAATCTGGCCTTTGTGCCTGATTCCTGGGAGGTGACCTCTAAACCCTTGGAATTTCTGAAGTAATTGGAATGTCTTTGCTGTTTATAGTGGGTCTCTAGAAACAAATAAGGTTTACCCAATCTCCAGGGAAGGAAACACTTGAAAATGAGTTCAACCGTTTAGGTAATCAACCAATTATGCCTATATAATGAAACTCTAATAAAAACACAGAATATGTAAGCTTTCTAGGTTGGCAATACTGCACATATTTTCAAAACAATATTGGAAGTAGACCAAATACTGAGGAAAAATGATGATTGATATTTGGTTCATTGCCCCTCACCATACTCTCATAAGGCAACTGGGTCTAAGTAGCATGGCCTTGTTCTCATAGACATCCTGGTGCCTTGCTGGGTGGAGGGGCCTTTCCACCCAGCTCTGAAAAGGCTAGAGGTGAGAGAGGCCATTCATTGAATTGCAGATGTCATGTTGCTTAGCCCTAGGAGAGCTTTGCTACAGAGAATGTTCACCTCTGACTGGTTCCCTAAGTGGTTTGATTTGCTCACCTCTGAGTATCCTCCCTACATGGAAAGTTTCACTGACTCTTGAGCTGCTTCCCTAGATGGCAAGTTTGGCTTGTACCAGAGTATTTCCCTATATGGTCTGCTTTTGTTATGTTTGGAGTCTCCACCCCAAACATATGGCTTTTAAAAGCTTTGTGCAAGGGACATTCTGGGCTGTAGGTCTTTGTGACGAGTCCACCTGAAGTAACCAGCTCTCCAATAAAGACTCACAATTCAACCTCTCAAGATGTTGCTTCTCTGTATCTCACCAACTTAATTCCCATATATCAGTATCTTATTTTGGCCAAATCTAATTTCATGGCCTTTCCATGCAATAAAATATCGTTAATGTAGGTTTCAGAGAATTATACAAATTATTAAAAATGACGTTATTTGGAGGAAAACTTCAAACTTGTATTTGTTGTCAGAATTGAGGGTTATTTTCTATGCACTTTTACCTTAAAATTTGTATTTGGGCCTTCTCTTGTGATGTTCATGCTGCTGTAATAACCCCTGCCTAGCTTACAATCTTCTACCATCTTGTACATCATACTTTATTCTTTAATAAAACTAAGTAGCTTGTATACACATGTATACAATATTATACATAACTTATGTTTTTCATGCCATACTATTGACAATACCATTTCTTTCATCTACAGTATTGCATCCTTCTTTCTTAAGGGCTGCTTCTCTGAGACTCTACAA
This sequence comes from Dipodomys spectabilis, assembly GCF_019054845.1. Taxonomy (NCBI): domain Eukaryota; kingdom Metazoa; phylum Chordata; class Mammalia; order Rodentia; family Heteromyidae; genus Dipodomys; species Dipodomys spectabilis. Next base: position 4,150,477 of record NW_024871203.1, on the reverse strand, counting down.
TATCCTGAAACTTGTCCCCAAATACTTCATTTACCATTATATTGAAATTATCTATTTAAGTACTGATTTCCCCACTGGACTTCAAGATGTTCATAAATGAGGATTTTGTCCTCAACAACTAGAACAGTGAGCTGATGCCCAACTTTTAAGTGAGTGGATAGCTAGTTCTCAAATAACCATTTAGCAATCTTAGTCTTTTTTTCTTTTGTCGGTTGTAAGGCTTGAACTCTATATTTGGGTGCTGTCCCTGAGCTCTTCAGCTCAAGGCGAGCACTCTACCACTTGAGCCTGTAAGGTCTGAACAGGGACACCTCCATCCCTCTTGGCTGTTTCCACCCAGTATCTGTTACCTAGGTAACTGGCAGACCTGGAAGCAGTCACCTTCCCCTCCTGCTAGGTCACATCCTGGGCCACCTCTGATCACATGCCTCCCATCTGACCATAGGAGGATCCTAGACCCTGAGGTCACATCCAGATCCAGTGTGGCCACACCTCTTACTGTCCCTGGCCTAGATAAGTCCTGGCCCAAGAGTGGGTTGCCCTCTTCCCCACCCCCCTTTCCTTTTCAGCCATGCTTCTCCACCATGCATGGCGGGGGCAGCAGTTCGGTAAATAAACTTCTTTTCCTGCCTGAACACCATGTGGTGTTCTCTTCATCGGCTAACTAATGAAACCTACCTATTTAATATACCTTACAGAGCCACAGCACCACTTCTGGTTTTCTGGTGGTTAATTGGAGATAAGAGTCTCATAGACTTTTTTGCCCGGACTGGCTTTGAACTGTGATCCTCAGATCCTCAGATCCCAGTGTCCTGAGTAGCTAGGATTACAGGTGTGAGCCACCAGTGCCAAGCCTCATAATTTCTTTAAGCACAGCTCAGTACAACCAACCTGAATCTTAAACCTAGTGCAGGTTATCTGTGTTCTATTTGTTATCTTTTTAGAGGCAGTTTAGGCCTTTGCCTTCTTACCTCATAGCAATTTGAAGTGCACAAGCCCATGCCTTCTTCAACAAATACACCTATGGTTTATGCTATCTTCATCTCCCAGAGATGAATTAATTCTCATAGTTCTGATAAGAGAACCATGCATTAAGGCTGTGTCTAAGATGAGAAGAAAGAATTTGATTCTTTCCTGGGGCATCAGAAAGACTTCTCTATATAAATGGATGGAGGATGTGTCTGGGATAATATTTTATCCTTAGAATCAGTTGTAGGACCAACATAGAGAATTGAGAATTTAAAGTCTCACTGGCCATCTTATTTTAAAGATGGATGCACTGAAGTACTCTGAATATTAATTAATCACAGTTTACAAGGACCTAAGAAGAATCAGGACTAGAACCCAGTTCATACTTTCTAGTGTTTCACAGATCAGTTTGTTGAACAGCAAATAGTTGGTCTCTTAAGCTTTTTAAAATAAGATCCTTAACATCCCTCCTTCACCCAAGAATCTTCAAGAAAGGAATGAAAGTAAGTTTTTGTTTTGGAGAAAGACTTAGGGAGTCAGAATTACTTTGACCCTAAGGTTATTCCCAGAGGATTCATTGGAAAAACAAACAAGAGTCAATTACTATTTTGACTACAACTCTTGGGGGGAGGGGGAGGAAACCTCAGCCTCCTTTCAAGTCTTGAATGCTGTTGACTTAAGGAGGAGCTGATTAGAGCTCTTAGTCTGGAATGCTGAGCAGCTCCGGGCAAGGATCCTGCATTCCAAGCTGACCCTACCCCACCAGGAACAACTGGGTGAATATAAGGCATTGATCACACATTCCTAATTTTTTACTACCCCCTGGCAAATAGTCTTTACTAAGACTGCTATAAAAGGTATTTATCTAATTAGAGAGGGTTTCCCCCCTTTTATTAGTAAGCAATTAGACCACACTTTAGTACATTAAGGAGTTTTTGTAAATCTAACTACAAGCATATAAATTCTATAATTGTGTAATTGTACATTGGGCACAGAACTGTGGATTTTCTTCTATTTTGGCTTGACCATTTTTTTTAAGTAAGCAATTTACGGTTTTCTAAGCTAATGCTTATGTGGTGTTTCTCTCTTTTTTTTTAAGCCTGGGATAATACATATAATTTAGCCATTCTTTGGTGGTAAGCCCAAACCAGAAAATGACACAAATTCCACACAAACATATATCAACTACTTATTCTGTCTTTCTTCAGCTCAAAGCCCAGGGATAATTCTTTTGTTTTAAGTACAGTGGTAGCATGGTAATAATCTTTAGCCTAGTAATCACAAAATGACTCTTGCTGAACAATTCCATACGCTGAACAATTCCGTACATCATATGTAAATCTCTGTAGTTTATAAGCACACCAATGAATTTATCTTCAATTATTTGTACCATAGGAATGAGGAAGATCATATCAGTTTGAATATCAGCTTTTCTACCTTAAATATAATAAGTCAAACCACATGACATTGCCAATATCTGATCATTTATACTCACAAACATGTTAAGGTTCTGTGGTTCAAATTCTACCATATAAATACTGAAAGCAAAAACCATCATTGGTTCACATCTTTAATTAATAGTTTGGCTATTTATAAAAAGTGTCACATGATGTTATAAATTATATAGATACCATGCTTTACTATGTTTTACTACTAATGCTTGGGAAATGTCAAGCTTTTGGAACTCTCCTTTTCCTTCTCTGACAAATGAATGTTTGAGCTAGAATGTAAAACTTAAAGGAAATTCTATAAAAGGCATATCTTAGTGAAAATTAGGAAAAACTGTGATAATAAGGCTATTTTGTTAAGCAAGTTGAGATCTGACATTATGGAAATAGATAACAGTACTACATTTTTACATGCTCTAAGAAATCTGTAAGTGGACAGAACTAGATAATTAAGAACTAATTCACTGGTTAATCAGATGATAACAATAATAGTATTGGGAACAATTATTACTTATTGAACATATATTAGGAGACACATTCTTAGACACCTTTTATATATTATTCCATTTGATATTTGTATCAGATATAAAGCAGCAGTGTGCTAATCAATGCTTCACAAGTCTCCTGAGATCAAAAAGTTCTAATTTGTTTCTGATTTCCATAGTATAAATACATTGATCTAGGCTGAATTTCAGCTATCAACCTGACTTAACATTGGAAGACGTACACAGCAGTACAGTTTTTACTGTTATATAGGAATCCATTCAATCCTGTGAAACAGAGAAGCCACGTTTTGAGAGGTTGAATTGGGAGTCTTTATTAGAAAGCCAGTGACTGCAGGCATGTCCCCAGAAAACTGTCAGGCTTGAATACACTGTTAGAAAACTGAGCCATGAGAATATTAAAGCAAAGAAAGAGCAGAAAAACAATCCCCACAAACCTTATAACTCTAATGGAGAGCTGAAGAGGGATACTATGGTGATCTGAGGAGAGTCAACAGACATGAGGCATGGCGTAAAATTGTGCTTGAGCTGGTTAAGGGCCTAAATAGGGTCCTGAGCAGGGTCACAGGGAGCTTGATAGTCTCAAGAGTTCCTGGTACAGGATTGGCAGGTCCAGTAACCTGGACCTTGTCTAAGTCCCCAGCCCTGAATCTAGGAATTCAGGCACACCCATCTCCTGGGGAGTAGGACTTCACCTTCCTCCACCGAGAAGACAAGATGACACCAGTTAAACCCAATTCCCTGTCATCTACCACATGGTCAAGATGACACCAGTTAAATCCAGTAGCCTTACTTCAGTAGTACATTCAACATCAGAAGATGTTAACTGGAGAGCAGAGTTGGCAAAATATAATAAAGTAAGTCAGAAATGATCAGTTTTGAGTATTGACTATTCACATTTGAATAGTATTTACTTATGTGTAATTTATATTTTAATTTATAGTAATGACCATGTTTAAAAGCCAATTCATAAACTTTCTCAGCATTTTAACACATTTCATGAACAGAGGACACCACTGTGTATGAGGTTGATTTTACTATCCAGTTTCACTGAAAATAGAGAATAGTAATATACAAAAAGCCAAGTAACTTGCAGAAGTTATGCACTAGTAAATCAGATCTCGATTTGCCTTAACTCCTTAAGTTTGAGGTGGTTTATAGAGTGGATTTAAAGGACATAACTTTCATATAAGCCAAGAATATGTCATGCGACTGCTGATGAAGTGACACTAAACAAGGGTAAAAGTGAGAAGAGAAAGCAAGATGTGAATTCAAAGGAATGTCTTCCAAGAGAGGGAAGATCGGTTTTCTCTTTCAGGGCATTCTCTAAAGTTAGTCAGAAGGAACTAGTAATTGAAAAGAGAGAGGTCTGAAAGGAGAACAATCCAATCTTCTTAGATATTACCAAGGGGTATTGAGGTGTGAAGTCCCCATGGGAGGGGGTGCACCAGTCTGGAACTTTCAACAAATGCTGTCTCCTTGATTTATCTGCACAGGGTCCTTGTAGATTGTGTTAGATTATCACCTATGTTCTCCTGTTTTACAAGTAAATGAAAGGAAACAGTACAAGTATAGTGATAACATTCATCTGGGAATTTCTATATACTTTATTAAACTTTTAGATCAATCTCATTGTTATAACATTCTATTTGTTCTGAAGGTTTCAGCATTTTAAATATGCAGCATGTTCTCTGTTACCATTGGTTAGCAACTCTTCTGAGGATAAATGAGTCAACCTTCTATAAGGTCCGCTCCTGGATGGCAAGCAGACTCCACCCTCCTTGCAGCAAAATCTCCACCTAGTACCTGTGTTACCTAGGCAACTGGGACACCTGGAAGAGGTCACATCTGCATCCGCTGAGGTCACATCTGAATTTGTTGTGGCCATACCTTTCTCTGCCTATACCCTAGATAAGGCCTAGCCCAGGCCCAGACGCTCTCTCTGTTCGTTTCTAGCTCTCTCTGCTCTCTTGCTGCTCTTTTTCTAGTTCTCTCTCTCTCTCTCTGTGTTCTTTTCTAGCTCTCTCTGCTCTAGCTCTTTCCTCTCTTTCCCAGCTCTCTTTCATTCCCAGGCCTTTCCCAGCCACGTGGAGTGCCAACCTTGCCTGGTCCCAGAAGGTCTACTGAATAAACCTACTCCTTACCTGAATACCACGTGCGTGGTGCTGTTCTTACTCGGATACCTCTTTTTGAAAACCTAACACCTTCCATGCCTATCATGAAAACTCAGGCTTACTTTGACATTCACCAGACATGAGAACAGCATATCTATAGTATGTGCTGTAGAATTATTAACTATTACTAGTTTTTATAATTGCTGGATTTTTTGTGTCCCAGGTTCAGGCTATGAATAGTGTTGGTTCAGATTGCTACCACCCCAATCTTAGATTTCCCTTCACATGTAATATTGGCCACAAGTTACTGAAAAAATGATATATCCTAATATTGGTATGATCTATATTTACAGTTGGCCTTTTGTGTACTTGAAATTTGGGAGCTAGAGATATTTTACTTAATCGTTTTGGTAACAATAAGGTTTTTCTACAAAGGATTTTCATCTCTGGCTAGCTTATGTTTCAATTAGTGTTGGATAATGTTTGTTTTTGATAGAGCAGCCATTATGTGTGTTTACCAGACTGGAGCTCCGAGTAACTTCCTCATGGACCTGCATGGACCTTCCTCTTTGACCACCAATGTTTGCTTTATGATAAGATCCTTTAAGTTCTGGAAAAGGCATATAAACAAAGTAAGGGAGTATATTTTTAGTTTACAGCAAATCGTAAGTTAAACTTCAGAACTTCATTAGAACTGATAAATAGAAATGGTCTTTTTGTAGGATAGACTGTAAAAACATTGAATAGTCTAGGGAAATTGTCCTTCTTAGACTTTCAGCCTCAAAGTGAGACCCTTCAGATATATCCTGTATTTTACAATTATATCTTCTTATGGCTCCTTGTAATTATATTGAATTTGTGTTTATTACTGAATTTGTTGTGGCCTTATCAAAAATGTCAGCCTCCTCTATAATTTTATTCCTTTAAACAGATATTTTATAAATTTTTATACTACCCTAGTAGCCATCTTAAATCACATCCTTTCAGAGCTAGTACAGATCTTCTCTTTCATTTACTATGAGGATAAATGTCTTGACCGCAGAACTGAATACACTTAGCAATTTTCAGCTTTACATTCTTAGATGTTGTAAGTGAGGGGTAGAATATCTATCTCATTAAGTATAGTATCTCTTTTATTTGTAGGATAAATGAAGATTTTTTTGGCAATTTTAACTTCCTGGAAACATTTTTTTAGTATGGTAATGTCTTGATAGGTAATTAAGCCTTGAATGGTGACCACAGAGGACACAAGAAGGGGGGGGGGGGGGGAAGAAGGGGCGGGGAGCTTCCTAGTCTGTGCTGTCTAACATAGTAGCTGCTATCCCTGAGTGGATATTTTAAATTTTAGATTAATTAAAGGTTAAAATTAAAAAATGTATTTCCCTCAGCCGTACTAGTCACGTTTCAAGTGTTGAATAGTCATATGTGACTAATAGCTACAGTATTGGGTAACACAAAATATTTAGATATAATATTTGTATCACCCAGGAAGTTCTCTTGGACCATATTGAAAGGATTTCTTCCCTTCCCTTCCCTTCCCTTCCCTTCCCTTCCCTTCCCTTCCCTTCCCTTCCCTTCCCTCCCCTCCCCTCCCCTCCCCTCCCCTCCCCTCCCCTCCCCTGCCCTCCCCTGCCCTCCGCTTTCCTTCCCTTCCCTTTTCCTTTCCTTCCCTTTTCCTTTCCTCTTTCCCTTTTCCCTTTCCCTTTCCTTTTCCCTTTCCCTTTCCCTTTCCTTTTCCCTTTCCCCTTCCCCTTCCCTTCCCTTCCCTTCCCTTCCCTTCCCTTCCTCCCTTCCCTTTTCTTCCCTTTCCCTTTCCTCTTTCCCTTTCCCTTTCCTCTTTCCCTTTCCCTTTCCTCTTTCCCTTTCCCTTTCCTCTTTACCTTTCCCCTTTCCCCTTTCCCCTTTCCCCTTTCCCCTTTCCCTTTTCCCCTTTCCCCTTTCCCCTTCCCTTCCCTTCCCTTCCCTTCCCTTCCCTTCCCTTCCCTTTCCTTCCCTTCTTTCCTTTGTTTTGCTTTCTCCTTCCCCTCCTCTTCCTTTTTCCCTTCCCTTCACCTTTCCTCATTACTTTCCCCTTCCTTCCTTCCTTCCTTCCTTCCTTCCTTCCTTCCTTCCTTCCTTCCTTCCTTCCTTCCTTCCTTCCTTCCTTCCTTCTTTCTTTCCTTCCTTTCCCTCCCTCCTTCCCTCCCTCCCTTCTTTTCTTCCTCTCCTCCCTCGCTCTTTCTCTCTCTCCTCCTTCTTCCTCTTCCCTTTCTCTCTCTCTCTTTTTCCTTCTTTCTTTTTGCAGTTCTGGAATCAAACCTAGGTCTGGTCGATGTTAGGCAAGCATTCCACCACAGAATTACACCCATCTCTAAAAGGCTAGGTTGGCCCAATACTGTGCTTTAATTTTGTTGGAGGCTTCTTGACTGAGAGGGACTTCCACTCTTGATATAGGTCCCAATTCTGACAACTTGTGGCATCTCTTAAGGAATAATGAAAGATTTCTTGAGTACTAATCTTCTTAGCTCCTGAATTGTACCACTTTCTGAGAGAAAATGGAGCCTCATTGTCCTGTGTTTCTGGCCCATATCACTCTCCGTTTGGGGAGTATGAATGCAGGGAAAACATGAAGGAGGAAAGGTCCAAGTTTTAGCATTTTGAAGGTGTATCCCAAACTTTCAGTAACGTCCTTAACTTTTAACTTGTCTACCTTATTAATCAATTACCCAATCCCTAAATCAATTACTTTCCACACCTATAAAATCAGAGGAGGTGATTAGCCAGATTCAGATGAAAGACATACCTAAATCGAGACACTTTGATCAATCTTTCAAGTTTGCAGAAGTCCTCAACTTACTCAGCTTAGTCAGTTCCACTAAGGGTACAAAAATGTTATTTTTTTTTAACGATCACTTTATAAGGGCTGCTTTTGCCTGAAATCCTGAAACTGGCTCTTACTATCTAAGACACCTCACCACTGTGGCAGTACCTTAGTCTATACCACTCTACAGTGAAAATGCTAGTAAAGTACACAAAAGATTGTTAATGACTTAATGGGCCAACCTCATAATAAAGAAGTATTATGCTTTAAAATCCACTTTTGTACCTCCTTCATCTCCCTCTCCCCACCCTCCTTACTGTTTGTTGCCCAATAATATAGAGTTTGAGCTAACTGATTTATAAGTTCCTGTCATGCACTGAAGTTGTTTGACCTGCTGATTCTGGGGATGATAATGCTTTTAGCTTAAAAGAAAGCTGGCCCTAAGAGTGGCAGGGTCAAAAGTATCTCCTAGCAGTAAAAGTGTCTTCTTACCTCCATCTGCACTTTTCATCAAAGCGTAATCTTGTTTATTGCCTCCTTGTCCACATGTACTTAGATTCCCAAGTCAGCAGAGGAAAAAAAAAGTAGCTTTGGGTTGTTGACAGTGGAATGCTGGGACCTGGAATGTAGCTTAGTGTTAAAATGCTTGACTAGCATGTGTGAACCCCCTGAATTCTATCCCCAGCATCAAAATCAAACAAAAAGCTTAGGTCCTGGAAGTACCTGAGAGAAGTCACAAAACGTGTAGAGTTTGTCTTTGCTGCCATCACCACATCTAAAATAACCCATGGGATTATTAGAAATCCTCAGCACAGAGATCTTTCAGAGCAACACTGAAAACCTAGAGAAGACTAGTCACCATTTATGACGGAACAATGATTATATGTCAAGCATCCTAGCTTGACTCATTGTAGGCATTATCTCATTTACCTCAAGTCCAACCCCATCTCTGTTCCACAAATGCTTAAAGGGCTCAGAGAGTCCTGGTAATTCGCACTGACTCATGCAGCTAATATTTTGGAACAACGATTAGACCAAGACTTCATCAACTGCTTCAGCCCATCTGTTTTATACTCTGCCATTAATGTTCAAATTATGTTCCAAGAAATCCTAACTTTCCTCTCAAGATGGTCAAGACTGTTGAAAGGAATTGAGGATGGATAAGGAAACTAAAAGGAGAGAGAAGAAGAGTCCAAGGTTTCCTCTATCCCTGTCGACAATTTGTCTGCTCTACCAAATTGAAACCCCGCAAACATGCTTTTCACTGTTTTATGGACTGAAATTTCATATACTATTTCTTGGCTTTGAAAAATATTCAGAAACTATTGTGCTAGGGTGTGTCCTACAATGTCCTACAATCATTCCAGCAATACAGACTTTGTCCATTTTGAACTGACATTTCCATATGTTAATCGATCCAACAGTTGAAGAATGATTAATAAAAACAAATTGTTGTGCATCTTCAAATCATACATTTTCTTAGTCACAGATTCAGAGATGCTCTGGTAGATGTGATTAGTCAGAGGCATGTGAGGCCGATTCACCAGAGAAAGAAAGAAGCTGTTTGAGCCACTGCTGCTTGCTTTCTCTCAAAAAAATTAATAAATTAGGTTTTGATAAGATGATCATTTGATGTGTGATAGCCTTTGGCTGAACAAAATATATTCACTTTCATTTCCTTTCAAAAAGATCATTTTCTCAATCCAAGGTAACAGGATTGACTTTCAAAGGGAGGCTGGTTCACTCTTTTTCTCATTTATTAACTACCTAGAGGATTTATAGCCTCATATTTTTTTCTATTACTTGTAACTACTTAGAAGCCTGAACTCAGATAAGTTTCAATTTGTTTTCTATTTACTTCTTTAAATAAGTGGAGATATTCCTCATGAGATTGCTTATTTTGCTTACGGTATTCTTTGAGTTAGACATGCATCCTCATGCATAAGGCAAGAGTTGTTTGTGGTTAATAGGGTCTCTAGGTATTTTAAATTAATACTTTGGAACAATGAATATTGTGATGAGATTCAGGACAGGCAATCCCAAAATATATCATCTTGGCATACTAAACAAGCTGAAGGAATTTGAGAAAACCACAGAATGTTTGTCTGATCCCTCCCTTTCACCTCTGAAGTAGGTCATAAAACCCAGGGAAGGTTCTCTGACCCTCCCTAAAGGCTGTCAGAAGACCTTCATATATGAGAGGCCTTTTTTCCATCCAGAGGAAAAAGACCCCCGTATCTCTGAAGATAGAAGGTAACAGAGAAGAGTGTGAATAAAGAGGTCTTCCCGAGTCTCTCCTAGTTTAATGACATTAGATAATACACTTGTTACATTTCTCCATGGTCTATTCTTTTTTCCCACAGTAATAAATGCTTATTTCTTTTTCAAAAATGTTATTGTACAAAGAGATTACAATTCCACAAGCCAGATTATGAGTACAAAGCATGTTGATCAGTATCACCCTTCTATCATTCTCTCCCACTTTTTCTCCTCCCATCCCTATCATCAAGTTACATAGTTCATTACCACACCTCCTATAAAAAAGACAACTTTCTGTGGCTAATTTTTGCCTTATGAAAATTCCGACATCACATAAAATTTACATTAAATACCTTGTATGCCTTTTCTCTGGTTAAGCTGTCTTTTGTTATAGGACCGTGAGCCATGGTAGATAGAAAAAAACGTTTTCTTTCCTTTATAATTACAAGTTGCTTGGTACAGATCAGACTGTCTTAGAGCAATCTGCTTGTTCAGTTCATTTATACCAACTAGTGGTCAATAGTATAAATGAAATGCCATTTGTTGATAATAAGAAGAGTTAAGCTGAGAAATTCAGAAAGGAAATGAGTGGCTTCATGGCATATAAATTGTAAAGCACATTCTGGATTGCACTACAAAGTCAGAGGTTTAGGAATTTAGTGGCCCATTTATTTTGGAATTCTGTGCCAGTGAGCACAAGATTTGATTTCTGACCTCTAGGACTGCATAGCACAGAAGGAAAACCATGCATTTAGCTCATGGTGGTGTTTGGATGTTTCTTCTAGGAAGGATTCTGACCTTTTAATCTAGAGTAGAAAGTTGTCAAATGGAGGTGATTATAGGGATTTATATGCTGTGAGATGCTTGATCATCAAATGAAAGTAAAAGATACACTGAGGAAACAGCACTGTAATTTTATTCTTAAATAAAGTAGAATGCTTATTCAGAGCAAAGTGGAATTTTTTTGGGGGGGGGGGGGCGGGGGTGCTATCCTAATAGATTTTCAGGAGAAAGAAGAAAAGGAAATAGTGTTGCTCTGGGAAAAATAGGAAGGTTCACTGGGGAAGAATGTCAGCTTTCTAAAATTTGGTTGAACTGTCACAGGAGTTCTTCCAAGAAGCACCTGAGCAGTACTGAACTGCCTAGACCCAAGGCAGCTATAAGCACAGCAACCAGAAGATAGCAATCACAGAGAACTGTCAGACCATGAAGATGGTAAAAGATAATCTCTTCTGTGAATTGCACTTTTGCATATGACACATTGTTGAGGATGTGTCAGATGAGGTAGCATGTGTGGAGTACTTGCAAGAAAGTGCTGTGCTTTCTCATGTACAGAGATAGGAAATAGTCAATGCCAAGTGAAGAATGATTACCAGGAAAACCCCTGTACCTTATCTTCTCAATGTCGGGCTTAGTAAAGTAACGGAAAAGAAAAACCCATTAATTAATAATTAATTAGTTAATGAATAAGTACACTCTAATATGGAGCCCAGTAAAAATTAGCAACCAAGCTCTCTTCTTCTCACTATGGACTGTTTATGACAGTGCCATCTCATGTGACTCTAGAACAGTCTCATGAGGAAAGGGAAAGTAAATGTTCTGGAGACAGAGTACCTTTTCCTGGGTCAAATAATTAGATCTGTCAATTGAACCCAATATCCTGTTCTTTTTCTTACCATCCTTCAAATAGGTAACACTTCTAGAAAAGTTGGTTGTGAAGGCTAAATTTATTGTGAGAACATAATTGTTATAGGCTTTTCTTTTCTTTGATATTACAAGGATTAACAAAACATAAAAAAGACATATTTACTCATATAGCCTGGGGAAGGGAAAACAGGCCTTGTCCTTTGGCCTAGGAAAAGTATTAATTCATTAAAAAATAAGATCAATAACAGCAACTTAAATTGAACATTTGGCTCTCAGGTAATTATTGTTTGCTTAACTCTGGGTAAAGATCAATTTCCCCCAGGAGAAAAGGAAGAATGGTTAAGAAGCAAAATGATCAGTAACCAATCCAACTTCATTTAGTGTGGTTTCTATTACAATTTAAAACACTAAAATTGTCCACTTTTTAATTGAAGTACAGAGAGCAGAACATTTTACTCATAAAGCTAAATAATATTAAATAACTCCTTATGAATGATGGACAAGTATTAGATATAGTCGGAAAAACATTTGAACAAGAATAGAGTTGTCTAAGAGGTCTTGGGTCTGTCAAACCTGCAATCAGTTATGCTTGGCTCTTGGCACTGGATTATTTAGCTAGAAAAGCCTAGGAACCTATGTAGAGTTAGAAACTATGGGAAAGCACAGAGATTTTGTACTCAGAATTTCATGTTAAAATTGAAGAAGAAAAGTCCAACCCCAGAGTAAGTGACTTTCTGCCCATTAAATAGTGAGGAATTAGGACTTCCCCATGCCTTCCTTTACTAATTTCCTGTTGCTTCAGTTTCCTACTTGATGAAAAGAAAGCATATGAGCAGGAAGCTATGTCATTTCATGTAAAGGACATTTGACTTTGAAATGATATTCTAGATTTGAGTGGCCCTTGTCTAATACCTATCCATTAACCTCAGGCAACTCCATACCTGTTAATAGTCTCACTTTTCACAAAGTTGAAATTAAAATTTCCTTAAAGCTAAATCACAGGGACATTGAGAGAAACTAATAAGATAATGCACAGGCAAGTACTCTGAAAACTTGAAGCACTTCAGAGGAGCAAAGGAATTATGATAATCGGGATGATAACAGTTAGGATGGTGATGAAGTTTTAGTCTCCAATTCTATTTAGAAGGAAGAACTTAACATTTGTGAGAAGTGGGACAGGCTATATTGGTAGAATGAGGGACAAATCATAGAGAATTATGACAAATTAACTGAGGGTTGATGGCTTTCTAGTGATAAAGGAACAATTAGCAGGATTGTTGAATAAAAGACAAAAATGTCCACTTCTGTTTAACTTCTGTGTTAATAAAAGGTAGTGTAACCATGTCGCAAATATTACACGAGACATACTTCTACTAACAAATCATTGGAATTCAAATTCAACAAGATATTCTCTATTTTTACCTACCTAAGCTGGCAACCTCAGTAGGAATGGAGCACCTTAGTTTCGCTTGTGTGATTACAACCAAATCTTAGATGGAGCCATTGATAAACAGCATACATTCATTGCTCACAATCATGGAGTCTGCTCACAATGAGGGGACCTGCTGAGGTGCCAGCCAGTTCAGTGTCTGTTGAGGGCCCAGTGTAATTTCAAGATACTGTGGAAAGAATAAGCAGATCCCTAATGTTATTTATGATGATTCTACCCTTAAGATTTAACCACCTTCTAAAGGCTTCAACTCTTAATACTGTTACAGTGTCAATAGATTTTGAAGAGTGGGAGACACATTCAGTCTATAGGAAGGTATTTCTGGGAAGGATAGCAAATGATGTATGAAAGCAATGTTCAGGACCATTTACTAGTTATCATTGTGGGATATGGAGATTAAGGAGGTGCAAAAGTATGGAGACTGTTGGGCTCCTCTCAAAGCAGATGCTCAGAAAGGCAGTAATTTATACAGAGGTGCTGCTAGGAAACTTGGTAAGGAAGGGAAGGAAATGAGAGCGGCTATGATGATACATTATGTAGGTCATTATTAGAGGCAGTTTGGGCTAGATCCCACAGGTTCACTGATATACTTACATAAAAGCTCCAAAACTTCCAGCCCCTCAGTGATTAAGACTTGCCTCTTCAGAGATGACGGGGATCTGAATATGCCACTGCAAATATATCATTTTGGCATAATAATATTTTGAGCTGAAAGCAATTGAATAAGAGCAGGTATGGAAGAAAGCACTCTATCTTCCTCTCTTATTTGCCTAAAATCAGGCCATAAATTTTAAAAGGTGTTTCTCCTCCCTCTCTCCTATCAGGAAATGAAGTCTTTTAATCATAGGACTGTTCTTAAGACAACTGTTGACTCTAACAAACCTTACTAAATAATCTTTATCTTCATTAGTTCCCTCACATTTTCCTTCTCACAATCTACCAGGCCTAGATACTCACAGTTCTTTTCCTTTGTCTTGTCACTACTCCACAAATTTGTTGCCTTTTGTTAAAATTGTATTTAAGCCTCTGTGTCTGACTGCCTCTTTGTGATTTTTCACATCCCCTTTTGTGAGATCTCTGCACTCTGTAAAAATATTAGCATCTAACACAATGCACCTTTTTTTCTCCATTAGTCTGTCATTTGCCTGTTTAATTTATAGATCTCTATGTTCAAAACATAAGGAGGAAGAGGGAGACTATTTTTCTACTGCTACATTTTCACACACATTGGCTGCAATAAGCCCTTGAGATGAGCAATTTCTAAAAGCTTCAGAGAAAGTTCAGAGGCAATAAGGCTTGGAACATCAAGAGCAATTGAAGGGGGATACTGATTCTTCATTAGCTGTCCAGTACAGCCATGGATGAAACAGGAGGGTAGAAGAGATAGGATGTCAGACATCCCAAATATCCAGAGACTGCAAGGAAGCCATTGATGCAGTACAGAAGTGACAAAATCTTAGGTTAGGAAACACTATTCATTTGTTCCCAAACCACTTGTTGAGCACTTTATAGTAAGCATGTTCTAAACACTGGGAGTCCATAGGACGCACGATGCAGTATTCACTTAGAATGTAAATATTCTAAATATGATCACAGAGATATATTTAGAGTATTATTACAATTATTTTTATTTCTGAGAAAGTGCTCAGAAAGTAAAGAATGTAAGAAATAGGGGTCAAAAGATTTTAAACACCAACTGACAAGGGATGAAGTTGTGGTTCAAGTGGTAGAGCAAGAATAAAGCTTTGCATTCAAACCCCACTAAGCTCCCCCCCCCCAAAGTAAGTGACCAGTCAAGTTAAGTAAATCAATAACTCTTCCCTATTTTTCATATCTAACATCCAAAATTTTGATCAGGGCAACTGTGGCTGAGGAATAAGGAGAGAAGAAAAACCCCTAGAAAACTGAAATGAGCCTTTTTTGAGTTCTATGGTGAATGATAATGAAATATTTTTAGAGTGTGTTAAGTTGGAAATAGGACTTTCAAAGACATCTGGAAGGTCCTTAAACATAAAGAGCTGATGTTTAGTTTAAGACTAGAGTTCATAATATATGGATATGTACAGACAATTCAGATGTTAGCCTTTGACAATCAAGCAAAAGGAAGTCAAAGGAAGGCAAAAAAATAGCAAAAGACATACATACACACACATGGTTTCTATTACTCCTGTAAACCATAGCCTAGAAGAAGTTAAGCATGCCTTGTGAATCTCAGGTGTGTTTTTCTGGGTCTGGAACAGGCATCGGTTCTTCTAATTGTGTCAGTAACCATGTATGATAGACATTGTCATGCACCATCCAGATTCCTCTTCGATGAACTTCCTGTTCCAGCTGCTGGGAGTGCTGTCAGTGCAGACATCTCTTGATTGGCCCCTCTCAGATTGCTTCTGCTGCCCAAGGTGACATAGAATGCATCCTAATGACTAAAACAAATAAGACTGTAAAGGCCTGAATATCTCTGTCCAACTTGAAGCTTCCGTGAGTTGGCCTCTGGATGTCATTGCATTTACAACTTGACTTGTTTAGCATGGCTCAACATTTTTCTTCATAAGATATTCCTTAAGAAATCTCTTACAAACTAAACGTCTTAGCATCTACGTCCAAGGGAAACCCACTTTGTGACATCACACGGTCCACATCATCAGTTAAGCGTTTGTAATTCACAGGCCAACTTCTTTCAAGTGCATTAAATAAACAGAAAGTGGTGAAATCTCCACACTCACTGAAATGCTGAGATGGACTTGTTCCCACCTCAGATTTGCTAATTCAGTGACTCACTTCAATCTTACTTTCCTATGGTTGGTTCTGTTTCTTTACTACAATCCTCAGAATGGTGGCTTTGTGATTGAGCCTAAAATTTTCTCAGTCACAAGATAACAGATGATGGAGCAAAAATATGCTGCAAAAGGAAAAAAATTGATTCCCTATGTAAATCTTTTTTTCTGACCATTCCTGGGGCTTAAACTCAGAGCCTGGGCATTGTCCCTGAGCTTTTTGCTCAAGGTTAGTATTCTATCACTTTGAATCACAGCTCTAACTCCAGCATATTTCGTAGATACTTGGACACAAGAGTCTCCAGGGCTTTCTGGACTGACTTTGAACCATGATCCTAAGGCCAGAGCCTCCTGAGTAGCTAGGTTTACAGGCATGAGCCACCAGCCCCTGGCATATGTGGATCTTTTTTGAGAATAAAGAAACTTCTTCTCAGAAACCATCTGGCTAGTCTCTCCTTAGTTAATAACCAGAACCTCGGCTATGCTAATCATGGGCAAGAAAATATGTTCAAACTTTACAGAGATTGTGTAGAATCTGCCCCTGTATCTTTTGAGGGATGGATGTAACCCTGAAAAAAGTTCAGGGACTACATTACCACAATCATAGAATGTGTTTATTTAGCATTTTCCTTCCAAGTAATTCATTTTACATAACTTAAAATCTAGGTTAGGTAGCTGGAGGGGAATGTTATTTTTATATAAAGCACCTGGATGGGCCTTCTGTGAATCTTCTTACAAGGACAATTAAATGATGGTGGATTTTCTTCTGGCCACAGGGTGAGATATGTGTATTGTTGCTCTCTAACCACCAGTGAACTGTAAATTGGATACACATACATTTTTACCAGAGTTTGAATTCAGTAGAAAGCAGACAGTACCTGACACCTTGCACTGATGTTAGGTGAATTTGGAAGGGAGAGTTCAGAAGCTCAATTTCAAATGTGTCAGTCACAAAGGGACAAATACTGTGTGATTATAATTCTATAATATACCAAAGTAGCCAGATTTTATAAAGAAGAAAATAAAATGCTGCTGGGGCAGAATTGTTTAATGAGTACAGAATTTTAGTTTTGGAAGATGAAAACATTCTGGATGTAGACAGCGATGATAGTTGCACAGTGATGTGATGGTATTTAACCATATTATACTGTACACTTAATAATAGGTAAAAAGGAAATTCTATGTTAGGTACATTTTAGTACAATCAAGAGAAAAAGGTGCAAGTGTGCTAATCTTATCAGAGGAGCAGAAAAGCTCAAAAGCTATGTACATATGACCATGTAAGATGATGCTAAGTGAAATGAGCCCCAAGATATAGACACAAGAGAATTTTCTCTGTTGTTGTTGTTGTTAATGTACTATGTGATTTTTTGTTTCTTTTATACATTCTTCCTCCTATAGTATATCACTTTTGTCACTATATTTGATTTTGGTACCCTGTGTCTTGTATATACATTTATCTAATTTGGGGAGGGAAAGGGAAATAAGAAAATGCTGAAACAAGGACACAGGATGACCCATTACCACAATGAGACTCACAAGACACTATGTTGGAGATGAACTTTACAACTTCATGGAGGCGGGGGAATGAGGAATATGGGGGAGGGAAGGGATAGTAGGAGAAAAACAAAGGAGGGTTAACAATGCTCGACAAGAAATGTACTTATTATCTTATTCATGTAACTGTAACTCCTCTGAACAACATCTTTACAATAAAATTTTTTAAAAAGGAACATTACAAAAGAAAAAAAAACAGCATATTTTCAGAATGCACCTATAGGAAGAAGAGCTAATAATTGGGCTTCATTTCTTCTTTTACTAGAGAAGCTTTAATCACACACTTGGACTGCTTTGGCATATATACATCTCCTATAAACACATTTATTGTGTTATATTTGGAACATAGCTTTGAAGATTTTAAATGGCTGTGGCTCCTAGCTCATTTCACACAAACATTAATTCTAAAGAGAATTTTTAAGTTATTATTCAATAAAGTTCTATTATTTTAATAGACTCTAATTATCCTATTTCAGAAGGGAAGAACAATGTCCATGTTTTCTCAATTATTTCTTACAGTCAGTTTTGTCACTTTCTGAATTAGGAGAATAATTTGTTGGGACAAGAATGGTCAAATTAGATGAACATATTAATGCATTTTAATAATTTGTGATTGGGAGTTTCTTTACAATGTTGGTGGGGGGGGGGGGCTGGGGGGGAGGGAGGAAGGGGAAGGATTGGGATTAGGGGGGGAGGGGGGAGGCTGGGAAGGGATGTGAAGGATAAACAAAGGAGGAGGCTGCAATGCTTGGTAAGAAATGTACACATTATCCTGCCCATGTAACTGTAACTCCTCTGTACAGTATGTTCACAGATAAAATTAAATTAAATTAAAAAAAAAAAAAAAAAAAAAGAAATGTACTCATTACCTTACTCATGTAACTGAAACCCCTCTGTACAGTATTTTTACAATAAAAACATATATGAAAATGAAAAAAAAAAAAAAAAAAAAAAAAAAAAAAAATCATAAATCTCATACCTAGCCAAAGCATGCCATTAGAAATCATTTCTACTTCATCTCTTGTTCAGAAAAGAATAGTCCACTGATATATTTTTAGCCACTTAAAGCCCAAACAGGAGCGAATGCCCATCTATTGATGTAGAGGAATATATTTTACACTAGGGAAAGCCTCATTTCCAAGGACATTTTCAACTCTGATTCTTTGATATGCTGAAACCTTGAAGATGACTCTCATTATCATAGGACAGAAAGAGATATGCATCTTAAGGAAATTTTACCATCACTGTGGCTCATATTTATTTCTCACATAGCATATAAATTCACATGCCATTAATGTGGGATCAAATATCTCTATTAATGTCATTTGTCCCACTCATTTCCATTATCTTATTTAAACTTAGATATGATGGTATGGCAGATGCTGCTAAGTCAATATTTTGGGAATATAAGAATTAAATAAATGATTTGAGACTGTCTTAGGCAATTACTATCGCAATAAAGAGAAATCCATTCAGACTACTTAAAAGGTGATCAGTGCATCCAGCTTTCCTGGAGCCCATTTATATTGCTTTGGTACTAAGTATTCCCATTAATGATATCTCACTTTGAACACATGAGAGTCTCTGCTTGAGAGTTTCTTCTGACCAAGGAACATGTCAAAATGATAATGATGACTGAAGTGGTGAGTAAGTATCTAGCTACCTTTCTCCTTCAGTGGATGATTCTGGGTTGTCCTTTATCTTGCTTCCCTGAGATCCCTAGTAAGATTGAGCCCTTTTGCCCATAGCACTAATATGCTCATTAACACATTGATATTGGTTTCTCTCCTTTCCTTACATCAGTTCTTTACTCCTCTACCAGTGGATCTTGGAATCACCCCCATATAACTTACCTTCACACAAATCCTTGTGTTGATATCAGTAAGGGTGAAATTATTTCATTGGAAACCAAGAACAAATGTATTCGAATGAGATTGGGTCTCATGGCAAATGAGTCTGGTGTTGACTCCACGAGTATTCACTTTGAGGCTCCATTATATAACAACTTCTTTTCTCAAACTTGTAGCAATCCCTTAGTCTCTCTTCTGCAGATCTTAACTCAAGTTTGGAGATGCTACTTATTCATAAATTTGAATTACTCATAATGTTGACTCATTCGTGGCCTATCATGACCCTCCCATTTCTCTCTCCCTCATGAATTTTCAGTCTCAGGCTTCAATGATAATCATAGCATCCTAATTTCACTTTTCAATTCAAATAGTGGATAGTGAAGATCTAGTATATTCAATCTTTGAACGGGGTTAATAACAATCAGTAAATGATGAATAGTTGGATATTATCTCATCCGAGACACAGGAGAGTGAGAGAGGCATGACTAATAATTAAACTATGACAACAGGTGTAAAATATCATATCACTGTTCTGAGCAAATTGTGAGGCATAGTCACCTGGGTATAGAGCACTAATCAATTTATACTGGTTTCCCTAAGATTCTTTAGTTCTAAGCTCTGTGACAGGTTGTATTTTCAAAAGCAACATCTATCCCATGATTTTCTACATGTCCTTGGGACTTTTCCCACTCAGGAGGTACGGTTTCATTCCTCTCCTGTTGAATTTGGACAAATTCATGAATGCTTTGGTTAATAGAGTATGTCAGAAGTGAAATTAGGGTCATATGCAGGTGGCTCATGCCTGTAATCCTAACTACTTGGGAGGCAGAAACTGTGGTTCAAGCTAGTCAGCCCAGAAAAAAGGTTAGCAAGACACTGTAGCAACATAAGCCAGTTTTGGTGGTGCTTGACTATGACCTCAGTTACACAGGGGGCAAAGGTAGGAAAATTTATAACACTGTATCTGAAAAATAACTAAAGCAAAAAGACTGGGAATGTGGCAGAGTTCCTTTCTAGTCAGCATGAGGCCCTGAGATCAAATCCCAGTACTATCAAAAAGGTGAAATTATGTAGTTTCCATAGCTAAATCATAAATATTGATGCAATTGACCTTCCTTCCTTCCTCCCTCCCTCCCTTCCTTCCTTCCTTCCTTCTTTCCTACCTTCCTTTTTTCTTCCCCTTCTCCTTCCTCCTCCCTCCCTTCTTCTCTCCCTCCCTTCCTTCCTTTTTTCCTTCCTTCCTTCCTAAAATATATATCCTGAAGGCTTCTATGGAAAAGTCAAACTACACGAAAAGGCTACATTTAGGGGATCCAGTCGGCAGTCTTGGTCTTCCTATCATTCTAGCCAGGTACCAGACAGATATCTGAGGCATTTTTAAATGTCATCAATAATTGAAGTCTCTGGCCTTTGATTTGGCTCCAGCCTTCTTAGCTGAGGTGCCAGACATTATAATGCAAAGAGAAGTCACCCCTGTTGTGCCCCTGTCAGATTTCCTGACCCATAAGAGCTTTGAACCTAATAAAATGCTAACTGATTTGCTATGCAGAAACAGTTAATGGAACAGAAGATCATGCTTGCCTTTCTTATACAGGTATACCAGTTGCCTAACACATTGGCAGCTGGTATTCAATATTTATCTATAGAATAAATTAATAAATGTTCATGATTTCCCCTAAACTACTCTTCCTAGCACCTCACCAAAACTTTTTTTTCCTCCTCTGTTTTGAGATCACATACAGCCTTCAGTGTCTGATCATGGAACTTTTTACTCAATCCTTAAAAGAGATCTATATAAATCTATATGGAATATAAAACCTTAAGAAAATCAGCATGCCGCCAAACTAGCATCTCCACAAGCTCTTTCCTTAATTAAGTACACTTCAAACCTGTTGTAGTTATTGCTATGGTCTTCCTACCTATCCAGTTTCTATCAAGTACTCACTGTTTTTAAAATTATGGTGACAAGAACAACATCTTTCTGTGCTAATTTGTAGTACTGACAATCTGACTCTGAGTTGACTATACTAGGAGGAAATTAAGTCATAAGCTAGGAAATCATTACTGCCAGTCTGTTAAAGACAAAGTCCTATGAAGATGCCAAAGGAAGCATCTAAGTAGAAGACTTTGCCATGTGGGCAGATAATTTCTTGAAGATGACACATTTATGGAATTACTGATAGCATTCCTTTTATTTATTTTTATTTTTGTATGTATTTTTTATTGTAAAAATACTGTATAGAGGAGTTACAGTTACATGAGTAAAGTAATGACTACATTTCCTATCCAGCATTGTTACCTCCTCCTTTGTTTTTCCCCTACCATCCGTTCCTTTCCCCCCTTCCCAAATCCTCCCTCCCAACCCCAAGTTGTAGAGTTTGTTTTCAACATAGTATCTTCCAATGCAGGGCACCGGAATCAAATACTGTGAAAACAGGGGTTATACCATGGGGAAAAAACATACAAAAGAAACAAAAAAACACATAGTACATTATAAATGTATTAAAAACAACAGCAAGAAAGATAAAACCACTTGTGTCCCTATAGACATATGAAGAAATGCTCAACTTCTCTAGCCATAATAGAAATGCAAATCAAAACAACATTCAGATTCCACCTCACCTCAGTTAGAATGGCTAGAATCAAGAAATCTAATAGCAACAGATACTGGATGGGATGTGGCCAAAAGGGAACCCTACTGCACTGTTGGTGGGAGTGTAAACTTGTTCAACCACTTTGGAAAGCAGAATGGAGGTTCCTCAAAAGACACCACATAGATCTTCCCTTTGACCCAGCAACCCCACTTTTGGGCATTTACCCAAACGATCACAAACAAGAGTATACTAAAGCTACCAGCACAGCCATGTTTATCACAGCATTATTTACCATAGCCAAGATATAGAACCAACCCAGATGCCCCTCAGTAGATGAATGGATCAAAAAAATGTGATATATATATATATATATATATATTCTCTATATATATATTCTATATATATAGAATTCCTATATATATATAATGGAATTATAGAATTCCATTATATATATATAGGAATTATATATATATATACATAATGAAATTCTATGCCTCCATCAGAAAGAATGACATTGCCCAATTTGTTAGGAAATTCCTCTTAAATTACTATGTTCTTGTTGTTTTGAAACAGTCTCATGATGTAATCTATGGTAGCTTCAAACTAGGCCCTCCTTCTTCAGAGGTCTTCCAAGTGCTAGGATTACAGGCACCATTCCTGGCTTATGTGTTTTTTTTTTAATGTTAAACCTGTCAGTTCTGTCTGTTTGATTAACTGTTGAGGGATACTGTGTGGGAAGTGAAGGCGAAGAAAACTCAGAGGCTACAAAGAGGCAATTCAACAGTGATTCATCTCCCTAAAGCTCAGTCAGAAGAAAAAAGAAAAAAAAAGTTGAATAGCTATTTCAGCCCTCCAAGAAGTTAGGAAGAAAGCAATATAATACTAAACAGATATTGATGAAAACCATCAGTTGAATAGGAAGTTCTCACATATAAGAAAGGCACAAAAGTGCTTTTGTACTTCTAGGTACCATGTAATGTAATTACGGAGCTACCATGTATGAAGAAACTATTTTTGAAAACTAACCCTTTACTTACAAAGTTTTCAGTTTTGGAAAATATATTCCAATTTGAGCTTTGCACTCCAGATTTCTTTCTTTCTAAATAGTATCTCCCTTTCTTAGAGGAGACATGACGATAGTGGCTAATCTTATAATTCAGTAAGCACACTTAGCATTCCTGACCTAATTTTGTCTACTAGTGAATATTATACATGCTTCCTGCCCCCACATAATCATACATGTATTTCCTTCTTTTCAATTTGGAAACATATTTTTAAATAAATCAATTTACAAAATGCACAGAAACAATTAGGGAAAATGGTAATAGAATGCAAAATATCTAAGGAATGTAAATATCATATCAAAATTTCTGTCCGTGTGTGTGCATGCACGCATATATCGCATATATATACATATATATGTGTATATACATACATATATGTGTGTGTGTATATATATATATATAGTGCTATGCCAGTTATTTCCCTATTTGCCTTCAGCTGCAGTGTGGTTTTTCCTGTCTTGCCAAATGCCAAGTGTCCAAAAAGGGTAAGCCAATTATTGGTGGAGGCCTGGATGGCAAAAGGAAGGGAAAAGCAGAGATATTTCCCTTTCTCTGTTTTAGGTTATTGTCTGGCATCAGCTATATTTTCTCCATGGACTTAGTTCCTTTAAAGAAGTCTCTCTCTCCCTAGCCTAACTACCTCTGGTCATGAATACTTGGTTAGTTTCCACTGGGTTTTGCTGTCTCTTGGGCACTCTTAATAATACCTCCTCTATTTTCCCTCCAAGCCTAGGAATTATTGTAGAGATATTAATGGCTGGGTTAGCTCACTGTTTCTTGTTTGGTTCTTTGGTCTTTCATCACTTCTGTGCAAAACCTCCTGTAATAAATTCTTCCTGTCTGAAATATCTAGCATGTTTTCCATTATCTGACAGGACTTTGCCTGATTTCGTTCTTCATATAGAGTTAACGTCATGAAATGTATCCTCAAAATAAGACCTCAAGGTTAAACAAAGTTAAATCTTCCTCCCTATGGGTCAAAAAAGAGATAATCATAACTCGAATGAGAAAAATCTGTTACTAGTTAAAGGAACATAGTTTGGTCATGCACATGATGATACAAGTAGTGTAGATCTAAGTATGTAGCTTATGTTCAACATTTTAAATGAACCTTTCGTAGTACTTCTTGGATGTTTTCTTAATAAGGTTTATAGTCAAATGCTAACAGGTGACATGGTAGAACTGGGGGCTAAAACTATTATTTATTAACATTTAAGTGCTTATCTTTATTCCTACTGCAATGAAAAGCTAGGTCCCTATCTTATAGGCATGAGCAGAAAGAAGTACATAATAGAAAAAAGATACTACAGCATGGAAGTTCTTGTTTTAACCCCCAGATTTTGGAATCATACAGTACTGTTGAAACCTTTTACATGTATTTGAAGTACAGGAACAGAGTGGAAAGATTTTCAACTAGAATGCTAAGGAACTATATTCAGATAGCATGGAAGATGATAGTTTAAAAAAATTACCCCAATAATAGGATGCATTAATCCAGTGGGTATAATTGCTTAAAATTTAAGAGTTAACTATTTAGACATATTCAAAGTACGCTTTCTTGAACAATATCCATTTTTCGGGAATTGGGTGTTTCTACTAATCACTGGTCTCAGAAAGCATCAATTCTGAGTCATGAAACATGACATCACTTTCCCTGCAAAATGACTCATAAACAACTTAGAGTTCAAGAGATGGTTTTGCAAGCAACTTTAGATTTATTTGGCTATCTTCCTTATTTAAAAAATCAATATCCACAAGGAACTTTAGAGACATTCTCAACTAGAACAGGTAATACCGGCAAGCAGCCCATGAAATTGGAATGTTTATAAAGTACTTTGGTATTATACAGCAGATTTTCTTGTTACTGTGGCCTCAGGTATTCCTAAATTGCAACTGTCTCTTGTTTCTTTAATCCTCTTTGACAATGAGACATCCACATGTATGCTAAGTAGGTTGGCAGGATCAATAAAAAATGTCCCATAGACTACTTTTAGATTATTTCTTAAAGAAATTTAATGGAGGCTGAGGATACAATGTAGACTTTTATTACTGCAATATCACATATTTGTGTGCATGGCTAAGAAAGAATAGCAGTAGGAATTCCCTATTAATCTATTGTCTTCAAAGTTAATGAGAAGAGAAAAATAAAAGGAGACCTGTTTCTAGGTTTGCCCAAAGGTAAAGAAATATTTAAAATTAAAGTAAAGAAATATTTAAAATTAAATGCTCATTATCAGATTTACAACTGTGAGAAAAGCTCATAAGGGCCAGTGTTGCCAAAGGTGAAAAAACAGGACAATTATCCTTCTAAAAGGTAACATCAAAACAATTTTCAGTATTTTATTTAATAATAATAACATTATTATTATATTATTATTATTAATCTTTTCACTGGTCCTGGGGCTTGAACTCAGGGGCCAGGCACTGTCCCCGAGCCTCTTTGTGCTCAAGGCTAGCTCTCTACCACTTGAGCCACAGCACTACTTCTGTTTTATTTCTGGGTAGCTTATTGAAGGTAAGAGTCTCATGGACTTACCTGCTCAGGATGACTTTGATCTGTAATCCTCAGATCTCAGACTCCTGAGTAGCTAGGATTACAGGCATGAGCCACTGGCATCCACCTAGGATTTTATCTTAAAGAAATGATCAGGTACAATAGACTAATGGATATTAATCACAGCATTAAACTGTGGGAAAGGAAAACAAAGGAAAACAAAGTTGATATTCAATAAGGCATCAGCTAAGAAAATATTATAGCTTCCCTAATATGGATGCTCCAGAGCTATAGGATCTCAAATAGTGGCCACTAACCATGCAGAAGTAATGAATACTTGAAATGTGGCTACACATCTTATCTCATGACAACATTACTATACATACCTAATGTCAAATATATATAAATATATAATAAGTGTATAATACTTAATTGATATTTTAAATTTTATCCAAATTAAGTAATATATTAAGTTAAATAAGATATATTATTAAAGTGAACTTCATCTGTTAGATTTCACCCTTTCATTATAGCTACTGGAAAGTTTTAAATTGAGTATTATGTCTTGGACAAATTGCATACTGTGACTTGTGTTATATTTCTAGAGACAACACTGGTCTAGAAGTAAACTTTGAGGCAAAGATTTGCACGTCAAAAGTTTATCAAAGAAAAGTTTGCAGGGGAACCATAAAAGATTTAGAGAGAGAATATGGGGAAATCAAAGGAAATCAAGCAGTGTGTCTCAAATGAAGTCTCAGTCTCAGCCTGATCTTTAAAATGTGCGTTACACACCAAAGTTTGTCCCACCTTGAAGCAAACTGGACTGTACTTTCCATTCCCTATATTAATGAATCCTTGATCTGAGGCCACCTCAAGGGCACACAAAAGCTTAGGTCTTCATTACATTGGTAAGTAGTTTCTGTAACACAGGGATACCCACTAAAGAAGCTCACAGGTGCAGCCATTGGAAACAGAACACATGGAAGCCTGAGAAGGGGTCTAGTAAAGCAAGCCATGGGGCTCTGAGGTAATGAAAGCAGCACTACTATTGCATCACGTTCTTTTACATCAAAATCTAGCTAGGTGGTTTCATGTTAACTATGCTTTACACTAAGCAACTCATAAAAACATTGCACATAATATGGTCCCATCTTATACAACATTGAGTACATATTTATAGCTATCTAAAAAGATATTTATGTAGAAAATATCTCACAGCAAAACAGTAATACAATTTAAGTATCAATTGCAAGATTTCGTTGGCCATTATTTTATTCTTTTGATTATTTTAACTATATATGTGTGTGTAGCATGTATTTGAGAAGCAATATAGCTATTGAATACATTAATAAAGTGAAGATGAGGGCAAAACCTAAAATTTCATATATGAGAACCCGTGAAAATATTGACTTTTTAAAAATCTTCATCATCCACAGCATTTTCATGATACCTGGATTTTATTAGGGGAGATGACCATGGTTGACATTCATTTGCTCTGCTTTAGTATGGTTAAATGACCCACGCCTGTTCAGGTTGACTTAGGTTTGTGCCATGCTGGTTAGTAATTTAACGAAAAGAATTTTTAAAAACTAACAGTATGTGGCTAAATGGGCCCTGGATTAACAAAGGGGCAAATGGCACCTGAGCCAGAGAATTTAAGGTCCCATATAATCTAAACAATATAAGCAAATATCCTGAGAGATTGCCGAAAAGAATGTCAATATTTTAAGTCAAGATAAGATGTGGACAATCACTTTCCCCTGCCATATTGGAGTCTAAGGTACCAGGAAAAGTCACTAATACCCATCCTTTCTTGGCTAACAAATGGGTATGTGTTGTTCATAATGGATTTTGCATTGCTTTTTAAATGTCCTACATTGAAATATTAATTTTAATAACAAATATTGTTTTGTGTTCTCATAATTTTGTGCCTTTGTAAGTGCCTTCCTTCTCTCTCTTGACTTCCCCTGTCCTGCCATACATTAGTGGGATCTCATGAAGCCAGCCAAGAGAAACCAATCACCTGGTATACACATGAAAGAATTATCAACATGTTGCTTTTGAGGACTGGCTGCAAAGATGATATGTAGAAAACATTTCCTTGTAGCAATGCCTTTACCTAAATTAGATGAAGAAGAAAAGACACATATTTTGTATTGAGTGAGAAGTCTCCACAAGCACTTGAACAATGCTATGTATTTCCAGATCTTTTTGGAAACCATGAACATAGCAGTAAATAAATTTGACTGGGTTGAAGATGTGTTAAACAATAATAAGTACATTAATACAGAGAAAGTAAAAATTAAAAATAAACTAGGAGGAAAAACATTTCATTGAGATCCAAAAGTGGTTATTAAAATGAAAACTCATCAATCAGGTACAGGGGAATTACCTCCAGCAAAGAGTCTTTCTTTTTTTTTTTTTTTTTTTTTAATTCCTTTGGATTTATTTATAATGCTTTGCCTTCCTACTGTTTGAAATTCAATGGTCAAAGAGTCTTTCATAAAATTTCAAACATTTATATTTGGCTCCATGAGAACTTGCATCAAAATGGATGAAAACACGTGTACAAGATCACACTGTAGGGCACTTTGAAATCATCTGCTGTTGTGTTTGTTCCTAGTTATTTAGGTACCTTAAATATGCAGTATGTTGAGAGGATGAATAGATTGTCATTTTCTAACCTCATTGTCTCAGTCAGTCTCACAAATACCTCGTTCCTAAACCGATTTTCTTAAATAATTCAAACAATCAATGGTAAAAGTAGAAGGAGTTGATTTTGAAACATTTCTTTGTGGAAGTGCACTCCTAAAAGCATTGTGTCAAATTGTGTGCTTTATTATTATACTAATGATATTTATGCTACTTCAATGTTTTAGCTTTCCTCCTAAGTTTACAGAAATGCATATTTTGATGTACAAATTCTGGTATAGATTTTAGTATTTAATGATTCGTGTGCTTAAAAAAACCTGCAACAATAGTGATTTATACTCTTATTTAGAAATAAAACTCAAATAGAGCTGATGAGTCATCTATGAAGCAGCTCAGAATTAATGCTTGAATAACTTTCTTAAATGATACTGTATTGTTTTGCCACAACAGCAGACATATGGTATATGAAATGTTCCATTGCCTTTGTGATCTTTGTTTTGTATTGTGATCTTGAAGGAAATCCTTTAAAATTGAGTACCACTCAAAACGAGGAAATTACCCACATGCCTACTTAGCAAGATAGAACATAAGTGATCCCTGAGAAAATGTGACTGACTCTTTTAGAGTGCCCACTTTGAAGAGTATTGGGATAAAAAAAGAACTTGTATAGCAGAAAAGGAGCTTGGGAATAGATACTTTTGGTATTCAGACCATCTCTTCACATGTTCTTCTAGAGCATTTTAAGGGTATTAAGCAAGTGACAAACAAGAGTTGGAAAATAAACCCCAGTTCACTTGTCCTGTAGGGATAGAGAGTGGACAGCTACAAAGATTGTTCTACAGTGGCTCCTAGAGCTCCAAACACTGAGGCAAAGTTATTTCTAGTAACAATGTATTGGATAAAAGACTCTTCATTCACTTCTTAAACCTTCTTTGTTTCAATTTCCACTTTCCTTCCAGGGTTTTTGGGATCAATTCTTGAACTATTTAAACTTTAATTGTTGATAAAGAGTCTTTTTTATTTTCTGGAAGGACCATAAACTGATAAAAATCCCCCTGGAGTAGTTAATGAAGAAATGAACCTAATAATGAATTGAGAGTGACCGTTTAATCAATTCCCAAATTTTTGAGTTTGATGCAGCTTTTTTAGGACCTTTCTATGGTCTAATCTCTGTTGTCTCTTAAATAAAAATAAAAATGCCAACTATCTTATTAGACAGAACTTTCTCTCTTCCTAAATTGCAGCATGTTTGAAACCAAGCTCTCAGGTCCAGGAGTATACTATGTTGATATTAAAAAAAAAAATTAAGCACATAATTGAAAAATGAATAATTTTTTGAACTAATGTTCTTAAATCCTGTACATAATGACAGCTTTTAAGGCTCAGTGTTGACAAATGAAAAGGAAACTCTGCATGCCAACTGTGTACATTCACAAAATAAACTATTAAACAGCTCAGGGAAGAGGAAGGAGATTTTTTTAAACAGATGAACAGACCCACTTGAACAAGGTTTGTTCAAAAGTCATTAGTAACCTTTGGCATTTCATTTGGACTTACATATACTTCCTCCTGGGGCCACATGAATATTTGAACATCACACTAGCAAAAATCAGATGCATCCAGGCAGTGGAAACAAAGTGTAAGAACTGTCTTCAGCTCTAGCTGAATGAATCTGCAGGATAATGCTCAGGAGTCTAGATATACCTGTGTATTTCTTTTTGCCAGTCCTGGGGCTTGAACTCAGGGCCTGAGCACTATCCCTGAGTTTCTTTTGTTCAAGTCTATCACTCTACCACTTGAGTCACAGCCCCACTTCTGGCTTTTTTTAAAAAAAAATTTATGTGATACTGAGGTATGGAACCCAGGGCTTCATGCATGCTAGGCAAGCACTTTACCACTAAGCCACATTCCCAGCCCCTGTGTATTTCTTAAATGTACAACAGAGAGGCAAATGAGATGTGTTTTTATAAACAGAACTGAATTTATCCTTTCAGTAGCCATGATTTGAATTAAATGTCTTGCCCTTTTTATCATTATTTTTATAGCATTTACCACCAGAAGACACAGTAAATCGTTCAGATGTCAGTCAAGAAATATTTTAATTTACACCAGAAAATATTGAACATGAACTATATGAATGTTCACAGCCATATTCATGATAGTCAAGAAACTATAAGCAACCCAAATGTTCATCAGTAGATGAACAAATCAGGGTTTATACATGCAATGGAATACCACACAAAATAAAAAGAAACAACAAGAAGGAATATTAAAAAACATATTAATTCAAAGAAGCCAGGTACAAAAAGTTTTGTGCCATATACCCCATTTACATGAAATTTTTAAAAAGAGGAATCTATGATAGAGAGCAGGTCAGTGATTGTCTAGAGCCAGAAGAGAAAGAATTACAAGGGGCACAGAGAATATTTTATTAGCATATACTTATAGTACAATTGAGTTTCATTGCGATAATTCCCTTATATGTAAGTATACTTTGTACATCTTCACTCCCTCTATAATATTCCCTTAACCCCCCTTTGTGGGGAATGTTTGATGTGGTATCTCACTTGTGGCAATGGTTATATGAGTTTTCATGTCAAATTTCATTTGAATATATAAACTCAAATTTCATTTGAACTTACATTGGCACATTTTATTGTATGTAACATAGTCCTTGGGAAAGTTGATTTGAAATAAAACCCATCTACATCTTTTACCACATTTTAATTTAACTAGCAAACCAATTATTGTCATTGACTCAGAAAGTTATTTCTTCTTTCAGGGACTCAGGCAGAATTACTACCTTGTACTCAGGAACTTAAGAGAAGCCTGTAACTCAAGAGAAAATTAACACCAAAAAATATAGGAGAAGGGAAAGGGGAGAAAGAAGTAGAGGAAAAGAAAAGCACGTTTGATCCACTAGAGAACTTTGCCTGCGGACAATTTTCTATCGCTTTTATGATCCCCAGACTTCAGTGAGCATCAGAATCATCTGTAGAACTAGTAAACCTGAAGTTACCTGGGCTCCATCACAGAGAACCCAATTCTGTGTGCATGGAATGTGGCTGAGAGTTTGTACTCTTAGCAAGCGTGCAGATGATGCTGATGTTCTAAGAGACCGCACTGTGCATAGACCTAATTTAAAGTACTAATGGGATTCCAAAGCAAGTGTGCACATTCATAATTGTTGCTGATGTTTATTCTGTTTTCATAGGCAGGTCATGTAATGTAGGGCTTGTAGTTTCATATTGTATAGGACAGGGGGTATACTGGGGTTGTGGTTATAGTTCAGAGGTAGAGCACTTGCCTAAGATATGGGGGGGCCTCAGGCTTAATCCCCAGTACTACAAGTGGGTGAGGTTCTGAATATGTTGATGAGAAGAGGTGAGTGAACATATGGAAGTAGATCCTGGTTGCTTCTCTTTCCTTCCTTAGAAATTTCCTAGTGTCATTTGCTGGTGTGAGCCACAGCCCTTTTGTCCTGAAGTCAGAATGAGACAGCTGATTGTCTGAACCTTTTCAGATGGGAGTTAATGGTTTTGTGGTCCCCAGAATATGCAATTAATGAGTTTCACTGTACTGACATTTTTAATGTCAACATTACCAACAGCAGATGGGAGATGTCTGCATTGGGTGTCTGTTTCCAATTAAGATCTTTAATTTATGATAAATGAATACATTTCAATCATGTCCGCCTTGTATTCAGTGCATGCTTGGGTGATCAACAATAAAAGCTGCTGGGAATATTTTGGCACACAATGAGGATACTGAGTCAGCCCATAGGAACAAGGCTCACTGTTTTACTGATTCCTTAAATACTTACACTAATCCAGAAAAACTCTGAAAAGGGCAACAAATGAGCTTGTTTTCTTCCATATCTGTATGTGAAAATTTAGAAAACTGAGAAGAAAAAGGATCTGTAGGCATCCCCACCCTACCCCAAACTCTGTAAGCATTCAACTATATTCTTCCAGTCTTTAGACTATGCAGAGAATCATGTAGATAGGTGTAATTACATATTCCTATTTTTTTCACCTGATACATCCTCAGCTTTATTTACCTGGGTTTGAATAGTCTCTGCTGGTTATGTATTCCTCAAACAAATAAGCCTCCAACTTAATGACTTAAAATAAGAAGATTATTTTCATTTAACAATGTGCAATTTTGGCAGGACTTGGCAGGACAGCTGGACTGTGTTCCTTGCAGCATTAACTGGGGCATTTAAAGGCTGGGGGTTAGAGTCATCTGATGACTTGCTCACTCATGTGTGCCTGTCCATGCTGGTTGTTGGCTGAAACCTCAGTTTGGGTAGTCAGCAGAAACATTACATGTGACCTTTCCAGGTTGCCTAGACTTCCCTAAAATATAGAAGCTAGATTCCCTTCCTATGAAAAAAATAAGCCAGATAGGAGCTATATTATATTTTATAATTTGTCTTCAGAAGTTACACTTTTGTGACTTTTGTCACAAAAGACTGGCATAATAGTCCACCCAATGAACATAGTGTAATTGTAACCAATTCATATACAGTTATATTTAACTTGTTTCCATGACCAGTCTGTGAGTAACTTCTTTATTTAGCAAGATCTAGAAATAATTATACATTGCATTCTACCCGTTAGTTTTCAAAAGAGAAATTGTGTTGCATATATGTGTCATATAAAAGGTACTTTGATTTGGAAAGGTCTAACATAATCAGACCTTAATTGAAATACGATCCTTTTAAAAACTAGAGCTGCCTTCATAGGTGATAACTTTAGAAAGAGATGAGAAAGTGAGTAGATAGTCCTAGCTTACAACCCCCAAGAAAGTTGAAGGTATTCCAAACTATAAAAATTTTACCATGAATCATACCATTTCCAATTTAACATAGACTGTCAAAACCAATGTCCTAAACTTATTTGACATTAGCAGATACAGGGACTAGGAAGCCAATATGCCCCCCATAGTAGGGTTGACCAATGCTACTCACAAATATATAGTTAGTCTTCCCTAGAGTATGTGATGGCCTTAGCCAATATTTTTGTAGGGAGTTTGTCTATATAGGCCAGATGATTTAAAGATATGTGACAGAATTCATTGACCCACTTGATTTAATGATGAATATTTGAAATTATAGGCAGAGAAAAGGAACTTACATATTTGTGTATTGTCCAATTAAAACACATACAGATTTCTGTAGTATCCAACCACCATCTCTTCCCAATAGGCTTCAAGAACAATCTGGTCAGGTTCGTTATTGTGAAATGTGCCAGCTCTGGATTATTTCAAAATTCCAGTCACAACCAAAAGTAGTAACACAGTTTATATTCCCAATATCATGGCTTTTCACTATTTATACTGAAAGAATGTTGGTCTTCTTTCCTCCATAGTTCCCTTAGACTTTATTTAATGGCAGTCACAACATTATTACACATTAATAGGCCATGAATACTGGCTTCCAGCATCTTTCATGTACATCATTAATGTGAGCACATATGCAAATTGCCTAGAATATGTAGAACAATATGAATGATAATTCCATTTCTGGTCATCCTAAACACTCGTTTCAGAATTTGATCATGTAAACCTAAAACCGCACAGATTCCAATCCTGTCTTTTCTTGACCCTTTTATTCTTTAATCACTACATTTCCAGAACATGACTAGATTCCTTCTTACCATATACAATAGCATGAATAGATACACGTCCTGAGCAAAGCAGGAGGAATATTTGGTTTGGGGTTGGGCCCAGTTTGTCTCAGCAAATCTCAGCTACCAGAATTCCTCTCAGAAATTTTCAAGAGAAGCAATCTAAAGCACTGGGTCCCTTCCGGGCTGGGGGCCCAGGGGAGTGATTCAAATACCTAGGGTTAAGGGCATTATTGAACATAGCCAAAAATGAAAGAAGTTAGATCTTTTAGATAAATGCCTTGCAGGAGAGTATGATAGCAAGTGAGACTGTAGGACAGAAGAACATCAAGGGTCAGGGATGACAGCAAAAGTGAAAGGTAATGATGCCCTGGCAGCAAAGGAAGAAAAAACATCATCATGATGAATCACAGAGAAGTAGACTCTCTAAAGACATTCAGATTAGAAAAAAAAATTTGGGTTTTTAGTTCAATAGTTTGAAAATCATCTTAAAAGCTCTAAGCTCTGTGCAAATGGTCATCAACCATCTTTCTTGACCTAGAACTAGAATTTGATAGTTTATCAATATTTCTACCTGAAATACAACCTTTCATTTTGCTCTCAGGGCATCAGACTAAACTAGATTTTCTGGTAACTTCTGGTTAGTCTTTCTCAGTCTCAAATTCTGATTACTCCTCACTTCAGACCTTTCAATATCCGGGTGCCCAGAATTCAATCCCTGAACTTCATCTAGTCTGTTTACTGACACTCTCCTCATGTTCTCATCTATTTCCACGAATTTACATAGCATTTATTTGCTCTTGACTCCCATATTCATATTCTCATTCCAAATTTCTTCTTTGAATCATATATCTTTCTACCTCCTTGACATCTCCACATGGATGTCGAAGAGACATATCAGAACTAATATATCTAAAGCTGAACTCTTTTTTGTTGTTATTGGTCATAGGGCTTGAACTCTGGGCCTGGGCGCTGTCCTTGAGCTCTTCAGCTCAAGGTTAGTGCTCTACCACGTAAGCCACAGCACCAGTTCCGGTTTTCTGGTGGTTAATTGAAGGTAAGAGTCTCACAGTCTTTCCTGCCAGGACTGGCTTTGAACTGTGATAATCAGATCTCAGCCTCCTGAGTAGCTAGGATTACAGGTGTGAGCCACCGGCACCCAGCTAAAGTTGAACTCTTGATATTCAATCCCATCCAATTTTCGTCCATCTGTTGTACTCCCTGTCTTCTTGACTACATCATCACGGCAATGGTCTTGCCAATGAGTAAAACTAACACTGAGGATATGTTATAAAACATGTGAAAGATGTCCATCAAGATGTATGATACTTATAAATTGATTTGTTGAGTAGTAGTAGTGTGTGTGTGTGTGTGTGTGTGTGTGTGTGTGTGTGTGTGTGTGTGTGTGTGTGTGTTATTTGAAAAGTTACTGCAGGAAAAATAGAACAAAATCCTCAGAGCAATTAAGTACCATGTTTGCTCTTCAACATGCTTATACAAAGCCCATATTTGGTTTTGACATTAAGTGCTTTATAAATGAGCCTTCTCTTCTTGCTCTGATTTTGTAATCTAGATCTTGGGCAATTACCTTAAAGGGTCATGCAGGTCCATGTCTGACACCTATGGTTGTTAATAAAAATACATGCTGAGGTATTGGAAGACTGACAAGCTGAAGCAACGTATTTTATACCAAGAACATAATACATAAAAAGAAAATAGATAATTTGGACTTCATGAAAATAAACCTTTCCTATGGCTCGGGTTTTTGTTTGATTTTGCCTATGGGCAAAATTTTTGCCAAATTGTGCCAGCACCATTTGTTGGAAAGGCTGTTATTTCTCCTTCGTTAAATTGTTCTTATACCTTTGACCTTTGTTAAAAATCAACAGGTATATTTATGTATGTCTGTTTCTTGATTTTCTATTCTGTTTCATGCATATTATCATCAACCCACCCCATACACTGTTGCTATCTTTCATAACAGGGAAGGCAGAGCCTCTTAGATAAAACCTGGAGGGATAAACAAGATTAGAGATCAATTTCTTATTGATATGAACATAGTACTTCACATTTTATTGAATTAGCTTTTTGTTATTTGACATTATGTAAAGTAACAAATGTATAATTATAAAATTAATAAGCATCCGTCACCATGTGTCTATCATTCTGATGTGTGCTTTGATTCCTGTAACTATACAGTTGGATTTGACAGTAAGTGAAGTGACTTCTCACACTTTACTCTTTTTCAGAATTATTTTAGCTATTCTAGATCTAATGCCTTCCTAGGTAAACTCTACAATAAGCTTTCTATTCATATAAAAAAAGATTTCTGGAATTTCAATAAGAATCTCATTATTGTTTAAGGAAAAGTGGCATCTTTGCTATGTTTATGTCTTTTAATCCATGAGTGTGCTGGGTTTTTAAAAAATTGATTGGTTATCTATTTTCTTCATATTGTAAAGGTGATGTATAGAGGGGTTACAGTTACATAAATCAGGTAATGAGTATATTTCTTTTTGAACAGTGTCACCTCATCCCTCATTTTCTCCTAGTTTTTCCCTCCTGGCTCCCCTCCCCCACAAGTTGTAGAGGTCATTTCTCACACAGTGTCTAGTGAGTATCCCCGCAGCACTTTGTTCACACCTTGTCCCATCATTTCCGTGCTCCCCTTTACCCTTCCCCAAACCAGATAAACTTACATACAACATAAGAGGTACAGAAATCAAAAACAGTAACAAAGCAGGACAAAACCCAAAGCTTAAAAACCAAGGAAAATAACAACCCAAAACCCTCTTGTTTCCATTTCTTGGAGTTCATTCCAATAAACATCATTTTATATGATCCTATGCACATACTATTGCACCCTTGTCAGAATATCCTTTGATTTCACTGTGTGAATGTTTAGGTCCTGTATCATTTATTATGTCCAAGTGTATTTTTTGTCTTTTACCATCCATTGTGTTTATTTGTAGTTTTATAGGCACATTCTAATCACCACAAATGAGGGAAACTATGCAACCTATGTTTCTTTGGATCTGGCTTACTTCGCTTCATATAATTTTTTCCAAGTCTTTCCATTTCCTAACAAATAGGGTGGTGTCATTCTTTCTGATGGAGGCATGGAATTCTATGGTGCATATATACCACATTTTCTTGATCCATTGGTCCACTGAGGGGCATCTGTGTTGATTCAATATCTTGGCTATGGAATATACCAAATTTGTCACACTGATTTAGGGCCTGTTCGATTTATTTCACTAGCATGTTATGATTTTTAAGATATAGATCCTATAATGCTTTTGTTAGATTTATACCTATTTCCTTTTTATTGAACAGCTGTAAATTGATGTTGTTTTAGATTTCAGTTTCTATTATTAATGTTTACAAATGTAATTGATTGTGTGTGTGTGTGTGTGTGTGTGTGTGTGTGTGTGTGATCCTTCAACCTTGCAGAACTCAGTTTAGGTCTAGAATTTTTTTTTTTTTAAAACTCCTGTTTTCACTGTATTTGATGTTGGTATAATTTGTAGAGGGGAAGGGGAAAAAACAAATTGTTTAAATAGAGATACAGGTGGACCCATCGCCCCAATGAGATGTACAAGATGTTATGTCGAAAATGAACTATACATCTTTGGCGTGGGGGGCGGTGGTGGTGAGGGGGGGTGGTGAAGGACTGGGGGAGATGGGAAGGGATGGGAAGGAGAAACAAAGGAGGAGGCTACAATGCTTGATAAGAAATGTACTCATTACCTTGCTCATGTAATTGTAACCCCTCTATATGGTATTTTCACAATAACAAAAATAAAATAAATTTAAAAAATTAAAAAAAAAACAAAAACACATTTTTTTTATAGATCCCCTGAAATTTCTTCTTCCTTTTTTTTTTTTTTTTCAAATTTCTTACATAGTTATCCTCTTTGGCAAGGCACAGCTGTTTTTCTTTCTGCTCATTTTATACTCCTCTTATTTGAATTTCGTACCTAATTGTAGTGTCTAGAACTGCTTTTCAAATGTGGGTTTCTTATTCAGATATGGTGAGTGTAAGGTTTGCTAGAAAGGAAACCTCCACATTGTTCATGCAGAAAAAGAGGTTATTGGGGGGAGAGTAAACTTTACAAGATGGAGTCAAGTGGAAACATAGCAGAAGAAGAAAGAGAAAAAAAGAAGAGAGGGGGACTTCTATTCAGCGAGATTAAATAAGGAAAGGTGGGAGGCGGGACAAGAGAGGATGCAGATGTGATCTCAGAGCCTGGGGAACCTCTCACTGGCAGGAAGAGGTGTGACCAGGGCAGTTCAGGAAATGACCTCAGTGGATGAGGAAGGGACCTCAGAGGCTGGGCTCCTTTGCTGACTCACAGTCAGATGATTGACAGTCAGGGAAGTACTGGTTTCAAGCAGGTGAAGAGGTAGGGGGGAGGGGCTGTTCTCCCTGGCAGACCTAACAATGAGGCCAAAGGATTAGAAGATGGTTGCCATTGAGAAAAGCCATTAATAATCGCAGATTCACTAGATCCATTAGAAGGGGTAACAGCAAAGGTGTGGAGAGCACATGGAGAAGAGTCTCCTGGCTTAGGAGGTACAATAGGAAAGAGAAAGACAAGGGCAAAAGCCTTTATTGTGTTTACATAAAATAAATGTTAGGATTGATTAGGGCATGGAAGAACTTTTCCTAGTTGTCTGATACTGGGGTGCAAAATAATTTTGATAAGAATTGGCAAATAAGTGAAACCATGGGACCTATGTTTCTTTGGGCCTGCCTTACTGCACTTAATATTATTTTTTCCAAGTCTTTCCTTTCCTAACAAATGGGGCAATGTCATTCTTTCTGATGGAGGCATAGAATTCCATTGTGTATATATACCACATTTTCTTGATCCATTCATCTACTGAGGGGCATCTGGGTTGGTTCCATATCTTAGCTATGGTAAATAATGCTGCAATAAACATAGTCATGCTGGTAGCTTTAGTATGGTCTTGTTTGTGATCATTTGGGTAAATGCCCAAAAGTGGGATTGCTGGGTCATAGGGGAGCCCTATGTGGAGTCTTTTGAGGAACCTCCATACTACTTTCCAAAGTGGTTGAACAAGTTTACACTCCCACCAACAATGCAGTAAGATTCTCTTCTGTCCACATCCCCTCCAGCATCTGTTGTTATTAGAGTTCTTGATGATAGTCATTGTAACTGGGGTGAGGTGGTATCTCAATATTGTTTTGATTTGCATTTTTTTATGGCTATGGAGGTTGAGCATTTCTTCATATATCTATTGGCCATTCTTCTTTCCTCTTCAGAGAAGTCTCTCTTTAAGTCTTTAGCCCACTTATTTATGGGGCAGTTGTTTCTATGAGGATTTGTTGTTGGGGGATTTAATTTTTTGAGTTCCAGGTATATTTTAGATATGAGATCCTTGTCCTTCACTATGGCTAGTTAAGATCTTTTCCCAGTCTGTGGGCTTTCTATTGATCTTGCTAGCTATGTCCTTTGCCATGCAGAAATGCTACAGTTTCATGCAATGCCATTTGTCCAACCTTTCTTTGATTTGTTGTGTTTCAGGGTCTCTATGAAGAAAATTTCAGGCTCTCTCTGCTCTTTTCTAGCTCTCAGCCTTTTCCTTCTCTTTCCCAGCTCCCTTCTCTTTTCTAATTCTCTCTCTGCTCTTTTCTAGCTCTCTCTGCTCTCTCTGTTCTTTTCTAGCTCTCTCTCTCTGCTCTTTTCTAGCTCTTTTCTCTCTCTTTCCTCTCTTTCCCAGCTCTCGCTCTTTCCGAGGCCTTTCCCAGCCATGTGGAGGGCCAACATGGCCTGGTGCCAGCCAGAACAATGAATAAACCTACCCCTTACCTGAAAAAAGAAAGAAAGAAAGAAAGAAAATTTCAGCCTGTGCCAAGGAGACCTAAGGTTTCTCCTATTCTGTCCTGTAATGTTTTCAGGATGTCTGCTTTGACTCCAAGGTCTTTGATCCATTTGGAGTTGATTCTGGTACAGGGTGATATATAAGGATCTAGCTTTAGTTTTCTACAGGTGATTAACTAGTATATGTCTGGGACAAGCAGAAAAGGTCAGATAAGATGATGTTAAGCGAAATGAACCCCAAGATAGGACACAAGTGTTCTTTTCTTCCTTACTATTGTTTCTAATGTAGTTATAAGATAGCATGTGATTTTTTTGTTGCTTTGTATGGCCCTCTCCCACGGTATAACCCCTGTTTTCACTGTATTTGATGTTGGTATGATTTGGGGAGGGGAAGGGAAAAAACAAATTAAACAGGAATACAGGTTGACCCATTGCAACAATGAGATGTACAAGTGCTATGTCGAAAAAGGAAATCTGCAATTTAGGCGGGGGTGGGGAGGTGAGGAGTGTTGAGTGAGGGGTGTAGCTGAGGAGGTGGGAGGGAAGGGATGGTAGGGGAAAAACAAAGGAGGAGGCAACAGTGCTAGATAAGAAATGTACTCATTACCTCGCTCATGTAACTATAACCCTTTGTACAGTATTTTCACAATAAAATTTTTAAAAAATTGGCCCTTGATTGATACAGGAGGCGGTTTGAGTATAGGTTGTATTGGTTGAATGATTTGTAAATAAAAGCTACACTTTTCTACAAATCCTTAACTGTCTGAAGGAATTGACTAACCCTGGAAAGAACAGGGTTTTTTGGGGGTTTTTTGTTTGTTTGTTTTGTCAGTTGTGGGGCCTGAACTCTGGACCTGGGCGCTGTTCCTCAGCTCTTCAGCTCAAGGCTAGTGCCCTACCACTGGAGCCACAGCACCACTTCTGGCTTTATTTCTGCATATGTAGTACTGAGGAATTGAACCCAGGGCCTCATGCATGTGAGGCAAGCGCTCTACCACTGAGCCAACTTCCCAGCACAAGGAGCAGTTCTTGAGTCAGGATTCTTTAATATGTGGAAGCATCAAATGGAGAAAACTCGAAAATGTGGTTAATACAACTTCCAGTGTTAAGTTGAATGAAAGTGTTGAAAGGGGGAATCTTTGCCTTATGAATATAAACTTCTTGGTAACATCCACCTTGACTTTTTCCTGATCTGAGGAGAAAGCATTAGTTTTTTGTAGATTTTTCTCTATCAAATTAAAGAAGTTTCCCTCTATTTCTAGTTTCTTTGAGAGTTAACATGAATGGATGTTGGAATTTGTCAATGTTTTCAAGAGCAATTTACATGATCATATAATTTTTTTCTTCTTTATCCCTGCTTAGAGAATGAATTGTATTGACTGATTATTGAGTGTTCATTTATTTTTAAGGGTGAAATGTTAAGAGATTTGCAATTTATTTCAAATACTAACCATATTACTAAAACATATTTCTGAAAATAGGCCATAAGTGTAGTTTTGCTAGTTAAGTATATTGCCTCTGAGCAACAAATTCACCATATTGAATTTTTTGTTGTTGTTGTCTGTAGGGGTTGAACTCTGGGCCTGGGTGCTGTCCCTCAGCATATCGGCTTAAGGCTAAGGATCTACCACTTGATCCACAGCACCACTCCTGGTTTTCTGAGTGGTTTATTGGAGATAAGAGTCTCATGGACTTCCTGCCTGGGCTGGCTTTAAACCGCAATCCTCAGATCTCAGCCACCTGAGTAGCTAGGATTACAGGCATGAGCCACCAGTGCCCGGCTACCATATTGAATGTTTATGGAGGCTTGCATATGTAGAACAAATCCCTTCTTACACATTTATGGATTTGCTTTGCTCATGTTTTAATGAAGTCTTTGAGAGATACTCGTAGGTTTGTTTTAATTGTCCTTTCTTTGCACTGTTTTGTTTTTCTGGTTTTGATAGCAGAATTGTACTAGACTCATACGATGATTTGTAAAATATGCTCTCTTCTTCCATCCTTTAG
The DNA here is from genome assembly GCF_019054845.1 of Dipodomys spectabilis. Lineage (NCBI taxonomy): Eukaryota > Metazoa > Chordata > Mammalia > Rodentia > Heteromyidae > Dipodomys > Dipodomys spectabilis. The sequence goes on along the minus strand of NW_024871203.1, from coordinate 4,108,816 downwards.
AAGAGATTGTATAAATTGCTCTTAATTCTTTAAATATTTGTTAGAATTCTCCAGTGAAACCATCTGGCCTTGAAATTTCTTTTTTGAAAGGCTTTTAATCATGAATTTTGGTTTCTTCAATGTTTACTGAACTATGCAGATCAGCAATTTGTAGCTTTTGAGAAATTGATCCATTTTTCTAACTTTTAAATTTTATTTGTGAATATCTATTTCTTGGTAGTGTTTTTGGCTAGACTATAAATATACTTTGCTTCATTGGTGATTTATGTTTTCCTTCTCTAAGTTACTGTTAGTCTTGCTAAACTTTTATCGATTCTTTTGACTCTTTCTGAGAACTAACTTTTTATTTCATTTATTTTCCCTATTGTTTTAGATTTCATTGTTTTTTGCTCCTGTAGTTATTATTTACTTTTTTCTGCATGCTTGGTTCATTTTGTTCTTGTTTATATAGTTTATGAGGCATAAGCTTCGTTTATTGTTTTGAAAATTTCTTCCTTGTCTCATGTAAACATACAGTAGTATAAATTTCTTTCTCAGCACTACTTTAGCTGTGTCTCGCCCATTTTGATCTATATTTTTACTGAATTTTATGTATTTAAAACATGTTTTGAAGATGGCCTTTTTGATGCAGAAATAATTTAAAAGTATGAGTTTGCTCACACTACTTCATTATAAATGGGTAAGGTAATGTTAGGTCTGCCCTGGAGAACAATCCCCGCCCCCCCCCCTTCCTCTTCACCTGCCTGAAACCAATAATCACATACTTCCAATCACATGATTGTGAGTCAACAAAGGATCTCAGGCTCTGAGGTTACTTCCTCACCCGCTGAGGTTACTTCCTCACCCGCTGAGGTCATTTCCTGAACCATCCTGGTCATGCCTCCCTCAGAGAGTGAGAGGTTCCCCAGGCTCAGAAATCATTTCTGCATCCACTGTGGTCTTGCCTCCCGCCTTTCCCTATATAATCCAGCTCAAAACCAGCTTCTTTTTCTCTTTTTCCTTCCCCTTTGTCTTCACCGGCCTCCATCTTATACAGGCAAGCAGTTTGCTCTTTCCCCCAATAAACTCTTTTCTGCCTGAACCATGTGGCAGTTTCCTTTCCTGCGAACCTTACAGGAAGAAGTTTAAAGGCCCCTTTGGCCCTGCTGACATCTTTGTGGCAAAGATAGGTGTCACTTCTCATTTCTTTGTATGAGTGTTGTCTCTCCTAGGATCCTTCTAGTACCAGAAAGAGGGAAGGGAAGGTTTACAATGCGGTGCTAGTGCAGATAGGGATTAAACTCCAGCTACAATTTGGGTCCTACTAAAACAATAAGTTCAAGGAGCAGTTTTTCTCTTGGCATTTGACTGGAGTACATTGAGTATTATTGATTAGGCTTCCCTTTTCCCAGTCATTAGTAAGGAGGGATAAGCTTTTCTTTCTGCTGTTCAGGGTCTTCCTACATGTATTGATTATGTTATGTTCAGAGATTTTTAAGTATGAGAGAGAGGAGCTGGGAGAAATAGGATTATCCCATCTTTACCAGAATTGAAAGTCTACTTTTTTTTTAACAAGAATGGTTTTTATATATGAAAATTTAAAATTCATTACTGTACTATAGTGATTCTCAACTATTATATACAGATTTATGTGTATCTTATTGAAAAAATTAATTGGACTACATTTTAACATTTTAAAATTTCTCAATATTATGGCACAAATAGTTCTCTATTCTGTCAAAAATTTTCTGGTTAGTATAATTTTAATGATTAATTGAACCATTGTTCTAGTGTTGACCACACAGGCTTTCGTAGTTTTACACCATTATAAATAATTATATAATTTAAAAGTATTTGAACATTTCGATTTTCTCTAGTGCAGGTCATTTTCTTGGCCTCTTTTGCTATAAATGAAATTATTATGTCAAGGCTTATTAAGTTTTGACAAGGGAAAATTCTTTTCTCACTTGAAATCCAGCTTTATCTGAACACCAATTTAAATAGTGAACTGAGAAAATTTTGAATGGAGAAAAATGTATTTTCCATTAGCTACATTGGAAAATCTGCTGTGAGGTGCAGTATATTCTCTTAATGTGAGGGAATGTTGCTTTAGAAGCCTCAGGAAATACACCAGAGAAGTTCTTTGAAATAATACGGAACATGAAAGATGCAGAACCGGCCATTTGAATACCAAGGAAATGAAAGTGCAATTTGTATTTGCTAGGATGAAGAGAGGTTGCTTAATGTCGTGTCTGAATCCTAAATGCACAGGACAACCAAAATTCATGGCTAGAACCACATCACTAAACTACATCTGTGTTGTGTCATATTTTCTTGGAAGACTTAAGTACAGCTGGCTGCTAGACATTTAGCAGCTTGCCTCTGTCCATCTTGGTTAAGGTTTCACACTCATTCCATGCCTATAATTTCATTTCTGAGTATGATTAATAATGCATATGCAGATGGGTTCATTTTCAATTTATGGCCATGAGCCTGCATTATTACCTGGCATCCAACTATATGTTCCTATAGACAAATCGTTTGTTTATTGTATGAGATATTTTTATAACTCCCATTGCCTCTTGCTTCAGAGGACCACCATGTTGTCTGTATTCCTAACTTAGCTGATGACTTGAAAGAATTCTCTACCACATGTTACACTACTACATTTTCCAATGTCATTATGTCTGCACCCTCATCTTTTTCCTTTTCTCTGGCTACAACGGCAACTATTTGGCTTATGTCTAAGGCCTGCCCCCCATTGATGTATTGCCACCCACACCCTTTTCATCACCTGAGCATTAATGCTTCTGTAATCTTTTCTCTTATACAATCAGTTTTGCTATCATCTTCATTAGCATACAGATAGGCAGTAATAACTCCAGTCATTCAAATCATTCAACTTTATCCCTTTTTTTCCCATTGCAAAGTACCATGTCAGTCTTCAGTTTACATATTCCTGGCATTCTCATCACATTTCATCAAAGTTGATCATCCTCATTTGCATGGATTTTTTTTTTCTTCTCTTGGCTTCCAGGACTAGCTTTCCTTCTCTTGCTGGATGACCCTTTAGTGCCTCCATCGCTCTTTCCTTATTCCATATTTTCATACATTGTAATGCACCGGTATGTATTCGCAGCCACCTCCTCCTCTTTATCTACCCACCTGTTCTTAGATGATTTCATTTCTTTGAATGTAATCTATAGCCCAGCATTTCTCAAATGTCCCAGCTGTTTCTTTAATTTTTTTCTCTAACTTTCTCCAGTCTTATATCTATTACCTGATCTAATTTCGAAGAGATCTCAAAATTCACATGTCCAATCTGAACTCTAGTTTCTCCTCTCCTGAAAGCCTGTTCTCTTCACTGTTTCCTATTTCAATAAATGGCAGCACTCTTCATACATTTGCTGAAGTGATAAAAGTTGGAGTTATCTCCAATCTAATCCATTGGCACATGCTGTGCATTACCCTCACTTATATCACCACTTCTACCAGTATAGTCAGCACCACTCTCCATGATTTCTCACTTAAATTGCCACAATAACTTCCTATCCTCATTATGCTTTTTTATTCTTACTCCACTACAGTTCATTATTCTAGAGTTTCTACAGTGACTCCTTTAATACTACATGTTATTCCCAGTCTCAAATGCATCTAGCAATTTCCCATCACATTTAGAATAAAATCTACAGTCTTTTATCATGGCCTATAATGCTTTCCACTGTATGAGCATTGGCTGTTTTGACCTTATTTCCAGCCATTAGCTCTCTGTTGTTTTCTAGGTTCAAGCCACACACTGCTTCTTGCTCTTCTTTCAGTACTACACACACATACTCACTTTATAGACTTGGCACCTGGTATTCTGTCCCCAGTCAAGTACTATCTTCTTTAATATTTTCACAGGGCTCTCTTTATTTGAGTCTCTGCTCCAATGTCATCTCCTTATTGCAGTTATCGCTGTCTAAAATGTCATCAACAATAATTCTGTTCTCATGTACTTAATAATTTTCTTTCCATAACACCTATTAGGCTACAATCCAATTATCAAATTTCTTTTGTTCAATTCTACATTTCCAGTGTCTAGAAGAATAATATATCTAAGTAGGCATTTAATAAATATTGTTGAATAAGTTAATTGATGGTTTCCTGACCCTCCTTCAGAAAGAGTACTCTTTGCTTTTGTCTTGTTAAAATTGTGTTTATAAAGGTGATATACAGATGGGTTACTATTTTATGTCAGGTAAGGAGTACATTTCTTTTTGGACAATGTCACCCCTTCTCTCTCTCTCCCAGTTTTTCCTTCCTATCCCACTCACAAGCTATATAGTTCATTTTCAACATAGTGTCTTCTGAGTACCACTGCTGCATTTGTTCACCCTTTGCTTTTGTCTTATAAGGTCAGAAGAGCCTGCAGAGAAAAAGGTGGATGGAAATATCTGTGTTCTTTTGAATCTTGTGTTAATCTTCTTAAGTCCTAATGGGAACAACTGAAAACCAATAAGGCTATATTTACAAGGATATTTATGTTATATAAGGTTTATACACACCCAAATTTAGAATGCCTGGGCATTTCCATATTAATGATTGTTTCTCTGATTCGTACTTTATTAAGCCTTGTGGACTGACCACTTTGAACTTAGTTTGGGAGGTACAAATACTTCAAGCAATTCTTGATTTGGATTTCAAAATATCGCTTCTGTCTTAAAATTAAAGAATATTTGACCTACCATCTGATAATAAACAAATTCTCATCAAAAGACCAGAAACCTTTAAGAGAAAAATTTGACATGTTGATTTAACTGATAGGAACATTTAAAAATAAAGCCTCTTTGTCTTCTTCTTCAATCATCTATTGGTTTTGCAAGCCAAGCAATCTTTTTCATGAGAGCAACTGAGAGTTTTCAACTGAACTTCAAAATTAATGCTCTCTTCTCACTTCACAGAGGGAAAATGTTAGGCTTAATACATGAGAATTTTTCAATCTTATAATTCCATCCATAAAATTTTCTCACATTAGTTGCTAGGAATGCTAGCAGATGACAAAACAATTGAAGTGGCAGCAAATGCAGACTGGTGGAATAATTTAGAAATCGTTTTATGCACATGTATGCTTATATATGACATATAGGTATGTGTGTGTATATGACTCCTAGTTCACAGGGTTAAGTTAAATATGACAGTCTCCTGGTGTTTCTCACAGAGCATTGACTCTCAGATGCTTCACTCTCTGAACCTGAATGACAGACAATCTCTCTTTACAGAGAAATAAAATGTGAATGTACTGTGTGCATACTTTGTCCTATTCTTTATTTTTTTAAATATCACTAGCATTTTTATTTTGTATTTAGCCAAAATGAATATAAGAAACATGGGTGTTTATAATTATAAAACAGAAATTGTGCAGTTTAGCAAGTTGACAATTGTGGGTTTTTTTTCCTTGAAAACTAATTATAAAAGCAATGATTTTTAGCCAGGTATGGGTGGTTTATGCTTGCAATACTAACTCCTCAGGAGGCTGAAACCTGGATGATTGCAATTTGAATTCAGCTCAGGCATAAATTCCATAAGATTCTATGTCCAAAGTAACCAGCAAAAAATGGGCTGATGGCATGGTTCAAAGTATAGAGTGCCAGCCATGAGCAAGAAAGGTTAGTAAGCATGAGGACCCTGAGTTCAAATCTCAGAACCACCCTCCCAAAAGGAGTCTTTCAGTTAAAACCCCACCTATGATTTTTAAATTTTTGATAAGTTTTTGATATATGTATACATATCTATGAGGAAAATGCAATCAGTATGTCAAAATAATATCAAAACCACTCCTAGGTTCGTTGCAACATTTTTAACAATAGCCAAGATATGACATCAATCCAGGTAGTCTTCAATAGATGAATGGATAAAAATGTGATGTATGAGAAAGAATGACATTTCCCCATTTGTTAGGAAATGGAAAGACTTGGAAAAAATTATATTAAGTGAAGTAAGCCAGGCCCAAAGAAACATAGGTCCCATGGTTTCCCTTATTTGCAATATCTAATATATATATATAAGTCAAGCAGAAAAGGTCAGATAAAGTGATGTTAGGAAAATGGACCCTAAGATATGTATTCAAATGTTTTTTTTTCTTTCATGCATTTGTTTCTAACGTATTTATAAGATTATTTCTTTGTTGCTTTGTATGTTCCTCCCCAACAGTATAACCCCTGCTTTCACTGTATTTGATGTCTGTATAATTTGTGGAGGGGAAGGGGAAAAACAAGTCGTTTAAATAAGAATACAGGTGGACCCATTGCAACAATGAGAAGTACAAGTTGTCATGTCGAAAAAGAACTTTACAACTTTGGTGGGGGGGGGGGGAGATTGGGTGGGGGATGGGGGGGGAGGCTGGGAAGGGATGGGAAGGGCAAACAAAGGAGGAGGCTACAATGCTTGATAAGAAATGTACTCATTATCTTGCCCATGTAATTGTAACCCCTCTGTACAGTATTTTCACAATAAAAATAAATAAAAATTTTTAAAAATGTGATGTATTGTTAAACAATATATTCTTCTTAAGAAGTTGGAAATTCTGTCATTTGCAACAATAAGAATGTACCTGGAGCAAATTAAGCTAGGTGAAATAAGCCAAGCATGGAAAAACAAATATTACATGCTCTCACATGTGAAATTCAAAAAAGTTGAACTAGTAGAAGCAGAGAATAAAAGAATGGGGGTTGAGAGGGCTAGAGGGAGTGATGGACTAGGGAGATATAGATCAAATGATATGAAAATGAAGTTAGATGGGAAGAAATACATTCAAGCTATCTATTGTGCCACTTGGTGATGAGTTAGTAACAATGCATTGACTGTATGAAATTTTCTAAGAGATATTTACTATGGAAGTTTTTCAGAGAGTTTCCTAATCAGATTAACTTTCAAAGGCACTCAACATTACCAGCTGTGGTGCTGTGGTGTATTTATATACTCTTTACCTAACAAAGACAAATGTCTGCTTATTTAAATGATAAAACACTCTCCTTTTCCCCGGAATTATCTTGAAGCAAATCCTAGATATCATATACTTTCACTTATAAATATTTATTTCAGTATGTGTATCTAAAGGATGAGGACTCTTTTAATGGCTTAATAATATCCATCATCATACCTTAAAAAAATCAACAGTAATTCCTTTGTATCATCAAATATTTGGTCTACCTTCAGCTATACTCACTTTGTCTTTTCAAAATTAAACAAATGGTTTACTAAAATAGGATCCAAATAAAGTCTGTTGCATCTAAAGAAAAAGAACTTCTTTTCTCCTGGTATGGTATAGGAAATTTAAGTTATAAATTTTAAATTCTTTAGAACAATTACTTCTATTTAGATAATAATGCATTTTTCTCCTTTATTTGTTTGCTGTGTTGAGTTCAATTAATGGATTTCCCTAATGTGAGCCAACCTTATAAAACAGAATTTTTTTAATGGACTAGGTTCAGTCTCAATTTTGGCTGAGGCCCCAAGGCAATAAACAATGCATTCCAATGTAAGGTGTGAGACCACCATGCTGGTATTGGGAAGGAGGTAGTTACAAACTTGTTTTGTGACCCTTAGCTGACCAGCAGTCACCACATCTAAACGGAACTGGAGAAGCAGAAGGAAGACTTGGACATTAGGAGAGCAGTTGGGAGACAGCTGTAGGAATTCTGGCTTAGGCCTTGCCAGTGGAAGGACTTGGAAGTAGGGCTTATGTTCACTGTAAGCCTACAGATCTCAGAGGGACCACTTAAAAATAGATCATCTGTCACCCAGATCTCAGGAGACACAGCACACCAGCTTTCTACTCTGCTTGAGAAATAGGAAGGACAGGAATGTGTCAGAAAGCCCTCAAGAGCACTCCATAAGGAATGAATTGTTGTTAGATATCAGCTAGGTGCAAACAATGCTGATGGTAGTTGGTAACAGTATTAATCAAGAAAGAACTTATTCTTCTTTCTCCTGTCACCTATCCTCTGCTCTTGTGTACTTCCAGAGGGATCAGAAACCCTCATAAGCAGAATGACAGAGGAAGAACAGAAGCATTCTGTAGAGAAAGTAAAAAGAGAGTCATTACTTTTCCCTTTTCCCTTTAACTACTCAGCCTGAGATAAGAGGTTGAAGAATTAATTTTAATGGAATGTTAGATCCTGTAATCCTAGTTTCTCAAGAGGCTGAGATCTGAGGGTTGTGGTTCAAAAACAGCTGGAAGAAGAAAGGGCTGTTGAGACTCTTATCTCCAATTGATCACTAAAGGCCAGAATTGGAGCTGTGGCTCAAGTGATAAAGCACTAGTAGTGAACAAAACAAAAGTACCCAGGCCCTGAGTTCAAGCCCTAGGACTACAACTAATGAACTACCTACATAAATAAATAAATAAAGTAACATTAAGCCTGAGATAAGAGGTGAAGGAGGCTGAACTTTAAAAGGATGTCAAACCTTAATTAATGCTGATCCTTGAATTAAATTGAGACTCTTTTGTGATAAAACATAACCAAAACACATGAATCATAGGTAAGGTCTGAATTCTGATCCAAGAAGTAAAATCTCAGAGTGGATTTAAACTGGAAATAGAGAAATTATAGTTGTTATCCGATTATACTTCACGAGTCCTACAATAAGTCCTTCAAGTTCCTAGTTACACTTTTATTCCCCAAATTAAACCTAATTTGATTATGATATATATCTTAAATCATTGAAATGTAAACATCTCAAAAATATCATTGCTGGTTCAAGAATTACTAAAATATGATTAGTAAGTTAGGATATTCACATTGACCAATGATTAGCAATTGCCCTTCCTTAATATGTCCCCATCTGTTTTTAATATTAAGATCTTATGAGAACTTCCATAAAAGAACTGAGTACTTCCTTTTTTCCCATTGTCTTGAGAATCCATGGAATATTGGAATTCTATGTGGCGTGAATATTTTATAGTATTTACTCATAAAATCATTTGGCCTAGTGTTTAGTGCTTGCGTGGGAGTGAATTTCTAGTTACTGGCTCATATTCTTCAATTATTGTTTACTCACGTTTCTGTTTAGTCAGTTTTAATAAGTTATATTTTTCTAGGGGATTGTTTATCTAAATTTACAAGTGTGAATTTAAGGTTAATCATAAACTCTTCATTTTTAAAGCACTGATGAATTTAATATGATGTTTAGTGTCATTTTTATTCCTATTAATGTTTAATTATACCTCTTTTTTATCTCTAAGCTTTCTATTCTAATGAAGTTTCAAGAAAAATAGAGAATAATCTCATTTGCCCTTCATCCTGTTCCCCTAATTGAGACATCCTAGTAAAACTATGGTATTCTATCATATTCAGGGTATTGGCATTGATACAATCTTTTTATTTAGATTTATCAGTTTGTGCATGGATATGTGTGCATTTAGTTCTATACAGTTTTATACACATGGGTCCAACACCATAGAAAAGATACACAATAACTACATTGCTATATGAGCTTCCATGTTATGTTTTAATAGTTGCACCTATTTGCTTCCCAGTCTCAGAGAGCTACAAATATGTTATCTATTTTTTTGTTACTGTCCTTTGAAGAATATGACCTTTGAGATTGACTTTTTGGGCTGCATAATAATCTGAATATCCATTCATGTTGTTTTGTGTTAGTAGTTCATTCCTTATCACTGAGTTAATTTTTGTATAAAGAGAATGATATAAATGAAGTCTCTTTTCTATTTTCTTTTTCTCTTTTTTTTGTCTATGGATGTCTAAATATTGGAGTCCTATTTGTTGAAAATGCTCTCCTTCCTTCTTTGACTTACTTTTTGCATCTTTAACAAAAATCAGGAAGACATATGGGTGGGTATATTTCTGTGTTCCCTATTTTGTTATATTCAACTGTATGTCTATCCTGCCACCAATAATATACTCTCTTAATTAACATTGGTATATAGTAAGCCTTAATCTGAGTAGAGTACTTCCTCCCACTCTTAATTATTATTTTTCAAAGACAGTTTTAGTTATTCTAAGACATGTGCATTTTCATATAAATTTTAAATTAAGCTTATCTGTTTCTATAAAAATCCTTGCTATGGTTTTGCTAAGAATTGCATTAAGTCTATATTTCAAGTTAAGGAGAATTATCATCTTTACTGTGCTGAACTTTATAATAATTGGACATAGTATGTCTATTTATGTGTTCTATGGTATCTTTTGTAAGTATTTTTTAAATATTTCCGACATATGAATCACTTCAATCTTTAGTTTGGTTTATGTCTATGTTTTTCCATAGGCCAGCATTATACTTCTGCTTTTAAGTTGTTGTATGAGACATTGGGTACCTTTTTAAAGTAACATAGTCACTGGATGTCAGTGGCTCGTTGCCTGTAATCCTAGCTAATTAGGAGGCTGAGATCTGAGGTTCAAAGTGAACTCAGGTAGAAAAGTCTGTGAAACTCTTATCTCCCACTAACCATCAAAAATCCAAAAGTGGAAATGTGTCTCAAGTAATAGAGCACCAGCTTTGAGTGAAAAAGCTAAGAGGCATCACCCAAGCTCTGAGTTCAAATCACAGTACCAGCAGAAATTAATTAATTGTAATAAAATGAAAGGACTTTATTTGGGAGGTCATGTTAAAATTAATATTCTGTTCTATTGTAATTGACAAATAGGAAGAAAGACAGAACAATGTTTCTCATAGAATAGTAGGATGAAATGAAAAAACTCAGAATTTGTGATAAATCCTAAAGGAGAAGAAAAATAACAATAGTCCATTATTTGTACAAGAGATTTAAGCTAGTGTGAGTAGTCATATTGACTAGGAAAGCTCAAACTTACACTATTCAAAGAAAAACAGAAATAAATGCTTCTCTCTTTTTTCTATGTCCTCAGAAACTGGCAAAGATAGCGAATTATACCCTTTGTAAAAGGAAAAGGGAACACACATGTCTAGAAATCTTACAATAAGCATTCTACTTATCACCACTTTCAGAAAGTGCAGTCAAATGGGTTATAATTTGGCCGCTAAGGAGCTTAGCACTTGCGATGGTTTCATCATTTTCTAAATGTCCTCATCACACCAAAGAGTTTTCCCAGAATGCCCTGAAGAGAACTATAGTGGAGGTTTCTTATAGCTGCAAACCATACTTCTAAAACTTTTTTCCTAAGTGTTATAATTTAGAAGAATTAAGGGTACGTGTTAATTATTCTACCCTTTAGGAAGCAAAAATGCCAAATCACATATTAACCTATTCTTCCTTAGAATGAGAAATGGCAGCTCAGTTTCCCAGGCTCTAAACTTCAAAGCCATCTTTGACAACTTTGTCTCACTGGGATCTTTTCAAACATGTCCTCTGATGAGTTGTTCATTCCTATTACCTCCTACAATTTTGTCTATTTTCTAGGTTTATTACCAGAAGCCTGGCTTTGTAACAGTCTCTCTCTCAAGTTAGGAATATTCCTGCACTTATTCTCTAGTATCTTTTCTAATACAGAGACTCATATTTCTAGAATTCATCACTTCAGTATCATATTCATAAAACTTCAATGATTGATTGATTTTTTGGCAATAAAATACAATTTAAAATGTTGCAAAGTAGCTTTTTGGCTAACTTTTGTAATTTACAGACAGCCGAATATTTCAATTCTCCCTAGCCATGCCAGCTAGCTTTCAAAAGAAAACTAATTCTAATAATATTCTGGCAAAGTAAATTCTAATTTACACACAGATAATGACATTATCTGATTTTTCCAATTTTAGGAAACTTAAAGAACTTTAAAAGAAATATCTTTTGCAAATCTTCCTTTGTGAGTTAGTCCATAATACACTTCAATTTTCTTTTAAATCTGAAGTTTCCCCAGTTTAATTTAAATGAGCTAATACAGTAGCTTCCCTTTTACCCACCAGAGATACATTCCAAGATGCCCCAGTGGATGTGTGAAACTACAGAGAGTACTAAGTTTTTCAAATATGACAGATGATGGGGTTACATAGCACAGACTTTATCTGTCCTCCCATATTTTATGCCCTGCTGACTTTATTGTATTACTACTCTTGTATTTGGAAGCTACTATGAATAAGGGTTAAACACAGCACTGATGTACCATGGTAATCTGGTAATGAAAATGTCTACTAAGTACCTAATAGACAAGTACCATATAGAGTATGAATAATATGGAGAAAGGGGTGATTCATGGTCTTGTGTGGGATGGAGCAGGATGACATGAAATTTTGCCATGTTGCTTAAAGGCAGCATGTAATTGAAACCTTGAAATTGTTTATTTCTGGAAATTTTCACATATCGTTTTTGAATTACAATTGGTTATAGGTAACTAAAGCTGTCAAAAGTGAGTGAAACAACAACAGTGTATATACAAAAATCTTAGAACAGTGCTTAGCACACAGCAAGCATCATTTAAGTGTTTGCTGTGATTACAATGTAATTATCCGTGGAAAGTGTCTAATGTTTAGAAAAAGACATATTTACACTTTCATTCTATGTCTGGAATCTGGGTTATCTGGGGTGAGCCATTTGATCCTTCTGGGCCTTGCTTTCTCCTTTTACAAGTTAGAGATAATAATTTCCATGAAGAATTAGCAAACAAAAGATGATGAAACTAAAATAGCCAGTACAGGACTTGGTGCATAGCAAGTACTCCATAAGGGAGAGTTTTTACTATTATTATTCATTGCTACGCATTCGTCTCTGTGATCCCCAGACTGATACACAACTCATTCTCTTTTTGTATCCTCATTTGATCTCTATCTGCCATTTCCTGAGAAACCAGATACGGAGGATTCAGCCTTCCTCACTTTATCAATTACCTGTGCACCTCAAGTAATGAATGATTAGGGAGAATATGGGAATGATAATGAAGGGGTATGAGGTTTTCGTGGAGATGATAAGAACATTCTTTCAATTGTGATAATGCATGAACAAATATTAAAATGCATGAGAAGTATATTTAATAATAAAGACCAAAGGCTTACTTTAAGGCCATTTATTGAGATATAATTCATGTGCCATGGAATTTGCTCATTCATAATATGAGATTCACAGGAGTTTTAGCATATCACAGTCTTAGACATCCATATTCATAATCATCAGAATGTTTTCATTATCCCAAAGAAAAACCTACTCCCCTCAGTTAACACTCTCAATTTCCTGCTCCCCTAATTCTCTAGCCCTAGGCAATTACTAGTCAACTCCTACCTCTATGAATCTGTCTATTCCAGACATTTCATACAAAGGGAATAATATATATTTTCTTACTGACTCCTTACATTAGCATATTATCCTGAAGTTTATCCATGTGTCAATATTTTATCTTTTGTTGCTGAATAATATTCTGTTGTGTGGGTATAAAAATATATCTGCTAGTATCAGTGGCTCACAGCTGTACTATAATCCTAGTGACTCAGGAGGCTGAGATCTGAGGATCAGGGTTCAAAGCCACCCTGGGCAGGGAAGTCCTTGAAACCCTTATCACCAATTAACCACCAAAACAAACAAAAAAACAAACTGGAAATTGTTGTTGTGGCTTAAGTGACAGAGTGCTAGCCTTTAGAGAAAAGGCTTAGGGAGAACACCCAAGCCCTGAGTTCAAGCCCCAGGATAATATAATTTTATTATATTAAAGATTACCAATAATCTTTAAGTAGTTGTACAAAGGATTTGCCATTCAACAATGATCAATGTCAGCTCTTCATCATTCTTCCTCATCCCTCCCAATCCAACACCTCCCCTCAGTTTTCTGAATTTTGTAGGAAATACATTGAATTTTATGACTGCATCCTCCCTCCTTCTGCTCTTCGTCTTTTGAACGAAACACTTCAATGTGAATTCTTGTGTCAGGAGTAAGCAAACCATAGCCCACTCAACCTATTGCCTATTTTTGTACAGCTCAAGAGCTAAGAATATTTAGTGTATTTTAATGGTTGAAAAAATATTTGTGTCACTAGAATATTACATATAATTCAAATTTTAGTGATTATAAAGTTCTGTTGGACTATAGTCATGCTTGCTCATTCACATATTATAGCACTGCTTTCATACTACTAAGGCAGAATTCAAGAGCTATAACAGAGTATACGATGATTTATAAAGCTCAAAATGTTTATTATATGATGGTTTATTGAAAAAGTTTCTCTACCCCTGATCTACAGGATCCAGGCTAGTAATAAAAACTTTGAAGTCGATAGAGGCAATGCAATAGGAAGGGGTAGAGACTGGGAAAATAGATGGATATCAAATACATGCCATACATGCACCCCCCCTCAAAAAAAAAGCCTGCATTTTTTTCATGTAAAATTCAGCCACAGACTAATAGCTTACTGCCTACTCCAATAAGCATAAAAGTTAGTGTAATAATGTAATCATTAATTAGCTTAAACAGTCATTGAACAGTTCCGATCTTAATTTGCATTCCTCAGGAATAGTCCTCGAGACAAGAATTTGAATGCAAATGGTTTATTTGGTTGCTGGTCCCAAGAAATACTAATAGGAAAGTAAGGAAATGAGACAGGAAAGAGAAGGCAGCTAATACAAGACATGTGTTTCAACACAGTGACATTGCAGCCAACTAGAGCTTAATTGCACTGAGGAAGCTAATGTAGAAAATTCCCTCAGAGTTATACACTTCAGAGTAACTCCAGAATAGGGAGGGCAAGCTGAAGCTGGAGTCAGCCATTGGTTAAAGCCTTCTCCTGGAGAATGTTAACTCTTTAATATTTTATCTTCAAGTAGTTGTACAAAAGGATTTCAATTCAACCTGTCAGTTTCTGAATACAATTCATCTTGACCAATGTCACTCCATTCATTGCTCTCTCCCATCTCTCCCAACCCCACCCATCCCTTCAGTTTTCCTAGTTCCAGTTTCACATATATACGTTGAATAGGATGACTACATTTCCCACCCTTTTTCTCTCACCATTGACCTCACCCCCACTGACACCTAAAGTTCTAGCTTCCTGGTATTCATTTTGTTAGACCGTAAGTTAGTTGTTCAAAGGAGTTACACCACAGGAATTCTGCTCTGCATATACCATATTTTAGTTAATACATTCGTATATATAAGCATATTTTTACATGATGCATACAAATATAGTAGTTCTTATTTATACATACACACATATTAGATCTTATTTCCACATATGAGAGAGTGCATCCTTTGTCTCTCTAGTCCTAACTTCAATTAGCATAAATTTTTCTAGGACTGTCCATGTTGATTCTGTATCCTTCTAGTTTGTCATGTGTAGCAGACAATAGGCTGCCATGACCAAGGAAATCCTTCAATTAGAGGGAAGTGCTGGCAGGCACAGTAGCTGAGAGCGTGGAGGTAGGGTAAGTACAGGGATAAACTGGATCTCCTTATCTGAATACTCAGAAATGTTCCTACCTATGATACTGGGTTCTGGGAAATGAGGATACTATAGTGAGAAAACTTTGAAATCTCTGCCCTTAGGTAATTTATATTTAGATGGAAAATAAAGACGTTATGCAGCCTGTCCCTCTCTTCTTATCCCAGGCTCCTCGCCTATTCTTTCTCCACAGCCCTCTGAAGGTTAACCAATCCCTTCTTTTCACTGTCCCTTTCATTCCTACCTACTTCAGATATGCCGTGTCTAGAAATATTAAATGCTGCAGCCTGTAAGTCATTATTGTTCATATTTTATATAATTAAAACCAGATTTATTTCTACCAATGCTGCCTTAGAGAATGTGGCTCAGCTCTGAATCCAGAATGAATTTTATTCAGCTTTCCAAGTCTAAACTTGGGGACCCATAGGAGGAGAGTTGAATTACAGAAGATGCCCTCAGTTAAATAGTGAATTTGGATTTTTAAATGTTGGCTTACTTGCATGTGGCTTTGTCTTATTCACTATTCCTTTGCTATATATAATCTGGTCCCTCTAGTTGGATTCCATGTTCCATGAGGTTTTAAAATGAACTATAGCTATGGTTCATAGTCTAGCTCCAAATATCAATAATGTGTTATACATAGTGGACACTCTCAACAATTAGTTGTGTAATAGAATGAAAAGCAATGAAAGATTTTAAGATGGGATAGGACTAGATAAGGTATGATGAATACAATTATGAGCAGCTGGATTAAAACACAAAAAAGCTGGAGTACATGTTGTATGTTTTCTTATGAATATGTTAATGCATAGTCCAGGATTAAACAAACCTTTACGTTGAGTTCCTATAGGAGCACAGATATCCTGCTTTTACAAATATTAATGTATATGATTCAAAAGCAATCATTTAAAATTTTCTAATCCTAGTCCCTTGCAATTGAAGAAGGTTTCACCCTGTCCTAGGTGAAGAAACTCTACATCCCAATGTCATGAGTATTTATGAAGACATTCCTTCTGCCCAAATGTGATCTTCATTCAGAGAACTCTGGCCATTTCATAAATAATGAATGCCTTATTCTCCAAGGAGTAAGTTTAAACTTTTTATTCTCATTCCCTACAGTTCCTCAGAGCAATTCTTGTCAAAACTCAGTAACTAAACAAGTTTACCTTTAGGATGTTTCCATTTCTAAAAAAAAAAAATAGTTCTACTTTTGTCCAAATCCCTTCTCTCTTTTAAAGGTCCCATTGCTTAGATACAGTGAGTGAGTGGACTTTTCATGTTAATCCTTTACAAAGGATTTCATGTTAATCACTTTACAAAGATCTGAGTTAGGTCTTATAAAAAAATGCAGGTGAGATGAGCTAAATTTACAAAAATGGAGAGAGAGAAGGGGGGGGGGGCCTGGGACAGTATCAAAGCTTTTTCACAAATGCTATCAGCTTCAACCTGACAAAATTCACACTTCTGCATGACAATTACCATATCCACACTGTACTTGGTTTTTTTTTTAATCTTTTATTTTTCAAGTCAATAACAACCTTGCAGTTTCTTTTTGGTCTCACAAATAAAAGTACAATGCAGTTCCAAACAACAAGCCTATACCTCCAGATTTCAAATCATTCAAACAAATATTAAGCTCAAATGCTGTATTGACAGCATTTAAGTCTCAGCAAAGGCTAGACTGAAGTATAAAATAACAGAAATTGGAGACCTCCTAGGCAGAGAGAAGTAAACAGCTACATTCACTACGCAAATGCTGCTCCTGGATGCTTTAATAAGAGACATGGATCTCTTGAGAATAGCATATACATACAACTAATTTGAATCTCTCTTCCTCTTAGGAATTTGAATTTTGAACTCTTCACGTTACACAAATGAAATAATATGCTATATACCACTCATATGAGTTAAAATTTTAAAACATATAAATAAATGTGCTGTCACAAAATTTTACATAATATTTTGGTAAAAGTAAATATCAAAGGTAGATCTGAACACCAAGTTTTATCTGCAAAACAATATTTGTCTATCTGTGTCCATCCAGGATCTTTCTCTACCAATGTGGTGGCTGTATTTAGAGAGATGTTTTTGTCTTGTACCATGTACATCTAGATATAAGTAGTGACTACTTTCATTACCAGAGTTGTTTGGTTCTGCTGCTATGATGTTTATTGAAAGTCCTAGCATCATTTTTTACTGCCTTTAGTACTCATTCAACAGCATCTGACATATTGGACCAAAAAATCCTAAGAACTGAATATACTACCACATAGTTGGAGTGATGTAGAACACTATATGTTTTCCAAGAGCCTGCTGTCTAATGAGAACCAGTTAGTATTAATATAGATCAAAAAACACCAAATATATTCATCGTTTTGCAAGAGGAAAATAAAGTAAGGACTTAGGAATTCTTTTGAACTAAATGTACTGAAGCAGAAACCTAATGAATTGTTATTTAATCTGAAGAAATTACTTCTGGCTTGTAAGAATTTTGCTAGTCACTCCCTTGGTGAACCTCATTAACAATGTTTTCTCCTTGAAACCCTGTTCATAGGCAGCACTACTTTGTCTCAACAAGCTACAGAATCCCTTACAATCTCCTGTTCTTCCACATACTTCACCTACCCGCCAAATGTACAGGCAACATCATCTTCGATCTAGTCAACAGGCAAAAATGTCCTCCGTAAAAAGGTCCCTTCCTTTGTTATGGCTACAGTGATTGATGCTTTTGATTTCCTTAACTTTTACTGCAGACCAGTAGCCAGAAAAATTTTTCTATAACATCACCTTGACAATAAAATAAAATTAAAAAATAAATATAGTGTGTATTTTAGGCTTTTCAGGCCCTATGAGATCTCTGTCTCATATCTTTTAATTAGAATTATGTATTTATCTATGGTGGTATTGAGGTATGAACTTAGAACCTTGAGCTTGCAGGCTCTTTACCACTTGAGCCACACTTCCAGACTATCCCTTTCTGCTTTAGTTATTTTTTTCAATAGAGTCTCACATTTAAGCCTAGGTCAACCTGGATCATGATTACACTATTTGTACTTCCTGTGTAACTGGGAAGAAGCACATGTGCCACCATATTTAGCTTTTATTCCCTGAGATGGGAGTCTCAGGAACTTTCTGGCCTGCCTGATCTTGAACCACAGTCCTTCAGCTCTCTACCTCTCAAATAGGATTATGAGAAGGGGTATATGAGTCACGATACTCAGCTCATCTTTGTCTTTTTTTGTTGTTGCTGTTTTAACAAACCTTTAAAAATTGAAAACATTTCTTGGGCTAGGAGTGGTGGCTCATGCCTATAATTCTAGCTATTTGTGAGGAGAAGGTAGGAGAATTACAGTCCAAGGACAACCCAGGCAAAAAGTATAAGACCCTATCTGAAAAATTACAAATGCAAAAGAGGACTGGAAATATAACTTAAATGATAGAGCCTTGCTTCACAAGTGCAAGGCCCTTAAATAAGAATCTTGGTACTGACAACTCTGTGTGTGTGTGTGTGTGTGTGTGTGTGTGTGTATTGCTTAGCTCAAAATAGGCCATGAGCCTGCATTATTCCAGAAGCCGCAGTTTAAAAGCTCTGATCTTTATACCAAGCTACTGCACAATTTAAGTCAGATTTTGACACATAATGTTTAACAAACCACCCCAAATCAAATGATATACAAGGATAAACAATTTGTCCTCTGTCCACAGGTCTACAAGCAACAAAGGAAGCTGTGCTTACTTCTCAGGTTAACATAATACATAATTTTCTAAAATTATTATGCCCACAAACTGTGTTTTTAAAAGGATTTAGAGATATAAAAATTTTGCCCTTTGGGGAAAATGAATCTTATTTACAAAGAGAGATCACAAAAGTTGACTTTTTGTATTAGAAATGAAACATCATGCTATCTTAATCTTTTCTGTGCTTGCAATGTGATTTATTTTAACTGTTAAGAGAAGCTAACATATTATAACACATGTGATGTACCAGACACTATCTTAACACCTATATATATATATATATATATATATATATATATATATATATATATGTTAACATGATTGTTTTTTAGAACTATAATTCATAAACTAAGGCCATTGCCCAAGGCCAACCTATTTAGGACACAAGAGTCTGTTATTTGCAAGAATATATGGTCTTTCTTTAAGACTTACTAAAGTTCTTGTGGCACTTCTGCTGTTCAGAATAGTAAGATTAAAAAACAGTAATCTGTATTCAGATATAAAGTCTTAAAATTTTTTTTCATACAGCTAACTCAATTGGGATGCAAAGTAAGTGCTCTTCTGAGTTAAACTTACCTTGTTTATAAATGTTCACCTCATGTGATCAGTTTACATAGCCTTTGAGCTATTTGAACAAAAGAAGGACTATATAATCATGAACCATTTTTGTTATGCCAACCAATCAGGTCTGTTGAAGGCTGATCATTTTCGACATGCACATGTGTTGAACGTTGAAACACATCTGGCTTTAGCCATTTGAATGTAAATGGCTTAAGGAAAATTGCTTCTATGTTTTTATGACAGTCTATGTTAATTCTCTTTGAGATATAATAGACATAAAGTAACTATGTAAAGTAAGACAATCTTAATTGTGCAGCTTGATAATTTTATGGTGTATGTAAACACCCACAGTCTTCCTTCTACCCTTCCTAAAACCATCAGGCAGATGAAAATAGACTCTACTACCACCCAAACTTCCCTACATCCCCTTCCTAGTCTATACTCACATACCTCCTTACCTTAGGTCGCTGGTATTTTATCTCTGCTTTGATCAGCTAATTCACCTCTATTTGAATTTGATCTTAATAAAATCAAACATATGCATGTTTTGGTATCTGGTTTCTTTCAATCAATATAATATATGCAGTAGGTTAAATCCATGTTATTATATATACAAACAGCTTATACTTTTTTTTAGAGTTTTTCTATTGTTTGAATATTTTAGTACCTATCTTTCATCTATCTTTGAATCTATGTATCTACCTTTCTTCCTTCCTTCTTTCTTTTCTTCCCTCTCCTATTGATGAGCATTTAGCTTGTTTTCAGCTCTTGGCTCTTATGAATACAATTTTATTTAATATTCTTTTATTTATCTTTTTGTGCATATATATATATAGGCATTTTTCTTGGATATGCCAAGAAAATAATTGCTGAGCCATGAAATAAATGTTTTAGTAGTTTTCCAGAGTAATCATGTGCAGTTACATATTAAAATACATAAAAGGTCTGTACACATATGTGTGCTTACACATCTATACAGAGTTATATCAAAATGTAATATATTGATGCAATAAAGTTTTGGGCTTTTATCTGATTACTGAGATAGACAAATACATTTTGTTATTCATATATTTTATCCCCTAATTACCTGTGTGATTTCAAATAAGCCCCTCAAAACTTATGTTTTACTGATTCTGTTTATAATCACACAGTTTTCTAAGCCCAAAAGTGAAAACTCTATCATACTTTTTCAGTGTAGTCTAAGTTAGAGAAGGCACATGCCAGTATTTTAGAAGTGTTGTGGAAATAAAAAAAAAGGAAAACTAGAAATTTCCAGGAAGATGGTTTCACATTTAGCAGAAGAGGGGGAAATAAACCTCCAAGCTGAAGTAAGTTATGAGATTCTTGGCTTTCTCCCAGTTATTTTTTAGAGACAGGCTATTTGGCTTATGTGTCCATGCTAGGAGGAGCAAGATGTGGATACAAGTCAAGACCTGTCAGGAGAATTGTGCTAGAGAGGAAGTGAAGGCTATCTAGGTGGCAGAACAATTAGGAAGGCCTGACATGGTGAACAACATCATACCCAATTCAGTGTTTGCTTGTCTGTCCTGACTTTTATACACAGTTCGTCTAATTTACCATTGGTCCTACACTTCTCACAGCCACGTCTCATGAATAAAATCTGAATTTGTTTATAGTTGAGCCTACATAGCGCTCTGGGAGTCACACAAAAGTTCCTCCTGAGAGAACCACATTTTAGGCACCACTGAGGTTAAATGTTAAAGCCCAGTTCTCTTTTCTATTTCAGGTTTAGTTTACTGGATAGCTTTAATTTAATATCTCTAAACTAATGCCCTTCCCCCAGTAGTCTGTGATGCTATGATTGATATTACCCATGTGTTCAAAAGCAGAAAGAGGTAATATGAATGTGAGGGGACATTAATTCATTCACTGTGAGAAGGTCTGAAGATGAAGAAATAGAATTGAAGATAACACTTAGTGCTAGACAGAAAAGGTTACATTACTGTTCTGAAGAATCAGAAAACGTGTACATCAGACCCGGACACATTTGAGAAGAGAAAGAAATAGGAAAAGACAGTTTAGCTCAGGCTAGGTTAAAGCCAGAAAAATGGCCTAATCCATTTAAATATGTGATAGTAAGAGTAAAGCTAGGAATTTCACCCACAATCATTCCCCAAATATGCTATGTAATAGCAAGAGGTATAAAATGGCTATGTCCAAACAAAGTAATACACTTCAGCAGTACCAATAAAATAAATGTCAAAGCCAAACCTGAGAAAAAGATATCAGAGCAAGGAAAAGAAAATGTCCACTATTTTTTTAATGTATTTGTTTATATTTTTCCCATGAATTACCTAAAAGCAAATGCAAAAGCTCCCTAGTGGAAAGAAAAGACTCATGAAAGAGAAAAGGATTCCTAATTATAGACATAATTTTATTTACCAACTATGGAGAAATGTGTTTTTAAACAAGCAAATAATATATTTGCTGATTGTTCTTTTGTTCAATTCAATTTCAAGCTGTCACAGTGCAATCTTTGTATAACGTATTAGTGAACTTAGGCTTCAATCCTGGCTGCATATTAGAATTGTAGATTATGAGCCTGACATGCTACCTACTGCACTAATGAAATGATCCCAAACAAGACCATACTAAAGCTACCAGCACAACTATGTTTACTGCAGCATTATTCACCATAGCTAAGATATGGAACCAACCCAGATGCCCCTCAGTAGATGAATGGATCAAGAAAATGTGGTATATATACACAATGGAATTCTATGCCTCCATCAGAAAGAATGACATTGCCCCATTTGTTAGGAAATGGAAAGACTTGGAAAAATTTATATGAAGTGAAGTAAGCCAGGCCCAGAGAAACATAGGTCCCATGGTTTCCCTTATTTGCAATAACTAGTATATGTCTGAGACAACAGAAATGGTCAGATAAGTTGATGTTAGGTGAAATGAACCTCAAGATAAGTATTCAAATGTTTTTGCTTTCATGCTATTGTTTCCAACATATTTATAAGATGATTTCTTTGTGGCTTTGTATGTCCCTCCGCCATGGTATAACCCTTGCTTTTACTATATTTGATGTTGGTATAATTTGTGGAGGGGAAGGGAAAAAACAAATTGTTTAAATAGGGATACAGGTGGACCCATTACAACAATGAGATGTATAAGTCGTTATGTCGAAAAACGAACTTTACAACTTTGGCCGGGGGGGTGGGGGGAAGGGGGATAGGGGAGCTGAGGGGTTGGGGGGTGGGAGATGGGAAGGGGAAATAAAGGAGGAGGCAACAATGCTTGATAAGAAATGTACTCATTACCTTGCCCGTGTAATTGTAACCCCTCTATATGGTATTTTCACAATTATAAAAAAAAAGATTTGTAGATTATGAGAAGAATGAGCTTTTCTAAAAAAATAATGCCTTAAACTCTGTTCTTGTGCTCACTGCTGTAATCCTAGCTATTCAAGAAACTGAGACTTGGAGGGTATCAGTTGAAAGTCAGCCGAAGCAGGAAACACTGGCAAGACTCTATCTCTTACATGCAATAATCAACAAAAAACTTGGCTAGAGGTGTGGCTCAAATATGGACTATCAGCTATGAGCAATCAAGAGAAAGGGGGAGCTGAGTTCAACCTCTACTCCCAAAATGCTTGATTTAGCCTGCCTACAGACCAACTAAATCATACTCTTTGAATAAAGCCTCATCCAAAGCCAACTCATGTGTTTGTTTATATATGGTCCATTTTGTTTTACCTCACTATCCTTAGGGTAGAATTTAGTCTAACATGAATGTATAATATTTGGCTTAGTTACCTCCACAATTTAGACTAAATATGTCAGGTTGATACCTCAAAGCTTTGATTAAATACAATAGTGTATATACTATGGTTTATACCTTCTTTCTGTTCTCACAAACTTCACAGTCCAGCAGAAGACAAATACTTAATAAGCATAGTATGACAATAACTACCACCTGGGCAGTGGAATAGGTGCTCATGAATGTGATTTGAATGATATAGCTATCATATATACTCATAGAGAGCAAAGATAGCTCACCAGACAATAACCTGTAATATAAGTCTCAAAGGATGCCAAGTTCTTGACAGGCACAGGTAAGGGAAAAGGCAATCCAGAATGCATGAACAGCATAATCAAGAAAGCAAAGATGAATTGTGAGATGCTTTCCAGAAACAGAGAGTAGTATATTTCTTTCAGGTAAACAGATCACTCACTATAGGATATTAGGAAAATCATTAGAAACTTAGGATATGATCAAAATATCCAAGACCTCCAATACTAAGAATAAAAGTCTGATCTTGGACTTCTTAGCAAGCATGAAGCTCTGAGTTTAACCCTTCCAACACTTGCCCCTGCCCCCAAAAGAAAACAATGCAATCTGAGTTTCACCCTGTAGCAGGAAGGGAGAGGTTTTTTTTTTTGAACAATAGAAGCCCAAGTCAAAAGAAACCTTTAGGAAATTAAGTGGACATCAGTTCACAAAATTGTTTGCAAGAGAAAGAATGTGGATGTTGGAGGCTATTACAAAAGTGACTGATAAAACCAACAATTCACAGTGGCAGTTGTCATGGAGGAAGAATAATGGATTTTGTAGTAATTAAAAGGTAGACTTGGCAAAACAATAGTATTTCCAAGAAGTATATAGGATAAGGCTGAAGGAGATATAAAAAACTATATACCCATTGGCCCTGAGTTCAAACCACTTAAAAAAGAAAATGTATTGGCCTAGTTTATTGAACATTCTGAACTCAAAAGAATACATACAGAAAATGACTCTTTTTCCTATCCACTGACTTAAAACATTCAGTCAAAATTTCATTCTCTACTCCATATTGACATGTTAGGCCAGTTTCTAAGTTCCTTATTCTCTTTCAATTTTAAGGACAATTTTAATATAAGATACTTTAGAATATTTATTCCCTCATTTTTTCAATTGTATTTTTATTTTCTTTAAGTAGATGTACAAAGAGGTTAACATTCAATAAATCAGTTTATAAGTACAATGCATCTTGAACAATATTGGATATTTTAGAATCTTAGAAGGTCCAGATCCATCAAAATTGCAATATAATGTTCAATTCTATCTTGCTCCAGCTCAGGCTTGAACCATGGCTTTACAGTGGGGTGGTCCCATTCATTCCTAACCTGCCTGCTAGCTTTCTTCTTTTCTCCTAGTTATTAGAGCTATTTCAACCAATGCCTTGAATTAGAAGTCATCAAGTGAGAAGGCCACAATCCCAGAGGAGCCAGATCAAACACTCCTAAGAAATATGTATATTATATTCTGTATTGCACATTATATTATGCACCATATATCATATAGGAATGATACTTTTTAATTTAATATATGTATTTTATTCATAGAAAAATGTGTTGAAAAGTATTCAACAAACTGTTGGTAACCAGAAGTGCTTATTTTTGGATAATTGTACAGCGTAGGGATATTAGACAGTATTGGAGAATTTTGCTTTCATATTATGTACTCCTTCTATCTAGTCTTATTTTTCAAAACAAGGTTTTATTTCTTTGTGTAATATAAACAGAAACAAGCAAAAAAGGCAAAAAGCATAACCAGTTCTGGGATCAATTGTTAAAGCCATTGTTTCTGGTATGTTAAATTCTTGAGATGAACAGAATGTTTACAGGTGAGACTAAAGTGGTAAGCTAAACCAGAGCATGTACTTTCATGTCCTCACCAAGGACTTTCAGCTTGACCCCAGAGGGCTTGAAATATCTTGAGATATCTTGATTTACATAAGGAACACAAATTCTCTTCGTAATGACTTTCAATCATCATTTATCTTACTCTTCAATGTTTCTTTACCTCTTTCATTTTATTTATTCTATGATTTCCAGTTATTTCATGAGCACATTGACTTGGTGGTAACCTAGTACAAATTAATTTGTACAGTAAATCTTTTGGAAACTACAAAGAACTCTATACATGTGAGTTACTTTATTATCCACCATTAATTCATGACATGCATTTGAATCATTCTTTTCTGATTGGTTTCTGGGTTGGCAGGTATAGCTTCATCGCATAACTGCCTGTGAAGCTTTCTATATTCTTCTGTAGTATTGCTTACTTCAGTCTTCTATTCCAATTAAAGTTGTCTTTCTTTTATATATTTTTATTTTTTTTATATTTAGATAGTTGTACAAAGAAAGGACTTGACTAATTTACTTATTTTTCCAAGTTTATGCATTCCACCCCTTCTGGTTATGTGCTACTTGTAGAACCTTACCATTATTCATTTGCCATTGTCTGTCATTGAATACGTACTTACTTTGTCATAGGGGAAAAAGATGACCAAAATCAGACAGTGCCTTCTGATACGTGCTACAAAAATCTAAATCAGGAGAAATGGGGAATTCAGAACATGATCAGATCTGTGATTAGACCAATGTAATTAAAAGACCTATGTAATGTCAATATGTTTTCCCTAATCAGATTAACCATAGCAAACCTTCCATGGCCTTCTGAAATTTAGAGAAAACAAAATATTTAGCATTAATCAGGCCAGATAGCAAACAGCAGCTATGTATCTGAAACAAGAGGAAGAAAGCCCAAGGAGTTACAATCCAATGTTAATCTTGTTTTGAAACATGACTCCCACTAACTCTTTTAATAAAAGAAAGATCTACAATAGAAGCTAAGAACTTGAGCAACTAAAGAAGAAATGGTTTCTCTCTGTAAGGGCTTAATAAGAATCCATTTTTGCCTTCAATTAAATCTAACCTCAGTGCTCACTGCAGGAGGGAAAGAGGCTCATCCTAGATAATAATTTCAAGAAGCAAACAAATTTGCTGAATTCTCCTGGTAAGAAATCTCATTCTATATTAGTTTCTTGGAGAAATGGCAGGTAGAATTTTCCCAGAGAGACATACATGATTGGACTTTGGTTCCCATTTACCTTCCCAAGCATGCTGAAGCGAGTTCCTGGTTGCCTAATTTTGTTGCCTGTGCAAATCTGCTCTCTGAGCCTGCTTGAAAGCTGGCAAAGATTTTGCCATTCATATTTGCCTGTCATCAAATCTGTTTCTACTCTTTAAACCATCCTTTTAGAGTTGTCACTATGATATTTTTCATGTTGCTCGTGGATATCCATTTCATCATCAAATGAAATCATCTGGTTGAAAATTTTAGGGGCATAAAATTTGAACCAAGAGTAGTTACTGAATAGAAGAAAAGCACAGCTTTGTGACTTATGATGCTGTGAGTGGTGGTGTTTATGGGTGCAATGTTTTCTGGAAGGCTGGAGATTATAAAACAGGAAGTTACAAAACATACTCAAGACAAAAAATGCCAGAATTCCATTTCTGCTGTATGTTACATTCTAGTGCATGAATTACCTTTCCTACGGAAACACTAAAATGCTGAGTACAATAAGGGCATCATTGTAGAGAGGGGCTGGGAAGGTGGCTTAGTGGTAGAGTGCTTGCCTTGCATGCATAAGGCCATGGGTTTGATTCCTCAGCACCACATAAGCAGGAAAAGCTGGAAGTGGTGCTGTGACTCAAGTGGTAGAGCGCTAGCCTTGAGCTGAAGAGCTGAAGAGCTGAGGAACAGCGCCCATGCCCAGAGTTCAGGTCCCATGACAGACAAAAAAAAAAGTAGAGAATCAATGGAACCAAAAAATAAAAAAGTCTAAGAATCCAGGAGAGAGGAGGAATGGGGCAAATAACAAAGGCAGTGTTCACCTGAGCGGGGGTGATCTTGGAGATTTTGAATTTCTTCCTTTCCTAACTGTATGTAGTATAGAGGACAGGAGAAACCTAAGTTTTGTTTGCTCTAAGTTATTCTCTCTCTTCCTTTCCTCCCTTCTCTCTCTCTCTCTTTGGATGACATGGTCTGAAAATACTTTCTCCCAATCTGTAGACTTTCTTTTTTCCCTTTACCAGGGCTTAATTTTGATGAAGTCAAAACTATCATAAATCAAAAACAGAAGAAAATTCCCAAAGAAATAAATGATTATTAACAAGTTGAATGTCATTCAATAACTCCAAATGGCTCCCCAAGGGCACTTTACACCATGAGGCTCTTCAAAATCCTTCAGGTACATAAAAGTGGTCTGAAGACAATGCAGGCATGGCTATCTTCAAAGAAATCAATTTCCAGATAATCAACTCTCCTGTATACTCATTCTTTCCTCAAATTGATCTGACAGAAAATGTTCCTGTCATCATTCTGCTTTTTCTTTCCTACTTTTGCTGAAGAATCACTTCCCATTTTGCAAAAAGAAAAGCCTATTTCTCAACTATTTTCACTCTGACTATTGGGCTGTGAGGATAGGCTGTGGACACTTTCCTAATGCCAAACAAGAGAATGACTGAACAATGAACAATGCATATTGATCTCATCATTGTAAAAGTGAATGATTCCAATGACAGGGTAACAAATCCTTTGCCAAGTCATAACTTCCAAATATGTGCTTTCAACAAAATTGAATGAAGTACTTAAATTGTTAGCTGATAGATCATAAAAGTAGTTTTTGATGATATAGCACATATGACTTTTGATGTTGAACTTCTAAGTCATTCAAAGAATTGAGTGACATAGTTACAACTAAATTCCCTCCCTTCTTACCTAACTCTGAAGAATCTGAGTGTTTACCTACATAGTATGTAAATATGAAGCTACAATTATCACTCTAGCTATAAGTGACAATTATTCTTAAATACATAATTAAATGGCAAAAACTTCATTCTCAAATTGCAATGTATTATCATTGACATTTATATGTTGCAGTTGATTATTATTAACACATAATTTAAAATGTTTATATTTTCTTAGTTATACACTGGTTACTATTTACAAATCAGAAAGTTTGGAATTTTCAGACTCCTTAAGAATAATAAAGATTCAGGCTGGGCACCAGTGACTCATACCTCTAATCCTAGCTACTCAGGAAGCTAAGATCTGAGGATTGTGATTCTAAGCCAACCTGGGGAAGGAAAGCCTGTGAGACTCTTAGCTCCAATTAACTACCAAAAAAGCCAGAAGTGGAGCTGTGGCTCAAGTGGTGGAGTGCTACTCTTGAACATAAAAGATCAACGGCATTACCCAGGCCCTGAGTTGAAGCCCCAGGGCTAGAACAACAATAGCAACAGAAAAGAATAAGATTCATCCCTTCCACAAACCATTTAAAGTATAGCTGGTTTTAAAAATTCTTTTATTTCCTCAGAACTAAGAAAATAATTTTAAAAATAGTTACCAAAGCAATAATTACAAAGGCTCAGTATGCTTGGAAGTGCAAGCATGTGGTTTATATGTGTGTGTGTGTGTGTGTGTGTGTGTGTGTGTGTGTGTTTTATATATATAGTATGATATATATTATATATAATATATATATATAGTACATGGCATTAGGAAGAGTTAATACATCCAGAACTGCAAACACCCAAACTCTACAACCATCTGAAATACTTTCTTATGATTTGGTTTTTATTAACTACTATATCATATCCTGGATTTTTTTAGCTCTTTCGTCTTACAAGTTCAAGTTTATTCCCAAACTTGTATTAGCTGGGGTTAAAATCAATAAGATGGCATGTTATATCACATTTGTCTCAAACTTAATTTGGTTTCCATGAAGTGCTGTGGAAGGTAGAAAGAATGGAAGAGGTATCAGAAATATGCAGACATGGGCATGATGTTGATAATAAAATGGATTAACCCAGATTAGTTGACAAAGTAGTTTGGTTAAAGAAGTTGACAATGGAGAGTGACATGAGCATCCAAAGCAAGAGGTAGAAGAAACTGGATTTGAATCATCAAAGGAACTTTGCTGGAAAAAGTTAGACATAGACACAATCATAAATAGACAAGGAAATGTAATTAATTCATTTGAGCCACAGAATGAACAAAGAAGGCTTCAAATTATGGAGGAAATGAAATAGGATCTAAGTAAATAAATACGCAGTTGAGGAAATAAATAGGCAAAAGATATTTACTCTCAAGAAAGTTCAGCCAACTTTCAGTAAAGAGTTAAATGCAATTATTGAAGTAAGAAAATCCTTTTTTCCTAGATGTGCCCTTTAAGATAGGCAAAACAGTAGGATCTTAACATTCCTCTTTTTGTTAAACAAATTATATAGAACATTTCTGTTATGCCAGTGATCATTTCCCATTAATATTGTAGTTAGAGGCTTTGTAGGTGGTGGCAGCTTAGGACAAAATACTTTGAGAGAAATTCATATATATATATATATACATATATATATATATGTTTTGTATTGTAAAAATACTGTACAGAGGGGTTGCAGTTACATAAGTAAGGTAATGAGTCATTTACTATTGAGCATTGTTACCTCCTCCTTTGTTTTTCCCCTACTACCCTCCACGTCTCCCCAACCCTCCTCCCCCTCATGTTGTAAAGTTTGTTTTCAACCTACTGTCTTGTACATCTCATTTTTTCAATGGGTCAACCTGTATCCTTATTTCAGCATTTTGCTATTTCCCTTCACCTCCCCATATTAGAAAAATGCATATACAAGATGCAGGGCACCAATATCAAATATGGTGAAAACAGGAGTTATACCGTGGGGAAGAACATACAAGAGAAAGAAAAATAATTCTTTATGACCAAATGACTTGGGATTTTCAGTCATCAAATATTAATGTTGAGCTGGATATGTAATAATGTAACCATTTTCCATTCCCATCAGACTCTCAAGTGTAGTAAAAGCAGAAGCCATACTTAAGGTTGTTTTGGGAAAGCAGAGGGTACTTCAGTGTTAACTGGCATTAGACATGAGATGTAAGAATACAGAACTATGCTCCCAAACGTGGTAAACACTAGCCACAGATGGATATTGAATATGTGATCATCATGGCCAGTGCTACATGTTGAAACAACATTTTGAAAATACTGGGTTCAAAAGTTAGAATATTCAAATACATTTTCCTTTCTGGCTTCATATATGTGGGTTTTATTATATTCCCCTGGGACAGTGTAAGAGAATTCAGAAAATATAGGTATTAGAGCCAAAACAAAAGGTCTAGGAGAAATGTAGTGCCTCAGAATTCTTAAGAGATTTGGGGAGATACTATTTCTCACCATATGGGATGTGAACACAAGCCATTTTGTTAAAGAATTCAGTTGAAGATAGCTTTTTAAATTGAAAAATTGTAGTATTTAGATGTATTTTAATAAATTATGACACTTAAATTTATAAGTGATGGTTAGAAATATATAAATGATTGCATTATTTTAGGAGTATCTATTTTCATTTCAAAAAGTAACATCATGCTATTTACAAGAAGCTGTGGACTATGTTCTAAGTGTATAGATGTTCACAGTTCTCTCTGAACTGTCACATAAACAGTGAAATTATCCCCTCACAGTATCTACAACACAATATTTTTGATAGGCGAGAAATGACAAGAGACAGTCAATAAAAAATAATCTGTTGATAGAATTGCTCCTTTTCTTTCCTCCTCTCTGCCTTGAAGCAGCAGGTATTAGAAGAAATGGCATAGTACAGTTAGCCCCTGAGGTC
The DNA here is from genome assembly GCF_019054845.1 of Dipodomys spectabilis. Taxonomy (NCBI): domain Eukaryota; kingdom Metazoa; phylum Chordata; class Mammalia; order Rodentia; family Heteromyidae; genus Dipodomys; species Dipodomys spectabilis. The sequence continues at coordinate 4,077,710 of NW_024871203.1, read as the reverse complement.
TAAAGAAAACTATTAAAATTGACTACTACTTGCTTCTTTTTTCTCTCTCCTTGGATATAGCTAAGTAATGTCTGTTAAAAACAATGCCACAACTGGGTGCTATTGGCTCATACCTGTAATCTAAGCTACCCAGGAAGCTGAGATCTAAGCATTGAGGTTTGAAGTTGTCCTAGACAGATAAATCCACAAGAGTCCATCTCCAGTTAACCAGCCAAATACCAGACTGGAGTTGTGGCTCAAGTCAGAATTCAAGTTATGAACAAGCAATCTGAGGAAGAGTGCAAGGCCCTGAATTCATGTCCCAGAATTCTCTCTCTCTCCTCCCTCTCCCTTTCTCTTTTCCTCTCTCTCCCTCCCTCTCTCCCTCTTTCCCTCTCTCTCTCTTTCCCCTTCTCCTCTCTCTCTCTCTCTCTCTCTCTCTCTCTCTCTCTCTCTCTCTCTCTCACACACACACACACACACATACAAGGTGATAGTAAAATGACTGCAACAATTTTATAACCTTGACAGGGACAAAAAAAAAAAACATTGTATAAATGAATGCAGCCATCTTAACTTGTAGACATTTTCTCATATTAAGTAATAAATATTATTTTGCTTGTCATTCTGAGCTAGGTTTCTTTTACTTATAGGCAGACTTATTTTAGATATGAAAATCTAGCACATCATAGAAAACTAATGCTGCTTAAGTCACAACAATATTAATTGTAACTTTTTTCCATTTTTCATAATAGCCCTAGGAAAATCGCTTAACATGGCCAAGTCCATGAATAAAGATAATGTGAAGACAGTTAGCATAAGGAAAAATTGGGTTTTCAATATCATTTTATCATTCAGATTGTTTTCCCTGCTCAATATCCTTTCTTACCATGTCCCCCACAGTATAGGATTTTAAGTCCACTTCCTGACTGCTTTATCTGAAGGACTCTCTCAAAAACCTACTTGGCTACACCCTGAGTAGCTGTAGCAAATATAGCATAGACAACGTAATAAGTAGTGGTAGTGGCCACCATACAAATCAAACAGAAAGAACCAGGTTGAATATTGGGAAAGTGGAAGGAACAATTAAACATCACTCAGCCAAAATCATGGAACAATTGAGTTTCCCTCTGAGGAAGTCTTTCTTTTATTCTTAATTTTTTTTAACAAAGTGTGCAGTTTAGGGCAAAAATTTTACTAAAAACTATCACATACAAAAGGCTCAAATGACACTATTTGAGACATCCATCCTGATGTTTTATAATTCACTGGCCTTATGCCAGGCCAGTGGCTCATGCCTTAATCCTAGCTGCTCAAAAGATTGAGATCTGAAGATCATTTTCAAAGCCAGCATGAATAGGAAATTCCATGATACACTATCTCTAATTAACCACTGAAAAAGCTTTAAGTGGAGCTGTGGTTCAAGTGGCAAAGCACCAACCTTGATTGAAAAAGCAAAGGAACACACCAAGTACCTGAGTTCAAGTCTCAGTACTGGTACACACAAAAACACTCATCCTTAGAAGAACAAGCCATTTGGGTAAGAAAAAGAAATATTTATTATTTAGTTAGCTCTTAACTTTTCAACACTTATTTCAATTCAGTAAGCCTTCACTAAATGACTAATGTAAGCCCAGCCCTACACTGGGAGGATAGAAAAACATTTTTAAAAGCCAGGTGCCAGGGCTGGGAAGTTGGCTCAGTGGTAGAGCGCTTGCCTTGCGTGCCTGAGGCCCTGGGTTCGATTCCTCAGCACCACATAAGCAAAAAGAAAAAAGCCGGAAGTGGTGCTGTGGCTCAAGTGGTAGAGCACTAGCCTTGAGCTGAAGAGCTGAGGGACAGCGCCCAGGCCCAGAGTTCAGGCCCCACGACAGGACCCCCCTCCCCAAAAAGCCAGTGGCTCATGCCTGTAATCCTAGCTACTTAGGAGGTTGAGATCTGAGGATCCTGGTTTGAAGCTAGCCCAGGCAGAAAAGTCCCTGCGAGATTCTTATCTCTAATTAACCACTCAAAAACTAGAGTTATGTGGAGCTGTGGCTCAAGTGGTAGAGTGCTAGTCTTGAGCACAAAGAGGCTCAGGGACATTGCCCAAGTCCTATGTTTAAGCCCCAGAGCCAACCAAAAATAAAAAAATAAAAGTAAAAAAAAAAAATTCTCTGCTCAAAAGAAGCTCAAACTTGGTTCTCAGTCTAGTTGAAAAGTGCTAACTTCAGATATAAATAAGGTTCTTTGTGAACAAAAATGGGAGGTTCTCTGTGCTGACTGGAGAACCAAGAATGCTGTACAAAGTAGTATTTGAACATCACAGAGGATGAATAAGGTCAGTAGGAAAGAATGAGCAGGTGAGCAGACTTGAGCAGCACAGAAGTTAGGCCTGGACTGACAATAGAGCTCCAGTTAGGTTGTACGCTCTTTATGATTTCATGTTTGAAAGTTCAATAAACAGTCAACTTCATCTTCCTTTCCCTGACTTGCCAGATGTTAGGCTTTCTTCATCTTTGGCTATTGTTCAGCTCCTTGGCTTGAGCGCTGCAATTTCAGTCTTAATGCCTGTTCTTTGTGTGACAGTTCTTGCATAAAATGCATTCTCAGTCCTTCCCGTGGTACTTATTCTTGATGCAGGAGACAGATGGCAGAAGCCAAAGTCATTTCTCTTTATGGACCATTCAAGTAAGTGGTGTGGATGCTGTGACATATGACTGTTATAGATCTTTGACATTGCTTTCATTGCATCATTTGATGGCTTTTAACAAGTAATGGTCATTTCCCCATTAATATTTAAGCAAAGGAGAATTTTCTGTTTTTTCTTTTTTTTATTGTGAAAATAATGTACAGAGGGGTTACAATTACATGGGCAAGATAATGAGTACATTTCTTATCAAGCATTGTTGCCTCCTTCTTTGTTTCCTCTTCCCATCCCTTCCCATCCTCCCCCAGCCTCCTCACCCAATCTCCGCCCCCCCCACCAAAGTTGTAAAGTTCGTTTTGGACATAACAACTTGTACATCTCATTGTTGCAATGGGTCCACCTGTATCCCTATTTAAACGATTTGTTTTTCCCCTTCCCCTCCACAAATTATACAGACATCAAATACAGTGAAAGCAGGGGTTATACTGTGGGGAGGGACATACAAAGCAACAAAGAAATCATCTTACAAATGTGTTAGAAACAAATGCATGAAAGAAAAAAAACATTTGAGTACATATCTTAGGGTTCATTTCCCTAACATCACCTTATCTAACCTTTTCTGCTTGACTCAGACATATACTAGATATTGCAAATAAGGGAAACCATGGGACCTATGTTTCTTTGGGCCTGGCTTACTTCACTTAATATAATTTTTTCCAAGTCTTTCCATTTCCTAACAAATGGGGCAATGTCATTCTTTCTGATGGAAGCATAGAATTCCATTTTTGGCGTGTTTTATTTTATTTTTTTATTGTGAAAATACTGTACAGAGGGGTTACAATTACTTGGGCAAGATAATGAGTACATTTCTTATCAAGCATTGTAGCCTCCTCCTTTGTTTCCCCTTCCCATCCTCCCCCCGCCCCCCCATCTCCCCCCCCCCCCCCCCCCCCCCCGCGCACCAAAGTTGTAAAGTTCGTTTTCAACATAACGACTTGTACATCTCATTGTTGCAATGGGTCCACCGTATCCCTATTGATAGGATTTGTTTTTCCAAGAAGGAGAATTTTCTAAATCAATGTTATCAAGTTTTAAATGTGATAGCATGATTTAACTTTGTAATATGGATATCTGATGTCTATATTGTATTGTTCTTTGGCATTTTCCAGTCCCACCCTCACAGACTTTGCTCTCTTTAAAATAAACCATACATATGTGAGGATCTACTATGTATTTGACCTAGAAAATACAATGGTGATTCATGAGGAGAGACAGCTCATTAAACATATAAACCTAAGCAAATTCAAGATGATATACATTGGTCTAAATTAGACATAAATATGGGTTTATATTTAAGGTCTGTTGCCTTATAGCAGTGTGATCTTAGAAAAGTCCCTTTAACCCTTTTTACATTAATATTCTCATATTTAAAATAGGAACAGTGATTCTCAGTTCTTAAAATTATTATACAGATTTCCTCAGATAAAATATTTAAGGAATGTAATAGTGTCAGCCAAAAATAAATGGCCAATAGCTTCTCTATTCATTATACATCATGTGCTATGTTTATAATATGGTCTAGGAAAGTCAGGAAAAGCTTCACAGAGGAAATATGTGCAGTGAGCAAAGGAATAAATAAATAAGGATACATCAGAAAATGGGCACAAAGAGTCTTATGAGTAAAAAAAAAGCAGCATATAAAAAGGCATGAGTACAAAAGTGGCTTCAAGTCTTTTGAGGACTTAAAAGTATTTTTCTGTAGCTTAACCCGGGGTGAATGTGAAAGAATGCAGTGACGACAGTAAAGCCAAAGAAATAAGAAACGAAAAGAGCTTTTTCTGTGCCATTCGAACGTATTTACTCTTTTACTTGAGGCTGACCAGGAATAACAAGAGTTTAAATAAGAAAGTGGCATGGTTATATTTTCATTTGGAGTCAACATAGCAAATATGGGACTCAATATTAGGAAGAACAGAATAGACATTAGAATCTGTTTATGTCAACAATCCAGTTAGGTAATCACCAGACACTGACGTCATAGCACAATACAAATCGACAAGATCTGCAAGAGGATTAGCAAGGTCATTGAAGGTAGAATCAGTAGGAACTTATGGCTAACAGGAAAGAGCATAGGCGTGGTGAGAAAATAAGAGCATTTCAGATATCTCTCATGTTTTAAAATTTTTTATAGTGAAGGTGATGTACAGAGGAAATACAGTTACATAAACCTGTGTATTTAATTTAGAAAACTTAGTAGACTGAGAAGTCATTCGCTAAGTTGGAATAAGAACTCTGTTTTGACCAAGTTTAGCTTGAGGACTTTCAGACATCCAAGTAGAAAGATGGACCTGGAAATTTTATAATTTAAAATATATTAATCGAACTAAAACTGAATTTAAGGATTCATGGATAAGTAGTATGTGAAATCTATATCAAGTATGATATAAGATAGAAGACCAAAATAGGGCTGGGAAGGTGGCTCAGTGGTAGAGCGCTTGCCTTGCATGCTTGAGGCCCTGGGTTCCATTCCTCAGCACCACATAAGCAGAAAAAAAAAAGCCTGAAGTGGCGCTGTGGCTCAAGTGGTAGAGCGCTAGCCTTGAGCTGAAGAGCTGAGGGACAGTGCCCAGGCCCAGAGTTCAGGCCCCACGACTGACCAAAAATAAAAACAAAAAACAAAACAAAACAAACAAACAAAAAGAAGACCATAATAAGGAATCTGACTACCGATGACATTCAAACCTTGCCACTCTCCCTACATTTGGACAAACCTGGATGCTCCCTACTTTGATGCCAGGAGAAAGTTAAAATCGTCTAAGTTCCAGCCTATGCAAGAAAATCCTCACTTCCCCCTCCAGACTCACTATCTAACCACGGTAATGTCCAACACCAATCACCCTTCCTTGTTCTCTAAGGGCATTTTTTGGACCTGCTTGTGTGCTCACCCTACTCCTACTACTATGTTTCATTATATGATTAATTAATCTCTTCATACCCATTTGGTGCATGTATGGTATTATTAGGCTCAGTTTCCAAACAGATTTAGATATGTAATATGTATACATGAGGGTATTCATTCTATTTCTCACGTATGATAGAAACAGAGTTAAGTCAGGTCCATTATGTGAATGTCCAGTGGTGTGTATCTTTCTCCTGAAGATGTGTAGCCTTTGGCAAAGGAACCACCCATAATTATCTTATACAAAATGCAGAGTTTTAAGGACATATATACTTGTGTTTAAGCTTATTATAGCACACGATACAGAGAAAAACTTCACAAATAACATGAAATTATTCTGGCATGAAAAATTTTAGTGTTAATATCTGTCATATATCAGATCCAATTCATAGTTCAAGAATGCAAGATTTAAATGAGTCAACAACAACAGAACTGTCTATACAGCCATTCAGACAGGAAGTAATAGAGTTGAGACTCTCAACTAGCCCATTTGATTGCAGGGTACACTAGAGAACATCTGTGCACTGTTCCCTCACAGAATTTGCTGTTGCCTCTACTATCTTCCCGGATGGAAAGTGAGCTAGCAGAGATGCAGAAATCATATGTTCACTTCTTCTGGACACAAATGATCCATTATGAGGGTAAATGTTCTGGTTTACTTATTAGATCCACTCATCTCATCAACTTTGAGGTACTGCTCTAAAAAGGGAGGTAAATTCCTTCCTTTAATCATTAAGCTGAAAGAAGGGCCTTTGTAGACTGAAGTCAGCTCATTTTGCTAACTCATTTTAAAAAGGCATCATGGTAAATTGGATTGTTGGTGTTTTCTAGTATTTGCACTTTGAAATCCATCTTTTTAAGATGATTCTCTATTGTTTCTCTTGGAAAAAAAGTTTAACATAGCTTTATTTTTAGGTACTGCAACTACTTTCTTAAATAGGAAAGTTAATCTTTTAGTAATGGCACCAACAAAAATATAAAAACCACTACAGTGCATGTAGCATCTTCAGAAATGCACTACCTATTAACTAAATATTCATTTCACATACCATATATGGCAAATGCCATATGAAAGTAACACTTGACTAATGTTGGACTAACTTAAACATCAGAACATTTTAAGAAAGACTGACATCTCAGAAGTGTGTCAAATTGTAGGAAAAATAATTCCCTTTCTGGTAATTATTCCTTTCGAAAACCCCATTCTTAATTTTCCCATTTACTTCTTTTAAAATACCACTTTTAGAATAATTTGAGGAGGAGGTGTAGAGATTTCCCAGGGGCTCCCCACCCTGATATATCCATAGCCTTCCCTAGTCACAGTCTCCTACCAGAGTGGCACACGTTACAATTGATGAAGTTACATTGGCACATTATAGTCACCCAAAGTTTCTAGTTTCCAATTAGGATTCCCTGTTGCTATCATACATTCTAGGAGTTTGAACAAAGAGATATATAACCAACTGTCATCACCATGACAGTATCAAGGCAAAGTGTTTGCACTGCTCTAAATATCTTCTTTGGACCACTGATTCATCCTTACATCCCCAACTCCAACCTCTAGCAACCACTGTTACCATTTTTCTTTTTATAAAAAAGTATTGTAAAGGTGATGTACAGAGGGGTTACAATTGCATAAGTAAGATAATGAGTACATTTCTTGTCGAACAATGTTACCCCCTTCCTCATTTTCTCCCACTTTCTCTTCCTCCCAACTCCCTTCCCCCACAAGTTGTAAAGTTCATTTCCAACATAGTGTCTTGTGAGTATAGCTGTTGCATTGGTTCCCCCTTTGTCCTTTGTCTCACCATTTTGTTATTCTTCTACCCTTCCCTAAATCAGACAAACATATAAACAAGACACAGGGTGACAACAGGGGATAAGCCAAATGAAAAAAATAAGCAATGAAAAAAAGAAATAACTTCATACAAAAAAAGCAAAAAATAAAAACAAAAAACAAAAATATACCTCTGGTTTCCATTTCTTGATGTTCCTTTCAATTAGCATCATTTTATATGGTCATATGTACATAGCTATTGAGCAATTGTGATCCTCTGCTAGGACTATCCTAGACATACATTAATTATTACATATGAGGGAAATCATGGAGCCTATGTTTCTTTGGGTCTGGCTTACTTCACTTAATATGATTTTTTCCCACATCTTTCAATTTCCTTATGAATGGGGTGATGTCATTCTTTCTGATGGAAGCATAGATTTCCATTGTGTATATATACCACATTTTCTTGATCCATTCATCTACTGAGGGGCATCTGGGTTGGTTCCATATCTTAAATATGGTAAGTAATGCTGCAATGAACATAGTTGTGTTGTTAGCTTTACTATGGCCTTGTTTGTGTTTGTTTGGGTAAATGCCCAGGAGTGGGATTACTGGATCATAGAGGAGCTCTATGTTTAGTCTTTTGAGGAACCTCCATATTGCTTTCCAGAGTGGTTGAAGCAGTTTATATTCCCACCAACAGTGTAGTAGCATTCCCTTTTGACCACATCCCCACCAGCATCTATAATTATTTGTTTTCTTGATAATGGCCATTCTAATGGGGGTGAGGTGGAATCTCAATGTGGTTATGGCCAGAAATGTTGACCATTTCTTCATGTGTCTATTGTCCATGCTTATTTCCTCACTAGAGAAGTTTCTTTTTAATTCTTTAGCCCACTTAGTAATGGGGTGGTTGTTCTTTTGAGGATTTGTTACTGGGGGTTTAATTTTTTGAGCTCTAGGTATATTTTGATATGAGGCCCTTGTCTATTGTATAGCTAGTGAAGATCTCCCAATGTGTGGGCTTTCTATTTACTTTGTCTTGCAGAAGCTCTGCAGTTTAATGCGGTCCCATTTATCCAGCCTTTCTTTGATTTGTTCTGTTTCTGGATCTTTATTTAGAAAGTTTCACCTGTGCCAATGAGTCCTAATGTATCGCCTATCCCTTCCTGTAATATTTTCATGGTGTCTGCTCTCACGTTAAGGTCTTTGATCCATTTGGAGTTGATTCTGGTACAAATGACATATAAGAATCTAACTTCAGTTTTCTACATGCAACAACTGTCATCTTTACTACGGCCAGACCTGAATTGGTTAAACAAATCATTCCTGTCAGATGGTACATTCCAAAGCATCATACTTAAAGTCTTTCAGTTACTCCTCTGATTGAAAGGTATTTCTCATGATGTTCCACATTCTGACATATCATACAAAGTTCAGCATTCTGCTTCTTTTTCACTTAGGAGAATATTTGTGTTATAAGCCTACATGTTTGATCTTATTCTAGACATTAGAAATTATCTTGGGAATTGATGGCCTTAGGTAATAGTTTAATACATTATAGACCAAATGGTAGATGGATCCTCAAACCTAATTTTTGGAAAGGTTCTTTTTACTCTTGACTTATGACTAAATCGATTTTCTAAGAAGTGGACTCCTGCTTAATTATGGATCAATCTTTAACTACAAAGCTGTTTGATTTGTACTCATGTATATATGAGTCAGCCCAATTTGGGGTACAAATAACAGAACACCTGAGCCAAACTAGTATAAACAAAAATGGAATTAAATGAATTTATTGGTTCACAGAGCTGAAAAATCCAGAGGCAGGGCTGGCTATGGGTGCAATTACATACAGTACTAAAAGGGTTTCATCAAGACTTGGTTTCTTTCCATCACATATCTCTGGCCTCTTATTTTTTGCTCCATTTAAAGCTTTTCATAATAGCAGTTTGAGGGCAGAAATACAGCTCTAGTCTCTTATGTTTAAGCAGAGAGTATCTTTTCCCCATATTATAGGATCATAAGCCCATCAGTAAACCAATCACTGATGTCATTGTGAATGCCTTATACTAACTGGCTTAATTTTAGTCATGTTCCCTATCCCAGAGCTGACTTCAATTTCATGGGCTATAAACAGGAGATAGAATTCCCAGAGATCTTTAGAGATAAGACGAATAATCTTACTATCAAAAAGTTTCACCTGTATCCTGGCTTCTTTGCCATCTTCCCTTCAGTACCTTTAATACTTTCCTCCTCCTAAAGGGGGAGCTCATGAGATAAAGAGGTTGATTTCTATATCTAATTTTTCTTAATAAGTACTCTTTAAGAGGAAAAATGCTCAAGTAACAGCTCCCAGAATATATATTGTAGGAGTTGGCTAATAGGATTCTTCTGCCACTTGTCAGGTTGAGATCTCTCACCATTCATTATCTGGTAGCAGGCCTGCAGTGTACAGATGGAAAAGTCACCCCAGAGGGAAGAGAGCTGTTACACTCAACCCCCCTTCTGGTTCCACTTCTGTGCAATGCTAATTTAATCGGGCACATGATTCACTCACTCACCTTAAGCTCAAGCCAGACCTCATTCTATTTTAAATGTTTTAATTTTATTATTCACCCACAAATGTATCCATCTCAGCTTTACATATATTTTAGAACAGTCAGAAATATAAGCTGAAGGATAAGGTCTTCTCTCATCATTCCTATTCCTATTCCCCCTAAATGATTCCAAATACCTTGTTCCAAACCATGTCTAAGATACCTTGAAGCCTGAATTGGAATGAATGAATTGAATATTTATTGGAAATCCAAGTCAACATCCAAAACCATCCTATCTAATAACCTTACTAGAAAAGAAGGCCAGATGCAGGGAAGGGGACTTCAACATAAATCTTTGAGTCTACCAAGCAGAATGAACAGAGAAGTGGTAGCAAGAAAAAGGAAGGTAGTAAAAGGCTGAGTCCAAATCACTCCTTTGGGAAAATAGAAAGTCCAAAGAAGTAGTTTTCAAAGTAGAGCTTTGAAAATGAAAAAAAGAAGACTGACATGCAAGGTGTATTTGACTAAGATCTCATGCAGCTAATTAAAATTTCCTTAGCCACAAAAGTGACTGTGAGCTGGTGAAGGCTTTGATGTACTGCTTGCTGTTAATTAACCATTAGAACTTGATCAATAGCGCATGAGTCACCCTTCATGTAATAATACCAAATTATATTTAATTCAAATTATATTTGATTACAAAGAAATGCTTAGCTGTACCAGGGGAATGTGAAGCATATAGGCAAATGCTTCCATTTGACTTTTAACAGGAAGAGCAATACTGAAAAAGAAATCTGAGCAGTCTACTTGCTGGTACATATGTACATTATCTGCACAATACTCTGATCTAAAGGAGTTTAAGAAGAAGAGTGGTGCAAATATATAATAGTGCCATATAACTGCAAAATTTATATGTGATATCACCACAAAGCATTTCTTTAAGTATACTTTTCAGCATCCTAAGTACTTCAGTGCCAAATCAGTAATTACTTGAAGCATCAATATTAGTTTAGACATGTGGAGGATATAGGAAAACAGAACTCAGTTTCTCACTGGGCTCTCACTTTTGACGTTGGAAGTGTGGGCTTTATATCACTCTACATACCAAGAAGACAAGAAGTTCTTCAGTGGGCACCAGGTCGGTGTCCTCTAATTCAGTTCAATTCCAAGATCTTTCTAGAGACAGTGTCTGACTCCACAAATTAAGGTAGTCCCATGAGAATTGACCCCACCTTCAAACTCTGTCACAAGTAATAGAATGTCACCTATACTTCTGACTAATCAGCTATAAATTCCTGGTCCTATGTCCTCCTCAGGTTGAAATAATATGCTAGAGTGGCTCACAAAACTCAGACAGATACTTCACTTCCATTTGCTGGTTTATTATAAAAGTGTATTACAAAGGATATGGATGAAGAGATGCACAGGGCAAGTTATAGATGTAGAGCATCCATGCTCTCTCCTGGCATATAACACCCTTCAGTAATCTCTATGTGTTCAGCTATTTGGAATCTCCTCCAAAATCTGTCCTTTTGGGCTTTGCTGGAGGCTTCATTATCTAGGCATGACTAATCAATCACATCACTGGCCAGAGATGGTCCATTTACAGTTCAGCCTCTCTCTCAGTCCTGGGATGTTGGAAAAGGGGGGCTGAAAAGTCCAATCTTCTAACAAAACTTGCTCTTTCTGATAACCAGCCCTCAATCTAAAGCTAACTAGGGGCTGCTGGCCACCAAGAAACTCATTATATAAAAGATTTACCTTTACTCAGTGATTCCAAGTGATTTGGGGTATATCGTATGCCAAGAAACAAGGGAAAAGACCAAATATATATTTCACATTGTAACTGAGGTATTCTAAAATTCCATTATAATCTGCGAAACAACCAATAATGTAAGTTGTATTTTAGTGCTTTTTAATGTGTGCATTATATATTAGCTAGTTGAGAATGTTATTTCAGAAAGAAAAATAGAATACTGTGTGGATTTTGAGTAACTAATCACTTTTTAAATGTCTCATTGTAAATTTTCACAGCTGAAAACAGCGATTTTTAAGTCTTGCTATCTATTTGCAATGAAGATATTAAATTTTCCTTTCTGTGAAGTTTTAATAGTCATGGAAAATATGATTGAAAAGTTTCACCATCTAAAGCTGCTCTCTATATATCTTCAATTTAATGAGAAACATTATGATACAATATTTTTCCCATTCAATTAAACCCATAGTTATTGAATGCCTCCTATTTGGAAAGCAAATTACTAGGGGCTATGAGAGATACAAAAGCATTCTAGATGCTTAGAAATTATTGCAAGAAAACAGTTGCATAAGTAATACAGAAAGCAAGGCAATGCTATGATAGAAATGTTATTATTTTAAATTAAATCAGTGCAAATAATATTTCTCTATATTTGATGTAAAATAACTTTAAATGTTTGATTTTTTGGCTTGACCATCAATGTTGTCAGATATCACTGACTAAATTAATGGGTGACTAGAACGACATACTGGGAGCCCACCCTTCAATGTGTATGAGAATCAGAGGGGGATGATTAAAATAAATTGCTTCACTCTCCTTTACAGTTTCTGATTCAATAGGTTAGATGTGAGATCCAATAGTGTAATTTTTGAACAAGTTACCAGATAATACTGATCTTGGGGACTACACATTAAGAACCACTGGAGAATAGAGGCTCCAGACAATTCAAGTCTGCATCCTAGCTCACCATTTACATCTTCAAGATCCTTGGAACATACCATCATTTAAGTCCTTTGGAAACTATAAAATGAGAACATTGTGGAAATTAAGTCCTTTGGAAACTGTAAAATGAAAACATTGTGGCAAAAACCTTTAGTCAATGATCAAATCTTTTTCTTCTTCCTGAATCTCTAGCTAGTGTACTGTTTCCAGCCTGCCTTGATGTTAGGTGGGACTCTGTGATTGAGGTCAAGGCAAGGGATATGACCAGAAGTGCTGATGTGCATCACTTTTGGGCCTTACCCCTAAGGATTCCCACACACCTCCCTCATGCCTTTCCATCATTTCCACTCTGTGGTAGATGAACATCGCGAAGTTTAAAGCTACAAGTTAAACATAAACAAGACAAATGCAGTATGAAGTAACACTGAGAAAAGTGTTGCTCACAAAGCACTTGCCTAGCACGTGCAATGTCCTGAGTTCAAGTTTCAGTACCAAAAAGGAAAAGACAAAAAAAAAAAAAGAAAGTTAAAAAAAAGAAAGTGATGCTCACCAACGGCAATATTCCTTTGGGCTTTCTACCAAACAGTCCTTCATCTGGTCTTTTTGGTGGTCTTGGTATCTACCATGCTGTCTGAGATACAGGTGCTCATTAAATAATTGCCAAACTGATGAAAAAAATTTTTAGATAGTCTCTTTGTATAGCCCAGGCCAACCCGGGACTGGTAATCTTCCTACCTCAGTCTCCTGAGTGCTAGGATCATTAAGTGTGTACCTACTTACCAAGCCAAGAAAAAAAAATAACTTCTTAAGGAATGGGTCAGTCTGCTAGTTAAGATAATTGAAGATAATAAACTCTACATCCGCAGAAAGTATTTTGGCAAAACTAGATGGCTATCAGTGAGGGAAGGTTTCCAAAAAGTATCACCAGGCAGAAGACTGAGTTTAAATAAGATCATCTCTAGGGAGTCCTCAACATACAGCCCAATTAAAAAAAAAGTAGATGTAGCTTTTGAAAGTTATATTTTCCCCTCATCTGCCTTCCTTTTATTATTTCCCAACTGTTTTATTTTTCCTTGTTAATTAACCAATCACCTTTCATAAAGCACCTAAAATATGTCTATCCCTTTATCCAAAAGATGCTTGCTATCCAGTTGGGAAGACTTTGTTTGGCTGTATTTGAAACAAATAGTAAGCAATATAGAGAGACCATGAAACAACCCAATAAAAAGTTGTTAGGTGAGCTGTTTCAAATGTGTTATTGCACATTAAAACTATACCAGTCCCTGGGACAGGCAATCAGAAAGCTAATATTCAACTTTCCTTTTCTGCTATACAAATACAAACAAGTCATTTAGCTCCCCATCTCTCTTCTAGAAAATAAAAGTAACAATTCAGTCTAATTTACTAGTGATGAGAGTGAGAAATATTGAAATCTGAAGTAGAAAGCAGGAGAGCTTAGAGCACTCTATTTTGGAACCTTATGCTCCAATTCAGCTGTATTTGCAATGCTTACTACCTTTCTACAAATTAGGAGTTCTGTTGTGAGTGGAAGTTCAGCTAAGAGACTTTCATTCCACCTAGCAAACTGGCCCTCTTTGATTGTGTTGGACAAGCATCAGAGGCCTCCATAGAAATGAATGCGACTGGAGTTCACCACTTTGGATTTGTTGCTGCTTCAGTTGCTAGTTGTCACTCTTACTGGTGACCTGCCACATGCCAGAGTTTAGGATGAACCCAAGGGAAGACTCAACTGCAAGACTTGTTTGGCCATCTACCATACCTAACTTGGTGATTATGTTTCATGATTGTTATTTCATATTGTGGTAAGTAGATCAAATAGCCTTTCATATCTGGAGAGGTAGCAAAGGAAAGTTACAAAGAAGAACATTTAATGTTTTTGTAAATGTTGCAACAAAATAATAATTGCTGTGAAATTTGGGCAAGTTTTTCCTGACTGGCCAAGCTTCCCAGGCAGCTGTAAATGCTACATCCAGCTGTCCTCTTTTCATGGGGAAACAGTTCAAGTTTTGTACATTTTTATCAGACTCATTTTAAAACTATTTCCAAAATGTTTGCCTCTTGTTCTGTCTTGAAGATTTTTGCATCTGTAATATATTTCTTAGATATCTTTCTCCAATTAGACCCTTTGAAACAGATATGAATGAAAAGTTATGCTTCAGCTTTTCCAAAAGTTTGATGTCATTCAGATGGACTCTTCAACCTCTGTGAGCCATATTTCTGAGAAGTTTGACAGCCTGGCCTACTTTGGAAAATGACTTCAAGCAAGGGAGTTAGAAAGTTCTCATCAAGGTAGTAGAATATTCCCAATTAAAAGGAAAATAATTGGAGGCTTTACGTTTCGAACCTTGTCCAAAAATTATTCACAAACAGGGACTATGCCTCACATTTTCATATGCATGGTAAAAGACTGTATTAATATTGGGTTAAATTAATATTGAGTTAAATTATCATTGACCAATTTATCAGATTTTTTGTGTTAGTACCAGGATTTGAACTCAGGGCAGAACACTCTTGCTTTACATTTTTTGCTCAAGATTGGCACTCTACCACTTGAGCTACAACTTCATTTCCAGCCTTTTGCTGGTTATTTGGAATTAAGAATCTCATGGAACTTTTGGCCTAGACTGACTTCAAGCTGCAATCAGACTTCTGAGTAGCAAGGATTACAAGCGTGAGCCACCATTGCCTGGCTAATTTACCAGATTATGAGTGACTTTTTGCCTTTGTGTTTACTTACTGAGACCATAAATAGTTCTTCAGTTGCCATTATTTTTAATCACTATCCATTGTATGTGTTATATAATTATTCTATCAATTCCTGGGTTTGCCTTTTGCTCTTTAGATCTTTTTCAATTTTCTTTCATTTATTTTCAAAACCATGTTATTAATTACATAGGTATTAAGGATTGTTGTACTTTCTTGGTGGATTGACCCTTTTACCATTATAAAATCACCATCTTAATCTTCACTATTACTTCTTATCTTCACAGGGGTAAATATAATTCACTTTAACACTTTAAAATTCAGTACAAATAGATGTGGGGTAAACACCAAATATAAAACTGTCCTAGTAAAAATGGGTCAAATGTACATGAGATTGTTTTAAAAAGTAAACAAACCTATTTTGTATGGCATCTAGAAGAAGAGTATAAAATACTATAAGAAGCTGCTTTGTGAAAATCTATTCACTTTTACTTACTACAACCTTTGAGTAAAACCTCCTTCCCTGGATACCAAGAAATATCCTCCACTCAAGTCGTTTTCCTTCTTATTCAATCTAGGTACTTGCTCAAAAATATAGACACAAACAGATAATGATGCCCTCAATCTTTTGAATCCACAAAAACCTCTCTGGCTCTCATCTCCCAGGTTTAGAATCTCTTTCAGTGAGGTTTTTATATTGCTAAAGATGAGAGTACTTAGCCTTTCCAAATTGTTACAACCACACTGAAAGAAAGGATCTATAATCTTTGTACCTGGTGTCCTTAGGTGCTCATGGTGATAACCATCCAGTGCATTTATAACTATTAACCAAACTAGTTCTGGTATTCTATTGCCCATTATAATGACTATAATTAACAATAAAATCTTGTGCATTTCAAAATAGCTGAAAGAGTTTTTTCAGTGTTGCTATTATAAAGTAATGATAAATGTTTGAGGAGATGGATAGGAAGATTACACTAAAGAGATAATTACACAATGTGGATTTCTGTGAAAACTTCAATCTTTTTGGCAGTAATGGAGTTTGAATTCAGGGCTTGAACTTACTAAGCATGCACTCTACTAATTGAGCCATATCCACTTCCTTTTCACTTTAGCTTGGTTATTTTTTGTTTATTTGGTTTTTTTTTTGGTTTTTGGTTTGTTTTTTTTTTTTTTTTTGGTTGTGGGGCCTGAACTCTGGGCCTGCACGCTGTCCCTCAGCTCTTCAGCTCAAGGTTCTACCACTTGAGCCACAGCACCACTTCCAGCCTTTTCTGCTTAAGTGGTGCTGAGGAATTGAACCCAGGGCTTCATGCATGCAAGGCAAGCACGGTACCACTGAGCCACCTTCCCAGCTCCTTTAGCTGGTTTTCAAGTAAGTTCTCCTAGACTTTTTTTTTTGTGAAAATACTGTACAGAGGGGTTACAATTACATGGGCAAGATAATGAGTACATTTCTTATCAAGCATTGTAGCCTCCTCCTTTGTTTCCCCTTCCCATCCCTTCCCATCCCCACCCAATCTCTCCCCCCCCCACCAAAGTTGTAAAGTTCGTTGTAGACATAACGACTTGTACATCTCATTGTTGCAATGAGTCCACCTGTATCCCTATTTAAACAATTTGTTTTTCCCCTTCCCCTCCACAAATTATACCGACATCAAATACAGTGAAAGCAGGGGTTATACTGTGGGGGAGGGACATACAAAGCAACAAAGAAATAATCTTATAAATGTGTTAGAAACAATCGCATGAAAGAAAAAAAAATTTGAATATATAGTTTAGGGTTCATTTCCCTAACATCACCTTATCTGACCTTTTCTGCTTGACTCAGACATATACTAGATATTGCAAATAAGGGAAATCATGGGACCTATGTTTCTTTGAGCCTAGCTTACTTCACTTAATATAATTTTTTCCAAGTCTTTCCATTTCCTAACAAATGGGGCAATGTCATTCTTTCTGATGGAGGCATAGAATTCCATTGTGTATATATATCACATTTTCTTGATCCATTCATCTACTGAAGGACATCTGGGTTGGTTCCATATCTTAGCTATAGTAAATAGTGCTGCAATAAACATAGTTGTGCTGGTAGCTTTAGTATGGTCTTGTTTGTGATCATTTGGGTAAATGCCCAAAAGTGGGATTGCTGGGTCATTGGGGAGCTCTATGTGGAGTCTTTTGAGGAACCTCCATACTACTTTCCAAAGTGGTTGAACAAGTTTACATTACCATCAACAATGCAGTAAGGTTCCCTTCTGGCCACATCCCCTCCAGCATCTGTTGTTATTAGAGTTCTTGATTCTAGCCATTCTAACTGGGGTGAGGTGGAATCTCAATGTTGTTTTGATTTGCATTTCTTTTATGGCTAAAGAAGTTGAGCATTTCTTCATGTGTCTATTAGCCATCCTTCTTTCCTCTTCAGGTTCTCTCAGACTTTTGCCTGGAGCAGTCATAAGTCCATGATCTTTCTACCTATGGCCTCATGTGTAGCTGAGGGGCACTGTCCCTTTTCACCATGCCTAACTTTTGGCCCAGGCTGACTTCAAACTTTAATTCTGCCAGTGTCTGCCTTCCAAGTGGCTGGAGTAACAGGGCTGAGACACTGTGTCCAGGCTTCACATTTTACCCTATAAATATTGCAACTGAAGAGTTCATAGACAGCTTTAAACTTATTAGGTATGGTACTCCATTGTACAGATAAGGTAAGAGCTTAGTTGAGTCCATTGCCTCTAGTGGGAAGGGCAACCAATATAAGGTAACCGAAATGACAAAACAGATGTAAGGGTTGAAACAAAATGGTTTATGGGGCTGGGATATAGCTCAGTGGCAAAGTGCTTGCCTAGCAAGTACAACGTCCTGGGTTCGATCCCAGTACCAAAAAAGAAAAGACAAAAAAAATACAGTTAAAAAAATCCAAACAAAACAGTTTATGTTCCTTGTTTACTCTTTTACTGCTCAGGTCCATCTCTTCTACATCACATGGCAGAGTAGAAAAGGAAATTTGAAAGAAGTGTTTCTGAATCCTTTACCTACTGTTATTGTTCTTCATGTTCCTCTTTCATCTTTCAGGATTTGGTTTAACATAATTATTTTCATAGACCTGATAATGAGTATAATACGGTAACTTAATGGATGTTCCATAACTATTTGCTAAATAAATGAATGAGAATGTTACACATATGGCAATTCATTATTTAAACCCCTTTACACCTTTTCTTGATTCACTAAGAAGGTGGAAAAAATACACAGTGACATTTAAACACATATGTACACAGTAAAATTGGAATGAGTAATCTATTTGATTTTATTCAGAATACACTATGAGGTGCATTTATTTTTATTAATTTTATGAATACCAATGCCATTGAAATGATTTCTTACCCTTAGCAAAGATTTTTTTAATATTTGCCCTAGGTAGAGTTTAATCAGAGAGATGTTTTCTAATTTAAAAGTAGAAATTAAATCTTTTCTGTGTAACTTTGGAAAGTTCTTAGTGCTCTGAAACCGTTACTATCTGTGTGAATGCTGAAATATACTACCCGATTCTCCTCTAATAGAGAACTTGTTGACCATAGGTAGCTGTTTCTAGTACTGTTAGTGGGTGACCTTTGGCCATCAGCTCCTTCCAGGCTGCTTCAGCTACAAAGCGCCGTCTGGTCCAATGTCTCATTCTTTACCTGATGGACCCATATCCAATGGCCAGTGGATGACCGTGTTCCAAGTTGACCATTGTGACCTAACTTGGAACAACTCTGAAAGGCCAGTTTAGTGACAGAGCTTTCTCTAGGGCCAGCCATAGCTGCTATTTGGCCTCCCTTGAAACTCAACTTCTAAGATCCACTCGTCTCCCCTCATGTTCCAGGGCACTCCATAATTAGTCATTTACATGTTATACTTCGTCTCAAAGCCTAGTCCTTGGGGAGCTCAACTTATGCTATTACTTCAATGCTCATTTTACATAAAATAGAGAAAATGTAAGTACCCAATGAGGACAAATTACTGTATTTTGTACAGTCTACTGTCTGAAAGGATACTTGTGCTGGGTCAGAGCTGCTTGACAAAAATCCACGTTACCACGGTTACTGCTCCCTGATACTTTTTGATTTCATTATTGTGTCTATCAATGGCCAGAGGAACAGGCTCCACATCACATCGCCATAGATATTGCCCTCTAGTGAAGAGACTCATTTGAGGTGTTTACCTTGTATGACAGATTTGGTGAAGTAGTTGTAAAGCTGACTGTCTTCCAATCATGAACTAAGCACTGAAAATTTCTCTTCATCCCTGGAGAAACTATGCAATATCCTGAAATAGGTGAAAATGGAGGCCCAGCCATAGAAAATCTCACTGTTTTGTTAAGTCTCCCCATCACCATCAGTTCTGGGGCTCTGGTCTGACTGTTTTGTAGTCTTCCTCCTCAGTTTTATTTCTGTGTCTGTTAATGTGTGCTGATAATTTCAGGCCGAGAGGGCTAACGAGAGGTCTTCATAGCGACAGTTCTTTTGGTTGTCTCCATGGTGATCTCTGCATAGCTAAAAAATCCACAACTTAGTTTTATTTCCCATCTTGAACTTACCACTGGCTTCAGCCTTACAATATGTGTGGGAGAAATTATTGGGGCTTACATAGCAATTTGCAAAGCTGGAAGTGCCAAACTTCCTTAGAGACTTAGTCTCTTCCATTTCATTTGTCCTTTCTTTGGGAACTCAAGGTTCTCCTGTGTTTTATGCCCTGCCTCTTCCCTAATTCTTCCACTATAAACAGAAACAAAGGTATAAAGAAACAATAAAGCAGTATATTACCTTCTCCAGGGGATGTATGGCTTTTTAAAGAGAAATAACAAAATTAATGTCTAATTGCATTGAACAGGTTGAAGAACAAGACCCACGCATCGATTAATCTATGTCACATCTCCCTCTTCTGTAAAAGGGAATTATAAGACTATCTACCCCTCAGCATCATTGTGTGGACTAAATGACACAGCTGGCTAAAATGCTTAGAACCATGACTGACTTGCTTAGCTATTGTTATTTTCTTATTAAAAGTCATTTTTACTCAGAGACAAATTAGGAAAAATTCCCGTCTGAACCTTTAACCTGAAGTACTAAGTTAAGAAAAGTCTGAGTTTTCCTATTACAAGAAAGATAGTAAAGTCTTGTTATTCAAACCATGATCCCTGGGCTAGTAGAAGCCTCAGGCACAACCAGCAGCTGGTGAGAAGCATAGAATCTCAAGCTTCACTTCAGACCTACTAAAACAAGATTTGCATTTTAACAAGATTCCCAGGTAATTTGTACATACATTAAAGTTTGAGAAGGCTGGTGGTAGGTTTAGTAGTTTGAAATAGAGGCTTTAGAATCACAGACTCAAGTTCCAATTTACTAGCTGTGGAAACTTGAGCAAATTACTCCACCTTTCTGAGTCTCAGGTTTCTCATGTGTAAAATGGGATAATCACATCTATTTAGGAGGGTTGTTGTAAGGATTAAATGTAAAGAACTTATTGATGTACCTGCTAAGCAAATACCAAGTACTGCATGGTATGTGGTTATAACTACACTAGCTTCTGCTTATCTACAGCTACACTTTATATATTTTCAGGTACCCACAGTCAACTGAGGTGTGAAAAATATTAATTGGGACATTCCAGACATAAACAATTCATAAATTTTAAATTTTATAGCATTCTGATTAGCAAGATCTTGTAATATTTTGCTCTACTCCTGGGCAGGACATAAATCACCTCTTTGTTCAATGCATTTATGTTGCATCAGCTATCCACCACCTATCAATTACTTAGAAGTCATCACCATTATCAGTTTATCTATCATGGTGTTATAGTGCTTGTAATCAAGTTACCCCAATTTTACTTAGTTTTTTTTCCCAAGAATACAAGAATAATAATGCTAGCAACTTAGATATTCCGATGAAAAGGCATAAATTACTTCTTTAAATGAAACAATAAAAGCTCTTGACTTAACAGAAGAAATAAAATCATATAACAAGTTTGCTAAGACTTACAGTACAGTGAGATATTTTCATATTCACAGAACTTTTATTATAGTACATTGTTATAAATAGGTTTTATGTATGTATGTGTGTATGTATGTATATATGAATTTATTTAGCAGTACTGGAGGTTGAATTTAGGGCTTCCTACTAGCAAGCAGACCATGTCCCTGACTGTGTTTTGTATTTTATTTTATAGATAAGGTCTCACTTTTGTCCAAGCGGGCCTCAAACCATAATCCTATCTCTGCCTCCTGAGGAGCGGGGATTATAGCATATTGCCACTATGCCAGGCTTGTTCTTTCTTACTATTGTTGTTATTAATTCCTTACTGTGCCTAATATATAAATGAAAGTTTAATGCATTTTATCCTGTAGGAAACATAGCATATCTCCATTTACAGTAATCTACTGGAATTTTTTAACACAAAGCAATCTCTGGGCTTTTGAAACATTGCAATTACAAGATTCCAAGGACAAAAGAGCTTTGATAATTAAATTCAGAATTGTTCACAAAGTGAAATGATTTGAAAAGTACATAAAGAATTTAAAAAGTTTTAGGCAAATCAAAGGAAAAAACTTTCCACTTAGAAATGTATCAAGAACCTTTGGAGAGATTTCAGTCATCTTAACAGATCGGTCTCAACTAAGGTACATGATAAAGTTGTGGAAAAGCTTCCATTACCTGACTAAACTATTACTTGGGAGTGTTATGAATACTAGATATCAAAGGAATCTCATGAAACTTTGCTTGAATGTCCAAATATTTTCATAGGACAGATTCTTAGAAGAAGTAGAATTTCTCAACTAAAGGGGACAAACATATTTAAGAGTCTCAGTGTACTTGCCTAGTGGTTTTCTGAAAGGATTGTTATCAATGTATCTTCCCATAAGCAGTATATGAATATTCCCTTCTGAGAGTACCAGTGACTACTCCGAATATTATCATTGGTCATTGTTCTCTAATTGCATGGTCAAAATTACTCTCTTACTACTATTTTTTTTGTGTGCCAGTACTGGGACTTGAACTCTCTAGGTTTGGGTGCTGTCCCTGAACTTCTTTTGCCCGAAGCAAAAGCTCTACCACTTGAGCCAGAGCACTACTTCTGGCTTTTTCTGTGATTAATTGGAGATAAGTGTCTTGCTGACTTTCCTGCCCAAGCTGGCTTCAAACTCGATCTTCTTAAGTAGCTCAGATTACAGGCATGAACCACTGGCACCTAGTTTTTTTTACTATTTTTTTTTAAATTGAGGCAGGTTATAAATTAACACACACATAAATTGAGTATTTGCGAATTTTATTTATTGGTCATATGTTGGTGACTATAGCTTTTTTCTACTCCAGTTTTCTTTTTTCTCATCAGTGTATTTACCATCCACCCAGTACTGGGAATTAAATCCAGGCCTCAGAAGTACTCTACCACTTGAGCCATGCCTTCAGGTGTTTTGTTTGTATTTTGTCTTCGGAATAGAGTCATCCTCATTTTGCTTATTTTGAATTCATAGTCCTCCTACTTTCTCTTCCTGAGTAGCCACACATGGCTTAGTATCTATCTATCCATCAGTCTATCACATAGAGATATAGATATAAGTACATTAGACCTTTATATATTTATTTTATATCTGTTCATATTTTGCCATTGACTTTACCTTATAGTGGATTTTTATTCTTTTTCTTTCATTCACAAATATTTATTGATCATCTACTATGTTAGGCTCTAAAATGCAAGTGAAATGTTATCACACCTGCCCTCATGGAGCTTATAATTAAGAAGACAAGACACAGTAAACTAATGCATAAAACCATCAGTGTGGTAAAAAGACAACACACGATATAAAGTGGGTGGTATGAAAGAGGACAAAGAAATTAGGAAACACCTATGATACAACACATGCCAATAGACCCTGGGGTTTAATCCCCAGCAACAAAAATGACAAAGAAGTAAAAATAAAATAGGATAACAGTTAAAAGCTGGATTAAAAGTCAACTTCTCACTTGGACTGTCATTTACCCTCCCAGAATGTTTCCACATTTGTAAAATGGCCTCTTTCACTTTGTATTTTATCTTGACAGTCAGATGTTATTCTTGATATTCTAAGGGCTGCTATAGGGAAAGAAAACATGCTAGGTTCAGATTCTGAAGGTGTAGCATTTTCTTGATTGGCAAGGCACATTATTTTCTGCACTGCTTTTCATTTGTGAATGGATTTTAAAGCTTCCTTTATTTTGTGTTATTGAAGTTTCAAGAGTGTTTTAAAATAGAGTGCCTCAATGGGATCATCAGCAGACCAGTCATTCAAGGAATGTTTAGTATTTTTGTATGTGTATATGGGATAAAGTAGTAGTTAAGAGATCTTGTCTCACCAGGCACCAGTGGCTCACGCCTGTAATCCTAGCTACTCAGGAGGCTGAGATCTGAGGATCAAGGTTCAAAGCCAGCCGGGGCAGGAAAGTCTGTGAGACTCTCATCTCCAATAAACCACTAGAAAACCAGAAGTGGTGCCGTGGCTCAAGCTGTAGAGCGCTCACCTTGAGCTGAAGAGTGCAAGGACAATACCCAAGCCCAGAGTTCAAGGCCCACAACTGACCAAAAAAAAAAGAGAGAGAGAGATCTTGTCTCTGGATTCAGAGAGTTTATACTTGAGTTTTTAAAAACGAGTTCTTACCTAGTAAGAAACATTATGCTAAGAACTTCACAAGACTCATTCGTTGTAGTAGTCTTTTAAAGGTATCCCAAGTGAAAAATGATGAAACCTCTGACAACAAAAATGATGCAAGTGATAGCAGTCTTGGTAGGGAAGTGCAGACAATTATGAAACTTTCAGGGTCATGACCAGTAATCAGGAAGAAGTGGACATGAGCCATTTTAAAAGTACGCTCAAAACTATGTGACTCAGAAGAGACAGCAGTAAGGGCAGGGTCTGTTCTTCAGCGTGAGATGATTAAGCTGCTATTGATCGTCATATTGATGACAAGCTATCTATTTACAGGAAATGGAGGCCGAGTGGTCAGTCATTTAGGTTAGGGGAATGACTGAGCATTCTCCCTGGTTTTCCTGTAGTCATTTAAGAAATGCAAGCCTCCTCTGTCATTCATTTTCACCTTCACCTGCCTCCATGATATAGATTTTCATTCTTATCATTGTGGAAATTTTAGAATTTTCATATAGCTGAATCGATCCATTTTTCCTTTTTTTGTATTTCTTGTATTCTTGCAAATCTCTCTCCACTCAGAAAACAAGTGACTGCCCGTATTTTCTCTTAGCAAGCACATGCAGTTTTATTAAGCGTAAAAATGCTCATTAGAAAGTGAAATGTGTCCAGAATGATTTCACTTTACTCACAATAACTGGAGTATTCAAAGAGCACACAAATTTTGAGGCACTCATGAATTGAATATAGCCATAATCATCTCTGGGCTTAAATAAAATTACCTTTGAGATTCTTGAATAGAGCACTTGAGAAAAGGGTCAATGCCATATATCAGAGAATAGTAACTGATGTAAAAGTAAAGTTGTAACTCAAGCATTTCAAGAAAATCTCTTAGTTCTTCATTCATGGGGACATATCTTTTTATCTTCATTCACTTTGTTTCATTGCAACAAAAATCTAAAAATTATAGAAGCATCAAGCATTAAGATACCATTGTATTATATTAGCAAAATTGTCTATGGCTGATTGACTCTGCAAAGTTCTTGCATGTAATGCAACAAATACATTTTAACTGAAGAGACATTTGAAGTTTATACTGATAATCCATATTTCCATAATGAATATGTAAAATAAACCCATAAAAAGGGAAGGAGAGAAAAGGAATGGTAAGAAGACAGCTGAATTCATTAGTTTCTGTAAAAGCCTAAAAATATCCCCACCCACTCAAATTTATTCTCTGAAAAATTGAAAGTGATGTGTAAGCTCGTACCCACATTCAGAAACCATTTCCCAAAAAGAAGAAGCAACATTGGGATTGAAGAGGAAAAACTATGTGTTGCCAGGAAATCACCTCACTCTGCAAACACCATTATCAGTGACAGCTAGTTTTCTAAAGGGCACATTTAAGAAAAAATCAAGGGGGGGGGAGGCGAGGGGCGAGGGAGGCGGGGAGGCAACAAAGACAATGCTTTGTATCTATCAATAGTGCCCTAGACCACATGTTCTCCATACATGCATAGTAGAGTTTGGCAAAATTATTGCAATGTTTAATAGCCCTAGCTTTTCCATGCCTTATATCAATGTCAATTGATTGACTTTTGATCTTGCCCATTAGACTTGCTTTGGCCAGAGCAACTGTAACAAACTTCATGTAAGCAGTAGTTCAGATTTCTTTCTTGGATTCTACCACTAGCAGGAAAACATACCCAAACTTGTTTTTTGGAGGATGAGACCACGCTAAAAAGAACCGAGTCATTCAAGTTGAAGCCACTTCAAGCAATGACTCTCCAGCATATCCACAAAGAACAGTATCTAGCTGAGTTGAGGACTCTCTACTTCCCTCTATTTCCTTGCCCCATAGGTAGAACAATTCTGCAGTATGTTCCAAAGGTCCTCAGTAAGACTCACGACTCCATCTCCTTACTGATACTTCTCTGGCTCACTTCCTTGATTAACCACTTGTATTTAAATCCTTACTTGAAAGCTTAATTCTGGTACAACTCAGCCTAAGATAATGACACATTCCTTCATGTTCTCTATGGCTTTATTCTCAAGAGAATCTGAAAGGTTCGCCAGCTCAACCTGCCACTAAAGTTTTCTACAGTTTCATTGACAGCTTACCACCAGACTCCGTACACAATTCCAGGGGGAAAAAGTGGTATCAACACAACAGCTATGAACAATGCTAATTGCCAGCCACTTTATTATTGTGGTGGGTAGAGAAACTCTTTTGCATAAATTAAAAACTTTTCATTGTAACACAATCCTCTAGAACTAGTGCAAAGCTTTTTTTCTTTCCACTTACCCATGTCTGCCTACCTGAGAGCTACCCAGTTTTCCCATAATCTTCCTAATTCCATGCTTTTCAGTATTTGTGTTTAAATATCTAACCAAGAGTGTATTTTTTTCTTTTTTCTTTTGTCAGTTGTGGGGCTTGAACTCTGGGTATGGGCGCTGTCCCTGCATTCTTCAGCTCAAGGCGAGTGCTCTACCATCTGAGCCACAGCACCATTTCCAGTTTTCTGGTGGTTAATTGGAGATAAGAGTCTCATGGTCTTTCCTTGCCTGGCTGGCTTTGAACTATGATCCTCAGATCTCAGCCTCCTGAGTAGCTAGAATTACAGGCAAGAACACTCTTAAACTGGAAAGAACTTTGAAGAGTTATCCTATATAGTCCCCCTTCCTTCAGCAAGGCTAGATATGTCTTCAAAGACAGATGGTAAAACTATGTAAATCTGTGCTCAATATAATTTTTGCACTTTTTCCTGGCCACTGCCCAGAATTATATTATACTCTCTTTATCTCCACCTGCAACTCGATTTCCTAATTATAAAATAGGAAAAAAGGCTAATTGGAATTCATCTATGGCATAGCAATTTAGAGTAAAATATTAAAATTCAGTTTTTGAGATTTTCAATTTTAAGGTTTGGCAATGATGTAAAGCACTCAGATTCTGGGGAGAAAAAAAAGAATGTGATTGCTGTCTAATTCTGCGATCTTCCAAGAGTAAAAAATGTGTCTTTTTCTTTGGAAAAAAAATCTCCAAATTTGAAGAATTTAACATTAACATAAAATGACTTCTTTCATAAGTATTGGCATTATCTGCTTTCAAAAAAATGAACTGCCCTCCATCATTATGAACAAATTTACATCATTATGTAAATGCCATCTATCTGTCTCTAAGTCCTTTACAACCAGTTCATCTTTTATTCATCTTGTAGCTATGTACTAAGCATTTTGTGCCATGCCCAAGATAGTGATTTTAGAAAGGAACATCTCATGAATTTGTGAATTTCAGGTTTTATTCTCTTGGTTTTTTGATAAGGTCTTATAAAATTATTGGACTCTCCTAAAGCAACTGCAAAAATGCTCAGCATTAACATTTCCAACTGTGTGATTACTTGGTTTCTAACATCCCTCTCCTTTTTAAAAACAAATGACTGGCTTTTGAGTAAGCTCAACTCTTACAAGGATTGTAAAGGGTATAACAAAATTTTCCCATTCTCTCCTAGATATGACTCCTTTCTCCATCATTGTAGATCAGCTATCTTCTTGTTCTCTCTCTCTCTCTCTCTCTCTCTCTCTTTCTCTTTCTCTCTTGCTCCTTGCACACACAGCTGTTCATATTAATTTGTTTTATACAAGTCATTTATTCATTTGCCATATTAAAATTTAAAAGGAAACATCTTCACTTGATGTGTGCTAATACATATATATGTATATCTTTTATAATTAATCTGAAGGCATGGAAGATATTTGAAGGTAGGAATGCACTTTCTACTTCTGTTAAAAATCATCCATAATTAGTCGGCCACCAACATAAAAGATAGGTCCCAGTTAAAACACCTCCATGGTCTCTAAGAGGATCTAGTAAAAGCACTCTAAGGATGCCCACAAAACCAGAGCTGGTATGACTGAACCTGAATCAACTTGGTTTAAACAAAATCCAGATTCCTAGGATATACTCTAGTATTTATGAGTCTCTAAGTCTGGAAAATAGGTTTCTTGAAGAAAGGAAACAATGAAGGAAGGAAAGAAGGAAAAAGAAGGAGAAGAAGAAAGTAAATGATTGTGTTAAACTGCAAAAACTGACAATTGCAATTACATCACATTAAAAAGCTTCCCCACAGCAAAAAAAAAAAAAAAATGAAGAGCCCAGCTATAGATATTCCTCCAACAGAAGATTAATATATGAAGAATTTAGAATGAGACGACAAGACAGCAAATAAATAAATGGGTAATGACACTAAAGATAAACTTTTCAGAGGAAGAAGATCGCATGGCCCATAAATACATGAAAAGAATGTTCAACATCCTCAGCAATGAGGAAGGTACAAATAAAAGCTACACTGAGAGTCACCACATTCAAGCCAGAATAATCATCAGAAAAAAAATTGACAAGAGTTGACAAAGATATCTGGATAAAGAAACCCCTTATATGCTGCTGGGAAAGTAAGTCCATTCATGATGGAAATCAGTATGAAAGATTTTCAAAAAATGAATACATTTCTATAGAGGCACTATATTCATAAACTGCTCTGTTGATTGGCAATTCTTTTGTATAACTACCTAAAGAAAATAAAAATATATTAAAAAATAGAACTTCCATGTAATCCACCTATATTACCTTTGAATGTGTGAATATATATATATATATATATATATTCACACACACACACACACACACACACACACACACACACACACACCAAAGAATTAAAATGTATGTATACATAATAGAATCACTTTTGAAACTGGATGAAACTGGAGATGATCATGTTAAGCAAAATAAATGCAAGTATCACAAATGCAAGCATCACATGATTTCTCTCCTATGAGACATCTAGAAGGAACAAAAGGAGAACATAAAAGCCAAAGCAGAGGCAGTAGGGATGTGGAAAGAAAAAGGTGACAATAGGAAAAATAATAGAAGTCATGAACATGATCAAATTAAATGATATGCATCTATAGAAATGGCTTGATGAAATGTTTTATTTTAAAAATTAATTTAAGTTAACAAAAATTACAGGTCCGATTTTTAGTAATGATGTATGGGTCAACTTTATATATTTCCTCCTTCAAAGACAACATCTGAATGTCAGCTCAAATACAAGGCTGTAATAACGATTCCTATTTGGATGTGTGAAGGGGAAGGGAAAAGAGAGACATGATGATCATCCTGCTTCATAGAAAGCAAAGTACAGTTTCCTCAAGGCAGTTATTACAAATCAAGTCTTTCAAAAAAATTTAAAACATAGGATGCAGAAAGAATGACATTGCCCCATTTGTTAGGAACTGGAAAGACTGGGAAAAAAATTAGAAAATTAGCATAATATCTCATTAAGACCCTGAGCATTAGTTTTAATCTCCATCCTCCCAAATGGACCTTTGTTGTGTTTTCAGTATATGTAGCCTCATATCACATGCTTTTGTTAGAGTAGTTTCCAGACATTCTTAGAAATATTTAGAGGTTTGCAAATTGGTTTTTCAATGGAGATTCAGGAAACTGTTTGCCATAGTAGGGCATGGTTTCAGCTCCTGTATTGCTATGACCTTTTCTCCATTTCGTGAGAGTCCCATTTTCAGCTACAATCTTTTTTATTTTTTTTTTGTGCCAGTCCTGGGGTTTGAACTCAGGGCCTGGCCGCTGTCCCTGGGCCTTTTTGTGCTCAAGGCTAGCACTCTACCACTTGAGCCACAGCACTTCTTCAAGATTATGTCTCTTAGAGCTCACAGACTTTTCTGCCAGGGCTAGCTTCGAGCTGTGAGCCTCAGCTCTCAGCCTCCTGAGTAGAGTAGCTAGGATTACAGGTGTGCCCAAGTGTCTGGCTCAGCTAGAATCTTTTGATCCCAGACCTGTCAGGATTACAGGCTTGTTTGTGTATGTTGTACTATCATATGACCCCTCAGAGAATGTCCTTTTATTCTGACTAATAAAATGCTTTTATGTTCACAAATGTACTCTGTAGTCAAGCTTCATCGTTACCTCCTCCATCGCCCACCTCTTCCTTTGGTGCTTTCCTCTCCACACTTTTGCTCTTCGCCCACTAGTGACTCTACCATATCTTATTTTCCTGACATTTCCACCGCCTAATGCTGTCTCTTTGTTCTTCCTAGACTGCTCATGCTCTGCCCCCACAAACATCTCACTTTTCTAAGTAACTTACTCTTTTCCCCCTTGGCCTTCCAGACTCTGTAAAAGGAAGATCTTTTCCACAGTGGTGTGTCTGGATATTCTCTAAGCTCCAGTTTTCCCTGTGAACAACTCACACAGGAGCCTGTTGTAATAATTCTTGTTCTGTGTAATTTAGTCATACTGTATTTTCTTAGGAGGAAAAAGCTCAAAAATCCATTACTCTGCGTTGTTTCTTTTCTTTTTCTCCAACCTCTTTCATTAAATCAAAATGCATTTTAAAACTTCTTTTCATTTTCCAATATTACAAACATGGGGGGATGCAATGATTTTTTTTCATGCCTCCAAAAGTACCCAGAGCTGATAGCATTAGCGATTCATCCAATTTAAGCTCTATTGAAAGTACAGTGTAGGCTTGTGGTGTTCTATAAATAACAGCCACATTTCCCAAAGCTGCCCATGGTTTATACAGAGGACCCCAATTAAACTGGAAACAGCTGAAGGAATAAGCCTAATGAAGAAAATGTACGTGTAATGTTCTAGGCAGGTTCAACTTTGGAATAAGAGAAACTTGAATTCCCTTTAAGACATTGAACATCCAGGTTTTAGTGAGATCAAGTCCTAAATAATCCATTTAATTTTTTTTGCATAGTCATACAAAGAGGCTTTTTGTGTTACAGGTACCTGGATGCAATTTTTGATGAGCTCACATATGTAAAGCCATTAATTCTACACAAAACCTTAGCTTTCTAATCACATAACCCTTTCTGTCACCTTGTCTTCCTTAATATTTAATACATCAGCCTCGACTCAGTATGTCAACTTTTGTTTATATGTTTCAAGATATATTAGAGCCTAGGTTAAAACAATGTGCTGAGTTTCAAATTTCGAATCCCCTGTTATACCTAGGTCAGAGCGTGGGAACGAATGTGAGAGGTAACAGTGCTTAACACACAGGAACTCTTGACATTTAGGAGTAGTTTTATGCTCCAGTTTACCAGGAGTGGTGGGCACAAGTAATGAGAAAATCATGGTAGCAGTGACCAGCTTACCTGCGAATGAAATCCAGCTATAGGAAGCTGAGGTGTTCCTAATTAATTAATAAAATGTCCATATTTGAAATACTTATTTCTGAATGAGCAGTGTTTTGATAAAACTGTTCTTTACTTTTAGTGGAAGGTGTTAAATTCTTATGCCTCTTGGCAGGGATTGAGTAAGGAAACTGTTAAATGAATAGGACAAGTTCTCTGAGTGATGTCCTAATCAATGAAAATCGAGTGGCTGAATCATCCTTAGCCTTCTGAGTAGAAGTCTTAGCTTTAATATCAAGCCTTTGTACATTTATTCTGTCATTTCTTCCTCCATTTGCTTCCTCAAGTTTATCATCCAAGAATATTGGCAATAAAGCACTTGGAATATTAAAATCTGGTAGTTTCATTCCCTAAGTGTGCTAGCATTAAGCCATCCAGGCTGCTTGGTGGGCTGTCTTTTAAACCAATACTATTCGCGGTATATAATTCTCTAAATATGCTCTTAGATATGCTCTAAGAGCAGAGTTCCCAAGATGACCTCAGAAATGGCACTGCCAATTCTTCCTACCCATTAGTATTTGTGTGCAGTGTCCTGGAAAAAATGTCCATTTGGCCAATTAGTTCACACTCATTTGAACACATACCTGACAGGAAGAAAGATGTCTTCAAATTCACTAGAGCTGAAGGACCAAAAAATGTGGGGGTATTTCGAGATGATGTTGTGAATAGTTTAGCACTTACTCTAAGTTGTTTGTAAGTATTCACTGCAGCATGTGTCCCCAATATGTGTAATAGGTGAATTTTGTAGCTTGCCCTCTACATTCATTCATGTTATGTCATTAATTTGTGGCATCTAACTGTGCTTATCTCTTTAATTTTGTTTCTATTAGACTACTGAGTTTTTCCTGCATTTTATCTAACTTCCAAATAATCAACATTAATCATTCATCCATTCAAGAACCTTAGGAGGTACTGGGATTATGTCCCTGACTTCAACTTCCTTTTGAAACATTCATTACCTTCCTTGCTGTTTAAAATTGTGAAATATTCCTGATATGCACATTTATCCTGATGTAGATGAATGCTGTTCTGTTGAACAAAACAACAGAGTGTGACATTTCTGCAGAAAAAAGAATCAAGTCATTTGAAATTAGCTCTCCTAGGAATCTATTAACCCCTCCATTCATATCTATTCAATTTTCTGTCTAAAACACAGTGCAGTGCTAATGCAATCTCTGGACTCTTTTATTATTTAATGATCAAAAACTAAACCCAAAGAAGATAAATTACATTTGTTGAAAGCGTAGTTAATATTTTGATTTTGTCCTAGACACTTACAAAGTTAACTGTGTATTAGAAAATTAGCTCTTTATTACTCATTCAGATTTTATTGAGTCTCAATATGAAGCAGGTAGAATGCAGGATACTGAGGTGTACTAAAGATAACCCTTCTCTCAGAGACCATCTGAGCTCGTATACACAAAGACAAGGAAATCATTATAATACAGCATATTGTTATGAATAAGCTTACACTTGTTAGCACTAAATGGTGCTAGTATAGGGAATAATTAAAGACCTTCTTCAAAATTGAAAGGGTAGGAGTAAAGATTTTTTTTGGGGGGGTCAGGTCGTGGGGCCTGAACTCTGGGCCTGGGCGCTGTCCCTCAGCTCTTCAGCTCAAGGCTAGCGCTCTACCACTTGAGTCACAGCGCCACTTCCGGCTTTTTTCTTTTTGCTTATGTGGTGCTGAGGAATTGAACCCAGGGCCTCGAGCATGCAAGGCAAGCACTCTACCACTGAGCCACCTTCCCAGCTCCAGAGTAAAGATGTTTTAAAAGGGAAAATGAGAGGGAAACTGGGAGAGAGGGAAGGAAGGGTTGCCATTGCCCAGAAAGAAATGTACATCTTCCCTGATGTATGACATTGTTACCCTTCTATACATCACCTTAATAATAACAATACAAAATTTAAAAAGTAAAAATATGGAAAATGACATTACAAGCAAAGGGAAGAGTATAGGCAAAAGCAGAGGGCACAGGCATTGGAGGGTAAATTGTATGTATAGGAGTGGCTAAATTTCAGAGAAGACTCCAGCCTCCCAGATGCTAAAGATTGCAATTGGTGTGTTTGCCTCAAATCTCTCAAATTCTTTGTGATCATATAAAACAAAGCATTCGCTAAACTCTCTACCATCTGGACACATGACTTTAACCTTCATACCTCTGACTACCCTGTAATGGTACATGAATGCGTGTGATGGAAATAAATAAGAATTCTATTTATCAGATAAAGTAATTCCAAATTATTAAGATGAGGAACAAAGGATGTATTCCTTAGAAAACTTATTCAAGGAAGAATATTACCTTAGAGCATTGTGGTAGACTGTAGTCATGTGAAGGCCTGTGAAATGACAATGACAATAACTGGTTTCCATCCCCGGAGTTTCTGATTAGTCAGTTGTGGGGTAGAGGCTGGAGCTTTGTAATTTGAACAAGTTCCTAGATGATACCATGTCCCTGAAGAAACATTGGTCTATAGACTTTTTTTAAAGACACTGCAATTACAGAACTGAAAATATCAAATCACATGAACTCTTATACGTTAACTATAAACCAGAGTTTATCAATCCCAAAATAACGGATTGCACCCAAGATGTTTTCCAACTGAAGTGAAAGGGCCTTAAGACTGTAGCCCAGTTCATTCATGCCCCAAGCCTCCATCTCCTTCATTTTGTCTTCTGAGCATCAGAAAGCAATGTGGTCTAAATAATTTATTCATATACTAAAAGCCTTCTTTTTTTGAGGAACACACTCTCTCCCATACTCTGGTGCTTTCTGAACTATTCCATTATGTAAGGAGCAAATTACTCCTAAATTTAAGCAGTTGTCAACAGCTATTGCCCTTGTGAACGCTGACTGTGACCATGTGGAATGATCTTTAATATTTTCTCTTTTCTGGCAAAGAGATCTGACCAAATAAATGTCAATGTTCAGGTCCACATTCTAGCAGTTGAAATTAAATAATGAAATAAAATGTCAATATGTTCAGGGGATATTTATCTTTACAAGAAATGCTTTCTTCGCTTCCCCAAACATATATGACATTTTGCCTAAATGAGCTTTCGTTAATATATTCACTGAGCACAATTCACAGAAATCTTCAATTGAACCAAGCCTGAGAGTAGCCTCAGGTTCTAGAAATGACAAAATAGGGCTGTGGTTTTAAACAAAATATAAGCAGTGAAGCTTCATTTTCACCCAGAAGGGACTGCTTCCCACTAGCATTGTTACGAAACCCTGCAGGCTGAGGGAGCCTCTGGTACAATGACTTCGCAGTTATTTTAAGTATCCGTGTGGGAGGGTTGGGACATGGAATGGACATAAGGTTGATAAATTCCCTTTCCCCACCTCTGGCAGAAAGGAACTCTGGGCAAGATGCTGCTTTATTTACCTAGACGAAAGTATTTGTGGGCTAGATGAGATTTGGCCTATGGCAAAGGGAAAAGCAAAAAAGACAGAAGCATATATTTGCTCATCATTTTAACATAAAACCACACAGCAAGCAATAGGATTGATTTTTTTAAAAAAAATTAATGGCTATCTCAGCCTTCATTCATCTCTTTGCTGTTTCAGGGTTCTTGATAAATTGAGCTGAAATATCTGTGTAGCTCTTATCATCAGTGTGAAATTTGGGCTGTCAGAATCCTGATTTAGAGCAGCCTAAGCTAAGCTGAGTTAGAAGCAACAGACTTAGCTCTGGGCAACATTTTCTTTTTACCTAGAAAACACTATACAAATACTATTTTCAGATCTCTTGGCGAGGTGATTTCTCCTAGGACACTTGCCTATGCCAGAATGTTTCTGTATCCAGCCCTTCCCACAGGGACTCCCCTCTTCATTACTGCTGTCTGCTATACTAGGTCAGGAGTCAGGAGTTCTGCACTGCTCTCCTAAGCTCCTTTCCAAACATCAGATGAGAGAACAGGAAGAAAAAAAATGAAATAACCACTCTATTTAATGTCAAGACCCTGATATTGGGATCATGTAATTTAAGTATAGCCTCATAAATTTTAGATCCAAGCCATTAATTACCTAACTAGTATCATTATATCAAAAATGTCATAACACTTAATAAAACTATCTCTGACAACAGAAAATTCATTTACAAAATGCATAAGCACCAAAAATAAATGATGAATAACTGGATTGGTGCAAATATCCATGCTATAGAGTTTGAAAGACCCAAATCTCAAATTATCATTATTGTTTTTGATATACAGCAAATTATCCACCATGATGAATACTCATTTTCATATTTAAAGTACAAAATTTTTTGCCAGTCCTGGGGCTTAAACTTGGGGCTTGAACTTAGGGCTGCATACTGTCCCTGAGCTTCTTTTGCTCAAGGCTAGCGCTCTACAACTTGAGCCACAGCACCACTTCCAGCTTTTTCTGTTTATGTGGTACTAAGGAATTGAAGCCAGGGCTTCATGAATGCTAGGCAAGCACTCTACTACTAAGTCACATTCCCAGCCCAAGCACAAATATTATTTATGTCTATTAAAACGAGATGCATCTTCGAGTCGATATTATGATAGTTTGTACAAAGATCTCCTTGGCACCGGCTGAAATCTTCTTAATAGAGATCCAGAAACACAACAAATCAAAGAAAGGTTGGACAAATGGGATTGCATGAAATTGCAGAGCTTCTGCATGGCAAAGGACATAGCTAGCAAGAGCAATAGAAAACCCACAGATTGGGAGAGGATCTTCACTAGCTATACAATGGACAAGGGTTTCATATCTAAAATATACCTGGAACTCAAAAAATTAAATCCCCCAACACCAAATCCTCAAAGAAACAACTGCATGATAAATAAGTGGGCTAAAGACTTAAAGAGAAATTTCTCTGAAGAAGAAAGAAGGATGGCCAATAGACACATGAAGAAATGCTCAACCATTCTAGCCATAAAAGAAATGCAATTCAAAACAACACTGAGATTCAACCTCACCCCAGTTAGAATGGCTATCATCAAGAACTCTAATAACAACAGATGCTGGAGGGAATGTAGCCAGAAGGGAACCCTACTGCATTGGTTTTTGGGGGGGGGTTGTCCGGTCGTGGGGCCTGAACTCTGGGCCTGGGCGCTGTCCCCCAGCTCTTCAGCTCAAAGCTAGTGCTCTACCACTTGAGCCACAGCGCTACTTCCGGCTTTTTTCTTTTTGCTTATGTGGTGCTGAGGAATCAAACCCAGCGCCTCGAGCATGCAAGGCAAGTGCTCTACCACTGAGCCACCTTCCCAGCCCCCTACTGCATTGTTGATGGGAGTGTAAACTTGTTCAACTACTTTGGAAAGCAGTATGGAGGTTTCTCAAAAGACTCCACATAGAGCTCCCCTATGACTCAGCAATCCCACTTTTGGGCATTTCCCCAAATGATCCCAAACAAGACCATACTAAAGCTACCAGCACAACTATGTTTACTGCAGCATTATTTACCATAGCTAAGATATGGAACCAACCCAGATGCCCGTCAGTGGATGAATGGATCAAGAAAATGTGGTATATATACACAATGGAATTCTATGCCTCCATCAGAAAGAATGACATTGCCCCATTTGTTAGGAAATGGAAAGGCTTGGAAAAAAATATATTAAGTGAAGTAAGCCAGGCCCAAAGAAACATAGGTCCCATGGTTTCTCTTATTTGCAATAACTAGTATATGTCTGAGGCAAGCAGAAACGGTCAGATAAGTTGATGTTAGGCGAAATGAACCCCAAGATAAGGCCTCAATTTTTTTTCTTTCTTGCTATTGTTTCTAACATATTTATAAGATATTTCTTTGTCGCTTTGTATGTCCCTCCCCTACGGTATAATCCCTGTTTTCACTATATTTGATGTTGGTATAATTTGTGGAGGGGAAGGGAAAAAACAAATCATTTAAATAGGGATACAGGTGGACCCGTTGCAACAATGAGATGTACAAGTCGTTACGTTGAAAAATGAACTTTACAACTTTGGCGCGGGGCAGTGGGGGGGTGGTGGAGATGAGAAGGGATGGGAAGAGAAACAAAGGAGGAGGCTACAATGCTTGATAAGAAATGTACTCATTATCTTGCTCATGTAATTGTAACCCCTCTGTACAGTATTTTCACAATAAAAAAAAATGAAGAGAAAAAAACTTGTCTTTTTCAGTGGTACATGAGACAACAATGCATGCTATATCCAATGGTGTCTTTCATTTGGTAATATGTGTAATTGTCTATGCAAGAAAATAATTTTAGCCCAAACCACTTTCATTCAAAATTGGAATTGTGAGTGATTTACTAAGTGTCAGTGTAAGTGATGGGAAGGCAAACATGAATAGCAGGTGTGATTGATTCCAGAATTAACAATATAATCAAAGCATTGTGTATAACCATGAAATAGATTCACATTCTAGTGTCATGGGAACAGAAAGGAAAGAAAATATCATCTAATTAAGGTATTTGTGAAAGCTAATGGATGGACTCATTTTTTGTTGTGCCAGTCCTGGGACTTGGACTCAGGGCCTGGGCATTTTTTGCTCTAAGCTTTCACTACCACTTGAGCCACAGCTCCACTTCTGGCTTTATTTGGGGACTTTCCTGCCTGGGCTGGCTCTGAACCTTGATCCTCAGGTCTTAGTCTCCCGAGTAGCTAGGATTATAGGTATGAGCCACGGAATCCCAGCTATATGGGGTCATTTTTGTGATGGGACTTGAAAGATGAGAAACTTCTATCATGCACACTTGGTGAAAAAAGATACAACAGCAGAAAATTGAAGGGCTATTACAAAGCTAGTATAAAGCCTATTAAGAAAAAGGAGAGGGCTGGGAAGGTGGCTCAGTAGTAGAGCGCTTGCCTTGCATGCATGAGGCCCTGGGTTTGATTCCTCAGCACCACATAAGCAAAAAGAAAAAAGCCAGAAGTGGCGCTTTGGCTCAAGTGGTAGAGCGCTGCTAGCCTTGAGCTGAAGAGCTGAGGGACAGCGCCCTGGCCCAGAGTTCAGGCCCCACGACCAGACCCCCTCCCAAAAAAAAAAAAAAGAAAAAGAAAAAGGAGAAGCAAATCGAGTATAAAAATTACTCAAGAACTATCAAAAGATTATAATAACCAAGTAAGAAAACCAACTGATAAACACAGTTTGTGTACGGTGGAGGGAATTCAAATTGGTGGGCCACATTAAGTTTAACCTATTGGTGGCACATTGTCGTGTATTTTGAGTCTCTTGATAAGGAAAATGAGATACATAGACATTAAATATACTTCTGGAATATATATATATATATATATATATATATATATATATAATAAATGGCATGAGCAGGCATGAAAATCAGATTTGTCTGATTCTACTATCATATTGCCTCTCTTCCAGAAGCTTTAGGAGAGGACACATAAGTCCAAAATAATTCATGGGTACTGAAACCACACCAAATATTGGAATCACTCAGACAGATACATAGAAACTAGTAATGCTGAGGTTCCAACCTCAGAGTTTCTTTTTTTTTTTTTTCTCAGAGTTTCTTTTGTAATTGGTTTCTACTTTTGAGTGTCTATTTCACATTGCAATTTCCTCACCGTGAGTAAAACAGGCCAAAGATTTGCTTTTCGGCGTCTCTTGCTGTTAGGATACAGGTGGGTTTTTTTGTTTATTTGTTTGTTTTTTGCTAGTCCTGGGACTTGAACTCAGGGCCTGGGCGCTGTTCCTGAGCCTCTTTGTGTTCAGGGGAAACCAGGCTACCACTTGAGACACAGCACCACTTCCAGACTCTTCTGAGTAGTTTATTAGAGATAAGTGTCTCATGGACTTTTCTGCGTGAACTGGCTTTGAACCTTGATCCTCATATCTCAGCCTCCTGAGTGGCTAGGATTACCCGTGTGAGCCACCCACAACCAGCTTAGGGTACAGTTCTAAGACCTTCCTTTGTCCAAACAGACAAACTTGCACATCTGATCTAAAGTTTGAATCTGAAGTTAATGATGCAGAGATGCAAGGCCAGGGAGAATTCTTTTTTTTTTTTTTTTTGGTCAGTCGTGGGCCTTGAACTCTGGGCCTGAGTGCCGTCCCTCAGCTCTTCAGCTCAAGGCTAGTGCTCTACCACTTCCGGTTTTCTGGTGGTTTATTGGAAATAAGAGTTTCACAGAGCTTCCTGCCCGGGCTGGCTTTGAACCTCAGTCCTCAGATCTCAGCCTCCTCGGTAGATAGGATTACAGGCGTGAGCCACTGGCACCAGGGCCCAGGGAGAATTCATTTAGAGTGATGGCAACAGCAGGATTCTGTGACCATTAGAAGCTGCTTTCTCCAGCATTCAGGTGCTGTTAACAGTGTTGTCTCCACAATACAGGTTATATGGAGTGGCCACTCAGAATGCTGGTTTCTATCCTGACCCTGGCTCCTCAGCTTTTCAAGAATCCTGAGAAATTAGCAAATGTCTTTTCTGCTTTCAAGTCAGTTTCTACAATTTGCAACGTAAAAACTCTGAGCTATATAAATGTATACCAAAAGATATCTGAAAAAGACTCAGAAAATCAGTACATAGCATGAGAAAGAAGCTGGACTAGAGAAGTCCTTAGACACTTGACTAAGGACTGAGAATTAGAGCTAAGGAGACAATACAGATAGTATGGTAGTGAAAAGAAGTTGGAAGAGAATGGCAGCATTTGTGGGGAAGGATAAAGCAAGAATACTCAGTGTCTGTGAAAGAGAGGAAGGAGCAGTCAGAATATCATAAAAAGACACATGTCCTGAGGACCTACTACATGCTGAGTGTCTTGCATAAGCTAGCTCATTTACTGTTTACAAAAATTGGTATTGCTGTTTTGATTTTACTGATGAGGAAAATGAGATATATAGACATTAATTAAATACATTTCTGGAAGATATGTATCAGTATGATATGAGCAAACATGAAAACGAGATTTGTCTGATTCTACTCTCATAGTACCTCTCTTCCAGAAGCTATAGGAGAAGTAAAAATAAGTTTAAAATAGTTCACAGGTACTGAATCCACGCCGAATAATGGAATCACTGAGGGAGATATATGGAAGCTAGTACTGCTGAGGTTCCAATCTCAGAGTTTCTTTTGTGATTGGTTTCTGGGTAAATCTGGGATTTGAGGCTTTTGAGATGGTTCCAATGTGTCACTATGTTTGAGAACTACCTTTGTAAGTGATATTTTATCCCCAATATGAAATGCCTTGAATAGTGATTTAGAATTAGGGTGAAGAGGCAGTAAGTGCTGAAGTAAACTTTTAATGAAGACCAGATCTGAGGGACAAAAATTTGAAGGGAGTGAGAAGTAGACACAGTAAGAGACGAGACCATTCTCACAGTGATTATAGAGATGAAGGGAGATTGGTAAGTAGGTAGCTGTTCAAGAGCCTTACAATTTCAGAAGTACTTTAGGAAGAAGACAAACTATGAGAATATCTGTAGCTGAAGGAAAGAAGTAGATAGAAAGTCAGATTTGGAGATAAAAGGAGGAATTGAAATCCTCGAAGTGATAGAGTCTGATATTCAAGTGGAAAGAAAAACTTTTTGAAAGGAAAAGAATATTTATTTTAATTAAAAAAACAGGGAAAGCTATTTTTGTATTGGAGAGAGCTAAAATAAGTAATAGGAAAGTAGTAAGAAGAAAATGTGAAAAACGAAAGGATGAAATTGGAAAAGTAATGGAATAAGTGGACACAAATGAAAGAATAAAATGGCATTCTCCTGAGATCACATATAAAGAATTTTAAGTATAATTAATCAGCAGGGTTTCATGACTATCTCAAGCAATGCTTGGGAATCTTGAGAAAGTGAAAAATGTATAATGATGTTTTCTGATAGCTAGGGATTTCTGAGGATGATCAAATGGTAGGTCAAGGAAGTGAAGAAATTTAGGAGTGCTACTGAGATCATACATGTATGTACCAATGCTAGTTCTATTAAGTATGACCTTTTACATTCTGTGGAAAAAAATTAAGTGCCTTCAAATATTGCTCAAGTTAATGTCCAATGCTATACGAATAAAGAATTAACTTACAGTAAGAGTTAACTGATAATATATTCAGATTGGCCAAGATGCCTTCATTAAAAGAATACTTTAAAATATTCCTTTTAATAAATAGATACATGAGATAATGTTGTAATATATTATGTGCAGACCTGGGCACTGGTGACTCAAACCTGTAATTTTAGTTACTTGGGAGGCTGAGATCTGAGGATTATGGATCAAAGCCAGCCTGGGCAGGAAAGTCTACGAGACATTTATCTCCCTTTTACTATCAAAAAAAAAACAAAAACAAAAACAGAAGTGGAGCTGTGGCTCAAGTGGTAGAGTGCTAGCCTTGAACATAAAGAAGCTCAGGGATAGAGCCCAGGCCCTGAGTTTAAGCCACAGGAGTGGCACGCATGCACACACAGATACACACACACACATACACACACATGCAAAATAAAACCTTAAGGTGTAAAAAAAATATGATAAAAGTTTAATATTAGTTATGTGTAGCTATTGGTCTTTTAGTAATTGTTACTTCCTTTCTTAGTCTTTTGTATATGTTCCAATCTTGTCACACTAAACATATCATGTTGTTATAATGATAAAGCATGATTTTTTTTTTAAATGTAAGAACTTGATTTGAAAAGGGAGATATGTATTGTCTCTAAGAAAAACAGTTTCAGATGTACACTCGTGCCAGTATCAGGTAACAAGGCTAAGACTTTTCTGGCAAGTGTCTGGAATCAGGTTAGAATTTTTTTAAAGCCTCTGTCTGAGAGCGCTAGACAGGAACAGCTTAGTTTTATAAAATGGTGAAAGAATGGGCAAATGGAATCTGATTCTACCAGCCTGTCTGCCTTTAAATTGTGTGCTATTTGTGTTAACTGCTCCTACTTGGTTGACAGATCAAGAAGCACCCTGCAGATCCTCAGATGGCAAGAATTTTTATGATAATTCCAATCCACAACAAATGGGAACTGCTGGTACAGAAGGCCACTCAAAATATTAGTTGCTTTATCTCCATAGAGCTATGACAAGGAGAAAGATGTTATAGGCCAGAACACTCCAATCAGTATGCTCAAAAGGCAAATGCACGTACAAGAGCAGACTTTCAATTAAGTCTCTCACAAAAGACCATCAGGACCAATGTTAGAGAATGACAGCCAGGCTGAAAGCTAAAGAAAAAAATATTGAATTGGGCATTTCCATACAGATATAAGATCACAATTCCATGTAGGTAAAAAAAATGGATGCTGAAGAAAACATACTATACTGTTCTTAGTAATTTTGAACCTTAATGATTCAATATTCAACTCAGGTAAGAAAAAGATCATGATATTGGTATCATAATTCTCAAAGTGTTCAAATTTGTCACTGCAAATTTTATTTTATTTTATTTTTTACTGTGAAAAAACTGTACAGAGGGGTTACAATTACATGGGCAAGATAATGAGTACATTTCTTATCAAGCATTGTAGCCTCCTCCTTTGTTTCCCCTTCCCATCCCTTCCATCCTCCCCCTGCCCCCCCACCCAATCCTCCCCGCT
Source organism: Dipodomys spectabilis (assembly GCF_019054845.1). Classification (NCBI taxonomy): domain Eukaryota; kingdom Metazoa; phylum Chordata; class Mammalia; order Rodentia; family Heteromyidae; genus Dipodomys; species Dipodomys spectabilis. Next base: position 4,035,019 of record NW_024871203.1, on the reverse strand, counting down.
CCCCCTCCCCCCCTCCCCACACCAAAGTTGCTGCAAATTTCTTTAGAGATGAATTTTCCTCTCTGCGACTGAAAATACCAACTTGTATAGGCAAAAGGAAAGAATGTTTCAGTAGTGAGGCTGAAGCATGAACAATCTTAATAAGATGATTGAATCTATGATGAGAATATTTTAAATGAGTAAAAAGTAATTAATTTCTGGAATGTTAATTAAATCTAGACTACATGATATCCCCCCACCTGCTTTTATATTAATTTGATTGAAGACTTTTGGAATTTTCATACTGCCATCATTCAAAAGCTATCAAAACCATGCTTCATTATTAGAAAATTGGCTATAGCTATATAACTAGAAAAAGAGAATAGCAAATACATAGATTTGAGAATTACTGATTTTGCCAACTAAATTTGATTAATGAATTATTGAAGAAAATAATCAAATCTCTATGTATAACACATATGTTTTCATGTATTATCTTAAATGTCACAACTGATGTTTTGCCATATACTATTTGATTTTTTTCCTGCACTTTTAATTTTGTGTGCAAGTCCTGGGGCTTGAACTTGGGGCCTGGGCACAGTTCCTGAGCTTTTTTGCTCAAGGCTAGTGCTCTACCATTTCATCCATAGCTCCACTTTCTGGCTTTTTGGTGGTTAATTGGAGATAATAATCTCATGAACTTTCTTGCCTGGCTTTGAATCAGATCTCAGCTTCTTGAGTAGCTAGGATTACAAGTGTGATCCACCAGTGCCCAGCCTGGACTTTTCTTAACAAGTAAATAAACTATTTCTGTTAAAGGTAAATTTTCAGGAGGAGAACTGTATATATTAAGAAATGATTCAACTCAATGATTTTTCTGCTTAAACAAAATAACTGTTCTTAAGCTTTCGTGCACATAGAAATTATCTTTACTGTGATATACCTTTAGGAATATACTTCACAAAAAATCAAATATTTCAAGCTGCATGAATATCTCCCTTGAAGAAATTATTTGGAAAGCCCATGTAGACTTGCCTTTGGACTTTCTTGATCACTCAAGCAGTTTATACAACATGAGTTTTCCAGGCGATAATAAAGCAGAAATTGATCTGTGCACCTATACTGTGAAGGAAAGTTAGGAGACAGAATTTCCAGATACATCCTATCATTTTAAGTTGTCCTTTCAATGCAGTAAACTTTTGTGTGATAGCTAATTTTATGTGCAATTTGACTGGTGTAAAGAATGCTCAGATAATAAATAACATTATTGCTAGATATATCTTAAAGGTATCTCTGGAAGAGAATAATGTTTTCATTGGTAGAATGAGTAAAGAATTTGGGGAGTATGAAGAAGAATGATGAAAGGGGTAACACTGAGATGCATTGTACTCAAACTAACATATTGAAACTTCTTAAAGATAATAAGAACAAAAGATAATTTGCCTTCACTAATGCAGGTGGGCAAGGCCAATGCCGTTAGGGCTTTTTTGAATGTAAAAGAATGGCAGAAGAAGAGTAAATTCTCTTTCTTTTAGAGAACAGAGAGCAATAGTCTCTTACCTGATTCATACACATTTGCCCTTGGGCTAGGATTTACACCATCAGCTCCCTAGTTCCTATGCCTTGAACCACCAGCTTTCCATATTCTGCTTCCAAATGGCAGATCATAGGATTCACTGGGCTCTACTATGAGCTAATTTTCATAACAAATCTCTCCATATAAACATACATACAGAGATACTGGTTTTGTTTCTTTGAAAAACTTGAACTTATGAAATTTGTTTGGGTACCTCCTATATGCCAACTACTGAAGGACCATTCAGAGTAAAATGAAGTCTCTAGCCAAAGTTTTCAGAGTTCCTGCTGCCCTACTTTAGCCACAACCCAGATCTGTAGCTAAAATGATATCTTAATTTGCTAACCATTGCGGTATATCTTAATCTTCAACTTAATATGCCACATTACTCAAATCCGTATCCATGGATGATTTGACCACAGATGCACACCTGATCTAGGGCCAACCAGTGAAATACTCTCTAGAGCATGAAAACTGAGACTTTGGGTGTTAATTCATTTAGGAATGGTGGACACTTGAATAGAAAAGATATACTAAGTCCAAACTAGCATCAACATCATGATAATTAAGTCTTAATAAACATTCAAGCAGATGTTTGGGTGTGTCCAAGAACTATGAATTTGGAAACGCAGCTGGTAGATAGGCAGAGGCAAGAAAATAGATTATCTGTTCGGAGGGAAAACTGGGCCCTAGAAGAGATCAATAGAGTGATTTGGTTCATAGTTTTCAGATTCTGGTTCCAAGGGCTCAGCTCTTTTTTGTCTCCAATTAAGGGGCAGGTTGTGTCCTTTCAGAAAACTCCCTGTTTGTTTTAGTCAGTTTGAATGAATCTCAACTTCATGGAATCAATGAGCCTTGGACAGTCTCCTAAGGCTAAAGCAATTTTGAATACTACAATCCCCTTAGAGGATTTAGAAATAATAGATCACTTTGGAATTGCTGGGTTTTGGAGGTTGCCTAGTTTTCCCTCAGCAAATTTATGTGAAAATTTGGTTGTGGAAAAAAATAGTAAACTTAATACTAAAAATTAAATTTGAATTCCTCTGTCTGATCTATTGAGTCCTCTAGAATTCACCCCAAAAAAGTGACCTGCCATTGCATCCCATCAAAACATCCTACTTCTCTGATTAGGTTGCTCCCAAGAAAAAATATGATCATTTATATCTTTGGAATTTTGCTCACTTTTCTTCCATCACTTTCTCTTCAAGAACAACCTCAAGTTCTACATTTTGAGCAGTTTTGGACAATCTATTTCTCTGGAACTCTGATAATGTTGCTATGATCGTTGCTGTGACAAACTACCTGATACAAATAGCTTAAGAGATGAAGAATTTGTTCAAGCTCATGGCTTTAGAGGTTTCAGTACATAGACCTTAGCCTCAGTTGAATCTGGGCCCATAGAGATGATAAATCTTCTCATGGTGGGAGTACGTGGCAGATGCTGCTCGCCTCATGATGGATAGGAAGCACAGAGAAAGAAAATCAGGAATGGGTCAAGGACAAGATACTTCCCCCAAAGACACAACCCCAATGACCTACTTCATCCACCTAGAACCCATCTACTAAAGAACATTTCTAAATAGCACTACCAGCTAGGGACCCAGGGTTTTGGAGGGATCACTTTATATTCAAACCCTAAGAGGTTATAATGGTGATAACAGCATGGTAAATAATAACAAGCAGTCCATATTAGTCGAACACTGTTTGAGGCAATCTTCAAAAACAGCAACAAAACATATACAAACATATGATCAGATGGATAGATAGAATTTATAGTGATTTGTGCAGCTAGTACAATTATTATCATTACTTCATACATAAAGAAACTGAGACAGGCAATTATTGGTGGTTCATCCCTGTAATCCTAGGTAGTGAGGATGTGGAGACCAGTTGTTCAACACCAATGGAGGCAAAAAGTTCGTAAAACCTAATCTCAACCAAATTCTGGGTGCAATAGACACATCTGGCATCTCAAGTATATAAAACGCTGAGATTAGGAAGATCATAAGTTTCAGACTAATCCGGACAAAAATTCATGAAACCTCTATGTCAACAGAAAAGCTGGACATGGTAGTGAACCAGGTAGGGCTCAGATGTAGGATGTAGGAGAACTGAAGACTAGTCTGTCCCTAGGCAATAAGCAAGACCTTATCTGAAAAACAAATTAACCAGAGTGTAAAAAGCTGGAGGTATGGGCCAAGCAGTAGAGTGCCTTCTTAGCAAGTACAAAGACCTGAGTTTAAATCCCAGTACTGCCAAAAAGAAAATGGAAAGAAACTGAGGCAAAGAAGGTGAAGCAATTTGTATGATAATGATGCTACCCACATTTGATTTCATATATTCTCATTTTATATACATTATCTCCTTTAATCCTTATACCAACTCTGCTAACATTATTAACATTATTTATGCTATTGACTAGTATTATTAACCCTATTTTGAGCATGAGATTACCAGAGATTAGGGGAGTTAAATATAGTATGTGGCATTATCAAGATTAAAGCCTAGATCCTATGCCAAAATTATCTCACTTCCTAAGTACCAGACTACATCTTATCCATTTGAACATCATACCCCAAAATAGTTGAATAAGTAGAAGATGGATTGCTCTAATAAGTGGCCTAAAAAGAAATATTGGAAAGAATTTAACCAAAAACATAACTGATATGTTCACTTATGATGAAAATGAAAATTATGCCTTCGTCTGAAACCATAATGCTCCTAGGAATTAATTAGCTTCATGTTAATATTTTGATGCATCTCTGCACTTCTTAATCGAACTGCAAATTATTATTTCATCAGCCATTCTGTCTCTGGCAAAATGAGGAAGGATAACACTACCCCAAAGGTTGCTTATCCTTGAAAGTTTTTTTTTTAGTTTGATATTCTGCTGTTTTGTCTCTCAGCTTATTTCAGCCAGGACAGGAGAGAAATGATTATTGTGTGGGTGGCTTTTTGTGTCTGTTTCCTTAACAGTAGAACTATATTTCATCGACCTATCGAGGGTTGAGAAACGTCAGTTTGGAAAAAGAAGTAAACACAGCCCATCCTCAATAGAAAGAGAACAGATCAAGTTATACTTGGCATTCAAAGAACCCAAGGGAATCTAATTTCCATCAATTAGAACCAAACCAAGTTTTTTTTTCTCTTGCTCTTCTAAGAAAAGTTTTGGGGATGAAGTTTTACAAAACGTTTATTCTGTTGATGAATGATAGAGAATCATGGGATTAGTGGAAATGAGAGGGAAATATTGGATCTCAGAGCTGGAAGAGAACTTGGCAGTCATTTATATTTTAAGATCCACAATATTCCCATCAACTGGCCATTGTCTATGCTTAAAAGCATTCCAGACAATTCTTGAATTCCAGACTTGACTCATTCCAACTTCGGGTGGTTCTTGTCATGTTAGAGTAAAACATGTCTTCCTTTCTAGTCAGTTGGTATTAACCCTTATGCTGTTTGCCATAACTATATTTTATTATCATATTTATTATTTTGTTCATTTAAAGTAATATTACAATGGGCATCTACTAACAAGCAGATGGATAAACTGTTCATTTTTATAAAATTCTGAGACTAGGCTCTATTTATTGATCCATTATAAGACTTCTTAAACAGTAATCCTTGTTACCTTATTATTACTGAGCTGTTAAGGGATCTGTAAGAGATGGTGCTAAACACATTATAGATAATCATTCATAGAATCCTCACAAACACATTATCAAGTAAATGTCATGATCTCTGTATTGAAAAATAAGAAAACCGAGTCTCAAAGTTATTATCTTTCTCAGCCTTACGTAGCTCACTGGTAGAGCCAAGATTTTTTTTTTAGTTCGTAAGTCATTGCTCCAAATAAGTTTGTTCTTCCTCTTAAATCAAGACTCTTACTCACTCATGTGAACATTAATGTTTATTGCATCAGATAGGTCCATTCACATGGCTTTATATAATATCTGTTAGATGACCTGCAGAGTGTCCCCAATTCACACCATATTGGCAAGACAAGAAAAACGTCACAACTTTATTAGCCTTAGTGACTATTCCTTGTTTCAGCTCAAGTACACATTGAATCACTCTTTTCTACTTTTGCTGTGCCACAAAGCAGATAAACATTGATTTGACATGAAGTCAACCCAATATATCTACCCAGAATGGTATGTACCCTCAACACTGCAAATAGAAAATAGAATCTAAAGTCAAAAGAAAACAAAAAGTTATTTTTCCCTCTGATATCACATACACATATTTTAGATTTTGTGCACATTTTGAAACCCTATTAAATGTGTATTGGACGATTTTGATGGTTCAGGTATTTCTTTCAGCCTTTATTGTAATCATCTCTTTACAGGAATCATGTGTTTTAGATGCCAGTGCTACAAATCTCTAACTAGAGCCATAAATCATTTTTTAAACATGATTACTTCTTATGATACTATGCCAGACCACATCTGTAGTTTCTTTGTCTGTTGTGATTGTTTGCTTGCAAATATATATAGCTAACTGAAACCCTGCAAGTTAAGGCAACATTATAGCATTAAAATTATTCTCAAGAACTTTGCAGGCATAGAAAGACTATCTTTATGTAGAGATTACAGGAAAATTCTGTCAACTATCTCTTTAGGGTTAAGGATTGAGCACCGTGTCCAAGTATGGTTCTATACTACTGTCTGCTGTCCTACGCATATTTCATGTGTGTGAAACAGCATCCTAAGCCCCCACACATCTTTATGAGATGAAACTTGGGGTTGTATTGTTGTACCAGAGCTCAGTCAGGAGAAACAGAGAAACCACATTTTGAGAGGTCAAGTGGGGAGTCTATATTGGGAGAGCCAGGGACTGCAGGTGGACTTCTGTCTCAAAACCCGCAGCCTTTTGAATACACTTAACATTGTCAGAAAACTGAGTCATGAGAGTAGGAGAGGAAAGAAAGAGCAGAAAAACAATAGCAACAAACCAGATCAACCCCCATGGAGAGCTGAAGTGGGACGCTATGGTGACCAGAGGAGCGCCAAGAGACATAAGGCATGACGTAATGGCGCCTGAGCTGGTCAGGGGCCTAAATAGGGGCAGTGGCAAGGGGCAGGGGCACAGGAAGCTTGACAGTATTACGAGTGCAAGGCATAGGACTGACAGGTCCCTTAATCTATCCTCCAAGTCCCCAGCCCTACTTCTAGGGATTCAGACAGACACATCACCTGGGGGTGGGACTTCACCTTCCTCCACTATGAAGACAAGATGGCGCCAGTTAAACCCAATTCCCTATTATTCACCACATGGCCAAGATGGCACCGGTTAGACCCAGTGTCTTTATTTCAGTAGGGGCAGCTATGGAGGTGGCTGCAGGTACAGTGGCCTCATAAGGTCTAATTAGGAAGGTAAGATGTTGCTGGCATTAAGAACTTGAGCTCTGGTGATGGACTTGAATTTCATGCTGTACCTGCTACTTTCTAGTCAGGTATTTTTGTGCAAGCAATTTAGCTCCTCTAAGATTTAGGTCTGAGATAAACCCTAATACCTTTTGTTCATAAGGGGGTAATGACTAAGGAATATTTTTAATAAGTTTTTTATTGTGAAAATACTGTACAGAAGGGTTACAGCTACATGAGCAAGGTAATGAGTATATTTCTTGCCCAGCATTGTTGCCTCCTCCTTTGTTTTTCCCCTACCATCCCCTCCCACCTCCTTAACTACACTCCCCCCCAGCCCACACCTCCGCCTAAATGAGATACACAAGACGCTATGTGGAAAAAATGACTGAGAAATATTTGCAACAACATGTGGCCTATAGTCAACGTTCAATGTGGACCAATTATTGCTCTGACTGAGATGGGATGGACACATTAGTATGATGGAGTAAAGAAGCTGAAATGTTATTAGCGAAATAAGACATAAAAATTAGATGAAGACAAACAAGTCGTTTAAGGATTCAGGTGGACCTGTTGCAACAATGAGAAGTACAAAATGTCATGTCAAAACCAGCTTTACAATGTCGGTGGGGGGGAGGGAGGGGGGGTATGATTGGGTGGGGGGGAGGGGGGAGGCTGGGAAGGGAGGTGAAGGGTAAACAAAGCAGGAGGCTGCAATGCTTGGTAAGAAATGTATGCATTTTCCTGCCCATGTAATTGTAACCCCTCTGTACAGTATGTTTTCAAATAAAATAAAATAAAATTAAAAAAAAAATTAGATGAAATAAGGTGAATAATATCAAGAGAAAAAGCACAGAAAAGTTTAAATCTTTCTTCAGCAATACATTTCCTTGAAGAGTTTCCTAAAGTTAACTTTGAAAATAGGACTAAACACCTGGTGGGAGTGAAGGAAGGTAGGAAACTCAGGATATGAAAGAGAATGAGGTAGTAGAGGTCATAGAAATAAAAGTATTTTTGTGGACACATAATTTTTTGAGAATATTTCAAAATTATGTCAGCCTAGGTTCTGTACTCAGAATGTATTGAAAATATTGAAGATCATTCTTACTCTGTCTCACACACACACACATGCACGCACAGGTGCACATACACACTCATGCTCAGGCACACACACACACACACACACACACACACACACAACCATGTGTATTGTGTCTATACCAACATTATTGACATTTCAAATATAACTAAGAAATAACTCTGACTACAACATTTTATCCTGAGTTGCAGGTAGCAGCTGGATTCTCAAAACTGATTCTAAGTCAGAACTGAAGAAGACAGACAGAGCCCTATTCAGAGAATAAGATGAAGGGGTCTCAAATGTTTTTTTTCTTGCTTGCTATTGTTTCTAACATATTTATAAGATGATTTCTTTGTTGCTTGGTCCCTCTCCCACGGTATAACCCTGCTTTTCACTGTATTTGATGATGGTATAATTTGGGGAGGGGAAGGAAAAAACAAATTGTTTAAATAGGGATACAGGTGGACCCATTGCAACAATGAGATGTACAAGACATGTCAAAAAATGAACTTTACAACATTGGGGGGGGGATGGGGAATGGGAGGGCAGGGATGGGAAGGGGAAACAAAGGAGGAGGCAACAATGCTTGATAAGAAATGTACTCATTACCTTGCTCATGTAATTGTAGCTCCTCTTTACGGTGTTTTCACAATAAAAAAAATTAATTTTAAAAAAAGATGAAGGGGTTTGGTAAAGATACTATCAATCCACATATCTCTTCAGTTTTAAAATGTAAAAAGAGATACCTGAGGGATTAGCGATTCAAACCTCCAATTTTATTCTCCAATATAACAAAAGGTTTCAGTTTTAGTTTTCCTGGTAGCTACTTCCATTACTTCTGCTTCATAAACCTCTGCTTCTCAAATTTCTTTGTATATAATAATTACCTGAAAAGGTTGCTGCTTAGTTACGATTTTTGAGTCTCATCACAAGAAGACTTGAAGTGTAGCCAAGAATTTCTTTCTAAAAAATGCTATGGGCTCAAGATGGCGACGGGGCAGTAGGGAAACGCCACAGCTCTCTCCAACCAAAAAGAGAGTTCGAGTTCCAACCTTTAATCTCCCCAAGAGACCGACAACAACAAAAAGACGAACACTCAGAGAAAAACCAGAGGTGGAAAATAACAAAAAAAGAAAGAGAGGAAAAGAAGAATTTCAGAACAGAGAAGAGCGAAGACCCCTCCCCCAACCTTTACTGGCCGCGCGGCAGTGCGCCAAGCCGCCGCCAGCCGGCCCGGCGGGGGCTGCCGGAGCCACAGAGACACAGGGGGCTGCTTGCAGATCACCAGGTACCGGATTGCAGAACAGCGGATCGCCAGGAACAGAGAAACCTACCAGCCGGGAGTCTCCAGGAGGATCCCACCCCACCCATCACTCTCCACCGGAGCGGAGAGGCTCCATCCCGCCAAAGCCGCCCGGCACCAGCAGCACCACAAAGGGACCTGTCCGCAGACCACCTGCCCAATCGCGATCGCAACGACCCGGCGGGGGGCCGCCCAACCCAGCCCGCAACCACCCCAACTGAACTCGGACTGCAACAACAACTGACGGACTGCAACAACAACTGACGACCTACAGGGTGAGTACCCATCAGGGGACAGGGAATCCATCAAGGGAGACCAGAGCTGGAGGGAATCCCCAGACCCTGACCTAGACTCCCTACCCCAACACCCGGACCACAGGACCCACTAAAACTGGGAACTGTTCGAGAGCTCCACCAGCCGTTGGAGCACACTCTGCTGGCCAGGCCAGAGCAAGAGCGCCCCTGGAAGGGAGCTTAAATGCTCAAGCCAGGAACAGTGCCCCTGGGTCAAGACTACCAACAGTAGAAGAAATTTGAACTGTGTCCTCCAGGCTGCATAACCAAGGTGGTATACACATTAGCACAGGCCTAACGAGCGCGCTCCAGGCTGGGGCCGGAACCAGGCCAGGGGACCGGCGCCTGAACAAAGCAAAAAGGGTCAGAAGTGGGGCTGTGGCTCAAATGGTAGGGTGCCAGCCCTGAGCTGAAGAGCTGAGGGACAGCACCCAAACCTAGAGTTCAAGCCCACAACCAGCCCAAAACAAACAAACAAAAACACATCAGGAGCCCATAGCAGACTCCAGTATTTGGGAGAGTGCATCCAGAGCATCTGATCTTCCCAAGAGCACCCGCAAGAGCAAACACAAGCAGTCTAGGCTGCTCAACCCTTCCAAAGGCGGGAATTGCTACAGCAGAGAGCTGAGAATCCTAAGTGAATAGCAGCTGGAAATAGGCTCTCAACAGAATCCAGATCAGGCACAGACTCTCTCTACCAATACAGAATCAGCAACCAAGCAAAGACAGACACACCAAAACAAGATTGAAGAGCAGTCTCCTGAACCCCCATGCGAAAATCACAGAGAAAAATCACAAGGTTTACCACTACCCAGGACAGCAAGCTCACCTCAAAAGCCAGCAGCCACGCAGGGGAGAGCCCCAGTGGGAGCAAAGCAGGAATGGAAGACAAAAACTACATCCAAGGGTTGCTGGAGGCAATGACTCAAGAAATAAAGCGAGAAATGGATCAGAAATTGAAAGAGCACAAGGATGAACTATCAAAAGATATACAGGATATCAAACAAAAATTGGATGCAAAAATAGAAGCTGCACAAACCTCAGTAAGAAGTGAGATAAACGCCAAATTAGAGGTAATGCATACTGATATCACCTCATTGAGAGGTGAGATCAGTACTCTGAGAACCAACATTGAATCCATAAAGGGATCCATTTCCACCATGCAAACCACAATAGAAGCCACGGTCAACAGAGTGAATGAAATGGAAGGTAGAGTGTCAGATACAGAAGACAGAATACACCAACTGGACCAAAAAGTGACAGATATGGAAAAATCACTCAAATTAAACCAAAGGGAAATTCAAGAGCAAGCAGATAATGCTAAAAAATTTAACCTTCGCATAATCGGAGTGGACGAAGGTGAGGAATTCCAGAGCAAGGGAATGCAACACCTATTTAACAAGATAGTCAATGAAAATTTTCCCCACCTCAAAAACGACCATCTTAACTACATCACAAAAGCTTATCGAACACCCAACAAGCAAGATCCCAGGAGAAACACTTCTAGGCACATAATAGTAACAATGATGGATCTGAATAATAAGGAAACAATCCTGCATGCAGCAAAAATGAAGAAGGAGCTATACTACAACGGGAAAAAAATTAGAATCACTGCAGATCTCTCCACACAAACAATGAATGCAAGAAAAGCCTGGGAAAGCACCATACGAGCCCTGAGAGCCAATAACTGCCAACCCAGACTGATATACCCGGCAAAGCTAGCATTCACATTCGATGGAGAACTGAAAACTTTTAATAGCAAAGAAAAACTAAATGAATACATAAACATTAAGCCAGCATTACAAAGAATTCTAAGAGGGGGGACACAACCTGAAGAAAGCAACCAGGAACTGGGACCTGCCCCAAACAGGCATTACTCAAAGTCTAACTGAGCAAGCACAGGAGGAAAGGAAAGAAGAAAAACTTAGGAAAACGGAATGGCAGGGACAACAATGCATCTCTCTATACTTTCTCTTAATATAAATGGGCTGAATTCGCCAATTAAAAGAAAACGAACTGAGGACTGGATCAGAAAACAAGACCCATCCATCTGTTGCCTTCAGGAGACCCACCTCTCAGCCAAACATACAAACAAACTCAGAGTGAAGGGGTGGAAAAGGATCTACCAATCAAATTCCCCCAATAAGAAAGCAGGTGTAGCTATCCTGATATCTGAAAAAATAAACTTTTCATTAAAATCAGTACAGAAAGACAAGGACGGACACTACATATTAATAAAGGGAACAATCCAAGAGGAGGATATAACCATCATCAACTTATATGCCCCAAATATCGGTGCACCCAGATATGTTAAACAAATGCTCTCAAACTTACAGAATAAAATAGATCCCAATACGATAATACTAGGAGACTTTAACACACCACTCTCACCAAAGGACAGGTCTACCAACCAGAGGATTGGCAAAGAAGCTACCGAATTAAGTGAGGCCATACTTCAAGCGGAATTAACTGACATCTACCGAGTATTTCACCCTAAAACAACACAGTACACATTCTTCTCAGCAGCTCATGGAACTTTCTCCAAAATAGACCATATCATAGTTCATTCAAGGAACTTAAGCAAATACAAAGGGATCGACATAATCCCCTGTATCCTATCTGACCACAGTGGAATCAAGCTAGCTCTCAATAACAAAGCATACCGCAGAAATTTCTCTAATACATGGAAATTGAACAGCACACTCCTTAACAAGGCCTGGGTAACAGAAGAGATCAGAGAAGAAATAAAGCAGTTCCTAGAACTCAATGAAAATGAAAACACCTCACAAAGAAACTTGTGGGACACAGCAAAAGCAGTCCTGAGGGGCAAATTTATTGCCCTCAGTGCCCACATCAAGAGAATGGAGACAGACCAAGTAAATAATCTCATGTTGCAACTAAAACAGCTAGAAAAACAGGAAAAAATGGGACCTAAAGCTACTAGACGAAGCCAGATAACCAAATTGAGAGCAGAGATTAACCAATTAGAAAATCAGAAAACCATAACCAAAATAAACCAAACAAAAAGCTGGTTCTTTGAAAAAATAAACAAAATTGATGGCCCATTGGCAAGATTAATTAAAAAAAGAAGAGAGGAAACCCATATTAATAGGATTAGGGATGCCACCGGAAACATCACAACACGTACCCAAGATATCCAAACAATTCTAACAGACTACTTTCAAAAGCTATACTCTCTAAAGGAAGAAAATCTGGCGGAAATGGATGCATTTTTAGAGAAATACAAGTTACCCAAACTGAGCAAAGAAGAAGTTAACCAATTAAATAAGCCAATATCCTATAATGAGATACAGGAAGCTATCAAAAGTCTTCCAACAAAAAAAAGCCCAGGACCAGATGGATTCACAGCAGAATTCTATAAGACCTTTAAAGAAGAACTAATACCCATACTCCTCAAGCTCTTCAGAGAAACAGAGAAGGAGGGAGCTATCCCAAACTCATTCTACGAAGCCAATATCACACTCATCCCCAAACCAGGCAAAGACCCAACCAAAAAGGAGAATTACAGGCCAATCTCCTTGATGAACACAGATGCAAAGATCCTTAACAAGATTCTAGCTAACAGAATCCAGAAACACATAAAAAAAATAATACACTATGATCAGGTAGGCTTCATCCCAGAGACACAGGGATGGTTTAACATACGTAAGTCAATAAATGTAATCCAGCATATCAACAGAGCCAAGGTCAAGAATCACATGATTATCGCCACAGATGCAGAAAAGGCCTTTGATAAAATTCAACATTCATTCATGCTAAAAGCTCTGGAGAAAATAGGAATAGAAGGAACATTTCTAAAAACAATAAAAGCCATTTATGACAGACCAATAGCCAATATTATACTTAATGGGGAAAAGCTACAACCAATCCTCCTAAAAACAGGAACAAGGCAAGGATGTCCACTGTCTCCACTCCTCTTCAACATAGTCCTAGAACCCTTAGCCAGGGCAATAAGGCAAGAAAAAGACATTAAAGGGATCCGCATAGGGAAAGAAGAAGTGAAACTATCCCTTTTTGCAGACGACATGATACTATACCTCCACGATCCCAAAAACTCCATCCCCAAACTTTTAGAAATCATAAGTCACTTCGGCAAAATAGCAGGATACAAAATAAACCCACAAAAATCAGTTGCCTTCCTATACACTGATAACGCACAGGAAGAGAGGGAAATAAAGGGAGCAACCCCATTCACAATAACCTCCCAAAAAATAAAATATTTAGGAATTAACCTAACCAAAGATGTAAAAGAACTATTTAATGAGAACTATAAAAAGTTAAAGAAAGAAATTGCAGAAGACACTAGGAAATGGAAAGACCTCCCATGCTCCTGGATAGGCCGACTTAATATAGTAAAGATGGTGATACTTCCAAAATTAATATACAAATTCAATGCAATTCCTATTAAAATCCCAATGACGTACATCACTGAAATACAGAAAACAGTCCAAAAATTTATATGGAACAACAAAAGACCTAGAATAGCCAAAACAATTCTAGGGGATAAAGACAATATGGGAGGGCTATCCATGCCGAACTTCAAACTCTACTACAGAGCTATAATCACAAAGACAGCATGGTACTGGCACAAAAACAGACCCGAAGACCAATGGAACAGAATAGAAGATCCAGATATAAATCCACAGGCCTACAGCCAGCTGATATTCGACAAAGGAGCCAAAGACATACAATGGAAGAAACACAGCCTCTTCAACCGCTGGTGCTGGGAAAACTGGGCAGCCACATGCAGAAAACTAAAAGTGGACCCCAGCCTATCACCATGCACCAACATCAACTCAAAATGGATTAAAGACCTTAACATTAAACCTGAATCTCTGAAACTACTGCAGGACAGAGTAGGAGAGACACTTGAACTAATAGGCACAGGAAGGAACTTCCTGAACAGAGTCCCAGGGTCACAACAAGTTGGAGAGAGACTCGACAAATGGGACTACCTTAAAATAAAAAGCTTCTGCACAGCTAAATCTACCGCAACTAAGCTAGAAAGACAACCAACTAATTGGGAAAAAATATTTACCAGTAATATATCAGACAAGGGGTTAACATCCTGTATATACAGGGAACTCAAGAAACTAATCCCTCCCAAACCTAACAAACCAATTACTAAATGGGCAAGGGAACTAAAGAGGGACTTCTCAAATGAAGAAATAAAAATGGCAAAGAAACACATGAGGAAATGTTCATCATCCCTGGTGGTGAAGGAAATGCAAATAAAGACAACCCTGAGATACCACCTTACCCCAGTCAGAATGTCCCACATCCACAAATCAGCCAACGACAAATGCTGGAGGGGATGTGGAGAAAGAGGAACCCTATTACACTGCTGGTGGGAATGTACACTTATACAACCACTTTGGAAAGCAGTCTGGAGGGTCCTTAGAAAGCTAAAGATTGACCTCCCTTACGACCCAGTCATACCACTTCTAGGCATCTACCCTGAACAACAGGAACCAATATACAAGGACACGTGCACCTCCATGTTTATTGCAGCACTGTTCGCAATAGCTAGGATATGGAAACAACCTAGGTGCCCCACCACAGATGAATGGATCCAAAAATTGTGGTATCTATACACAATGGAATATTATGCAGCCATTAGAAATGACAAAATAATGGCATTTGCAGGGAAATGGATGGAGCTAGAAGGAATCATGTTGAGCGAGGTAAGCCAAGAACGAAGAGACAAACGGTACATGGTCTCCCTCATAAGTGGATGCTAAATCCAAAAGGTTAGTGATACGACAAAACTAACAGGACTTAAGAAACAAAGAACTCCCGCTCATCTGGTTGAACCACTACTAAATATCCTCATGCTGCTGATCACAAATATGGTATATAACATGTGAACACTGTTATATATTACAGACTGTGGTAGACAATTTGCTCCAGGGAAGTTAGAATGAACTTGTGACTTTGAAATTATGTAATCATTTAATCACAATCAAAAAAAAAAAAAAAAGAACCTCGGGGAAGGGAGGGAGGGAGGGGATGGTAGGGGGAAAACAATGGAGGGGGTAACAATGTTCAAGAGGAAGTGTACTCATAACCTCACTCATGTAACTGTAACCCTCTCTATAGTAGCTTTACAATAAAAAAATAAAAAAAAAAAATGCTATGGGTAATTTTGGTTTAGATAGTTTGTGGGGTTAATTTTGAAAAAAAATACTGTTATAAAATATATAATTATATCTCTACATTTTTACCAAGAAATTTATTAACCTTCTACCATTGAAGATGAGAAATTTTACACAATACCTTACTTAAGCATATGGATTCATACTTTAAGATTTGATTTTTCTATTAGTTACATTATAATTCAACTACTACTTACTGATGCAGCTACTGTACATGGTACATACTGACTTTTCTCTGTACAGGATAAGAACTTTAACTTCCACTAGTCTTTTTTTTAGTAAGTTTTTTTATTGTGAAAATACTATACAGAGGGGTGACAGTTACATGAGCAAGGTAATGAGTACATTTCTTACCAAGCACTGTTGCCTCCTCCTTTGTTTTTCCCCTACCATCCCTTCCCTCCCACCTACACAACTACACCCCCCACTGCCTAAATTGTAAAGTTCATTTTTTAATATAGTGTCTTGTACATCTCATTGTTACAATAGATCAACCTGTATCCCTATTTAAACATTTTGTTTTTTCCCTTCCCCTCCACAAATTATAGCAACATCAAATACAGTGAAAACAGGGGTTATACCGTGGGGGAGGGACATACAAAGCAACAAAAAAATCACACGGTACCTTATAAATACGTTAGAAACAATAGCAAGGAAGAAAAAAAACACTTGTGTCCCTATCGCGGGGTTCATTTCACTTAACATCATCTTATCTGACCTTTTCTGCTTGTCTCACACATATGCTAGTTATTGCAAATAAGGGAAATCATGGGACCTATGTCCTTGGGGCTTGGCTTACTTCACTTAATATTATTTTTTCAAGTCTTTCCATTTCCTAACAAATGGGGCAGTATCATTCTTTCTGACGAACGCATAGAATTCATATATATATATATGTATATATATATATATATGTCACATTTTCTTGATCCATAGCTTAGCTATGGTAAATAATGCTGCAATAAACATAGTTGTGCTGGTAGCTTTAGTATGGTCTTGTTTGTGATCATTTGAGGAAATGCCCAAAAGTGGGATTGCTGGGTCATAGGGGAGCTCTATGTGGAGTCTTTTGAGGAACCTCCATACTACTTTCCAAAGTGGTTGAACAAGTTTACACTCCCACCAACAATACAGTAGGGTTCCCTTCTGGCCACATCCCCTCCAGCATCTGTTGTTATTAGAGTTCTTGATGATAGCCATTCTAACTGGGGTGAGGTTGAATCTCAGTGTTGTTTGCATTTCTTTTATGGCTAGAATGGTTGAGCATTTCTTCATGTGTCTATTGGCCATCCTTCTTTCCTCTTCAGAGAAATTTCTCTTTAAGTCTTTAGCCCACTTATTTATCATGCAGTTGTTTCTTTGAGGATTTGGTGTTGGGGGATTTAATTTTTTTGAGTTCCAGGTATATTTTAGATATGAAACCCTTGTCCCTTGTATAGCTAGTGAAGATCTTCTCCCAATCCATGGGCTTTCTATTGCTCTTGCTAGCTATGTCCTTTGCCATGCAGAAGCTCTGCAATTTCATGCAATCCCATTTGTCCATCCTTTCTTTGATTTGTTGTGTTTCTGAGTCTCTTCTAAGAAAATTTTTGCCTGTACCAAGGAGACCTAGGGTTTCTCCTATTTCATCCTGTACTGTTTTCAGAGTGTCTGCTTTGACTCCAAGGTCTTTGATCCATTTGGAGTTGATTCTGGTGCAGAGTGATATTTAAGGATCTAGCTTTAGTTTTCTACAAGTGATTAACCAGTTTTGCCAGCACCATTTACTGAAGAGGCTGTCTTTCTTCCATTCTATTTTTTTAGCTCCCTTATCAAAGATTAGGTGGCTGTAGGTCTGTGGGTTCATTTCTGGGTTTTCAATTCTATTCTATTGGTCCTGCGGTCTCTTCTTGTGCCAGTACCAAGCTGTTTTGATTACTATGGCTTTAGAGTAGAGTTCGAAATTTGGTATTGATATTCCTCCAGCAGTGTTCTTTCTGTTAAGGATAGTTTTTGCTATTTGGGGCCTTTTATTGTTCCATATGAATTTTTGGATTGCCTCTCCTATTTCCTTGAAGAATGAGGTTGGAATATTGATAGGGATCACATTGAATTTGTAGATAGCCTTGGGAAGTATTGCCATTTTTCCAATGTTGATCCTTTCAATCCAGGAGCATGGGAGGTTTTTCCACTTTCTAAGTTCTGTTTTGATTTCCTTTTTCAGGTTTTTATCATAGAGGTCCTTCACTTTTTTGGTTAATTCCTAGGTATTTTATTTTTTGTGGGGCAATTATAAATTGAGTTGCTTTCCTGATCTCAGCCGCACTCTTTTCATTGTTGGCATACAGAAAAGCCATTGATTTTTGAGGGTTAATTTTATACCCTGCTACTTTGCCAAAGTTTCAAATCAGCTTGAGTAATTTGGGATTGGAGTCTGTGGGATTCTTTAAATACAAGATCATGTCATCTGCAAAGAGGAAGAGTTTTACTTCATCTTTCCCTATTTGGATCCTCTTTGTGTTTGCATCTTGTCTTATTACTGTAGCTAAGCACTCTAATATTAAATTGAAGAGGAGAGAGTGGACATCTTGTCTCGTTCCAGACTTTAAAGGAAATGGCTTTCGTTTTTCACCATTAAGTATAATGCTGGCTGTAGGTTTGTCTAATACAGCCTTTATTGTATTGAGGAATGTTCCATCTTCCACTAGCTTTGTCTCCACCCCTTGTCCCTCTACTATGTCCCATCCATTACTATGTCATAGAAAGTATCTGGAAAAATTATGTCCAAGAAAATTATAATGTGAAATAACTAATATATGGTTTGATTTAGAGCAACTGATACAATAAAGAGACTCAATCTTGGAACAGGTTCCTGGTGCCAAAAGTTTGTTTATATGTTCTAATCTCTATTGTATAAAAATAACTATGTTGAGAATTGTGTATTTCTTTTTTCTTAATGACTGAAAAATCATACCGCCATTGTCATATAGAAAGACTACGTGGTTTCTTAACTATGCTACTCCTAATTGTTGATTCTAATTCATACTACATTCCTGGGAGTTTCTTTTTAGGATTAGTTGTGTCATTCTTTTACTTATAAGAAGCCTTCTTTAACCAGATACCTATTATATGACAACAAACTTATATAGATATTTCTAGAATAATGGAAAAATTATCTAAGGTTTTGAAGATATAAAATGACCATATTTTACCTTCAAATATTGTTATTTTATGAGTGTTCAGAATCCATTGCTCAAAATTGTTCCCAAGAACTGCATCAAAATTCGCATATGTGCATTAAAGAACATAATCAACAAAGTGAAAATGGCAACCCAACTAATAGGAAAATATTTACAAATCATATATCTAATAATAGAGTTAGTATCAGCTGGAAGCTAGTGGCCCATGCATACTATCCTAGCTATTCAGAAGGCTAAGATCTGAGAAACAAGATTTGAAAACAGCCTAAGCAAACAAATCCAAAACTCTCTTGTCTCCATTTAACCAGAAAAATCCAGAAGTGGAGTTGTAGCTCAATGGTAGAGAGCCAGCAATGAGTAAAAATGCTGAGTGCTAAAAGAGAGTGAGTCCCTGAGTTCAGATACCAGTACTCACACACTAACTTCTCCCCCACAATTTAAATATATTTATTAACTATATGTAGTATATATATAAGTATATATACACAGAGCTACCCCTAATTAATATCACAATATATCTGTTATGCTTCATCATGATAAAATATACATATAAATCTATATTTCATATAGTCTATCAAGTATTTGGGGTTGACATTCAGCCAAAATGAAATAGATTGTTATTATATTTAATTGTTATTTTTTGTACCAGTCCTACATTTTGAATTTAGGGGCCCAGGCTCTGTCTCTAAGCTTTTTTGCTCAAGGTTAATGTTCTGCCATTTGTGTCACAGCTCCACATCTACATTTTTGGTGGTTAATTGGAGTTAAGAATCTCACAAACTTTCCTGCCCAGACTGGCTTTGACCCTGAGTCAAGAATTTGAGTGCATTTATTATTTGAGGGGTGATTCAGGAGGTTCCAGTAAGGGAGAAGGGAAGTATAAAAGGGAAGAAAGTCAATAAAAGGGCACAATTGAACACTGTTGATGAATGGATATAATCCTACTGGGGATTTTTAAGAAGCCATCTTTTACGATTATGTGCTATATACTATAAACTTTAACATACCTTCCTACTAATATTCTGAGTTTTCATTCCTCTCTGATTTTTATGTCTAAGTTAATTGCAACTATAACTAACTGCCAACATTTTTTGTAATAACAATTTTGAATACTTTTATTATCATTATGTAATTGTACAAAAGGGTTACCATTCAACAAAGCAGTTTATGAATACAGTGCATCTTGATCAATGGCACCCCTTTTAACATTCCCACCCACTCTTTCCCTCACTTTTCTTAACTTTTTAGGCTATGCATGAAAAGTTTGTCATTTAGCAAAACAGTTTATATATATAATGCATATTGATCAGTGTAATTCTTTCAACATTTTCACACCCCTTTGACCCACCCCTTCCCTTATTTTCCTCATTTTGTGGTATATACAATGAATTCTTAACTGCATTCTCCCCCCTCTCCCCTTCACTCATCTATCTTTCTCCCCTTGTCCCCCTTGCAAGTACCCATTTCCAGGTACTTATTTTTGCAGGGATTTGACTTAGTCTTTCTAAAGAATTATACTATTTGAACTCTCCCTAGATTCTATTATACTTCCACTCCTGGACATTTATCCAATAGAGCACAAACTAGGCTACAGTCAAGCCACCAGTACAACCACGTTCATTACAGCACTAAGGAATCAGCCCAGATACAACTCAGTGGATTATAAATCTATAAGTAAACACACTGGGTAATATGCAAGCATTTACAGATGAAAAGTGAAGTATAATAAACTCTATGGAGATATTTGTAATAACTCATCCTGAATTTATAACTATTACATTAGGGGAGCTTTCAAATTAGTCTATCATATTAGCCATTTCCTCCTAAATAGAAATGTTAGGGTTGGTTAAACAAATAGTATAAGATATAAATGTCTTAGAAAATATGTGTAGAACACTTATTATAAGAGCTCCTTAAATGTTAATTATTGCTTACACCAAGGTATTAGTAATAGAAGCCATAGAAGAGGTATCATTTAATGGAAAGAGAAAGATTGATGGAAATGCTCTTAATACTCCTGCAAGTACTTAAAATAAAAGTGTTCGTCTCAATACTTTTCTCTTTCTAATGTTCCTACTCAGGTTCCCTTCTGTATATTACATGTCTCAGTTTGCATCCTTGAAACTGAACAACATATACAAATTATGGAGAAAACATTTTATCTTACTGGCAGGTGGTATAAGAACATCTTTTTAGGGAAAATTGGTATTATTAAAAGTCTTTCATATGTTCACTGCAGGGTAGAAATAACTCAAAGATTGCTCATGTTTCATCATAAATGAGGGTGGATCATTGTATATTAAATAATTGCATGTTGAGTAGCTTCCCAGCTTCCTGAAACTCCTGACTGCTGGAGTGCTGGAAGAACGATTTGGGGGAAGAACAGAAGCATTGGATATAGGTTTATTTAAATATCCATGATGTGTTATAGATCAAAACTCCTTTCCAGTAGATGCCATTTGACATTCTTTGTACAAGTTTCATTACTTGCTAATCATTTTATGTGAATGGAATTTCAGTTTGAAGGAGCGCAAAAAGAATTACTATAGGAAAATTGGGTGCCTGACAATAGCAATGTTCCTTCCTCTTGTAGAGTAGAAGCGGTGAGATAGTCTAAGAACCGAGGAATCAAGTATAGAAAAGAAGGAGGAGCAATGAACACCTTCCTGAACCTGGAAGCAGATCAGTAGATCAGATTGAAGAAAGGAGGCTTGAATCTAAGTAACTTCTTACAGCCATTCAGTGCCTCTTGCTGGGTGGAGGGAGTTCTCTACCCAGTGCTAAAATGCCTAGAGGTGAGAGAGGCCATTCATTGAATGTAGATGCCTAGCTCAAGGTGAGATAGGATAGCTCAGCTTCAGAGAAATGTATATGTCATAGCCTTAAGAAAGCTTTGCATAGAGAATGCTCTGATTCAGCCTCTATTACTTCCCTAAATGGCATGAATCACCAGCCTCTGAGTAGCCTGTAAGTATAGCCCTATATGGAAGGTTGAGGTTTATCTTCCCTAGATGGAAAAGTCCTGCTGATACTTGAGCTTGTACCTGACTATGTCCATATAAGGTCTGCTTTTGTTAAGGCTTGGTCTCCACCCCAAGCATGTGGTTGTTGTCACTACAAGTTTGGTGTCTTTAAAAGCCCTCTGTTTAGGGCTGCTGGTGATTGAGACAGCAGTCTACCATGCAGTTGCTGGGCTCTTTATTAAAGACTCCAAGATTGGGCCTCTCAAAATGTGGTTTCTCTGGTCTCTCTGTTTTCAAGATCACAAGCTACAGAGTGGATTGTAGACAAGATGTAGGACCAGAAGAGAAGGCAGGGAACTCATTGCCCAACAAGAGGTATAGATATTTTTAATGTAGGTGATGGGGATCAAGGAATGCTTTTTTGCCATATAATATTGTAGAAAGTTAAATGGTGCATGTTTTCTCTAATATGCCAAAGCTACATCTCAAATACACTGGGGCATGATAAATTATACAGGACTCTTGGAATTCACACACAGTGAGACCAAAGGAAAATACTCTTAGGGACAGAACACAAAGGCACAATGCCTATGTCCCACTGATTATATAAAATAATATTTATCGAAATGAACTTCAGAAAATAGAAACAAGATTTTTTTCACTAGTGTTGTTTTTCTTTCGTTTTTATTGTCTTATTTGTTTATCTGTCATTGTGGTGTGAGGGGATATAGAAATGGAGAGACAAAGGGTGCATAAATGCAGCAATGGTACTCACTAAACACTATGCTGCAAATGCATTTTACAACTTGTGAGTGAGGATGGGAGGGGGAAACTTGGAGAGTGCAAGGGAAGGGGTGATACTGTCCAAAAAAGAAATGTACTTGTTACTTGGCTTATAAATTTGGATCACTTTTATTATAACAATTTAAAAATATTTAATAATAAAATATTGTGGAATGTTATTTCTTGAAATAATTTGATAATGCTTTTGGTAGAGGTAAAGGCAAAGGCAGGCCAGGAAATGAACACAGGGACTATATCTAGGGCCTCACTGTAAAAGGAGTGAGAAACTAGCCAAAGGGAAGGACAGCTGGGCTGTACATAGTAGGAAGAATCTGAAAGCTATTTGTAAGAACAAATTGACTAACTTAGAAATATCAGTGTATTACTTAGGCTTAGCTGCAGTTACAATTATTCAAGGAAGATGTTCCTTGTCAATAAGAGGTTTTCTTTCCTGTCACTTTTCAAGAATCTTGGCTCCTTCTTTTTTTTTTAACTGTATTTTTTTGTCTTTTCTTTTTTGGTACTGGGGATTGAACCCAGGACGTTGCACTTGCTAGGCAAGCGCTTTGCCACTGAGCTACATCGCAGCCCAAGAATCTGGGCTCCTTCTATCTTATAGTTCAACCATCTATGAGAAGTTCAGAATGGTCTCCATAAGGTTAGAGAAAATGTGAAGGAAACATGCTCTCATTTTCAAAACTTTGGTTAAGAAATAGTTCATAACATTTCTACATATATTCCATTCACTAATGCTTAGTATTCTGAACACAGTTACTACAGTAAGCTGGGTAATGTGATCTAGTTGTATGTCCAAAAATAACTTTTTGAAAAGAACTTGGTAAACAGGTAGAAGTCCTAGCATTCATGGTGAAAGAATGAGAGTATCTGTGAATAATTTCAAACATTTGTTTTACTTAGCTGAATGAATGGGGGTAGAGTAGGTTAATATAACTCTTGTTGGACCCATTGCAACAATGAGATGTACAAGTCGTTATGTTGAAAACGAACTTTACAACTTTGGTGCGGGGGTGGGGGGAGAGGGAGCGGGGAAGATTGGGTGGGGGGGCAGGGGAGAATGGGAAGAGATGGGAAGGGGAAACAAAGGAGTCTACAATGCTTAATAAGAAATGTACTCATTATGTTGCCCATGTAATTGTAACCACTCTGTAAAGTATTTTCACAATAAAAAAAAAGAGATAGTAAAAAAAAAAAAAAAACTCCTGTTGGAGAAAGATTGAAGATGGGAAGTGAGGTCTGTTTGAGACCTCTTTTTTGTTTGTTCATTTTTGAGCCAAGGTCTTCCTGTGTAGCTGGGTAGCCTCACACACAGGATATTCCTCACTTAGCCTCCCCAGAGCTGGAATTACAGGTACATACTACCACATGCAGCAGTATGGGACACGTTGAATTAGAGATGCCTATGATATACCTGTGGAGATGTCATCTCTGACTGTGTATGCATATCTTTAAAGAATACAGAGATATACCATTGGTCATTATGCTAATTTTATACAATTTTCTTAAGTCTTCAAAGTGTACTCAACACAGAGAATTTATATATTTGTAGATAGAGATGGGGAAAATGAAACTAAATCTTATTCCAGAGTAGGAAGCAAATTGTTTTCCCATGAAAGCTAAATGGTATATTCAGTTCAAAACAGAATTGTTACACAGTGCACAGCCATCCACAATGGAAGGAAAAGATTTGGGGAAGCATTTTCCTAGTATACTTATGTGATTTCAAATCATGGAGGACTACAGTAGAAGTGAAGCTTTTTGCTTGTTTATTTTTCATAGATCTGCTTTTAAAAATATTCTTCTGCACCTGAGGAAGGTAAAAAGAAGCAATTGAAGTATTTGATACTGGAGAGTAGGCTCACTTCAGTTCTAATTCCCTCAAAGTAAATTGCTTCAATAGGAAATCAACTCTTGGTCTCTCAAGTAGCCATATTCTCTGTATCTACAAACCAGCCATTAAGACAAATCTGAGTGTTCTTAGGAAGCCTTGATAAATCACTAAGATTTCAGTGCCTTTGATGGGTACATTGTACTCTAAAGGTATCTTGTCATATCTGAGACAGATTTTACACTTGAATGATTTAATGAGTAGATGACTGAATGAATTAAATATTTCTACCTTTTATAAATAATAAAGTATGTATCTTAATTATCCACAAATATAGCCAATAATAATTTAGATTTTCTTTGTTTTATGGTTGTATGATGGGAACAAAAGGATGAGGATGGGGTGAGGACATTATATGCTTCCCTGGAGTCATCACAAAACAGGCACTTAGGTGAATCTACATGTTTCCAGACATTCAGTCAGGGTCGGCTTGGATAATGGCTCATTAATAAAAGATTATAAACATATTTAAGATTTATTCAAAATAGTTTAATATAAAATCTAAGACAATAGGAAAAAAGTATGAACTATAAAATTTTAAAATACAAAACTACAGAGACCTATGTCACACATTATATAGCGTTAGCTCTAGTTATAGATAGGCAGATAGATAGATAGATAGATAGATAGATAGATAGATAGATAGATAGACAGATACATAGATACATAGATACATAAATACATAGATACATAGAGTTTATGTATGTGTATATAATATATTTTTCACCTTGGAAGAAAACTCTGAAAGTAGAATAATTTCAGTATTAGAAACCAGAAAAGAAAACCTTAGCACATACTGCCAAAATGATATAAATGGAAAAAACTCTCTTGCTTTTCTTAGAGAGAGCAAATATTTTTCTACTTGTACCAATGAAAACCCCAGATATTACTCAGTTAGCCAATCTGTGTTTACTTCTCTCTGTTATATAACCTGTCTTTCCCCTAACTCTCATGCTCCACAGGAGAGTCAGAGTTCTACAAACAGCCTAAGATGAAATCATCATTATTATGGTTTTTGCATGCCGAGTTGTGGCTTGGTCCCATAATTCTAAAGGCTAAACCCATAGAGACAAAAAAGATTAGCACAGGCTCTTTGCCACTCTAGCTGTGGGAATCCATTTGAAGGGCTTCTCTACTGACTAACCCCCATGGAAACCCAGTGCCAGATACTGTATCACTACAAAATACAAGGTTGCACTACATACCTCTTTACATGAATGCCAGATGGAGCTGCCAGTAGGGAAAAATGACTAGGTCCTGAATCGGTATTTCTTCTAGGGTTCAGCAGAAAATGGAAAACCCACCACATGCCAATTGATAACATGCTCATAGTCCTGACCTTCTCGTTCATTGGGAGTTCGGTGCTTCACTTTATTTCCACCTCAATTACCATTCAAGTGTCCACAATGAATTAGGGCCCCACTGTGGGTGGAGGCAGGGGCAAGTAGGGACAATAACTTCTTCTGCCCATATTTCTAATGTGGAATGTGTTCATCAATATGGAAATTTCCAGCACCCCCACTGACCTTGAATATCTGGGCTTCATGAACTCTTCAGAAGTAATTATTAAGCCATCTGCTTTGTGTAGACATATATGACCCTAGAGGAATTCCAGTGTGAATAAGAAGTACATCTGTCTGATAGATCTGCATTTGCCTGTGCCAAGGACCTTTTAATAGAAATTTCTGTAATAAGATATTTACAGGATGTCAACAAACCAGAATCCTAACTATGGGGAGAAATTTCACATTTAACTTTCCCTTCCCAAATAAAAAAAAGATAATATTGACACTTAGAATGTATTAGATTGCTAGTTTCTGATTAATCTGGTCACCCACAAAAAGGACAGAATAAATAGAACTAACCTAGGTCCATCTCAGTTTTCCAAGGGAAAAAAAAACTGAGTTAAAGGGTTTCAAAATGTGAAATGATGACAATTTTCTAAGTTTCCTTTGCTCTGAAAATTTATTGCTTAATATTTCTCAGTTGCAGGCAGTTGGTGCTAAGTAGTTCCATAGACACTTTCATGATCGTCCAGGAAACCTGACATAGTACCAGTATGCGTCTTTCAGTGCTAGCTCTATTTGCAAATGAAGTGTTTGCCTATATTTTATATATTTTAAAATTATGTAGTGATAGACACAGAAATTTCTTTTTATGTATGTAAAAAGTTTCAGGCATTTTAAGATTATTTGAAACATTCTAAATTATTAATTCTGGTTTAGGGGCAGTCATAAAAATTGTTTTGCCCCCTCTAAATTAATATTTTTACCTTTCTCAGTAATAAAAACAACATTTTTGAGGCACAAATATTTTGCTGGTACCTCCAAAAAGGTCTTTTGTTTATTCTGCATGTTTTAGGTTGAAGATAAAAGGTTTATGATTCCAGCAGTTCTTCACAATGGATGGACACCATTAATAAGAATGTAGTGGTACAGTATTCCACACTGGAGCAGCTCCCATCATTGCAAAATAATCCAGCTTTTATAGCTGAACTATAATTAATTCATTTACTTCTTCTGGGACTTAGGAAGTTAACTGTCCTTTGGGGAGGAATCTAACTCATACATACACTAATAGAGTAAAAGGTTAACCACCTGACAATCTTATAGTCTATCACTATCAGCAGTAGTAGGTTCTGCAGAAAGATAAGAATCCCACATTGAGAAGCAGAGGACGATTCAAGAATTGGGCCATTTACAAAGGTACAAAGTTTAGGGAAAGTAACAAGAGATGTTATAGTACCTTAGGACTACCACCATCAGGGGGGAGTTTGAAGCCTAAAGATACAAAGGAAGAGAGCCTTTACTGGAAGCTGAGAGAGTATTGGTAGAGAGACACCTGATAGGAACTGTGACCAAACAAAGAAGAGCCAATGAATATACTTCTTTAAAAATATTGTAAACATGACTTACAGAGGAGCTACAGATACGTAAGTCAGGTGATGAGTACATTTCTTTTTGAACAGTGTTACCCCCTCCCTCATTTTCTCCCACTTACCCCCTCCCATCCAAACTCTCCCTCCAAGTTGTAAAATTCGTTTCCACCATAGTGTCTATTGAGTATCATTGCTGCATTATTTTACCCTTTGACCCACTGTTCCTGTGATTCTCCATCGATTTCCCAGATAAACTTATATACAAAACAAAGGGTACCGTGACAGCAGGGAATAAACCAAAGGAAAAAGGGAACAAAAAAAGGAATAACTGAAATCAGTACACTGAAAAAAACATCACCTCTTGTTTCCATCTCTTGTATAAACTTCTTATTCCACTAACCTTGCTGTTTCTGAATTTATACCTCCAGTGGGCATACCAGAATCCAGGGAGCTTGCTGAGACAGTCTATAGAAGTTAGCCTTACCTGGTTCATGGTACCAGGAAAAGTGATGTAAGGGTATTGGATGTAAAGAGGCATGTGTTATATTCAGTATAGAAACCTCACATCCTTGCTAGAGATTTGTTTTTGTTTTTAAAAATATTGCTTCGTGTCACAATCTGAAGGCAAAGATAAATAGGCCATGTATTAGAATATGAATATAAATTGAGGTATTATATAAGAAACCATATACTGTGTTGTAAATGCTGTTAATATATAGTTATTATGCATTGACACATGCATCAGATTTATAATGGTCATAGGCATTTCCCAATAACACTCAGGGTATGTTTGAAGTAATCTTCTGTTGGAGATTGATGTGCAATTCTGTGTTGATGTTAACACATTCAGGAAAGTTAAATATAAATACAGTGTTTGTAACTCAGTGTTTGATTCCCCACCAAATTTCACTATATACATAGTAGTCATAAGTTTAATTAATTCATTGTTCATATCAGCAAAAGCAGTTTAGGCCTGAATATGAAGAAAAGCTTCCAATTGAATAAATGTTCACTTAACTCTAGATCATGTGGCTACATGATTAAGCAAATATATGCTCCATTTTGGGTCTTTTTCTGATAGAAATTATTCCAAATACTAACTTGATTTATTACTTCTGTCCCAGTAATGACTTTGGGTTCCAATATATTTAACTAAGTCATGATATTTGGTTTTACTTCTTGGGGTTTTTTTTTTTTTGTTTTCTATTTTCCATTTCTTGAGGCATTTCTAGAAGGATAACATTTCGAATAACTCATTTACGAGTTAGATTTTTTTTTTTAACTATTATAATGCTGTCATTAGTATCAATTGATTCCCATTTCCTCTAGTGACATTGAATGAAGAGCCTTATATTCTGAATATGAAATGGCCTCCATAAGCTCATGTTTTGAATTATTGGCCTCAGATAGAGGCACTATTTTGAGAGAGTCTAGAAACTTTAAGAGATGAGACTTCAGTGGAAGAAGTCAATAACTGAGTGTGGCTCCTTGTCCTTGACCCTTCCTGTCTCACTCTTCTTCCCATGGCCAAACAATCTTCTCTGCATGTTTTCTAGATGTTCCTTATTCCTATAGTCTGATCAAAGTTCCTGACTCACTCTTTTCTTCCTGTCTAACAGGGTGAGCAGCTTTTGAAAGCACGAGCTCAAATAAAACATCTCTCCCTTAAATTGTTTCTGCAGTTATTTGGTCACAGATGCACAAAAGTAACTAACACAGTCTGCATCTAGAAAAAGGCCAGCCATCCCTTGAAATCATGTTCACTGTATTAAATCCTTCAGGCTCTTCTGAAGAGTGCTAGCTCTTCAAGTACTTCTCAAATAGAACACTTGGCTGCTAATGTGATGCTACCCAGGGAATCTTTAATGGCCAGCTAGAGAGCTAGGGCTCCTGACTGATTCATTCTGCCAATCTACCACTAAAAGTCCTCACAGCACTCTGTCTATGTCCTGAGACAAAGCCCAGATGATAGAAGGGCAGGGTTTTGTAAAGCCATTAAAAGCATTTGTCAATAGTTTTGTGATTATTACTTCTCAGTAGAAAAACATTTTTAACTATTTTAGCAAACAACCCCCAACTCAACAAAATTTTAAGGTCACAGATTCATTATATATCCATTTAGGGATTTATGAACCTCTGGAATACCAAAAGTCACTCCAATATCTAAGTTATTTTAGATCCCCTGGGAGCCAGTGTTTGCCCCCTTAAAGTTAATATTACCTCTTTGCAAAGGCATGCTTTAAAACATAGGACTATATGAAGCCTTCCAAACTATAAGACACTGGTTGAATGGATTTCTACTCCATCTTAAAATTAAGGAGTAAAAGTAAAGTGTAATAGTAGAAAGAAGACAAATATAAGACTACTGTGGCTTTGGCCTGAGGTCCTAATCAATCAACCAATGTGCACATCTATAAATCTAGAAAGAATTTATTGAGTTCCAGTCAGAATTCTATCTGCCTTCAATGAAGGTGTGCAAACAGAAAAGATAGCAGGGTACATCATGCAAAAAGGCTCCATTCTTTAAATAGCTATTGCATTTACACCGGCAATCTTTTGATGTACATCATATAAAATTCAGAAATTTCAAACAAAGATGGTATTAAGATTTTATTCTCTCTGAAATATTCTTTTCCATATACAAGTATGGTTACAAAAATGTTAAAGATCACAAAATGCAATGTAAACTCGGACTTAGTCATTTTTCTAAAGAGTCAAAGAAGGAATGTATGATCTGCTTTCTAATATAGGAGCTCCTAGGTTTGGTGCCAATACAGGAAAGAGTAATTGTTATACCAGTGTTGCAATTCCCTCCATTTCCAATCTTAGTAATATAAATATCCATATTAATGGCAGCTCAGTCACCATAGTAACAATGAATTCTTCCTGGACCTGAATTTAAAATGAGTCTCTACCAGCATTTTGGGTGGGTATATGGAACTATGCCCTGGGAAAGTGATTCCCCAACACAGGTCACTTGGCCTCCCACATCAGAATCACCTACACAGCTTGTCCAAAATACAGACTCAAAGTATCCAGCCAGACTTACTGGAAAAGACTTTCCAGAAGTGACCCCAGGGATCAGTGGTGTATTTTTCCAAAGCCTTTCAGTTGATTCTGATTCACAGCCAGCTTTGGAGGGCACTGTGGGATAGTTAAAACATGTGTTTGTTGTAGAAACAGAAAAGGGCTAAATAGTGCTCTGGTTCATACTTTGCTGCTCACACAAATTGTGTGACCTTGGGCCAAGCATTTAGGATTCCAATGGCCTCACCCTCTTCTCTGTATGTCTCTAGCTGCTTCTAATTACTAGAGCCTAGTTATCCATGAACTCCTGGTAGTTCCTCTCAATCTCTGCTTCCTGTCCACCATAGAGTGAATAGCTAATGTCCCATGCTTCTGCTACCAGGATGCTCTGTCTTCCTCACCTTGAGACCAGAAACAATGGAGTCAGCCATGATGGATTGAAACCTCTGAAAACATGAAGTAAAATAACTCATTCCTTCCTTAAGTTGTTTCTGCCAGGTATTTTGGTTACAAGTACACAAAAGTAAACAATACAAGCTGCCACCTAGAAAAGTACAAGTAATACAAATTTTGTTGTAAAAGTTTTAGCTTTTGCCCTTTCTTACAATCTACTGGCTCCTTCATTTTGTCTTATTAAATTGTTTCAATCCATCATTATCATTCCTAATGTGTAATGTTCACATGGGCCATCTCCTGGGCCACTAGGCTTCCTGTAGTTTGTTGCTATAGCATTGAATGTTCCCTCTAGTTTGGTCTTCTGAAGCCAGAGGTATAGGATCCTTTGGTACAGAGCAAGGTCATTTAAGTGTCTGGAGCTGCCTAGGGCTATACTTTCATAAACCTTATGTTACTGGTCATAGCCAATTTGCCCAAAATAGTCTCTTTCTTCCTTAAAATTGTATTATAAATAATACCCCAGTGAATCATATCGATTATCCGTGTATACATTTTAATTGTTAGGATTCTAAACAAATCATTTACAATTTTTCTTGAGCTAAAGTAATTATGAAGTAACTATTTTGGTTTTTTTACTATTCTCTTCTGTGTATTAGTCTCTTACATGAATCCTATTCTGAGTACAGGCTCTTTACCAGAAAGATAATATGGTTTGTATGTTCATTTATTTATTTTGATCATAGTTCTGTAGTACAGAGTAAAATTGACAAGTGTTTGACTCTAATGTGGTTCTCCTGGCAGAAAGACATGAGAATGGTGTTAGATTATATGGAAGAGGTCACATGGTGACAAAGACGGCCAGAGACTAGGGAAGGAGCCAAGATTACCCATCCTATAACCTAGTCTCCATTGAACTAATATACTCTATGAAGCCAACTCCTTGAGTTGACCAACTTCCACCAGGCCTCGTTTCTAAAAGATTCCAGCATCTCAGCACCACCACTCTACTGAGCAAGAGTCTAGCACATGAAGCTTTGTGGCAGATACTCAGACCATAACCAAACCATAATAAACCTAAAACCTATGTAAAGAACAGGATCTCTTCACCATTCAAATCTAACATCTGTATCTATCTCTATCTCTATCTCTATCTCTATCTATCTATCTATCTATCTATCTATCTATCTATCTATCTATCTATCTATCTATCTATCTATCTGAATGGACTCTGTTGTCTCCTATCAACTTCAGGATCTGAACACACAAATTATCCTCAACTGTTTCTAACTTTTCATTTCCCTTAGGTCCTTTCTGCCAGGCAACATTCATGCTCCAAAATTAATTCCCATGTTTAAAAGAAATCTTTTTTGCAGACCAAAATCTCATAAGTAGAGGAGCAGATATTTTTCTTCCTTCATAGATTATAAAAGTATTGTTTTCTCTCATGATACTCTTCAATTTTATGCTTGTTTTTTTTTATTGCAATCCAACTTCTACCTAATCATTCATCTGAAATCATTTTGTGCAAGGTGACCACTCAATTGCTACTTTCTGAATCATTTGATGCTTATTTTTGTCTTGCTCTGACTTGAAATTTGACACTGCTGATTGCCTTTTCCTTCTTCAAACTCTACCTTAGTTTGGCTTCCATGACATAATTCCCATGCCTGATGGATCACTTTTAAAGATAATAAGCAAGGCAATTCCCTTTGAATACCATCTCTACTTGCTTCCTGCTCTGAACACAGATATTTAATCAGCTATTTCGAATTTTAAACTATTATCCATATCTTAGTGCACATTTAAAATTCTTTAGAGGATATGGGTGGGTAGCAGCTTCTTCCTTCATTTCCCCTTTCTTCCCCATTTCTATTCTCCTCAGGTCAAATCCCTCAATTACACACACCGCTCACTGGATAACAGGTACTTGAATACCATTTAAGTGCTTACCCTGTATCATACCAGTCAGATTTCTTCTCAGGACTAAAAGATTCATTCCATCAGCTGCTAGGAATACAGCCAAGAGACAATCTTCAGCTGTCAGCCTTCTCCAAGAATATTCCTCATTTGAAAATTGCTACTTTGATTAAGGTCAGAAGTTTTTGCAGGGGCAACTTGAACCCAAGGTGCATCAGGGAAAAGTATAAGGACATAGCACCTTATCTATAAAATAACTCTGAATGATTGTCCCAGCCTCAGGGTCACTTGTCTCTGCCTGGTCCCACTTTTTTCTCCTGCCCTCCAAGTGTTGATCTGTAAAGAACTTTCCAACAAGACTACATGTGGCATTTTCTCTCAAATTCTGCCTCTCAGAAAGCCCAATTGTAAGTCACTGAGGCCTACCTGGCTCTTCACTATAAATATGGCCTATTTATTCCTCCAGTGTATGAAAACACATTGTATTTTGGTACCCTCTATATTTTGAGGCCTAGTAAAAGCCTACCTCTTGCTCACTTCCCACAAATTAAAAAGATGGTTCATAATATTTATTACAGCAGGTAATATATGGGGAACAGTTTGAAAAGGGAGAAAATCAACTTGAAAACATTCTTACAAGTGGATCGGGAAAGCAAACACCAAAGAGAAGAAATAAAATTAGCATAAAGCTCTGACTTAAGCAAAAAAAAATTATAACAGAAATTCTCTATGATTTCCTATAAACAGGGTAAATTCATAGCAAATTTTCTGAGACAGTTATCCATGTTAACAAAGCATGAGATGAAAGAGTGTAGACAAAGGAATTGACCTGATTCCCCATTCTGCATCAAACAGACTTTTAATTTTGTAAAAACCTACCATTAAATTAACTATAAGAAACTCTAGACTGGCTCTGAAAGCCAGAGCACCAAAGATTTCCCCTTCAAGAACTAATTTCTAGCCTTCTAAACATCTCAGTGTCAGATTTTAAGAAGGATAAAGAGATAGACAAATATTCAAGTATTCAAATTGCTCTTGTTTTCTCTGTGTGTAGTATGGAACCCAACTTTATTCACTTAGATTAATTTTCCTGGCTCTCATTTGTTGACCTGATATCTCAGACCCTAAAATTCCTTCTCAGAGCCTGCTATGACTGAAGACTGGCATCCTTGTGTCAGATCCTTTATGACCCCCATGATTCTTCAAGAACAGTGATCTTTGTTACATCCACATAGAGGGTGACAGGAGTTTGGCTAACATCATGCAGATACATTATAAACATGTACACTCAACATATGAACACAAAAAGGAATTCTATCTCATTTCTTTTGTATGTTTGTTGGGGGGGGGGAATGGCCAATATGCAACCAAAATTCAAATGTGAAAAGTGCACTTTGGTTTACAACTATGACCACAGTTTGAAGAGTCACTTAATTCTCTATGCAACTCTAAGAGACACTGATGTCCTCAAGCTAGTGTCTCCTACACCCTTTAGATTTTTGCCAGCCCTGTCCAACAGCTGCTAGCATTGTAACCATGCCTACCAATGTAGGCCTGTCTAGCAGCTGTGAGTCAGACTGTTTATAAAAGCTCCTTTGCCTTCTCAGTTTGTGATTTTTTACTTTACCACTTAAGAGACTGAGTATCTTGCCTACCACTGCATCACAGATTCATGGTATAGGCTTTTTTCTAATTTGTTTATGTAAATTCTAGTTGTCTATTGATTGGTACTTACCCTTTCCAGAACTCTACACCCAGTGGTGTAAACTATTCACCATCACTTATTATTATATATCCCATACATACATATTTTACTATGTATATGATATACTAACTAAAGAAAATATGCATATGTATGTATAAGATGATACCATTTTCTTCAATCGCATATGTGTATTGAAACAAACAGCATGAGGATATTAAGATTATAAGTAATATAATTTGCTTCTTTATGCCATCCTGAATTTTTCATATTTTCAACAATAAACACAACAATAAATGTGTTAGAGCTTGAACTTAAAAATAAAAGTTTCTACATTTCAAACCATGTGCAGAAGAAAATAATAAAAGAACCCTCAATCATGTGTATAGTATGCATAGTGAAGCATCCTTAATTTCTTAATTTGCATGATACATGATGTGCACCCAGCCATTTAGCCAGTTCTAAAGAGCAGAATACCATCCATTTCATACTTTTGTGGTATACATTTCAGTGGACAATTATACCACCTAATGACTTACTGAAACATAATAATGCTCACTCATCTTTTGATCTCAGTATTTCAGCTTATCAGAAATTTCATCAGGAATATTTTCTAGTTGTAGTATTGTATTCTAGAACATTGCCAGTCATATAGTAGACACTTAAAATACTTAATTGTTGTTCAGGGTATCATTTTATAGAATTCAGTTAATAATGAGGGACTTAGATAAATTCCCATGGAAAATGAAGCTTAAATTAAGATTGGATCCATTCCTGATTCTGGATCCAGCAGTCATGATTCATATAACTAAGGCTCACCACTTAGAATTCATGACTAATTAGAACCAGAGGCAAGTTTCAGATTCAAGTCTGGCTACTTTTATTTCATCATGCAAATTCATTTCCAGTGATATGGACTGATTATTAGTTCTGGTGTTCTGAATGCATTTTAAGTGAGTTTTTTTTTGTTTGTTTTTAATGTTGAGCAGAACAAGTGATTGACAAGTATGTTTTACCCAGGTGGATAGTCCTCAGAAATCCTCACTTGTAGCCTGAAGAGATTGTTCTTCTTACTTTTAAATCCTACAAAGTGTCTGTTTGTAAAATTATAATGATAAAAATGTATTGCTGGGCTGGGAAGGTGGCTCAGTGGTAGAGCGCTTGCCTTGCATGCCAGAGGCCCTGGGTTCGATTCCTCAGCACCACATAAGAAAAACGAAAAAAGCCGGAAGTGGCGCTGTGGCTCAAATGGTAGAGCGCTAGCCTTGAGCTGAAGAGCTGAGGGACAGCGCCCAGGCCAAGAGTTCAGGCTCCACAACCGGACCCCCTCCAAAAAAAAAAATGTATTGCTAACACAACTCATTAAGTCATGATTGTAATTTTGTTCTCTAATTGTTAATTTTTTCATAAATGTAAAAGAACAGAATGTAATTTCTTTTGAGTATTTTTTTGAGACAGATTAATTGGTTAATTTCATGTTTCTATTCACATGACTCATTTGGTAAGAACAGCAATGTCACCTACTGTGTGAATAAAAATAGGAGAAATTCTAAGAAGAGAGAAGATGGAAGGAATGTTTTCGATTTTATCATCATAGGAACGTTTACAATTAGCTTTTATATATTTAGAAATAAGTGCTGAAAGGATGGATAGATGTTGTGAATATGTAAATGATTGAAGCCATA
The DNA here is from genome assembly GCF_019054845.1 of Dipodomys spectabilis. Classification (NCBI taxonomy): domain Eukaryota; kingdom Metazoa; phylum Chordata; class Mammalia; order Rodentia; family Heteromyidae; genus Dipodomys; species Dipodomys spectabilis. Next base: position 3,998,809 of record NW_024871203.1, on the reverse strand, counting down.
GAGACTGACATGGGTGCATGGACAATTGTGTTGAAATCAGCCATTTGGGCTATGATTCAAAGTGTGGTCCATCGACTGCCAAGTGTGAGAAACAAACAACCAGTGTATTTCACTTTTGTCTTGAACTATACTTACTTTATATGTTCACCTAGTCTTAAAAAAACAAATGTTATATAATTCCATGAAATAATCAGAATGTTAAATTCTAAAGGGTTATTTTCCAAAGATTTGTGGAAGCTATTCAATCAGCAGATGAATACATTTGGTGAAACTCTTAGAGAAAGCATCCTTTTTATTTCCTCCTACTTACCTGGCAACAGCTTTCCAATCTTCTTCACAAATGCCTGTCTCTTCCACTTTATTTTTGTGGTTCTTGAGAATCCATGCTCAATCTCCTCCTTTCATTCTGGATGATCTTTTGAGGAGGTCTTATGTCTGCACTAATGACTTCTTTCTCTCTATCACCAGCCCAGATATCACTTCTGCATTCCAGACTCAGAAATCCAACAGCTTCAAAACAACTTACCTGAATGTGCAAGAAAAATTTCAAACTCAGAGACTCTGAAAGAGAACTTACCATTTTCACAATCAAACTTGTCATAACTTCAGCCCTTTGTTGTTTGGGGCTCTGATTATAAGGGGGGGAAATTCCTTCAAATTCTGCACATGGGGTTTTGTCAGCTTTCAAGCATTCTAATTCAGCTTTTGAGAAGAAGGGTTATCGTCTTGTTGAAGATTCCTCAATGTCTGTCTATTCTTTTCAAGACAGGTAGTCAATTCTCCAGTAGTTCTCCAATCTCATCTCTTGCTTTTTGCTTCAGTCACTTTATGAACTACTTGCAATTCCTTGAACAAAGATGTCTTAGGATCTTTAGAGATTTAACCTAGCTTTCCATCATTGATTTTCTGATATTTTCCATTATTTATGTTCAGTATTATTTTTCACCTGCCAATGGTAGAGCCTGTGATTGACCTATCAAATTGTCATTGCTTTTCTAGTCGTCGATTTTGGCTACAAATCCCCTCATAATATGCTACCATACAACCAGAATTAGTGGTTTTGGAGTCGTATGCTCTTTCCCAGTTCATTAAGTATCTGCTTTTTGTCAAGACAACTTTCCTCAGCATGAGGTTTGAGTAGTGTGATTCCCCTCAAAAAGAGATGATGGACGCTTTAGTGTGGCCTTCTTTGTGGTCATTTGGGTAAATGCCCAGGAGTGGGATTGCTGGATCATTGGAAAGTTCTATGTTTAATCTTTTGAGGAATCTCCATACTGCTTTCCAGAGTGGTTGGACAAGTTTACATTTCTACCAACATTCCCTTTTGGCCACATCCCAGCCAGCATCTGTTATTGTTTGTGTTCTTGATAATGGCCATTCTAACTGGGGTGAGGTAGAATTGTAATGTGGTTTTGATTTGCATTTCTTTTATGGCCAGAGATGTTGAACATTTCTTCCTAAGATAGTCCTAGCAGAGGTTCCCAATAACCTAATAGCTATGTACATATGACCATATTAAATGATGCTAATCGAAATGATCTCCATGATGTGGAAACAGGAGGGTTTTTTATGTTGTTGTTTTGTTTTTCTGTTTTTTTCCCCTTTTTTTAGTGTACTGTTTATAGTTCTTTCTTTTGTCTTTCTTTCTTTCTCCTCTGTTTTATTCCCTGTGGTCACTGTGTCTGAATTTTGGTGCTCTTTGTCTTGCATATGAGCTTATCTGATTTGGGGAAGGGAGGGGAATCACAGAAATGGTGGGACAAAGGGTGAACCAATGCAACAACAATACTCACTAGGATTCTGTTGGAAATGAACATTACAACTTGGTGGGGAAGGGAGTCAGGAGGGAGAGAAAGCAGGAGAAAATGAGGGAGGGGGTAACATTGTTCAGTAAGAAATGTACTAATTACTTATGTAACTGTAACCCTACTGTACATTGCCTTTACAATAAAATAGTTTTTAATAAAGAGATAATAGAGCCAGGTTCCAGTGGCTTATACCTATAATCCTAGCTACTCAGGAGGCTGAGATCTGCGAATCACAGTTTTAAGTCAGCCAGGCAGGATAGTCTATGATACTCTTTTTTTATTTTTATTATGAAAATACTGTACAGAGGGGTTATAATTACATGAGCAAGGTAATGAGTACATTTCTTATCAAGCATTGTTGCCTCCTCCTTTGTTTCCCCTTACTATCACTTCCCAATCCCCCCCCTCCCCCCCCCCCCCCCCGCCCCGCATCAAAGTTGTAAAGTTCGTTTTTCGACATAACGTCTTGTACATCCCATTGTTGCAATGGGCCCACCTGTATCCCTATTTAAACAATTTGTTTTTTCCCTTCCCCTACCCAAATTATAACAGCATCAAATACAGTGAAAACAGGGGTTATACCATGGGGGAGGGAATACAAAGCCACAAAGAAATCATCTTATAAATATGCTAGAAATAATAGCAAGAAAGAAAAACCATTTCAGTCCTTATCTTGGGGCTCATTTTGCTTGACATCAACTTATCTGACCGTTTCTGCTTGTCTCAGACATATACTAGTTATTGCAAATAAGGTTAACTATGGGACATATGTTTCTTTGGGCCTGGCTTACTTCACTTCATATAATTTGTTCCAAGTTTTTCCATTTCCTAACAAACGGGGCAATGTCATTCTTTCTGATGGAGGCATAGAATTCCATTGTGTATATATACCACATTTTCTTGATTCATTCATCTACTGAGGGGCATCTGGGTTGGTTCCATATCTTAGCTATGGTAAATAATGCTGCAATAAACATAGTTGTACTGGTAGCTGTAGTATGGTCTTGTTTGTGATCATTTGGGGAAATGCCCAAAAGTGGGATTGCTGGGTCATTGGGGAGCTCTATGTGGAGTCTTTTGAAGAACCTCCATACTACTTTCCAAAGTGGTTGAACAAGTTTACATTCCCACCAACAATACAGTAGGGTTCCCTTCTGGCCACATCCCCTCCAGCATCTGTTGTTATTAGAGTTCTTGATGATAGCCATTCTAACTGGAATGAGGTGGTATCTCAGGGTCTCATATCTAAAATATACCTGGAACTCAAAAAATTAAATCCCCCAACAACAAATGTTCAAAGAAACAACTGCCCAATAAATAAGTGAGCTAAAGACTTACAGAGAAACTTCTCTGAAGAGGAAAGAAGGATGGCCAATAGACACATGAAGAAATGCTCAACCTCCCTAGCCATAAAAGTCTATGATACTCTTATCTCTCATTAGCCACCACAAACCAGAAGTGGAGCTGTGGCTCAAGTGCTAGAGTGTCAGCCTTGTTAAGAAAAGGACAGTGCCCAGGCCCAGATTTCAGACTCCAGTATTGGCCCCACATTTTTTTAAAACAGGTAATGAGATTGTTAAAGATTACAAGTACAATGAATAGTAGAAAACCTGTTCACAGGCTATGAATTAGGTAGGCAAAAACACAATGCAATTTCTCTATAAGGAAACTAAACTTCTATTTTCTACCTTTATTCTACAAACAGCACAATTTAGATTTGGTTAATCTTAAGGTAAGTCATTCAGCTCAGGGGTTTCTCATCAAATAAGAGTTTTTCTTTTCCAAATATCTTAGATTGGGTTACCTTAAAAGCAGCACCTGAGGTAAGGAGTTGGGTGCTTATAATTTCTTTGAAAAGCAATATGTAAGCATAGGAATGAGATAACAAGAAGAGTAACACATGAAAGAAGGCAAAGACAGTGAAATGTTTGTTGGTAAGATATGGGAAAGTAGGGTTCTATCCTACCAGGGCTCCTTAAGAACAATAAAATTGTCTCTGAAAAATAGTATACTGGATCATTCATATACTAACTTGCATTTCTTTTTTTATATTCCCCATTTCTATTGTATTTGTACAGTTGATATACAGATGGGTTTCAGTTACATGAATCAGGTACAATCAGTACAGTTCTTTTTGAACCATGTCTCCATGTTTTGATTTGCATTTCGTTTATGGCCAGAGATGTTGAACACTTCATGTGTCTATTAGCCATTCTTATTTCTTCCTCTGAGAAGTCTCTCTTTAGGCCTTTAGCCCATTTATTGATGGGGTTGTTGAGTTTTTGAGGGTTTATTTTGGGGGGCCCTTGTCTGATGTATAGCTAGTGAAGGTTTTCTCCCATTCTGTGGGATCTTGCTAGCTATGTCATTTGCTAGGCAGAAGCTCTCAGTTTGATAAAATCCCATGCATCCAACCTTTCTTTGATTTGCTGTGATTCTGGATCTTTGTTTAGGAAGATTCAGCCCATGCCTAGGAGGCTTAGGGTTTTCCCTACCCCTTCCTGTAATATTTTCATGGAATCTGGCCTTAACTGAGGTCTTTGATCCATTTAGAGTTGATTCTGATGCAATGTGATATATAGTTATCGAGCTTCAGTTTTCTGCATGTAGATTGCCAATTTTGCCAGCACCATTTGTTGAAGAGGCTGTCTTTCTTCCAACTTGTGTTTTTGGCTCCCTTATCACATATTCGGTGGCTATATGTTCGTGGACTTATTTCTGGGTCTTTTATTATGTTCCATTGGTGCTCAGGCCTATTCCTGTGCAAATACCAAGATGTTGTATTTTTTTGTTTTTGTTTATTACGATGGCTTTGTAATAAACTTGAAGTTTGGTATTGATATTCCTCCAGCGCTGTTCTTCCTGCTAAGGATTGTTTTTTGCTATTCTGGGTCTTTTATTATTCTTAGTGGTTGAGAATTTCTATGAGGAGTTAATAACTGCCTTGGACAAGCCTCTGCATCTTCAGAAAAAGTTTGAAGAATTCAAGTGAAAAAATTGAACGCATGCTTGAGTAGTTTGCTGATATTAGAGAAAAAAGTTTATCCACCATAGCTACAGTTAATATATAAAGATGGTCAAATAGCACAAAATATATTTTTACTTGACTTCATGCTATACTACTGTGTTGATAAGAAAGTAGTATCTGATATTCAGGTGTCATAATTTATCCAAGAATGCATCCACAGAGATATGTGAGACTCCACATATCAGGAGTCCTTATCTTCCAACCTTGCTAGATTTTTCAAAGGCATTTTCATTTCACTCTGGTCTACAATTGTCAAGTACATGTAGAGCAACCTGCTTCCCCTTTTCTATAATGACAGAACCTCACAAATCATATTATCTCTCTCGCTCTCGCTCTCTTTCTCAATTCACTCCCTTCTGCATCTCAGCAGGAGGTTTGAAATAGAAGTTTAAGGACCTAGTCTTAGAGATGAGAGCTTATGAATTCATTCTTGGGGTCACACACCGAGGTCTAACTTCAATGTTATCATCTCTCCATCCTTCTATCCTGCACACCAGCCACTTGCTTTAAGGAGGTGGGGAAAATAATCTAACTTACTCTACGTATGTCCTTTAATTTTATTTATGCTATAAACTTTATATATAAATAAACCAACAAAATTCTTGCAACAAAAAGAGAAAATAGACAAATGGAATTATACCCAACTGAAAATTATACCCAACATATATACTGAAGGTAGCAATTAACAGAATGAAGACAATCTATGTGCCTAATAAAGGCCTAATATCCAAAATAAACAATGAACTCTATGCATCAATGGAAGGACAGATGGATAGATGATAGATAGACAGACAGACTGACAGATAGATAGATAGATAGATAGATAGATAGATAGATAGATCAATCCACAGAATCTGATTTTTTAACTTGGGTCCTCATACTCTTGCTTGACCTTTTCACTCAAGGCTGGGACTCTTTCTTTTGTGCCACACTTCTACTTTCAGGTTTTTGCTGGTTAATTATAGATAAGAGTCATAGAGCTCCCCTATGACCCAGTAATCCCACTCTTGGGCATTTACCCAAATGTTTACAAACAAGACCACACTAAAGCTACCAGCACAACTATGTTTATTGCAGCATTATTTACCATAGCTAAGATATGGAACCAACCCAGATGCCCCTCAGTAGATGAATGGATCAAGAAAATGTGGTATATATACACAATGGAATTCTATGCCTCCATCAGAAAGAATGACATTGTCCCGTTTGTTAAGAAATGGAAAGACTTGGAAAAAATTATATTAAGTGAAGTAAGCCAGGCCTAAAGAAACATAGGTCCCATGGTTTCCCTTATTTGCAATATCTAATATATGTCTGAGTCAAGCAGAAAAGGACAGATAAGGTGATGTTAGAGAAATGAACCCTAAGATATGTATTCAAATGTTTTTTTTTCTTTCATGCGATTGTTTCTAACACATTTATAAGATTATTTCTTTGTTGCTTTGTATGTCCCTCTCCCACAGTATAACCCCTGCTTTCACTGTATTTGATGTCGGTATAATTTGTGGAGGGCAAGGGGAAAAACAAGTCACAGGTGGACCCATTGCAACAATGAGATGTACAAGTCGTTATGTCTACAACGAACTTTACAACTTTGGTGGGGGGGGGAGAGATTGGGTGGGGATGGGAAGGGATGGGAAGGGGAAACAAAGGAGGAGGCTACAATGCTTGATAAGAAATGTACTCATTATCTTGCCCATGTAATTGTAACCCCTCTGTACAGTACTTTCACAATAAAAAATAAATAAAAATTAAAAAATAAATAAATAAAAATAAAGACTTTTGAGGGAAAAAAAAGAGTCTCTCAGATATGCCTGCCTGGGCAGGCTTTGAACCTTGATGCTCACATCTCAGCCCACTGAGTAGCTAGAATTACAGGCATGAACCATCTATGCCTGTTGATGTTATTATTTGTTTTAAATTTACATTCTTTTAATGGGTCATACCCCACCCCCCAACTTCCTCTCCCTGGATCCGCTCTCCACTCTTTTTCACTTCATTTATACCTTGGGAAAATTAGCTATATGAGCTGTGTCCATGGTTTTCCTTTATCCTCTGAATTTCAGCTAGATTCAAACAATGGAAGCAATATCAGCAGAAAATCAGAGGAAATAAAAAGAGTATGTATTCCCTTGGGTTTCTTTGTGGGATCTCTATGTGGGCCATAGTTTCTCTCAAGTAGACTTTTCTTCTATGGATTCTAGTTCCTGCATTCCTCCTGTCCCTTCAGTGGTGATGGCACCTTACTTTGGCTACTTCTAAGGATGCTCTGTTAATTAATATGGCTTCCTTGCATCCTGTTCACATCTTGTAAACTGCACTTTTGCTGAACTCTTCTCACATTACTCTATTTGGGTGAGCCATGTGTTTCCATCAGGGGCCCTGATTGATAAAATATGCCCTTACAAATCACAGATAGTGGTTTTTGGCTATGGATACATTCTAAGCTTTTAAAAAGACCATATTTTATTAGTAATAATCTAGGTCTACTAGATTTTGAGGTCTTCACGAACTGAGATCATACAATATACATGGTTGTAACATTTGCAAGGCCTAAATAACTTCTGACCCATAGTTGACACTCAACAATTGCTCATTGGAACTGAATTGAGCTAAAGAACAACATAGCTATTCCTAGGCTATGATCTTGAATGAACAAGATAAACATTATCTTAATCATGACATAAAAATCACGTGATCCTAAAGAATGTGGAGATGTTAACTTGCTGAACATAATACCCATTTTAATGTCTTCTTCATGCAGAAATAAATGGTGTTTAAAGGTATTATACAGCTTGCTGTGTAATTACATTAATCAGAGAGTGACTCTTCTGCTGGTTCCTTTTCTGTTGCCATGGTAGCGACCACATGTTTGCAAGTAGAGAGCACGCATAGAACCCATTCTTAATTACACGTGTAGCACTACATTGCAGGGAACACAGTAAATATGGAGGTCATGGAGTGCATGGAAAAGAGATATGATGAACAAAAGATTGACTCTCAAGCTTTTTTATCTCTTGGTTATTCCTAACCCCTTTATTAGCATGTTCTGACTCCCTATTACCCTTTTTCTTTCACTGAAGCAAAAAGGCCTCTGCAGCCACCCACCAAATTATAATCCTTGCTCCTAAAATGACCCAGTACTGTGTCTGAAAAAGTCAGCAGTAAATTAAGTCCTGTCATAACAAAAATGCAGTGGAATGAAAGTATCTGCTGACAATTTTCTTTAAAAAATTGACACCACTCTCTTTTCTCATATCATGCCAAAGCATCAAGGCCTTCCTTTGTAAAAAGTCTTTGTATTACTAATTCTTATTTGTACTTGAGTACCTTGCCTAATACTCAGTGTAAGTAATGGTTCCTGCTTTTCACATGGCTATTGCTGAGATTAGCTAATTATGGCATATTTGTAAAATAAACCAGAAAGTGTAATATCAAAGATAAATTCGCTAATCAAAGGCTTTTCATTAAATCAATACTAAGGAGTATTCCTTAGTATTCTCTCCTTCTATTTTTTCAAATATTATTTAAGAAAAGCAGTATACTCTGTAGACAAATAGAAGATGATTTTTTACTTAATTCTAATTACATCTTTCCAGAGAAAAGTCACCTACTACTTCAGTCTAGTTGATTTTCTTCTTTACTTTAAATGCCCTCATAGTTTAATCACATAATTTAACATTATTTTTGTACAATGAAAATTTATCTCATACTGTCAATAAGTTGTGTGACAAAACATTTGGTTTTCATTGATGATGATCACTTGCTTATTTACGAGATTAATTAGTACTTGCTAACTACTTACAGCTAACACTTTTCCACATTCAGAGGACATGAAAATGAATAGCCCTAACCATTCAGAAGTTTATATCTTTGGATGAGACAGACATGCAATAAAGTGGAAGGCTCTATGGTCTATGGAAGTCTAATAGAAATCACTTATCTCTGATCCCTGTGCTTCCATTCTTCAGCAGATTACAACAGAAGAACAGAGAGTACATAAGACCTAAGTTTTAAACCAGCTCAGTATCACTCCTACTACATCCATTAGCCAGGGCAAACCACAAGGCCAACAGATGTATGAGGTGAAGATACAGGTTGCAATTTTTCATGGGAGAAGCAACAATATAAAAATAGAGAATGTGTGGATACAGAGATGGCTGGAAGGTTGCTGCCATTTTTGTGAGCATTGACATTATAGATGTCAAATGCGTAAGACAAAAGACTCAACCTAGATAAAATCAGAAAAGGCTGACTGTAGTCTTGAAAGATGAAAAAGATTTTTCTACAGTAGCATGCATTAAGATGACACATCAAAACTTATATTGACAGTGTAAAACAAGGAATTCAAAACATTTAATTGAGTAATAGTCCTGAGTCGTGTTCCCCTGGTTACATTTCTTACTTGGCAATACCTCCAAAATATAATGGAAGGCTTTCTTTAGCTAAATTTAAACTCTGACTAAGATCAATTTAGATCTTGTATTCTTATCACCACTCCAGTACTTAAGAAATCTTATCTCTCAACTACTCCTGCAGTATCATAAAAATTCCAGAGATTAGTTTAGAGTAAATCTGTCATAAGTATTTCCTTATTGAGTAAACAAAATATTAACTTAAATGTAAAATTAAATAAATTTAAAAGGCTAAATATCAGGGCACCAAAGTAGTACCAGCAAGAGAGACTCTCCCATAAAAGCCAGCCCAATATGGGAAGTCTCTTTATACCCTAAATCTCAGACTAACCTCTCTCACTTCAGGAGAAATTGTGTAGCTCAATCTGGAAAAACTCTTTTTGCCTCCTTAGGATGAACCAGCAAGTACCAGTTGAAACTCCAGTGGCACTAAATAAACCAACCAGAGAAAATTATTGTAAAAGTCTTGAAACTTAAACTGTCATTGGAAATGCCGCTTACAGAAGTAGGCCAGGACATGAGTGATAGACCTAAACAGAATGACTGCTGGCTAAAATAAAAGATTTAAAAATGATCCACAGTGTCCTAACAAAATAGTAAAGTATCTAATATACAATAAAAATTGTCCATAATACCATGAAATAAGATATCTACAGCCTGAAGAAAAAAATCAATTGACAAGAACATCTAGATGATTCAGATGTTGGAATGATCAGAGAAAGTTTTAATCATCCCTCATTAAAATTCTTCAACAAGCCAGACACCAGTTCCTTAATCTAAGCTACTGTAATCTAAGCTACTAAAGAGGCTAAGACCTGGAAGATTGCAGTTCAAAGCCAAACTGAGCATAAAAGTTGCCAAGGCTCTATCTCTGATTAACCACCAAAAGCCAGGCTAGAGGCATGACTCAAGAGGTAGAACATCAACTGTGAGCAAGAAAGCTGAAAGAGAACCTGAAACATTGGTTCAAGCCTCAAAACCACAAAGGAAAAATAGTTTCATCAATTATAAATTCACTTTAAAGTGAAAAAAATAGAGACTATCATCAGTAAAGAGACCAGTTATGGAAGATACAAAATAGAGTTTAAAAATGCATACAGTAAAAACATCTTTAAAAATTATCTTGCTGGCTGGGCTCAAAAGTAAAGTGGAAATGATATAGAAAAGAATCAATGATACTGAGGAAAGATCAACAGAAGTTACCTGATCTTGAAAACAAAGATTTAACAAACCCTCAGAGACCTGAGGTATACTGATAACAGATACTCTTATCATTGGTAGGGATGATAAAAATAGTTATGAAGGAGTATAAAAAGAAATAATGATTCAGCTGGGAACTAGTGGCTCACACCTATAATCCTCTCTACTTAAGAAGCTGGAATCTAAGGATCAAGTTTGTCTGCAGACAAATCCTGGAGATTTATCCCCAATTAGCCAACAAAAAGTTGGAAGTAGAGGTGTGAGTTAAGTGGTAGAGAATCAGTCTTGAGTGAAAAAGCCAAGAAAGAGTGGAAGGCCTTGACATCAGTACTAGCAAAGACTAGAGAAAGAGAAGAGAAGAGAGGGGACAGGAAGAGAGAGGAGGGAAGAGAAAGGGAGAAGAGGGGAGAGGAGAAGGGAAAAGAGGAGAGGAGAGGGGAGGGGAAAGGAGGAGGAAATGTTGGCTGAATTTTTCTCAGATTTGTCAGATACAAACCTACATACAGATTTAAGAAGTAAAGTAAATCCCAAGTAAGATCACCCCCCAAATATCCACATGGAAACAACTTAAACTTCTGAAAACTAGAGAGAGACAGATATAGTCTTAAAATGTCAAGAATAACAAAAAAATAGCTATCAGAAAACAGCAATTCAAGTATTATCTGAAACCATGAAGTCTAGAAGGAGGTGGCAAATGTTTTTCAAGTGTTGAGAGAAAAGGTGCAAGTATCAGATTCTGGGTGATAAAGCTTCCATAGCAAGAATAAAAAAGAATATGTAAACACCATACCAGGAAGGAAGCCTGATATCACTAAATACTATGAAGTAATTGAATGATAAATGATGATTGGAGAAGCATGCTTTTTAAGATAATCTAATTTTATGTGTGTATATATATGCATACATAATATATATATATATATATATATATGTGTGTGAAACTACATGAGCATACACTAATACAAGAGTTAGGTCTTGAGAAGGAAGGCCGTCATGGCTTTCTAATTTCTCTACCTAATATATATGTATGTTATTAATAAGGATTTTTATAGTTATTAATGCATATTAATTCACAAATTAATGGGTTTCAGCATGATGTTTTCACTCATACATATTTCATGCTTTTATGGTGTCCACTTTGCTTCTACCTTCCTGGTCCTCTTTTTCTTCCCTAAAACTTTATTTTATTCTCAAGTCATATACTATATATACATATATGTTTCTGTATGTATACACATACACACAGCTATATATTTATATGTAGAAGAGAAAACATAAAAGAGAAAACGTGATACTGGTCTTTCTGTGTCTGGCTTACTGATATGCTGACTCGAAGCCCCTTTGTACAACTGCCTAAAGACAAAAATTAAAAATAGAAAATTTAAAATGAAGTGACAAAATTGTAGACAATTATAGAACACATTAGAAGTTGCTTCATGTTAAGGAAGAGGGAAGGGAGGGGGAAAAGGGTGGTAAACAACAAAATGTTCCTTATAGTTCTAGGACTGCTTTATTTCTTGACTGTAAGAGTGGATCTCTTACCCGTGATATAGAACAAATACAAGTAAATACACAAATGCAAGTAAAAGTGGGGAAATTTACCTTATGTTGGTGGTGGCTTATATAATTGCCAATATTCTTTTTGGCATTGTACTATGGGTTTATAAGATGCTATCATTTGGGGAAACTGGTGAGGAATACACTGGATTTCTCTTTACTATTTTTTACAGATATCTGTGAATCCACAATTATCCAAACATTGTTTAGTTGAAATTCATATTTATTTGAATATTATTTAGTTTAAATTTATAATTATTTTAGCTTTTTAGTTTAAAAAAGTCCACAGATAACTGAGAGTAAAAAGAAGCAATGTAGTCATGCTTTATCCTCCCTTAAACAGAGACCAAACTTTAAACGCCTCTCATGTTACCACTTGTGTTTTCAGAACCTCCTCTAGGAAGAAAAATGTACATAAAGCTTTAAAGTACTACAATGTCCAGATAATAATGGCAAAAAGAAAATTGTTGTAAAACCCCTTATCAAAGTAGAAAGTGAAGAAGTTAAATGCCCAAATCAACCGCCCATATTCTCTCTCAGCAAGATAACAAATTCCAAGCAATATAATAGGTCACAAAGTTAAAACAATATTTTCCCTTTTTTTTCTAAAATAATTGGATTCAATTACTAAAATGTATAATAAAAAAGACAAATGAAAGGATGCAGTAGACATAGTCCCAAATTGTGGTAAACAAGTTAGTCTCTTTGTATCTGAATTTCCTGACAAAAATGAAGGTATAAGACCAAATCCCAGGGTCCTTTCCATCTTGAAAATATTCTGCTTTACTATGAAATTTAAAACGTTGAGGAAGCTATAGTTGAGGATGTTTCATCCCGTTCCTTCATTAATTCAATAATTCAATAAGGTTCTTCACAGTAACTTCAGTGGCAATCCAAGCATTCCCTTCAGCTGTGTAAATGATGTCCCCCATTCCTACATGACTGTTTGTGTTTCATTACCACCTTTCTAAGTGCTAATTAACTTTAAAGCAGCTCTCCAATATGGTCTCCATTACAATTCATACCAACTGCTTCTGTTTAAGATTTTTCTCATTTTTTCAGACACACAGAGTATCATTTTACTGATATTCTGATTCTCTTTGTTTGGAGTTCCTTGTTTTTCAATCGTTCTATTTAAAGAATAAATTTTAAAGTGAAGGCATTGAGTAGAGTATCAATCATATAACAACTTCAAGACAGCTGTTAGTATTTTGAACAGAACCTTGCTCACTCATCTAGATTCAGAGCTCACTATTCTCAAGCTAAGAGTTAACTTTGATATGGTCCAGTGTTGGTCAAATGGATTTGACTGGGCTTGCCTAGCTTAACTTCTGGCCAAGCTATTTTGCATGTTTTTTACTTTTGGAGCTCACAACTGTTCAATCATTAACATGTTTCTCTTTGGAGGGAATATAATTGTAAACACTAACAGAAACTTTGTAGGTTTTGGGGGAACTTAACCCTCAAGTCATCATAATCTGAATTCTGACCACATTTCAGTGGCCATAGCAAGCTAAGAACAATTGTAAACAAATAATACCACCTACCATCTCTGCTTAGTGTAGCATAGGAAACTAAATGCAACTAGAGCTACCCCAACATAGGTTGAAGGCATTTTATGGTTTCACTTTCTTGTTAAGAGTGAGAATTCTGAAGTCATGTTAGTCTCTTCATTTTTCCGCCCTACCTAAAACTAAAGAGCCTCATTACATGACTTACACTGACATCCCAGTGTTTTCAAGGTTTGGGCATGGGATAGAACCTCAGATAGATGAGATGATAATCATAGGGTTTCCCCAGCCTTGATTCTCTCTAATGTCTGGACAGTCTAATAAAACAAGAATCATGGAAAAGAAAATGTTACGTTCTATGAATGGTCGTTTCAGTCTTGAGAATGGTGACATCTGAATCCCAAATGAATGTTGAACAAGATACCTCATATTATAGGGTTTTTTTTTTTTGTTTTTGTTTTTTTGTCGGTCTTGGGGCTTGAACTGTGGCCCTGGGCGCTGTCCCTCAGCTCTTCAGCTCAAGGCGAGTGCTCTACCACTTGAGCCACAGTGCCACCTCTGGTTTTCTGAGTAGTTTATTGGAGGTAAGAGTCTCATGGACTTTTCCTGCCCTGGCTGGCTTTGAACTGCCATCCTCAGATCTCAGCCTGCTGAGTAGCTAGGATTACAAGTATGAGCCACCTGCGCCCAGCTCATATTAGTTTGGATATGAAATGTCTCCCAAGGGTGCATGTGTTGAACGTTTGGTCCCCAGCTGATGCTTCCATTTGGGGAGGTATGGAAACTTTTGGGAGATGAGAACATATAGGAGAAAGTAGGTGACTGGGGACAGAACCTGAAGAATATCTTATTTCTAGCTCCTTTCTGCCTCTCTGTGTGAAGCTATGGTATGAAGATTCTCCTCTACATCATTCTCCCACTACATGAAGTTTTCCCCAAGTAGATGGTGAGAAAGGATAGATAGATGAACAGACAAGGAAGTTAAAACCAGGAAACAAACTGAGAACGCAGATAAGCAAATAAGCTGCCCTCCCACCCTATCTCATTTTAAATGCTAAGTTATAATATTAGAAAATAAGAGTGGACATAGCTAAATCTGCCTACTTCCTTGAAATGGTAAAAATCCAGAAACTTATGTGGGTAAAGACATAAAAATATGGATGACATATCCATCAAAGGGGGTCTTAAAGGTTACCTGTGTTTTGAGTGGGCCTTACTTAGTCTTACCCACTTAGGACCATTGGATAAGAGTTTGAAGTTATTAGACAACCTGAGCACCTGTATTCTCCTTAGCTTGGGAAGAATACAAGCAGCAAACAACAGCAGTTTTGAGTCTTTAACTTTCATTTCCTGCATGGGCAATGGAAAATGTTTGTCTTGCCTTTTTCTATTTCTCCTTGCTCTGACACTGTTACATAAAATAGATGCTTACAAAAACTTTCACCTTCTAAGACCCTCCTTTTTATGAGATACATTGAAATACTTTTTATGAGTGGATCTCAAGGACCTGTGATTTTGCATGGAAACTTTGAAAAGCGAAGAAACCCCTCATTTTTCAGTGACAGATAGGGCCAAGTTGTCATAGACTAAACCCTCTGCAAGCATGAACAGAAGCAAAACATTTCTCCTTTACAGTTGTTTCTGTCAGGTATTTGGTCACAGTAAGGAGAAAAGTAACATATAAAAAAAGAAGTGCAACAATGAGATGTACAAGTTGTTATGTCGAAAAAGAAACTTTACAACTTTGGCGGGGGTGGGGGGTGGGGGTGGGGGTGGGAAGGGATGGGAAGGGGAAACAAAGGAGGAGGCAACAATGCTTGATAAGAAATGTACTCATTATCTTGCCCATGCAATTGTAACCCCTCTATATGGTATTTTCACAATAAAAAAGAAAGGAAGGAAGGAAGGAAGGAAGGGAGGAAGGGAAGGAAGGAAGGAAGGAAGGAAGGAAGGAAGGAAGGAAGGAAGGAAGGAAGGAAGGAAAAGATAGAAAGAAAGAAAGAGAGAAAGAAAGAAAGAAAGAAAGAAAGAAAGAAAGAAAGAAAGAAAGAAAGAAAGAAAGAAAGAAAGAAAGAAAGAAAGAAAGAAAGAAAGAAGAAAGGAAGGAAGGAAGGAAGGAAGGAAGGAAGAGAGAGAGAGAGAGAGAGAGAGAGAGAGAGAGAGAGAGAGAGAGAGAAAGAAAGAAAGAAAGAAAGAAAGAAAGAAAGAAAGAAAGAAAGAAAGAAAGAAAGAAAGAAAGAAAAGAAAGAAAGAAAAGAAGTGGCCAGGCACCCATGGCTCACACCTGTAATCCTAGCTACTCAGGAGGCTGAGATCTGAGCATCATGGTTCAAAGCCAGCCAGGCAGGAAAGTCCCTGAGACTCTTATCTCCAATAAACCACTAGAAAACTGCAAGTGGCACTATGACTCAAGTGGTAGAGCACTCTAGAAGTGGTGTCTTTGCTATGACTCTGACAATGTGGTTCTGAAGTCTTTAAAACTGGTTTGTGGGAAGCATTTGGAAGTGTTTGAAAATTTGGACTAGAGAAGATCTAGAATGATCTAAGTAGAACGTAATGGGAGATTGTGGTGGGAACACAGGCAATCAGAAAGCTAATAGAATACAGACAGAAAACACGGGCTTATAAGATTTCAGGTGGAAAGAACTTCAGTGGGAATTGGACTAGTGGTCCAATATTTTTGATAGGTTTGGATACCCCTTTCTATACTATCTGGATATTCTTTCCCAACTCTTTCACTAAAAATGATGCATACTCAGAATCCACTCTTGATTAACAATTTATAATTACAAATTAGTGAAATCAAATCTAATGAAGCAATCTTGATACATGTCTGGTTTATCCTCTATTCATTAATTCAAATGTCAAGATTATTTTCTTTTACAAATATGATTTTTACAGAATGCTTTTTGACCTCATTCCTTTGCTTTATCTTTTCTCTTCTCAGAGCCAATATCCTTCTACATTTATCTGCAATCATTGTCTGTTAAAAGGGTTTTCTGTTTTAGAAAATAATAAGAGCTATCCTGTTTTGACCCAGTACAGAAGTCATTCTTTAATAATGTGAGAATTTAATACAGACTTCCTTGTTTATTATTTTGTCTCTGCTATTCATCGATTAATGAAAGTTTTCTCTGACTTAATTTTCCTATCTTTGAACTAGTCCTATTCCTTTCTCACTGGATGTTTATGTTTTGTGATCCTCCATTAAGATTATTGCTTTGAGGGCCATGAGTATAGTTCACATGTGAGGTCATAAGTATCATACCCAAGATAAAAAATGTTAAAAGTATCTTTATTGTCTATGGTTTCCCCTACATTATCTTCTTAATTCAGCCAACATTATTAATATAGTAGGTAAAATGTTAAACAATAGGAAGAGATACAAAATTAATCTCACATTTATTCTTTCAAGGAAGTGATTCTCATGTTGATACCAACCTGTACCCTAGAAATAGGAAGACAAGGTTATATGTACACTTGAAATGCCATTGCAAGTGTATACACCAGCAAATCAGTTTGTCATGCAATTGTTGTTACTAGTATTATGATACGTTATTTTTAGAAACCTATGATCTTCAAAAAGAAAAAGACTGAAGAATGTCTAAAAGGGTCAAAGTAAGTAATTTTAAATGGAACTACACACCATGATGATGATGTCAACCAGAATGTGTTGAGCTGATTGTATATTTGGCTTATCTGCTCGTGGGTTTTATGTGAATCCAAGCAAAAGTCATAAAGTTCAAATAATAATTACTGCCTAGAAGGAGCTCAGTTTTGTTATAAAAGTAGACAGTAGGTTTGTAACAATTATTCATTTATTTGTATGTCATTGAAATTTATGCCTTTGTCCAGTTATAAGCAGGAATATTGTTGTTGAAACAGAGTTTCAAAAAGATTGAAAAAGGAAAACTGAAAGCTCATTTTAACTCCTCTACAGTGCCATAATCAGAAGAAAAAAAAAACGGAGTAATTATGTAAAGTCAGAGCTAGAAAAAATCATTACCCTGATTTTACAATAGAGGTCACATGGGAGGACTGAAAAAAAACTACACTGTGATTCAGACTTACCTAATTTGAAGAATGACAAGTATTACTGGAATTTTTTTGTTTGCAGGCTTTCCACTTGGTAAGTATTCCACCAGTTAAGCTATACCTCCAGCCCTTTTTTCTTCTGTTTTTTGTTTTTGCTTTTATTTATTGAGATTGAGTCACTTTTCACCTGAACTGTGATCCACCTATTTACATTACCCCCCTTGTAGTTTTCATGATGGGTGACTACTAAACCCAGATTTTCCTATTGAGATAGAGGCTCTCAAGAATTTTTCATGGATCCATAATTTTCCCCATCACTTTCTAGCTAGGATTACACTGAACTAGTATGCCCAACTAGTTTTAGGCTTTTTAAAATTCCCCCAAGTGATTTCAAGATGTTGCCACAGTTGAGACCTAGTATACTAAGCAAAACCTAGAATTCATCTCTGTTACCAATGACATTTAATGGAATATTAAAATAAATGACTGTAGATTCTTTTCTCCAAGTAATATTGTCTGCATAATAAAATATTTTTCACACCTGTTGATGATGTGCATTTCTTCTTGATATCGATAATAACTCATGTTATCAAGATAATTTAGATCAAAGAGTTGTGATACATAAGCTGTTTCTAACCTATTTTTCAAAAAATTCTGACCTAGACATATTTAATAAAATATAATAAAAACAGGTACTTCAAATTGTCAGTGAATTGCTAAATCTCCATTATTGTGTAATAACTCTATACATGTTTCTAACTGTTAAAAATTTATGGACATATTTTATACTGAGATCTCAGACAGAGTTAGACAGAACAGCAGATGGTATTATGGCTTTCCTCAAGCTGTTTAGATTACTGACAAAACAATAAAGTAATTGTCTTGCTTTTGTCTCATTATCCAAATCTATATCAGTTTAAATATTAGTTATACTAATAGCTAAGCAAAACTTTGATAAAGATATCTAAAGCAAAGGTCAGTACAATTGAAAGGGTGAAAATCTTGTCATGTATGTGATTCTAGTTCAATTAAACCCTTATCAACTTATTCAAAACTACTGCCACATATATCCCTGCTACTTATAATATAATGTGATACAAACAACATCAGCATCATTTAGGGACCTTGTTAGAGGTATAGAATTTCATTTTCCATTCAGACCTATAGGCTAAGAATTTGCATTTAACAAGATCTATGAATGATGCACAACAAGGCTCACATGAGTATTCTGGGTGATTTCCATTTCCATGAGCACTTGTAGGATCAACCTATCAAAGTTTGTAATTTTTTTCAACATCTTTCAAAATGTGTCTTAATATGTCTTAAAGAACAGTCTTGAATGTGTCTAGTTAATAGACCCTATAACTCCATTATTCCTAGCAGTTTTGAGGAATGTTTAGTTAGACACACTTAAGGGTCATAGAGTCTTTGTGAACTTATACTTTCTATCAACTCATTCATAAGGAAAGTAGTTATAAGTAACATAGAGACATTTTAAGTATATTCTCAAGCAGAAATGAATTAATCATGAATCTATTCCCAAAACATTCTTTTTAAATGTATTGATAATCTGATTACAAACCATATTTTTTTTTAATTTTTATTTTATTTTATTTGAGAACATACTGTACAGAGGGGTTACAATTACATGGGCAGGATAATGCATACATTTCTTACCAAGCATTGCAGCCTCCTCCTTTGTTTACCCTTCACCTCCCTTCCCAGCCTCCCCCCTCCCTCCCACCCAATCATACCCCCCCCCCCCACCGACATTGTAAAGCTGGTTTTGACATGACATTTTGTACTTCTCATTGTTGCAACAGGCCCACCTGAATCCTTAAACGACTTGTTTGTCCCCATCTCCTCCACATGTTATACTGACATCAAATATAGTGAAAGCGGGGGTTACACTGTGGGGGAGGGACATACAAAGCAACAAAGAAATAATCTTATAAATGCGTTAGAAATACATGCATGAAAGAAACAAAAACATTAAAATACATATTTGAGGTTTCGTTTTCCTAACATCACATTATCTGACTTTTTCCGCTTGACTCATACCTATACTAGATATTGCAAATAAGGGAAACCATGGGACCTATGTTTCTTTGGGCCTGGCTTACTTCACTTAATATAATTTTTTCCAAGCCTTTCCATTTCCTAACAAATGGGGAAATGTCATTCTTTCTGATGGAGGCATAGAATTCCATTGTGTATATATACCACATCTTCTTGATCCATTCATCTACTGAGGGGCATCTGGGTTGGTTCCATGTCTTAGCTATGGTAAATAATGCTGCAATAAACATAGTTGTGCTGGTAGCTTTAGTGTGGCCTTGTTTGTGATCATTTGGGTAAATGCCCAAAAGTGGGATTGCTGGGTCATTGGGGAGCTCTATGTGGAGTCTTTTGAGGAACCTCCATACTGCTTTCCAAAGTGGTACAAACCATATTTTGGCAACTTGCTAATTTTATATATCTGGCTAATTGTTCATTTTGGTGAAATAGTCATTTGCCAAATCTGCTTTAGGTAAAATAGCATTTGATAATCAGGCTGCTTCTAGTCAGTTATACTTGGCATGGAAAAATCTATGAATATTTTTATTGCAGATCTGTGATGGTGTGGATTTGACATGCCCTCCGAAAGGCTTATGTATTAAAGGTTTGATCCCCAGCTGGTGTCAGTATGAAAAAGTGATTGGATCAGGAGTTTGTTGATTTCATTCATGGATTAACCCCCTGATGAGTTTATAGCTGATTTGTCTATTAGGAAGCACGACCTCCTGGGGGCTACAACAGTCACCTGGGGAGTATGACTTTGAAGGGTATGTTTTGTTCTCAGACCATTCTACTCTCTTTACTTCCTAGCCACCATGAGATGATCAGCTTTTCTCTACAATTCCCTTCTGCCATGATATACTGTCTCACTATAGGCCTAGCAAAATGGGACCAGGCAAACATGTAATGAAATCATCAAAACTGTGAGTCAAAAGCAACCTTTCCTTCCTTATCTCTGGCATTTTCTCACAACAGTGAAAGGTTGATTAACACAACAATGTTTTCCACAGCAGTTAGACCGCATGAGTAGCCTGCAAAATATTCAGTATTAAATAGGGTTAAAAGTGGACATAGCCTTGAGTACTAGATTCACTCCCTGTATGGTCTTAATTAAATTATCTAAACTTTACAACAATGTGTTCCTGGATCACAGGGCTGTTTTAGTAATGATATGTGAGTACCAGTACATAGGAATATCTTACTAATTTTTGCTCGCTATTGTTCCTGTCATTCTATCATCAAGATTTTTTATGTGTTTTTGCAAGAAGAAAATAAAATGATCTAAATTCATACTGCTCTTCTTCCTTTTACTTTCTGACATAGAGAAATACTTTAATCTACTACACCACAAACTAGTACTGGCAAATATGATTGATAGCCTGAGTCTTTGATCTTGTTTTAATTTTCTTGGCTTATCTCTACAAATCCCTATTTCAATGTGATACCTTCTTTGCCAGGAGATTGTCATTTATACTAGAATACTGAAGGAAAGCAGCGCTCTCTGACTCTTAGAATCTCCTACAGAATCTTAGCACACAGGGGAATAAGGCCAAATGGATAAACTGTTTAAAGTTAGTGGTACAATGAAGATATGATTGGAACACAACCAATTTCTAAGAAATTTTGAACTGCTTACCTCTATAGAGAGTTTTTTTTTGCCAGCCCTTGTGTATGTTACCAAAGAATTCAAGCAGATAAGACCATATAAATTATCCCTAGCAATCTTTAATACATCTGATTCATTATACATGCTTTCTTAGATGAAAAAACAATGAAATAGCTTTCTATCTGGAGTAAATGAAATTCTCATACACTTTGAGGAAGCTAGTGATATGATATCAATTTGGGGGGTGTTTTTTGACTCAGTAAATTATGTTGATTAATTGAATTGACTGACTCCCTTGCTTACATACTTCTTCTACAATATGTTTTATCAGTGGCAAGGGATAGTATTACCAATTAATGTTTACTATTTGCTAGTATTTCACATAAGATCCTTTACAGTGACTTAGAGAGGTATAGGCTATGTTTTGGTGAGAAATTAAGATTCAGAGAAGTTAAATGACTTTCCAGGGTCATATACCTGGAAAATACAAAGCTGATGTCTAAACATAAGTCTCTGTGTCTCAAGTCCATGCTTTTGTATCATACTAGACCATTCTCAGGGCAGATTAGAAAAAAAAATAATTGAGTTTGTTGTGAAAGGAAAGAAAAACCACTGAAAATTGTACTTTCTTGTATCTCTACCAGTTTGAAACATGACATCAGCTGCATGACTGCAGAGGGAAGTGGATGGTATAGAAAGGCAGAGGAGTAAGAGGTCAAGTGAAATACAGAAATAGAGAGCTAGGCAGCGTGGTCGAGAAGTGAGTAGCTCTCTCTCACAGGGAATTTTAGAAGTTATAGGGAAAGTCTCAGAGAGCTTCACATACACACAATCTGGCATTTGCCAAAAAAAAGTATAGTTTAAGATAGGATATCTGTGGTCTGTGTTCAAAGGATTTTTCAACATTTAGAAAAATTCCAACATAGACGGAAGGTGTCATAATTTCTAGTTAAAAGTATAAAAATATCCACTTATGGAGAATTAGGTAGGTTATTGACATCAATGTGGGTCATATTTTAACCTAGAATACAACAGCAATAATATCTATCAACTATAAATTATTAGTTTATTTGCTAAAAATATTTATCATCTCATTTTAATAGCTTAATAATCAAATGTTTTGTAGCACTTTGCTTGAGTAAAGGAGTTGGAGAAAGATAATTTCCAAAGTAGAAAATGTTTGTCTCCAAATATGTAGCAGATTCTTTCTTATTCTGTGCCAAGTTGAGACATAGGTTTTAACTTTATTATTATGACAAATAATCTACTCAGCAATGCTTTATCTGTTCTGAAAATTCTCTTCTAATTCAACTGTAAAATTTTCATGTACTTACTACTTTTTGATAGTAGTATATAAAAACCATTAATAATTGACCTAATATGGCATTCTGTTCAGCATCCACCCCCCCCCCCCCGCAAATGTTAACCTTGAGTACACTCGTTGCTAAAGAACAGACAGACTTGTAGTCAAATGAAGAGTCACTCTTGTGTCATGTCAAAATATTTTAAATTTGAAGCTATTGCCACATGTGTTTGATAAAATAGCAGTCATCCACTTCCTGCCAAAAAGGAAAAGAGATCGTTCCGTGTAGTGACCAACATAGCATTAAGCACTGTACATGGTAGAATGATACATTTGCTACTCATGGTGTTAGGGTGGCTGGTATATCTGGCTTAGCAAATTTTAGGTTTTCAAAGTAATGATTAGAGCTGATTTAGCGTAACAAAATGGATCTGGTTGTAAAACTGAAGGCAGATGGAAGTGATATTTCTTTCATTCCCAATGGAAATAATAATACATGAAAAAGATGTCATAATGTAGGAATTTTTTAATAGAACATGTTTCCTTCCAAGAGAAAATATCCTGTAGTTCATACTTGCAGACCTCAAATGTCTTTCCATTGCTTACCAAAAGAATAGCCATATATACAAGGCCAGCTAAATGCATAAACAAAGCAAGCAACCTTTCTGTTAGTTTATAACAGGCTTTTGTCTGCAAAACATTAATCTCCCTAACCTAGCAAAGGCTTAAAATTGCAATTCTCTGTTTGAGTTAATTTTTTTATCCTCCTTGAAATACTTGTGAATATATGAATAACTCCAAGAGTTTAAAATATTAAATCATCAACAGTTTTTAGTCCATAAACTCAAATAAATTTGTCTCACATTGTTATAATAAGACATAGGATATATAGCAAGCAAATTTTAACTACAGTAAGAAAAACAAATCATGAGGTCCATCCAAGAATCACAAGCCAGAATGGTGTATTTAATGGAGAGACTCCAAGCAAATGGGGAAAAGCATGAGAACTTGTTTTCCCAATGGCAAAACCGAGTCCTGAAAAGGCAGCTAAACGTAAGGTAGACAACAAATTGTTCCTATGTTTCCATTTTGCTTCAGGAAACACTGGTGATTCTATTTGGATGATCACTATATTCTGCTTTCTATGCTTTTATTTAAAATTTAAAACTCCTTTGAAAACTCTGGCCTCCTTAATGTTTATGATGAGATGCAGAACAAATAGATAATTATTGTTATTACAGTATGACTATAAAAGTAAATAGGAAACTGTAGGTCCACAAAAGAAATGGCATGTAGAATGAGCGTAACTGCTGTTGGGAAGAAGAGTTGAGAATTGGCAGTGCCAGTAGCATTTTTCTCATGTGATTTAAAGGCACATATGGTCTTGATTAAGTCTTGGGGCTCTATATACACAGTTGTAAACAATGAATCAATGGAAACATTGAGAAGGACATCAGATTCAGTCATTGCTCTTACAAAAAGTTTTTCCTATACAGGAAGTTGATGTCATTAAGGACACTCCTAGATTATTGTTTCAGTTCTATGTCTATTCTGAATTTATCTACAAGGTTTGATTTTATCCTTTTGAAGACTGTGTGGGTTTGTGTTGAAATATTTTTGAGCCACTTTCCATAAACTCTATGAGTTGATAATAATATGAGGGTATGAGTATGTGCTTTGAGATCCCCTTTACACCAAGTTGTATGAATAAAAGCTTAACCAAAGCAATAGATGACCTTTTCATTAAGAGTAAACAGGACACTAGATGTTCCCCAATCTCCTTAAATCTGAGCTCTTTTGTAATCCCTCCCTGTTGAGAGTAGACTAGACTTAATGATTCATTTCTAATGATTGGAATACAGCAAAGTACTAAGATGTCACTTTTGAAATCATATTTCATAGTCTATCTTCTGTCTTGCTGTACCTTCCTCATTCTCTTGCTTGACTGCCATGTTCATAACTACCCCACTGAGTGGTTCACATTTCATGGAACTGAAAAAAGCTTCTGAAAGCTTCCTAGGAAGGAATTGAGGCTTTTAGTTCAATGACCCATTAGCAATGAAATCCTGCAACAACTGTTTAAATGAGCTTAGAAGCAGGTATTTCCCCAGTTGAACCTTAGCATGACTACAGCCTATACCAACATCTGGATTACTGTTTTGTAAGAGACCTCAAGATAGAAGACCCAGATAAGCTGTGCCCAGATTCTTAACCCACAAAAACTATAAGATTTTGTGTTGCCAGTTCTGGGATTGGACCTCAGAGCCTTTGAACGATCCCTCAGCTCTTTTGCACAAGGCTAATACTCCATTTATGGCTTAATTGTAGATAAGAGTCTCCCAGACATTCCTGCCTGGGCTGGCTTCCAACCACGATTCTCAGATCTCAGACTCCTGAGTAGCTAGTATTACAGGCCTGAGCCACCGGTTCCTGGTCCTGTGTTGTTTTAAGACACTAATTTTTATAGCAATTTGTTAAATAGTAATCAATAAGTGATATATAAGGTTTCAACAACTTTTTTCTCTTATGAACTTGACTGAAATACGTTCTATCTTTAAAATGATGGAGACAGGTCCTTGACAAATATTTTTGGGCAGGTGATGCAATAAAAGTTGACAGTGATTAGCTGTCTGGATTTAAATTACCATCCCTATTTTCATATGGAGGACAGGAGTTTTATGTAAATGTGTGAAGAAATAGTCTAAATTAGATACTGAAAATTCTCAAAGCATGAATTTAAAGCCATGTTGCTTAAAATACAAATGAAAGCAATGTTCTTTTATGCCATATGAAATTTCAGCGACTTTTTGCATTATTACAACTTTTGAGCATCAGTGACCAACATTCTTTTCTTTCTCGAAGATATCCTAATGAAACCCTGAGCATTCTTACAATGCTATAATAATCAGATATTGTTGAAAAGTAAAAGGAATGAAAGAAATCTAAGAGGCTAAAAGGTAGAGTAGAAAGTGGAGTATTTGCAAGTCTTACCAACTATCTTTGTGTTGTCATGAGGCAAAAAAAAAATGTCATGATATTTTGAAAATTCTTTTTGAGGCACGTTTTAATGCATGATTCATGAAAGGTAGCTTGATCCTTAATAATAATGAGAACAGATTTTTTGAATTACTTTGGAATTTCTCTAATCCTGGATTCAGCCACTTAATAGTCAGATGTGGATGTAGTCAGCAATAGCCTCTAGGTACGAAGCTCAGACCTGACTACTAGATTATTTATTCCCCTTCTTGAACATTCATTCTAAAATCAAATAAAAGAAAAAGGCTAACCTTTAAGAAAAAGAGTCTAGAATTGGAAGTGCTCAAACATAGACTATCTTCTTCTAGTCCCTTAGGCAATGTGTTCACATGGTATAACCAATGTTTTCACTGTATTTGATGTCAGTGCCTGGCATCTTGTATATACGTTTTTCTAATTTGGGTAGGGGAAGGGAAATAACAAAATTCTGAAATAAGGATACAGGTTGACCGATTGTAACAATGAGATG
Source organism: Dipodomys spectabilis (assembly GCF_019054845.1). NCBI lineage: Eukaryota > Metazoa > Chordata > Mammalia > Rodentia > Heteromyidae > Dipodomys > Dipodomys spectabilis. Next base: position 3,972,783 of record NW_024871203.1, on the reverse strand, counting down.
TACAAGACACTGTGTTGAAAAGGAACTTTACAACTTGGCGGGGGGAGGGGGGGAAGGAGAGGAGTTGGAGAGGTAGGGAGGGAAAGGATGGTAGGGGAAAAACAAAGGAGGAGGTAACAATGCTCGAAAGGAAATGTACTCATTACCTTACTCATATAACTGTAACCCCTCTGTATAAAAGGCATATAAAAGACATATGCCTTTTATAATGGCCTTTAAATGACAAGAAATAAGTTTTATTTTGGTAACTTTGTGATTATTATTTTTTTTTGCTGTTACCAGGGCTTGAACTCAGGGCTTCACATATGTTGCTGGGCTTATTGCTCATGGATAAGGTTCTACCACTTGAGCCATACCTCCAGTCCAGTATTTTTGCTGGTTAATTGGAGGGACATCTTGTGGACTTTCCTGCCTGAGATCTTACCTTGAGATCTAGCCTGTCAGCAACTAGGATTGCAGAGTAAGTGAGTCTCCAGTGACCAGCTATGAATAATCATTTTGAACCCAATGTTTAACCATGAAATGAAATGATTAGACAGGCAAGCTAGTAGCATGTTGAAATTTTTCTACACATAGAGAGTGGGTGCTTAACTCTCACTCATTAAGCAAGGATGCTGTTGAACACCATTATGTCCAAGTATTGGAGTTACAAAGATGAATGAGATATTTAAACAGACAAGTACAATTTTAAGTAGGCATAGGCATGTATAAGTACTTAGATAATGCTGAAGAGGAAGTCCTATTGAATGAGAAATAATTATGCAAGTAAATATGGGTACAGGAGAGGATGAGGAGGTTGAAAGCATTCCAGAAAGAGTTGGTAGCACAAGTTAAAATTCAACAGTAAACATTTTATGTTCCCAAAACAATATGCAATGTTTCAGGAACTTCTAAAAACCTAGAAAACACAAAATTTTTGGTTTTTCCAAGGTTTACTTGGAAACAATTTTCACCAGTCAATGAAGAGAAGTTAAAGTTTACACCAAGCCTCTATTTTTAGCCCTAATATATCTTTCATATTTTGTTGTTTATCTGTTTCAATTTATTGTATGTAAAAAGTATACATAAATCTCGTGCAGTTTGGAGGACTCTATCATTTTAAGCTGTTTAAATTGTGTTGTGATAGCTATAATATGTTGAATTGCAAGACATGTCCAAAATTATAAATCATATGTAGATTGAGTCAAGCCTATTTGAATCCGCTACCTATAAATATAGATCCCCTAACCAGGTAACATCATCCATTGGAGAATATTTACTTCTTCAGCAAGGGTTTGTTTTTTATGTTGTTATTTGAGGGCATGCTGTAAGTTAGCAAAATTTTTGTAAGAATATTCCTTATTCTACCCCCACCCCCAAATGTTGTGCTTCCATAAGGCAAAGATTGCCAGTTCCACACAAAATTTATTTCCTCATCTGCCTGATTATTTTTATGACCCCATTATGATACCATGGCCTTTCAATTTTTAGATCATACTTAGCAATGCTGTGATGGGGGTCAACTCTCAATGGCTCTGATTTTGGTCCAGAGAAATAACCTCATGCTGAGAAATGAAAGGCAGAGGTAAGCAGTCTAAACTAAGTGAAATGAAAATCTCACACATTTAATCTGTTTATAAAAGCCTCTGAGTGTTTATTTACCTTTGTCATTGTCCAAAAACATTTTTATTGCCAATTTAAGGGAAGAATGGTTGAATATATTTTCTTGTTGTTCATAAGTTTTCAAGTAATTTTTCTGCTGGAGAATTTATCATTAGTTAAAACATTTTACTTATAAATGAGAAGTCTGTGGTATTTCATTTAAAGTAACATATTTCAAACTTAGAGTTAGTTCTTCTCCATACTTTAATAAGAGAAAAGGTCCATATGTTTTTTCATGACTGAAAGTTCAATTGGTTTAAATGAATATTTTATGGAACAAAAAGTAAAATAAAAACAGCACTACAATTGTCTCTTAATAGCCATAATTCCTATTTACAGTGAAATTGAAGATGCCCAAATTGATATTGCTGATCTTTCATGAATCTATGGTGGCTAAGTTGTACAAAACATACACCACAAGCCCTATATTTATTTTCTCTTTGACTCTCAAAAATTTAGAATAGAATTTATGAAAGCATTGGATCTGAAAGCAAGGTAGTAATAAAGGTAATGGATTTTAAATGGGGTATTTTTTCCTGCCTGATATAATATGAAAACTAGCAATGGAGTGCTTCAACAAGCTACAGTTGTATTTAATCAAGCATTACTCTTAGACTTAATTTCACATTATATTTCCATCACTATAGGTAGATTTAAAAGTATAAATTTATCCATTTTCCATTTGAGTGTATTAAAAATACAGATTTACTAAAAATGTACGTTAAATGCTATGAAAAATAGGAATATTTTATTACAAGTTATTTTCTTATACAATAACAGATTGTACCATCTGAATATGCCTCAGAACTAACTATATCATCCACCCACCTAAAGGTTGCTAATAGCCTGGAACCTGACCCTTAATATCTGGACAGTCACCATATACAAATGTAACAATAGTCTAATCCCTAAAAGGAAGATATTCTTGGATAATGTGGGAGTAAATGTCAGTACCTTGATGATAGAGTTCATCTGAGAAAGTGAGCAGTGTTTACTGACATTGAGTAGATGAGTCTGGGCCATATTGAAATGTACTGCATTGTATTAACAATGCTAGTACTGGAAGACAAATTGTGCTGAGAAATGAGCCCAAATGACTGGATTTATAACTGAGAATAGCTAATCCTTCAACTGAGGATTCTTGGGATAATCTTATATTACCAGTAAATATTTCATTATATTTTAGATATGAATTGATGCAAACATAGTAACTATAGAGAATCAAAAGAAAAAGAGGAAAATAGGAAGTGATATCACTAAAGTAAGAATTTTCTAGAATGATTCAGAAGAATGGAGTCATTTAAAAATGGAGTCATTAACAAAGTATATGAAATCATTCATTCGAATTATCTACAACTGATTTCCTTCAAAATGCATATTGATATAATTATTTTAATAAAATATTACATGTGCATTTTAACCTATTTTAATATAGACAATGAATAGCCAGTAGTCCATTACCTATCCCAGGCCCAAATGAGTACCAGAATAAGTGTCCCTACCCTATTTATTTCCTAGCCTTCTGGTTTTAGAATTTACCAGGAATCCAGACAGTGCAGTTTGTCTTACTCTTTCTCCACTTGAGTCCAATAGGTCCAACTAAATGGAAGGTGTGGGGCCTGAGCCCTATTCTGCTTTACCAGCTGGCACTAGCTAAGACAGTGACCACTGCAGGATTATATTCACACCAATGAGCTCTGTGTAGAGTCTTAGAAACTTTACTAATGACAAGAGCTGTCTGTAAATGCCTTTCTCACCTGCTGCACTTGTGGACACCTATTGCTCAGACACCTTTGCTCTGAGGTGTTCTGCCAATGTTCCTATAGATATGAGCAATTCTTAAATCATAGCCACATGTCTTCCTAGTACCTCTGAACTACTGAGGGCAAAAAAAAACTGATCAAATCAATGGAGTCTTTGCTGGATGCAGGAGAAAAAGCCTTAGGCACTGTGTGAATATCTGCTGGACCTTGCCATCTCTCCCTGTGCATCCACACACAATTGGTGTCACTCCTCCTCTTGGCAGTCAGACTATAGCTTGCAAATTCAAATACCTTCCACTTCTTTCTGTATTGTATACCCCACTTTCCTCTGTACTGCAGATTGTAGAATTGTGTCTACATGCTTATAGCCAAGTCACAGTAAGTTTCCTGGGCCCATGTTGCCTCTCAGGGACTTGTTCATATTAAAGTACAGGGGCTCCTGATCCACCTGGCATTGAGGTCAGAAGGTAGGCCCTCTCTTAAGATGGATCGCCATTATGAACAAGATCAGTGGTACCACCTTGCTCTGCAAATGTCATATCTTGTGCTTAAACTGTAAGTTTTCCAGGTGCCTGTAGAACTCACCAAGACTTTCCTTCCCATTTTGCTTAATTGCTCTGCTAAGGAGATCTTCTTTCTCCATGGTGCTATTATACATGCAATGTTAGGGATACATGTTTTTATTCTAATTCCAAAATTCAATATTTCTGATTTTCACATGGTCACTATGTACTGTTATACTCCAGTACCTTTCCACGATACACTACCTTTTTTTTTCTCCTGATAGAGATGCAAGAAAGTGCTAGATGTCTCTAATCTCTAATTCTCACATTTTATTCCCTGACTCCTCATTTCTCTTGGGAAACACAAAATAATTTATATATTTCTCCTATAATAGTTTGTGAAAATTCATTTTGGTTTTATTTTGAATAATGAAAGACATTTTGAAACATTTAAAAGCATTTTGTGGGGCTAGGAAGGTGGCTCAGTGGTAGAGAGCTTGTCTTGCAGGCCTGAGGCCCTGGGTTCAATTCCTCAGCACCACATAAGGAAAAAGAAAAAAGCCAGAAGTGCCGCTGTGGCTCAAATGGTAGAGTGCTAGCCTTGAGCTGAAGAGCTGAAGGACAGCGCCCAGGCCCAGAGTTCAGGCCCCATGACCGGACCCAAAAAATAATAATAATAAAATAAAAATAAAAGCATTTTGTGTTCAGACTGTATCAAACTTTCTCAGGGTTATGAATGTATGTTTATTTTTGTTAAGATTGAAAATCTATGTTCTGCTTCTGAAAAGAATTTATTTTTATAATGATATCAAATGTTCCTATATTTTAATGATTAAATAAGAATCAGTAAAAGGATATCTGTAAAACTAACAAATCTAGTCTTAGGTATTCAACACAGCCATGTGCTTTGTTAGAATATTTCAATAAAAATGGGCCACATATATTTATGGTATACATTGTATAATGTAGATGTGTACAAGGGTAAAATATGCTTGTTTGTGTGAGTGCCTACTAGGATGCTTGTACAGTGATGAAATCAGCTAATGATGCATTTCTCAAACCAGTCCCCACTATTAATGCTATATGAACTGCTCTAATTATCACCAGTAACAATGTCTCCAAATCACCCTTAAAATTGGTGGATATTTTGCATCTTCTAAGGCAGCCTCAAAGCATCTTACTCTAATTCCAATAGTCTCTCCAGTCCCTTCAGTATTCAGGGTTTGTTGATATTACAAAAATTTCTTTAATGTGAACTGAAAGTGCATAACACAGATGCTTTATGTTTGAAAATGCATGCAAATTTTCTCTTAAGATAGGAAATGAACAAGATAGTTATCTGTTCACAGTGGTATGTTTCATATTTCACCTCTATTAAAGTTGTCTTCCAATGTTAATTTCAAAATAATCCATGAGTAACACAGTATTCTGTATTATTTCAGGCTGGTTAAAGTGCCTTATATTTCAACTCCTGACAGAACTCAGAATTCTGGGATAACTATTTTCATTTTTCTGTAGTTCTGAGTTTGGGGGGAGAAGTATCATCTAGGGAATTTTGAAAAACAGCACAAGTGTGAAATGAAAGCCTGCATCTCATCAAGAACTAGGAATTTTACATGAATTATTTGACAAATGTTTGGCAGTTGAACGTTTCTCTGTGTGAGTTAGGAAGGGTCATGAAAGGGAAACAGCTGTGCTAAGAAATCTTACTTTCTAAATCTTTGGGAAAACATAGGAACATTTAGATTTTATTCACTTGCACAGTTTTATACAAATCAACACTTAAAATCTAGAATCGGGAAAAACGAAGACTTCTGGAAGTTTCTCTTGTTATCATGTAACATTTTCAGCCAAGATAAATCTATTTATTTAATTCCTTAACTTTATTCTGAATTCCGCTTCCCACTTTAAATCAGTGCTGAATTACTCAACAGGCAAATTGGTGCTAATGTGCCAATATGACAGCAGTATGCAGAAACTGTTTATGAAAGAATGTGATATTTGATACCTGCTTTTCCAAAGCAATGCAGCAGAATTGGCAGGCAAAGTTACAATTTAAATGGGATCATTTCCTTTAATATTAGCATTGGGCCAAGCATGGTAGCTCAAGTCTATAATCCTATCCACATGGCAGGCAGAGATTGCAGTTCAAGGCCAGCCTAGATGTAAACATTCCTTAGACTCCATTTCACTCAATGGTTGGACATGGTGGCACACAACTGTTATCCCAGCAACAGGGAAGCTCAATTACTAAACTCAGTGGCATGCACCTGTCATCTCCAACAGTATAGGGAAGCACAAATAGGAAGATCACAGCCCAAGTCCCTATTGGAAAATAACCAAGGCAAATAAGGGCTGGAGGTGTGGCTCAAGTAATAGAGCACCCACAAGGTCCTGAACTCAATCCCTAGAACTACTAAAACCTCACTGGAATACAGTTCCTGGAAGTAGCCTCAGTGCCTTCAGACCCCACTCAGCAGTTCCCTCTCCATATGATGAGGTTTCTGTGGAGCCCAGGTGATTTGGTAAGCTTGAGCTCTTCCTGTCCTGCTAAGCAGAAAACATACACTGGCTGCAGTTCTTTTTTTCTTTCTTTTCTTTATCATACTTTCATTTATTTTTTAAAAATTAACTTCAAATAGTTGTATAAAGAGGTTTCAATTCATGTTAATTTATGATTACAATGCATCATGATCGGACAATGCATCATGATCGGACAATGCATCATGATCGGACAATGCATCATGATCGGGGTCGTTCCTTCCATTGTTCCCTTGTAAACATCTATCTCCACCTCATTCATGGCCTCAAGTTACCTAGTTCCATTTGGATGAAGTTCTTAGAGGGGTGTCAGTGTTTTCGGATCCCACCCAGAGTTCCACTTCCATATGTGCATAGGGCAGGTGATGGAAATCACACAATGCAGGGAGGAGTGGGGCTGGGTTCTGCTTAACAGCCAATACATACAGTGAAGGCATATCCTAGAAGCGGAGTACTATACCAGCCGTGGGATCAAATATTTGTTTCTGTTGTGACCTCAAGCAATGACACCTTCCTTACCTGAGAATGTGAGGTCTCTGCTCACTAAGCCCTTTACTTCCAGGCTCTCTGCTATTTATCCTTCTCAGCATGACCACTTCAGACTCTCTCTCCTTCCCTCCCTCCCTCCCTCCCTCCCCTTCCCTCTCTCTCTCTCTAACCACCTCTCACTGCCATTTCTCACTCAGGAACTGATTCCTTGTTTGATTCCTTGTTTTCAATCCCTCAGAGTAGCTCAAAAAGCTACTCAGTAGCTAGCCCTTGTCAAGATGGCACATTGCTACAGTTGTTCAAGATAAGGAGAATGAAAAATATGTTGGGGGCGGGAGGGAGTTGCCAAGGCTGATCTTTCACACTAATGTAGTCACAGTCACAAAATCCTGCTCTGGGCTTACAGCTTGTGGGGAGTAAGGACTTATCCTGAAGCTAGAATTGGCAGTCTGACACTTGAGCCTTTCGGCTCACCCTGTGAGTGAGTTCTTAGCTTCCTCTTCCCTCTGCAGAGAGCCAGGAATGGAGCTTAGGACTGTGTGGCTTTTCTCTTTTGCTCTTTTTTCCCTCATGTTTTTCAGCTGCCCTGCTGCCTTTCTTTCTTTCTTTCTTCTTTTTTTTTGTCAGTCATGGAGCTTGAACTCTGGGCCTGGGCAATATCTCTCAGCTCTTCAGCTCAAGGCTAGTGCTCTACCACTTGAGCCACAGCACTACTTCTGGTTTTCTGGTGGTTTATTGGAGAGAAGAGTCTCATAGATGCTTCTGCCAGGTCTGGCTTTGAACTGTGATCCTTAGATCTCAGCCTACTGAGTAACTAGGATTATAGGCATGAGCCACCTGCTGCCTCTTTCTTGACTCCCAATGCTTTGCTTTTCCTTAAGAATATTACTTTCTTATATAACTCTTCATTCATGGGTCAACACAGGATACTTCTAAACTGCCACCTTGATCTTGAGCCTTCATAATCTACACCTCTAGTAATTACTTCATCTCTACTTCCACTACTCTCCCTCCCCATCTGCCATTATTATAAGGTAAATCTTAGACAGTATCTTATACTTGTAATTATTGAATTCCACATCTCTAGGATAGATGCTTTTTGAAAAAATTCAAATCTTCAGAGAAGTGAGAATAGTAAAATGAATATTTACACTTCTTTGTCAAGGTGCTCAATTGCTAACATCCCATATTTGAGATATATATATATATATATATGTATATATATATGTCTTTAACCTTTTTTATATTTTTTATTGTAAAGATATTGTACAGAAGGGTCACAGTTACATGAGTAAGGTAATGAGTACATTTCCTATTGAACATTGTTACCCCTTCCTTTGTTTTTCCCCTACCATCCCTTCCTTCCCTACCTTTCCAACTCCTCCCTCCCCAACAAAGTTGTAAAGTTTGTTTTCAGCATAGTGTCTTGTACATCTCATTGTTACAATGGGTCAACCTGTATCCTTATTTCAGCATTTTGTTATTTCCCTTTCCCTTCCCAAATTAGAAAAAATGTATATACAAGATTCAGGACATCAGAATCAAATACCATGAGAACAGGTTATTCCATGGGAGAAGAACATACAAAAGGAAAAAATCACACAGTGCATTGTAAGTACATTAAAAAAAAACACAGCAAGAAAGATAAAAACCTCTGTATCCCTATTTTGGGGTTCATTTCACTTAGCATCATCTTATATGATGATGCTTTTGACTTTTTCTGATTGTCTTAGACACATACTAGTTATTGCACTTAAGGGAAACCACCCCAAATAGCAAAAACAATCCTTAGCAGAAAGAACAGTGCTGGAGGAATATCAATAACAAATTTCAAACTCTACTACAAAGCCATAGTAATCAAAACAGCTTGGTATTGGCACAAGAACAGACCTGAGGACCAATGGAATAGAACTGAAGACTCAGAAATGAACCCACAGACCTATAGCCACCTAATCTTAGATAAGGGAGATATATATATATATATATATATATATATATATATATATATATATATATAAATGAGTTTTTTTTATTGTGAAAATGCCGTACAGAGGGGTTACAATTACATGAGCTACAAGGTAATGAGTATATTTCTTATCAAGCATTGTTGCCTCCTCCTTTGTTTATATTTTTTTATACAGGAGATAAATCTGTGGGAGCATATTTTGATTATTCTTTGCTGATTCATGTACAGTGAGTTGATATTACAGATATCTTTACCCTGAAATGCTTCAGCATTTATACTTAAGAATAAGGATATTTTTATAACAAACTTAAAATCAAATCTAAGAAATTTAACACATATATAACACCACTGTCTGATGCATATTTCATATTCTAATTTATCAAATGGCCCCTATAATGCTCATTATAGTAATTTTCTCTAAACTTGGATCCAATCCAGGATTGGATTTAGTTAGCATAACTTTTTAATATTTGCTAATTGAAAATAATTCTGTTTTTATACTGTATTTGGTTTCTAGGTTATTGACATGCTTGAAAAGTACAGATCAAATTTTTAAGTGTCGCTCATTGTTTTAATGTAACCAATATCACCAATCTCTGCCCCTAATATCTACATCTTGAAATCCGTGGATGTCTTACAATGTATTCACTTAAAATATTTTTTTGATTGAAGATAAATTAAATGTATTAAGATTTATAGGAAAGAAGAGCAGTGTGTAGTAAAAAATAGAAATGGACACTGTTAAGTATAGATTCAAATAAAATCATTAAGATGCAAACACTTAACATTTTCATTAAAAGCTTTTTCAATTACTTCTTTCTGACTTACTATTATTAGAATTTTACTTGAAAAATGTTCCAAGTGGAACATCTTAATAACCAAGCATGTGTATCTGATGAGCTTTGGTGAGCAAGCTGAGATCAATGCTGTAATACACTCGTTTGTTTTCTACTTGCCCCAGGCCCTATCTTGGTTTTTTAAACTGCAATCAGAGGAAAGTATGTAAAATTGCAATTCTGCTATGCAATTCGTGTGCTCAAAAAAATTACCAGTGATACCCAAATGATCACAAACAAGACCATACTAAAGCTACCAGCACAACTATGTTTACTGCAGCATTATTTACCATAGCTAAAATCTGGAACCAACCCAGATGCCGCCCACTAGATGAATGGATCAAGAAAATGTGGTATATATACACAATGGAATTCTATGCCTCCATCAGAAAGAATGACATTGCCCCATTTGTTAGGAAATGGAAAGATTTGGAAAAAATTCTATTAAGTGAAGTAAGTCAGGCCCAAAGAAACATAGGCCCCATGGTTTCCCTTATTTGCAATAACTAGTATATGTCTGAGACAAGCAGAAATGGTCAGATAAGTTGATGTTAGGCGAAATGAACCCCAAGATAAGTATTCAAATGTTTTTTCTTTCATGTTATTGTTTCTAACATATTTATAAGATGATTTCTTTGTTGCTTTGTATGTGGCTCTCCCCCTGTATAACCCCTGTTTTCACTGTATTTGATGTTGTTATAATTTGTGGAGGGGAAGGGAAAAAACAAATTGTTTAAATAGGGATACAGGTGGATCCATTGCAACAACGAGATGTAAAAATTGTTATGTTGAAAAACGAACTTTACAACTTTGGCCGGGGTGGGGGGGGTGGCGATGGGGGGGTGGGGGAGGGGGGAAATGGGAAAGGATAGGAAGGAGAAACAAAGGAGGAGGCAACAATGCTTGATAAGAAATGTACTCATTATCTTGCCCATGTAATTGCAACTCCTCTATACGGTATTTTCACAATAAAATAAAAATAAAATAAATTACCAGTGATATAATGTTCGAGCTCCATGGCATACACAAAAGATCTTGTATGACCTTATTGATGTTATCTGCTGCTCTACTTTTCCTCACTTCTCCCTCTGACTTTCTCAAGTGAGAAAGTACTTCTGCCCAAAATATGGAACACCATGATTGATAGGTCATCATAGTGAAGTTTCATAGAGCCTCAGCTTTAAACAATGCTAAGAAATTTGAGAAAACGTTTTCTAGAATATACTTTACAGCCTTCTTAAATGCAAAAATTTGATTTTCCTTAAGATTTGATTTTCCTTTTACATAACTCTTCATTCATGGGTCAAAACAAAATACTTCTAAATCTCTTCACGAGGTAGAATTGATGTCCCCTCTTACAGGAAATGCTGTGTGTGTCTATGTGTGGGTCTGTGGGTGGGTCTAGGCACAAAGAATTGAAAAACTTTTACGTAGAAACTTGGCAAATCTAGTCTACTTGCTTTCAATATGGGATTCATATACCTCAGTGAACCTCCAAGGCTGCAGGATATGGAAAGAAAAAAATAGAATGTGAAATTTTCTTTTTTCCTCTCATGTACGTGTAACTCATGTTTCAAAATAAACACAAACAAATTTGGACTATCAAATATGATAGCCAGCAGTCAAATAAGGATATTTAACACTTGAAATGTGGTTAATATGAACTGAGATGTTGAACGTTTAAAATATATACCAGATTTCAAAGAATTAGCAGAAAATAAACACAAAATATCGTATAGTTTTTCTATGAATGTCATGTTGAAACTATATTTTGCCTTATTAGCTAATTAAAACACATTATTAAATTTAAATCCAATTGATACTTTTTGCATTTTTAACTTGGCTGCTAGAAAATGTAAAACTTACATGTGTGATTATCAGTCATGACAGACTATATTTTTATTTGATAATATTGACAAGTAACATTTTTATAGTAACAAAGTATAAGCTGCAGCCTCTTTAATTTTTACTTTTTATTGTTACAGTTATGTAACTGCAAAGTCAGATAAAGAATACATTTCTCTCTGGACAATGCCACCCTTCCCTTTGCTGTCTCCCAGATTTTCCCTCCTATCCCCACCTACAAGTGTGTAGTGAATACTATGAATACATTTTTTCACATTTGTCCCTCCATTTCTGTGCCTTCCCTTACCCTCCCAAAGATAGATTGACAGACAAACAAGATAAAAACAAAATTTTAAGACAGAGAAAAGGCTGAAGCCTTTTAATTAACAAAAAATTACTGTAGGGGAGATATACATTGGTACTTCTACTACTAGAATAGATAATTACAAATGTTTGGATTAAATACTGATCTTCAAATTCAGTTATAAGATTCATTTAAAACAATATCATATAGAAGGCATCAAAATAGAAGAAGCATCTTTCTCCATTCTTCCTCCATTTCCTCTTTACAATCATTCAAAATTATCCATTATTTTCCAAATCAATACTACTTTCCTAGGAGGAACCAGTCTCCACTGTTCTCTACAGTATAGTTTGCTTGGTGTACTCTACTGGCAATGATTCTAACATCACTCTTTCTCATCATGCTATTGTAACATGTGGCTTTGGGTAAAGATTGGTTATATATTTGCATAGCTCAAATAACAAAATGAAAATATGTGGTCTTCTGGTAAAAAAAAATGAACATTAAAAACAATCAAAACAAAACAGTAAGAGCAAATATAGTACCCTTCTGAGCCCTAGACACTATGCAACTGCACACATCACATACCCATGAAGTTGGCCCTGCCTCAGGTTATATACATTCTTGTAGCTTCCAGGTGTTCTTGGTTCTTTCAGACCCCTAGATAATTACTGTGAGGTGCTGAGAATTCCCTATCTTGATTTAGCAGGATGATTATAGGTCTTTATAATTATAGGTCCTTAAGTCAAGGCTCTGCTCTTTCATTAAGCTGCTAAAAGCATATGCTTTCTTGAGTCTTCTCCTGAGTTTCATAGACTGAATGGAGCATTCTTATTTGCAAAAATTAGGAAGTTTTTAGTGTCTTCACAAAAGACATACATCATCTCATTCTCCTTAGCAGTGTTCTCAAATTTCTTGGATAAAATTTGAATTAGAATGATTTTTCTTATTAAGATACCATGTTTTGATGATGATTAGTTTTTCAAGCAATATAAGGCCCAAGTAACACAATGAACATTAAAATACATGTTGAAGATTGTTACTCTATTTCATTAAATATAAGAAATATCCATCACCTCATTGCAACTGACAGTATTTTGCTCCTATTTCAATTATTTATGAGTCTGTTTTGAGAGGTAAAAATCTATTTATCTCATGGTATTATAAATTTGATATGATTATATTAGTCATACCTTAGGCCCAATTTCATTATATCCTAAGAATTTGTGCTTACTATTTACTAAGCAATAAAAGGAATATGCAGACAGTATGAACTCTGATTTCCTTTCTAAATAATCAACTTTATTCTCAGTTGTAACACTGTACTTCTCACTCTAAAATACAGTATCTGAGAAAGCTTTAAAGGTAAAGATCATGGTCCATATATTGGTTCATATTATAAAATCATAAAATACTTAAATTGGCAGAAAACGTAGAAATCATTTATTGCATTATATATAATGTAATTTATATACTCATGCATGAATAAAATGCATGTGTGTGCATGTGTGTGTGTGTGTGTGTGTGTGTGCGTGTGTGTGTTAAAGAGTTGAAATAACTAGTTAAGTCAATAGGAAAGCATAGACTACACTTGGGTTCCTAAAATCTTACTACACATCTTCCTTTATATAATTAAATTAGTTTATTTATTTTGGGAAAAATAACAATTATTAAACTAGTTCAAAGATTTTGGTAACATCACATGAGTATTTGACTAAATCCTAAATTCTGTTTTTCATCAGTGATTTTTCTTACCAGTATATCCTATGATGTTGTAACAACAAAATGCTAAGTAATCCATAATTTTATATCATGCAAGCCTCACCCTAACTCTCTCTTCCTTGAAACTACTCTGACATCTATTTCAATATAGATTTGATAGTATTATTATCTGTGAAATTGAAATTAAGAGAAAATGAAAGAAGAAATCCTAGTAAGAGAACAATGGGGTCTATAAATGATCTAATGTATAACCAGTCTTCCCAACAGGATTATCTCCTTGGGGGAAAAAGTCATGTTTCAGTTGGTTCATATTAGAGCTACCTTGTGTGTCAATTTGGGTTTATTGTCTGTGTGGTTATAAGTGGACTACAGGATTCCATTGACAATTGTAAACAGGACAATATAACAGAAGATCTCTTAAATCTTGATTTTTGGTTCATATAGCATTTCTATACTTACCAGTTTCCTTCAAATGTTAAACATTTAGGAAGTATTTTCAAGCACTTTTTATATGCCACTGACTATTGATGGCAATAGAAGATACAGTGAAAAGTAACATAAGCCAGGTTACATTTCTTTGGGGCTAACCTTTTAAACTGGTATGAGCCAAAGCAAAGCAAATAACTGATTGTAATAGGAATTTGAAAGAAAGTTTAAAAATAATATGATAATATCTGGGTAACTACTATGGGTGACTTAAATAAAGGAGTCAAGAGAAACTTTTCTGAGAAGAAAATACTTGAGCTTATATGTCAGGCTTATAGTAAAAATAGATTATAAAATGGAAGTAGGAGATAAATAGAGGCTGCCTGTAGGTGATAGAATCTATGGACTAGGGTTAGGATCTTATTTTATTAATAATGTGATAGAAAGCTACTTCAGGCAATGAAAGGATACATCTTATAATCTCAAAATATAAAACTGGAAGAGACCTTGTTGAAAATTTTGTTTCAAACAAAATTATTATTTAGTAACTAATAATTATTTATTGAGGCTAAAGCAGAAAAGCTTTAAGAATGAAAATGACTTAATAGAGTAAACCAATAGTATAGCAGAACCTAAAACTGTGTCTCAAAACTGTAGAGAGGAAAAAAATAAAGTCCAATGAGGACTAAATGGAAGCATTTTTAGATTATTATCTCAAAGATAAAAACAATTACAGAGTCAATATGAGTTGGGTCATTTCTTCAACATGAAGGAAATGGTGAGGTAAATAAATGAATAAATAAAAAGGGTCCAATACCAAGATTTAAAAAAATTATACAGGTTTATTCTTGTATAGGGAATAATGGAAAATTTTGAGGGAGGGGGTTGTCATAATTCTCAAAATTAGTAAATATGCTCTTAAATAAACAGAGTTTGTTTTGACAATTCACCAAAAGTGAATTTAATAAAGTTTACATTTATCTGTATGTACTTTTAGCTATTGTCATCTCTTATTATTTCATTTGCAAAGTCTGCTAGCTAGCATAATTTAAGAATAGTATTTAATAAGACACTGAAAGTAATTTAAATTTTGTGAGCTTAATTATCCTCAAATGTGTTTCCAATGGGGTTAATAAACTTATAACAATGACTTGCTATTTAATACTAAAGACTACAATACACTTAAGTGATAAGTAAAAGTATATATTTAAAAAACAGTTGTTTCACACATTTCAAAGAAAGGTTAAATTAGTAGAAATTCATTTATTTGGGTTTTTTGTTTTGTTTTTGTATTTATGGCCCATTATGTTTTCACCATCTGGATAGTCATGTTTTCAATTAATTCTTGTAAGTACTCTTGCACTTTTCTCATACTTTAGAAATGGAAAAATAGGCATTGAAGTTCCTGGCAGTTAAGTGTAGGATGTCATCTATCTGAAAATCATTGGCATGGACCAAGATTTCTGAAATAAAAACCTTTGGTCCATGAGTATTGCTTTAACATCCTGGGGAAAAACTTTCTACACAACTGCACAGAAATTATCTACAAATTTGACATATCTTTATCTTAAAAGTAAACTGAAAAATATGTACTCTCTACTTGCATTCTCCTAAAAAGATCATGTGTTTTATTTCTGGCCAATGAAGTATCTAACATGGAATGTGTACAATTGTGTATGTTTCATAGTAAAGTTTATTACACTAGGTAAATAAGCTAATTAAATCACAGCTTATTTGGTATATATTTTCCTTATTTATACATGTTTTGCAGGCTTTGCAATTGATTCATAACGATTTAAGATAGTAACTACTGCACCTACTTAGTAAAAAATCAGAATAAGAACAATGCTAATTATAGAAGAGAAAATAATTCTTGTGCCACTTTAAATACTAATTAAAGCTGGAAAGTTACTATTAAATTTTTATGAAATGTGTGCTACAAATATAAAAATAAAAATCAAGTACTTTAGCCACTATCACCAGTTGTAGCAATTCTAAGAAATTATCCCACAGATACAATCATACAAGTATACAAAGATAACTGTACAAGGTTTTTTAATTGAAAATGTTTTAGGTAAATAAAAAACAAAAATATCAAACTTTAATAAAATAACTAATTATACATACATAAAATGTAATATTGTAAGACTATGTTAAAAATGGAAAATATGAAAAATACATTGTTCTTTTTGAGTTGCAAAACAGTATATATATATATATATATATATATACACATACTTCAGTTTTCATAGAAAAATGTAAAGAATAACTAGACAATAAAATTACGAGGCTCAATTTTTACTATTGACATATTGGTCGTAGTATTGAGTACATTTACAGTCTAACCAGACTGGGAGCCTTGAGCCCTAATAATGTATTAGCACCAAGAAAGTTCTGTCTTCTTCCTAGCATTTTGTTTTGGTTCACTGAGAGGAAGCCATTTTGAGAGATTCCCATCTAAACCTATGGCTTTAAGGAGTCAAAAATTCAGCCATCTCCAGGAAGTTTTAGGAAGGATTATGTGCTAATATACTGAGTGATGGCCTGAAGAACTGATCCAGTTAGAGGGGAAAGACTGAGTGCCAGACAAAGAAATTCATATGACAGAAAACTAGTCAAGAGTTACAGAGGGAGAGTGAAAATCATTTCTTGTATACAGCTATCAAATGGAGAAGCTACGTATGAGAGTTACCGGAAAGGGCAACATGTGATTTTTGACTATGTGCAGGGGCTAAGATACAGAAAGTTACCAACTGGGAGGATGGATGGAGAATGAGAGCATTTTACCATAGTTGATCACTGTATTCCTTTAGTGGCTTTTCTACCCTACAACCAGACACTTGAAGATGGGAGCAGAATACTTTGGTCTTCCCTCACTGTACTAAACAGCAGGGCAGCTCAGAGTAATTCCAACTGGCTTTGCCTACAAACCATGCTTTCTGATTGCTAGACAGAGAACACACAAAAATAATGAGGATGTCAAATAGCACACAAGCGCTATTCTGACCATGTAGTAATGGTTGAAGGGGCCACAGGAAGAAAAGCTAACAAATGCAGGTTCACATCTTTCACTTTTATCCACATAATTGACCACTTTAGAAGACTTGGAACCTGTCCCCTTAAAAAAGTCTATCATGGAAACAGCCCAGTTGCCCCATAATAGATGAGTAGATAAAAAAAATGTGGTGCCTGTATACAATGGAATTTTACACAACCATTAGAAAGGATAAAATAATGTCATTTTCAGGGGAATTGAATGAAACTAGAACAAATCATGTTAAATGAGGTGAGCCAAGATCAGAAAGACAAATGGCGCATGCTCTCTCTAATATGCAGAAGTTACATCTAAAACGCACTGGGATATGACAAATTACACAGAATTTTAGATACTCACGTACAATGAGACCAAAAGAGGATACTCCTAGGAGAAAATCACAAAGGTGCAATGCCTAATTAAGTGCCTCTTTGTGTTTATATAAAACAATATACATACTGAAACAAACTCCAAGATGTGGAAACAAAAAACTTTTTTCTTTTTCTTGTTAGGTTTTATTTTTTGAAGATTCTGTGTTCTTTATGCATGGTGTATTCGTGTGGATGTCTTCTGGAGGGTAAGGAGGAGGACACATAACTGGAGGGGAAAAGGGTGAAAACTGCAGCAGTGGAGCTCACTGGACTTTGATGAAAGTGAACTGTACAACTCCTAGGTAGAGACAGGAGGGAGGGACTGGAAGAGATTGAAGGAACAGATGACATTGTACTTATGTAAATGTAACCCCTCTGTACATCACCTCTATAATCATAACAAAGTAAATTTTAAAAAAAAATCTGTTTTCACACATATACACACAAACGCACAAATTCCCTCTCAACTTTTATTGTTTTTTCTTTGTTTATTTGATTGAGTATAGAGACCTTTAGTTGAAATATTTACATATAAAACTTTTGCTCTATTTTTATAAAATTTCTTTACCTTTTTACTTTTATATTTGCCTCTCAATTTTTCTCATTTTAAAATCAAACTTATTTGATTAGCTTTTTAATTTTTTATTTTTTAAACACGGTTTTATTGTAAAAATAGTGTACAGAAGGGTTACAGTTACAGGAGTAAGGTAATGAGTACATTTCCTATGGAGCATTGTTATCTCCTCCTTTGTTCTCCTACTATCCCTTCCCTCCATACCTCCCCAACTCCTCCCGCCCTCCCCCCAACAAGTTGTAAAGTTCGTTTTCAACATAGTGTTTTGTACATCTCATTTTTACAATGGGTCAACCTGTATGTCTAGTTAAGCATTTTGTTTTTTCCCTTTCCCTCCCCAAATTAGAAAAATGTATATACAAGATGGAGGGCACTGGAATCAAATACGGTGAAAACAGGGGTTATACCATGGGGGAAGAACATACAAAAGAAACCAAAAAATCACATAGTACATTATAAGTACGTTATAAACAACAGCAAGAAAGAAAAAACCACTTATGTCCCTGTCTTGGGGTTCATTGATTAACTTTATCCTGTCCTCTTTTCTTATTTGACATGTACTTTCACAATAAGACTCAGACTGACATTCTGTTTGTAGTCTCCCTACCTCGGCCTCTTGATTGATGGGGCTTTTGTATGAGCAGCTTTTAATATTTAATTTCTATTCTCTTTTACTTCTTTCTCTCATATTTTTCCATTTTTATTCTCTTTTTCTCTTCAGTTAGCACTTCTCTCTTTTTCTCTCTTCATTCTTTCTCATAGTTCTCCCTTTACATTGCTCATTCCAATTGTTTTTAAATTTTTTATTTTATCTGTAGCTGAATCGTCTAAATCTCTTGATTTTCTCTTTCTCACTCCCCCTTTCAATAGGTTGCCCTTTTTCCTATTTTCTCTTCTTTCTAATATGTTGCTATGTTTTCCATTTATATCTTCATTAATATCTTTTTAGTTCCTGAGGGATTATTTTTGCTCCTTTTCCCTCTGTTATTAAAGTTGTGGTGTTAATTGTTTTTGACTGGATATGACTTATTTCCATCACTGAAATGTCTATAGATGATAGTTGCTATTGCACTTCTTTTTCTTCTCTGAATTGTGCTGTGGTTGGCCCTGTGCCTTTAATTTTTGGATGGATATTTGGTTCTTGATTAATATACTCATTGCAGTTGTTAGAAACTATGCCTCAACCCTGTCATGACTTAGAATTGTCAGAAACTTGGAGACTTCTTCAACTGAAAAATTAAATTAAAGTTTTCAGCCAATGATTTGGTCCCAAATATGAAAATCATCTTGCAGAAGTACAGTAAATGTGCAAGAAAATCAATAAGGTAAATCCTCCATATATTAGCATTTATTCATTAACTTATTCTAATGATAGTGAAAAAGATGAAATCCTAGGACATAGAATTTTAAAAACAGCTATATTAGTAAACAAAGTCAAAGAGAACATGAATGAACACCTGAATGGAATAAAATAGATAATTCAGAATACAAACAAGGAATTCCATAAAGTAATAGAGACTATGAAATTAAATTTTGAAAATGAGTTCAAAACTAACATAAAACTCAGCTGAAAGAGTTACCAATAAATTAGATCAGATGAAATAATATCAAGACTTAAAAACAAGGTAGACAAAACATTCTACAATAATAGAAAAAAATAGAAAGTATGAACAGATCACACAAGATCTTTGGGACACCATTAAAAGACCAAACTACAAGTCCTTAGCTTACAAAAAGGACAAGTACAAACTAAAGTCATTAAAAAATAATAATGAAAAAATCCCCCAATCTTGAGAATAAATGGAAATCCAGTTACAGGAGGCTAATAGAACGTTAAATATGTATGGTCATAAACAAAAGTTTTCATAACATATCATAGTCCAAACACTGAAAAAGAAAATATTTTAAGCAGTAAAATAGAAGCACCAAGTCACATACAAGGCAAACCCATCAGCAAATAAGAATTCCCAACAAAACTAAAAGCTAAGAGGACATGGAAAGATACATTTCATGCCTAGAAAGAAAATAACTGTCAACCTAGATTACTGTGTCAACTAAAGCTGCCCTTCAAAATTGAGAAACAAAGACATTTCATGATCTTAAGAATATGACCATTTAAAGCTGAACACTGGTGGCTCACATCTGTAATCCTAGTTACTTAGGAAGTTGAGATCTGAGGGTCATGGTTTGAAGCCAGCCTAGGTAGGAAAGACCAAAAATCTCATCTCCAATTCATCACCAAAAAAAGTCCGAAGTGTGTGATTATAGTTCAGGTAGTATAATACTAGCCTGGAGCACAAAAGCTTAGGGACAGCACCAAAACCCTGAGTTCAAGCCCCAGGACTGGTGCGCACACACACACACACACACACACACACACACACACACCACAATATAAAGGAATCCATGACTACTGGGCATGAACTGCTGAAGATACTCCATGAAATCCTACACATGATAGAGGAAAATAAATACAACCATGAATATATAGAATGGAAAAAAATTCTAACTAGAAGAGTAGATAGGCATACGAAGATTAGAAAAGAATGAAAGATTATTATAAAAACAGCAAAAATGGCAGTAATTAGCACATGCTTTTAAATAATAACTCTGAATGTTAATAAGGTCATCAATTATCCAATGAAAGCAGACTGTTGGATTCAATTATAAAACAAGACCCAACTGTGTGCCACTACAAAAATAAACCTCTCTACCAGCAAAAACACACAGCCAGAAAATGAAAGGATGGAAAAAGTTATTCCAAGCAAGTAAAACCTGAAAATAAGCAGGAACAGCAATAGTCATTTCTGAAAATGTTGACTTCAGAATTAGTCAGAAGAAACAAAGAAGGTCACCTCATATTGATGAAGGTTACCACAAAAGGCTGTAGCCTTCTTCCACAGAGAACTTATAGGGGGAAAGTTATTGTTGAAGCTATCAAGGGAAGAAATTACAGAAAATGCTGTTCATCCCATTTAAGATCAATGTAATTTATTCTGTCTTTCCTTCTTTGACTTCGAGATACTAACTTGTTAGAGGTCAGCCTCAGAAATTACTGGAAAAGGGTATAGCCAAACTCTTTCCATAGGGGAAGTTGGAAGCTGGACTGATCAGAGTGGCTATATTCCTTCTCCCTTGTTCTTTGTGTTTTGTGAGAATGCTCAGATGTCCTTCTCTACTGTTACTCTAGAAAAGAATTTACAGGCTAAACCCTTCAGTAAAAACTGGAGAAGTTGGACATTATATGTGTATTATAAACTGCTCACCTCTCAGGAAGACTTTTGCAATCGAGTTTATTCATTCAAAAATACTCAACTCAGGCAGTGTTAGCTTTTCTACTCATTTTGATGAGTACCAGCCATTTGGTATATAGGACATTTTCAGATGGATTCTGGATTTTGAGGGGAGAGAATTGAACTGTATGTCAGTATGTCTACTTGGTGTATCTGTGGAGAAATAGATGGAAACTTCCTATTCCACAATGTTGATGACTTGTTGGCTGAATAGTATTTTTCAATTAAATGTTGGATTTAGTGAACTCTGACATCTTCCAAATATATCTTTCCCAAGTGCCTATAGTTTCATTTTCTTGCTTGGGAAAATTTTGCATGTGATCTTTCTTATTCCATGAGATGATTCATACCAGAAGGTTGAAATTTTGTGTATGTATTCAACAGGGCACAATATTTTTCTGAGCATCTCATAAGATATTGGAAGCCCTGACTGCAGATGGAAATACCAAGGGTTACTGGAATTATATGGTCTACTCAGAATTATATACCTATAATGGCAGTGTAAACTTGTTCAACCACTTTGGAAAGCAGCATGGAGGTTCCTCAAAAGATTCCACATAGAGTTCCCCTATAACCCAGCAATCCTACTTTTGGGCATTTACCCAAACAATCACAAACAAGGCTATACTAAAGCTACCAGCACAACTATGTTTATTGCAACATTATTTACCATCGCTAAGATATGGAACCAACCCAGATGCCCCTCGATAGATGAATGGATCAAGAAAATGTGGTATATTTATACAATGGAATTCTATGCCTCCATCACAAATAATGACATCGCCCCATTTTTTAGGAAATGGAAAGACTTGGAAAAAAATATATTAAGTGAAGTAAACCAGGCTCAAAGAAACATAGGTACCATGGTTTCCCTTATTTGCAATAACTAGCATAAGTCTAGGACAAGCAGAAAAGGTCAAAAGCTATGTACATATGACCGTATAAGATGATGTTAAGTGAAATGAACCCCAAGATAGGGACACAAGTGGTTTTTTTCTTTCTTGCTATTGTTTTTAATGTACTTATAATGTACTATGTGATGTTTTTGTTTCTCTTGTATGTTCTTCACCCACAGTATAACCCGTTTTCACTGTATTTGATTCCAGTGCCCTGCATCTTGTATATACATTTTTCTAATTTATGGAGGAGAAGGGAAATAACAAAATTCTGAAATAAGGATACAGGATGAACCATTGTAACAATGAGATGTACAAGACACTATGTTGAAAACAAACTTTACAACTTGGGGTGGGGAGGGAGGATTTGGGGAGGTAGGGAGGGGAAAAACAAAGGAGGGGGTAACAGTGCTCAATAGGAAATGTAGTCATTACCTTACTCATGTAACTGTGACCCCTCTGTACAGTATTTTTACAATAAAAACCTATTTAAAAAGAATTATATACCTATAAATTTCAAGTTAGGAAGTCCATCTCTTCTTCCTCTTATTTTTTGTCAGTTGTGGAACTTGAACTCTGGGCCTGGATGCTGTCCCCCAGCTCTTCAGCTAAAGGCTAGTGCTCTAGCACTTGAGCCACAGCACCATTTTTGGTTTTCAGATGGTTTATGGGAGATCAGAGTCTCATGGACTTTCCTGCCCAGGCTGGCTTTGAACTGCGATCCTCCTATCTAAGCCTCCTGAGTAGCTAGGATTACAGGAATGAGCCACCAGTTCCCAGCTATTCCATCTCTTCTTACTACCAATGTAACTTTTTTCCTAATGCACCACATAATTTGCAATTCTACAAATTCTGAGGAACTTGTGTTTTTTAAAATAAATTTACACATTTATTTTCACATAAGTTATAAAATGTAATTTATGCAGCTAACTCTGAGATAAATTTGATGAGAACATAGATGTCAATGGAAAAAAAGGGTTGGCACTGAAAGAATTCTTAATTTTCCCTTTTGAATTTATACATTCCAATTAATAGCTAAGCAGATGTAAAGCCTTAAATCTTTATTTCAAAATTGCCATGCATCTGGTACCTTGCAAGTCATTGTATCAAATAATAAATCTTTTATATCAATTTAAAAATCTGAACACATTCAAAAAAAGCAAACAATAATGCCTTCATTCTCTTAATGACCATAATCTACCATGAAATAAACCAATAAAAATATTGTTTTATAGAATATTAAAAGTAATCACATGCAAATTGAAAAGGGCTGGATCATTATCTATCACATAGGACTTTTGCAAAAAGTTATTTGCTTGGGTAGCAAGAAAATGCTATCTGATTCTCATTCTTAACTGATTCCTATTTCTTCTAGCAGCTTCTAAATCCCATGAAAATTGAGTGAATTTAAAATTGTATGATATGGAAAATGGTGTATCATCTCTAAGATATTCTGCTTCAGTCAAGCTTAGAAATAATATATTCTAAAAATAAGGTTTCTTACTTAGAAAACATATGGTGAATCTTCATGAAGTCAGTGACACAGGAGGAGTTGTCATGAAGTATGCTCCATTAGAATTGCTGAGGGACAGACTGTACTTTCCAACTAATGAATGTTCCATTTTTTTAATGTGGTTGTTCCTCTCTTTTCATATTACATACACAAACTCCTCCAATTTTTCTCTGTAAATCTGTGAAATGCTTTCTATCTCCTCCGAATTTACATTTTATTTTATTTACATTCAAGAAACATATTATATGCCCACTGTATATGAAAGTTGAAAGTGGAATAAAAAAAAGTAATTCTACCTTAAGTTCTGGAGACTGGTTGATTTCATTGCATAAAAGAAATTACATTACAATAGAGTGTTTCTTTTAACTTTTGGCAACACTAGGGTTTCAACACTAGGGTTTGTAGTTGCTTATGGTTGGTGCTCTACCATATGAGTCATGCCTCAAGTCTGACATTTTGTTGGTTAATTGGAGATGGAATCTCACAGACTTTTCTCCTTTGGCTGGCTTTGAATCTTGATCCTTCAAAGTCTCAGCTTCCTAAGTAGCTAAATTATAGGTATGAGCCACCAGCACCTGACAACCAATAGTCATTTGTGGCTTTTTTGTTTGTTTGTTTGTTTCCAGTCATGGGCCTTGAACTCAGGGCCTAGGCGCTGTCCCTGAGCAATTTTTGTTCAAGGTTATGCCCTGCCACTGTGAGCCACAGCTCCACTTCTGGTTTGCTGGTGGCTAAATGGGGATAAGAGTCTCACGGACTTTCCTGCCTGGTCTGTCTTTGAACCTCTTTCCACAGATCTCAGCTTCCTGAGTACCTAATATTACAGATGTGAGCCACCAACACCCAGCCTAATAGTCTTTTTTTATAAGTTTTTTTTGTGAAAATACTGTACAGAGGGGTTACAAGTAGGTACATTTTTATCTACTTCCACTTTAATCCTCTAGGCTCACTTGCTCATGGCTAGCATTCTACTATTGTACCATGCCCCTAGTCTAGATTTTTGCTGGTTATTTTGGAGATAGACTCTCTCAGACTTTGCTACATGGACTGGCTTCAAACCATGATCCTGATCAGACATCAGACTCTTGAGTAGTTAGAATTATAGCCTTCAGCCACTGGTACCTGGCTTTATATTATGTTTTTAATATATTTTTATTGTAAAGATACTGTACAGAGGGGTTACAGTTACATGAGCAAGGTAATGACTACATTTCCTTTTTAGCACTGTTACCCCCTCCTTTGTTTTTCCCCTACCATCCCTTCCCTCCTCACCTCCCCAACTCTTCCCACCCTACCAAAGTTGTAAAGTTCATGTCTTGTACATCTCATTGATCTGTGTCACCATTTCAGCATCTTCACCTCCCTTTGATGTGCCCCTTCGCAAATATTTCTCAATACTGTGGTATATATAATGAATTATTGCCTATATTCTCCTTGTTTCCCCTTCATTCTACTACCCCAATCCCCTTGACCCCATTCTCCCTCTTGTGAGTACCCATTTCCTGGTATTTGGAAAATAGTATGGAGTTTCCTCAAAAAATGAAGCATAGGACTACCCTGTGACCCAGCAATTCCACTCCTTGGCATTTATCCAATAGACCACAAACAAGGCTACACTAAAGCTACTAGCACAAGCATGTTCATTGCAGTATTGCTCACCATAGCCAAGGCATGGAATCAGCCCAGATGCTCCTCAGTAGACAAATGGATTAAGAAAATGTTGTATATATACACAATGGAATTGTACTCATCCATCAGAAAGAATGATATTGTAGCATTCATAAGGAAATGCAAGACTTGGAAAAAATTATATCAATCAAAGTAAACCAGAACCAGAGAAACATAGGTTGTATGGTTTCCCTCATTTATGGTAGATAGAACATGCTTAGAAATCTACAAGTAAACACTTTGGGTGGTAAGCAAGAGGTTACAAATGAATTAGCTGAAATGTAACAGTCTCTATGGAGAGTGCGAATAGATTAAACCTATATTCTTTTTAAATCTCACAACTATGCCTAAAGATCACCTATTCAGAAAAATCTTTTGTCCTTCGAGAGGTTTCATCTCTCCTGCACCTGAATTGTTCTCTATCAGTATACCTTATATATTCATACCGACTCTTTTCATGATTTGCATTTTCTATATATAATGTTATATGTAACATATGTATTGTTTATACTAAATAATCTAATGTACGTTTTCCACTAGATCATAAGCTCTATGGGATCAGGAAACTTATCTCCTATATCCAACAATTTCCCGAGGCATTTATTCCAATCCTTGGTACAGCATTTAACAAATGTTGACAGACTACAAATATTGTTCATACAAATAATATATTCATTTTCTAATATAGAGAAATCTTTATTCCTTTATTCATTTGATGTTCATTTATTTCTATAAAATATACTGAAAATACTTTTGCATGGCTCTGTTACTTCACTTTCTATATTATGTGAAAAGTATCTGTCTTCATGCTTTGATTTATAATATTGGAGGATAGCAACCATGTTTCACTTCCTTTTATATTTAGCACAGGGTTTGTACAAAGTAGATGTTCATCCTGATAAAGTAATAAAGGAGAATTTACAGTGTGCTACTGAGTATTTGAAATCATTTCTAAGAGTAAGCAAAGAAAATAATTTAATTTCACCACCAAAGTAACTAAGTTTCCTTTCATAATCTAGAAAATGTTAAGAAGTAGTGGAAAGCTTAAATGATCAGTTCTTTATGGATATATTTTTTTTAATCACTGGGTAACTTATTTGTCCTACTTGGTATGAGCTTCTTGTTCATAGAGTTTACTAATTACCTTATAAACAGGACCTTTCTTTGATTATCTAGCATCAATTTTGTCACTTCACACTTGCCACTACCAAGTAAGACTGCTAAATGTTCAGATGAAAATGGACCTAATTTTTTTGTATGTCCTGGGGCTTGAACTCAGGACCTGGGCACTGTCCTTGAGTCCCTTTATGCTCAAGGCTAGCGCTCTACCAATTGAGCCACAGAGCCACTTCCGGCTTTTTCTGAGTAGTTTATTAGAGAGAAGAGTCTCGTGGACATTCTTGCTGGGCCTGGTTTGAACGGGGATCCTCAGATCTCAGCCTCCTGAGTAGCTAGGATTACAGATGTGAGCTACCAGTGCCTGGCTGACCTAATATTTTTAATTTGAGAAAAAATTCAAAATCTAGGTGCTTTGAATATAAATAATCTTAAAACTCAAGATGCATAGCTTAGATTGCAGCCTTGCTTTGTTTTTTAACCTTCAACATTAACATGGGTTTTTAAAATTAATTACATAGTAATCTTAGGGAGCCTCAGTGATTAGAAACATTGTAGTCTTTCAAATTTGAGACAAGTTGCTACTTCTGCTACTGCTGCTGCTGCTGATTTACTAGGCCATCCTGAACTGGCCTACTTTACTCAGGCAGAGGTTCAGCAGAGCTCATGTCTTTGGGGAATATTGATGGATTTCCTAGATCAGATCTGTGTCCAGTGGTCAAGCAGTACCTAATCTACAGTGTTGTGGCAGCTGCTAAGTTGGCTAGTCACACTTCCTTAGATTCAGTCAGTAAGGAGACAACAACCCAAAATGGATATTTTAAAGTTCATTATTTACATAGATAGCAAGGCAAGAACAGTACAGTGTCAGCTCCTCTTGTCCCTAGTCTCATAAGAGAATACCAAATCTAAGAGACTGGATGGATAGATGACACATGTCATTCTCTCTGAGAAGTCAATTCTAAACCATAACTAAACAGTTTTATATTCTGAAACTAGATCTCAAGCTGAGGTTATATGGCAAGTCTTGTGATTCACTGGAGTCAAGCTGGCAAATGAGAAATGAATCACAACAGCTTCTCACAAGTGTATTTTCCCATGTTCTGGGGAGGATTGCAGGGCACCCTGCTGAAATATGCATTAAGCTATGGTTGGTTCTTGCCTACATGGCCTGCGTGCTATGTGGAAAAGCTGTTTCTATACAATCCGATAAGAAGTAGGGATTTCCAAGCCAGGCCAGTTTAAAGGGTGCCATCAATCTATAAGAGGTGAGAGAATAATCAGATAACAGTAGGTATCATTAGTAATATCTGAAAGAGTAATACAAGTAGTAATGAGTAAGTTGAAAAATAGTTCATTCATTGTGGAACCATCTGAATAAAGTATTTTCATACGTAGGCCTTGAGGAAAGGTAGAAGAAATTCAACTTGTGAAAAAGTTAATGTCCCATGGACACACTTTCTCATTTTGACATTTGCTTCTTCCACAGATATTAAGCTTAACTGTTGTCATTTTTAAGATAATGTCTCACATTTTTGCCCCTAGGTGGCCTGAGACTGTGATTCTCCTTCTTATGCCTCCCATGTAGCTGAGATCATAAGTATGTGCCACCATGACCTGCTAGTTGAATGAAATGGAGGTCTTGCTAATTTTTTTTAACCAAGGCTGGCCTTGAACCATGAACCTTGCAATCTCTACTTCCTGAGTGGATGAGATTACACATGTGTGCTACCCGGGCCAGCCTATAAATTCCTTCTTGGTTGTCTCATATCTCACAGGTACTTTGTGTTTAGAATGTCCAAAAGAGAAGTCATATCTCATATTAATCCCTCCTCCAAAGTCTGATTTTTTCTATTCTGTTTGTTATATGGAGATGAAATAATCTACCCTTTTACCCAATCTGGAATCCTGGGAATCATTCTTGATATTGCCTTTCCCCTAACTTCTCATATCCAGTGAATCATCAAGTTCTACTGGCTATTTAATAAGTCGATCTTTTTCTCTCCATCTCCACCTCCACTGACCTGACTCATCATTCCACTGATCTATTGCCACATCCTCTAAGTTGACAGTCCTCACTGCTATGCTTCTTGAATTTTATTCCCCATGGCTACCAAAGTAGCCTATATAAAACAGAAATCTAAATATAACTGGCTACTGCATTGCTCAAAATTCTTCAATGTTTTTATTGTAGACAGTTTGTATCTCTCTGTTTCTCACCCCATCAGTCTTGTCTCCTGTCTCCTCTTGCTTTGCTTTCTCCCCCCCCCCCCCAGTATTGGGGTTTGAACTCAGAATCACGTGATCTTGTTTTTTGTTCATGGGTGGTACTTGAGCCATGATCCTACTTTTGGATTTTGCTGGTTAATTGGAGATAATAATCTCACAGACTTGCCTACCTCAGATTGCTTCATCCTCCTCAGTAGCTAGGATTATAGGCATGAGCCAGTGGTACCTGGCTTGCTTTGCTTTTTAATATTAGCCAGCCAAGTATCAATATATAATATTGGATAACTTCCTTCACACTGTTCTGTCTAAAAACACTTTTTGAATTGTTTGTCTGTCATCCTTTAAGATCTTATTCAGGCATTGTCCTCTCCGCATAGTCTTCCTTCTACCTCTCAGGTATTCTTCTTTAGATAGATACTAGGACTATCTATTAATAATCATAAAGATCATATTCTTCTATTGAATGAACTATGAATACTCCTGTTTTCCCTATCAGTCTATGAGTACTGTGGTCATCAGTATGCACACAATCAACTTTTCTGATCATAGCCTATAACTGGAGCCATCACTCTGATGGTTCAAAACTGTTGAATAATGAACTTATATGCCCTTCATTAATGGCTGTTGAGTGCATTGGAAACATCCCTGGTGGGCTAGGGCTTTATGTATTAAGAAAAACTAATCTTGGTGGGTTCTGTGATTTTTATTAGACTGTGATTGATACAGCAGGGGGCAGCACTGGAAAAGAGCCCTTTAAAAACTCCATTGGAATAACCTCAAATCAGGCCAATTTTTCTTTACTCAGAGAGGATTACTGTAAATCTTGGTTGAGAAAGGACATGGCTTGATTTAATACAGTTTACCTTAGAGGCAAAACAACAAAGAAAGTATTCTACTAATTGAATTATCCTCTCCGGGCCCTGGTTCTCCCTGATAAATCTAAAGGGCAATTTTGCCTAAAGCAGTGCACTGAAGTCCTATTTACAGTTAAAGTTTCTTCCTACTTGCTTCTGTGATAATTAGAAACTTAGATTGCTATCAGGTAGTTGGTTATACTAGGGACTTTAGTTCTAAATTTATGGATGTTTGTTGATTTATACTTGGAAGAAAACACTATTGTTCAGAAATTTCATTGAGCTCTCTTGGGATCAAGGTTGTTTTATATTGTTGTTGGGAATAATTTGTGTTGGGTTTATCATTATTAGTCTTATCAGAATGGCCTAGATAAAGTTTCTAACCAAAGAAAACAGTGTAAAGCAGCTAATTAGGAATTATAGGAAGAGTCTATACAAAACTAAATAGAAAAAAAATGGAGGCTCTGGTCCTTTTCCCTACTTTAGGACAAGAACTATCCACACAGTTGTCCTGTGGTTTAGTGACTAGCTCATTCAAAATAAAGAGAGAGAAATATATATTATTTATTAAGGAAGCAAGAAATCTAGAAATTAAAGACAGTTATAGCTAAAAGGCAAATTCTTAGCAAACTGGGAAAATTTTTCCTGTGAAAATATTTTATCTAAATGTTAAATAACTAAAACCATTAAAATGTGCCTAGCATGGTAACTGTGAGATTTGAAGCAGAGCAAGTAGCTTTGAAAAAGAAATAGTAAGATTAAGACCCCTATAAAATAACTTGCTTTACAGAAGTTAAAACCCTTTGCTAACAGTTCCAAAGAAATATTTACATTGTTTACTCCTGTCTTTGGCCCCAAAGAGAAGGACTTGCAGGTTCTTCTTCCAGGAAAGTCCACCTTTCTGTGTCTTGATACCAAAATTCCAGTTAGAGGACCATTTGCAAATTCTTTGAAGATAACAGGAATCACTTCAATATAAAGTCTCAACTGAGAATATTTTGGTCAAGGGATTTAATGATTTACTGAAATCTAAGCAAGAAGAATTCAAAAGACAATGATATTCACTAGACACTATGTTGGAAATGAACTTTACAACTTGGGGGGAAGGGGAGTAGGGAGGGGCAAGCAGGAGAAAATGAGGGAGGGGGTGACACTGTTCAAAAAGAAATGTACTCATTACCTTACTTATGTAACTGTCACCCCCCTGTTCATCACCTTTACAATAAATAATTTTTTTAAAAAAAGACAATACTGTCAGAACTTGTGGCATAAGTTGGATTAAGAGATCATTTTAAAAACAAGTTCACAGATTAGGAAAGATCATTTCAAGTGATTCAATTTTTATGGCTTCTAACACCTTAATAGCCTTAGCTATTAAGTTATGTCTTAGCTACTCAGGAAGCTGGGATCTAAAGATCATGGTTCAAAGCCAGCCTGGGCAGGAAAGTTTACAAGACTCTGATCTCCAATTAACCAAAAAAAGCTGAAAATGTAGCTGTGACTCAAGTGGTAGGGTATTAGCCCTGAGTAAAAAACTAAGGAACAGTGCCTAGGCCCTAAATTCAAACCCTAGTACTAGCATTCACAAAAAGATATATCTTCAATTAATTAATTTAATTAACTTAATATTTCGACTTTGCTTGCTTCCAAAAAGAATCTAAGACTGTGTCCAAAGATTCAGAGTTTGGTTTTTACATCTAGACTGTTAAAATATATGTGCTATCATACCATTTAGTGCACTATGTTTTCATATGTATTTTATGACACCTCCCTCCCTAACCTTTAAGATTGTATTATGTATTAAGAAAAGGAAAAAAAATGAGCTGCCCAAATTGTATACAGCTTGTTATGTTTATGAAAATGGAGCAAGATATTAAATTTTGAACAACAGGCCCAAGAATAGAAAAGCTAGTTTATTTGAAAAGATGTAGAGAATAATACAGGAATGATTTAGCTGAGTCATATGAAGTTAAGAATAATAGTGAGGGCAATGGTGAATTAATCGTTTTTTTTTTCTCTCAATCAAGAATATTTAAAGTGAAAAGCCAGTTGCTTTCTGAACAGCTTAAGTGAAAGATTAATGTAGATTATATTGTCAAAACCATAGCGAAATGCTCTATTTTTGTGGGGAGAAACCTGAGGGAGGAGGATTTAGGAGAAATACTTAGGCCTTTGTTGATTGTAGTAAATAGTGTAACTCTACAAGCACATAAGTTTTATAGTTGTTTTAGATGATAAAGACAAGTAAATTCTCGATTGAAACATAGATGAAGGAGAATATGTTCAAATCCATTCCCTCAAATCTTTTCTCTGGGATCATTTTTTATTCTTCTAATCTTCTTTGACACATCTTTTTCATGAGATACACATTTCTTTTTACTATATCTTGGTATTTGACATTTTTCTTGATTGCTATTCCACTTATTCCGCAAGGGAAATTTTAGTTTTAACTTGCTTGCAACATGACTCATGGAGCGTCTTGGAAACCCAAGTCACTGGTTGTGCATTTTGGTACTTAAATTTTATCCCTTCCTATGTCATCACTGTTATTGGCTATAGTACTGGTCAGGCAGGATTACTCATGGCGACTCCAACATCTTTGTAATTATTATTCTGATGAAACATATCCCATTATTATCCAATTGACCTTCTATTCAGTGTTATTGTTCATTTTGTGACATGGATACAAAGCATTTTAAAATTTTCAAAGATCATATTCTGGAATCACCTTAACTTAGTGCTAATCATGCACCATGATCTGAGATGAATTATTTAACCTTTCTAAGCCTTGTTCATTAATTTAGTTAACATTTATTAAACTATGTATAATAAATTTAGAGAAAGAAAATGGCTATAATGCCTAAAGTTTTCTCATCTGTAAAGTAGGCCTAATGATAAAGCTGTTGTAAGGATAGTATCCATTTAAAGTGTTTAGCACCTTGTTAATTAAAAGTCTACTTTTACAATAGTATTATTTTGATAAAAATTACTTTGTTTTGTGACATTGAAGATGATAGCTGGGGCCTCACACATGTTTTGCAAGCCTTCTACCATTTAGCCACTTTCCCACCTCTGAGAAAATTACTTGTAATCTTATTTTACAATGGTAACCCTTGCCAATATTGTATCCATTTCATTTAAAAATAGTAAACCTGCTCCATAAATTATGGACATTAGAAATGGGCTTTTCTAGAAATACCAATATGATTTGTTCTTAGATACAATAAAAATGTAGGCACTTGGAAATATAGTACCTTTCAGTCTTGGTCAGGCAATAACAAATTGGTAATGACAATTATGATCTAGTTTATGACAGGAAAATGCCCTGAGTCCTGTGAGTGTAGACTTGTCTAATCTCCAAATTTCTTTCCAAATTTTCACATATATTGTAAATTTTGGGTTACTACAATGGTAAACAAGTCCAAACACAAGTATTAGTAAACATTGTTTTGCACTGTGAGCATGAAAACTTCAATATTTTAATTACTTCTGTTTCAGCTCTTGATGTGTGCATGGGAAGGGGGTTATCAAGTCATGCTGATGCACAAAATGGAAATTTTGTAGCTTGTAAAATTGAGTTAGGGAAAAAAATGGTTACTGGGGGAACTGGCAATTCCTGTTGACGTTGTTGAAATGATGACAGAAATAACAAAGTTTCTCTTTTAGTCAAAGAAACCATTGAAGACAGGGGGGAAATGCCTGTAATGGTGGTTGAGAGTTTCTATCTATATTCTCTAGGATTATTTGTCATTTAATGTGAAGACTCACTAGGCAAAACTGTATTTGACTGAGGATTGTGTTGTAGCCTGTGCAAGAATTTTGAAGAAAACAAGGTTTGAAGCATCATGTTGCTACCCGTTGGTTCTTATATAAGAACATTTGAACACAAAATGACATCCTCTGAAATTGGTCCTGGGAGCAATCAGTGTTGGAGGAGTTGGCTGAAAACCCCAAACAGCTCTTGGAGAAGGCATGTGGTATGTGTGTGGGGAGGGGGGGTGGGTGGAGAGACCTGTGTCAGGATCAGCACGACAGGCAGTTTGCCATTGACACAGTCAATGTTGGACATCTAGACCCCGCTTATTATGGGGAGTGTGGAGGAGATCCTTCAGCAAGTACACTGATCTTGCTGCCTCATCATTGTTGCAATCTCGGCTAGCGGAGCCGGGTTGCCGTCTACAGCTTTCCGTGTCACGGTTCTCCATAGGCATGCACAGGAATCATCTTGCTAAGCCCACTGAGAGCAAGGAAAGCCCCAGGGCTCCCTGTAACCTCCGCGCTCCCGTGGCGTCCCGTCTCCCCCGGTGAGCAGAGTCCCCAACTCTCAGTGTTCAACTAGTGAACAGCCCCGTCTCACTGCTCACAGCCACGGCTGGCTCATGCCACTGGGCACCTGACTGACTGACTGACCGACCCAGGGGCGGGGGGTGGGGGGGAACTAGCACTCTTGGCTCTCCTGGCTGGCTACTGCTGCGC
Organism: Dipodomys spectabilis; assembly: GCF_019054845.1. NCBI lineage: Eukaryota > Metazoa > Chordata > Mammalia > Rodentia > Heteromyidae > Dipodomys > Dipodomys spectabilis. The sequence continues at coordinate 3,938,723 of NW_024871203.1, read as the reverse complement.
ACGCGTACTTCGGGGCTCAAGCGGACCCCCCAGGGAGGAAAGGTAACTGCCAGGCTGCCAGCAGCCCGCACCTGCCTTCTTGGCAGACAGACCCCCGGCTCTTGCCTCGTGCGGACACGCGCAGGCGCACGCGTCTCACTCGCCTGCCGTCGGCCCCGGGGGCGGGACCGCGCGGTAGCGAGCGGGGCGGGGGGCTCGTTGGAGCGCGCGCCCCGCACCCGAGGGCTGCGGAGAGATATTTTGGGTGGCAGGAGGCCCCTCGTCATTTCCGCCAAGCAGCTCGTCGTGCCGGGGGCTTCACTCCCGCGCTCGCGAGGCGAGCGGGCAAGTTGGCTGCGGGGTGTGCGGCGGAGCTTTCTTCCCCTCAGTGCCTCGACCCCCTTGTCTGCAGCAGCCCAAGCCATGAACGGAAGGAAGCCCTGAGGGGAGAGAGAACGGAGCCCGGTGGCGCAGCCACCACTGCTGCTGCCTCAGCTGGGACTGAGCGGACGGAGCGCGGAGCCCCTCCCGCGACCCCGGCACGCTTCCCAGGCACGCTTCCCTCGGCGCCCGCCGCTCGCTCACAGCGCGCTGCTGCCCGCAGTCGGCTGAAGACACCGTAGAGCCCTCGAGGCCCCGGCACAAAAGCCGCCTGCTTTCTCCGCGTGCATCGCGGGGGGGGCCACCCCGGGAGGCTGCGGCCGGCTGCAGACCCCACCTGAGAGCGGCTCCGGCTGCTCACTTGGTTTGGGTGGCTGAGCTCTGCACTCCACGCGGAACCCACCCGCGGTGCCCATGGCTCTCATCATGGAACCAGTGAGCAAATGGTCTCCGAGTCAAGTCGTGGACTGGATGAAAGGTACATGCCAGCTTTTGGGGGGAGGGCGAGGCAGCTCCTGGGACACTGGGGTCTTGGCATGAGGGGTGGGGGGGAAAGAGGGGCGCCCGCCTTGGCACAGCCTGCCATCGGAGCTGCCACCAGCAGATCGTAGTGCACTAGCCGGGGCGGTGGCGCAGGGTGGGGGGACGACTGGCAGGGGCCTGGGGTCCCCCGATCTCCTTTTGTCTTCAGCCGGAGGGGCGCGCAAAGCCAGAGTGTGGCGGGCGCCACCTGGTTGGAAAGCAAGGAGCTGGGCAAAGGAATCCCAGCGCATCTTGCCCACTCCCCCAGCCTTCCTAAGCGCACCCCCAAAGCTGAGAGGACACGGTGACCCTCTTCTCCCAGATCAGGGAGGGAACTCTCCGCCCCACACACATACCATCCCGGGACCTGGTTCCCTGATAGCCTCATTTGCCAACCCCTTTGTTCCTAGAAACCTGACGCCCCCTGGGTGGCTGCCCCTGCCAGGTGCCCTCTCCAGCGCCAACTCTCCTGGCAACTTTTAAGTCTGCATAATGGGGTCAAGATGCGGTCGCCCCGGTTTGGAACCAGTGCCCCTCCCTTCTGTAGAGGTTGGGGCTGAGGTAGGCTGAGGTAGGAGCGAGTGACTTTCAGGTGGGGGGAAATGTGCGTCCCATGGGACAGCATCTGGGCTGGTTTAGGGTGGGGGGCTCCCCACAATCCCCTGTGCGTCCTCTGGACTCTTTTTGCCTCCTCAGATTCAGGCACATGGAGGCTTTGAACGTCAAAGCTTTTCTTCTTCTTCTTTCTTTTTGGTATTTGTTAATGCCAAGTGTAGCGTAGTGCACATTCAAGTATCTACTTATTTCTTCCATCTTGAAGGGTTACCCCCCCCCAACCCTCTTTTGCCGCTGGCAAACCACAGCCAGACACATTCACCTTCCTAATCGCAAATGTGGCCTTTTTCTCTAGTTCTGGGTTTTCCTGCCTCACTACCTCCCTCTGTTGTCTGAGTTCAGGGGCTTGTAGAGAACCTTCTCAGACCCAGCTGAGGAGGGGCTGGAAGGGATGTCATAAAGGATCCCTGGCCAGACTTGGAAGACACTTGCCAAGTGTTGCAAGCTTTGCTGGAGGTCCTACTTGACCAGACCTCCTTGACCACAAACTCTGTAAGATAGACTCTCCATGGCTTATCTCTGAATATGTCTGTTCTAGAGATGAACCTGTCCTAGGGGCTTGCTTAGCAGCCAGAGACTTTCTAAGTTCTAGGTATTTGGAAATGAAAAGTAGAGAGATTTAAATGGATTGAACGTGTTGGAGAGAAACTCAATCCCATCCTCTGTGTCTCCCCATTTTCTGCCCATTCACTTATTCTTGTGGATTTTCCTTGGTTTATTTTGGTTCCCTTTTATCCCTTACTTGCCCCATTATTCTTCATTTACCTTTTCTTTTTCTAATATGTGGAAAGTGCGTTGTACCTGCAGAGCACCAGGGTAAATCTGAGTGAATTGAATTAGACCTAACTCATTATTTATCCACTGTCCCCCGTGTTCTGAGCATTGTGCTAAGGTGCTATGGGGTTTGTAAAGATGACTAAGACAAAGTCCTGCAGTGGCTCATCGTTTCTGCTGCCTATCCTCTTTCTATATTTGCTATTGAAATTCCAGCTTCCTAGATTCCTACCAGTTCCCCCTTTCTCTTCCCTCCCACCACCTCTTTTCTCACACATAGAAAAACATCTGTCTTCTCTGTTTCTCCTTCATGGAAGAAAGAAACAGTATATGCAGGAAGCAAGACTTTTTAGTTAAAACTCTTTCTTTGAATTTGACTAAAAGATTAGTTTCATTTTGTTGTTGCAATATTCAAAGAAAAGCTATCTTGCCTCCCTAGGAATTGGATTGCCTTCATAGACTACCTCTTACTAATTCCCATGATGCTTGTAGTGAGTGCTGCATACTCCATCTTCTTTAACTCCCACCCCGTTACATTCTTGCAATTTCCCTTCTTTCTACAGTTTCAGTCCACTGAAGGAAGTGCAACAAATGATGCATGTAATCTGACATGACACATGATTAGTTTTCAAGCATTCCAGCCCTTTAAAAATCTCGTCGGCCTAAAACGCAGGTTCTTTGAACTTAAGTTAACATAACTAGCTGTGATTTTAAGTGCACATAATATTCACATTGAGTAATTTGTTTTTGTACCTGTTGGTGACGCATTTTTAGCACTCCTTGAAAAGATCAATGAGGTAGCCAAAACAGAATTTGTGTATCTTTCAGTAACAAAGGATTGGAAGAGAATGACTGATTTAATTACCTGTTTCAGATCCCAGTTATCTGTTTCAAGTCCCACATTGCTTACAGCTTACATTTCTGTAATACGCACATGAATTTGTTTAGAGATACAATCAGAAAATGACATTTTGTAAAGTAGTTGAGTGAAATGAACATTTCCCCAACTGGTACTTTACACTGTTCCCCTAATTAATTTTTCTCTATTCTTTTCTCCAAGTAAACTTTAACAAGATATTTACAAAATACTTTTTACCCTTTTCTTAGATTCAAAATGCTTTAAAAGTCACCTACCAATCTTGACTGTAGCTCAGAGGTGGTTAAACCTCATTTCATGTTGTATAATGTATAACGGTATAAAGCCAGTACCAAAGAATTAACAAGATTCTCAGATGACTACAACATTGTGGGAGTTCTCCAGATCATGCTCTAAATGTGACAGTTTCATCATCCCTAACATTTAAAGCATATAGCAAATGTTTTCAGCTGGTCACAATCATGAACAATTATAACTCTATTTAGTAAGGTATGTGTTTTATGTTTTTTCTTAGATATTTTTCCTCTTTACTAAACAGAAAAGAAACCATTAAAGAATAGATATGGTCATGTATTTATCATTCTAGACAATTTATAGAAGTGCTACAAAAACTTAGCCATCACAGAGGAAAATGGAGGGTGAAAATTATATGATTTTTGAGGTTTGGTAGCATATATTGAAGATTATTTCTGAAGGGCCTTTTACACATAGCAATTCATTTGACATATTACTTTTCATTTAAATATAAATGTATATTTTAATATCAAAGACATAAGATGTAATTTTGTGCACCCCTAATTCCACTGTTAATAGTCACCAAATTTTCTATTGACAGTGGAAATTTGACGTGATACATTGTCAGTGTTAGTTGCAGCAAATACACAAACTCCTTATGAGTCAGTAAAATAAGTAGTTATATTCCTGAAATTTTCTGATAATGATTTTGGCTATTTGGAGATACCCTATAAAACTTTAAATGAACTAAAATTATTTTTATAAAAGTATTTTTGGAGATGAAATATTTATCATACATAAATTCAATCTTCTGCAATTGACAGTTATACTCAGTCCTCTTGTAGCTTTGATGAAATCTTAGATCTTTTCAAAGTGAAAAAAAGACAGGAATTATTGGGGGAATAAAGATCTAGGCATAAGTCTGGGAACAAAAGATCCCGGGGCATAAGAGCTAGGGGCATACTCAGTGGTAGAGCACTGCCAACAAACAAACAAAACCTAGGCAGCAGAGTAAGCTAATATTTGTTTCTAAGTTTTAGTTCCTATTTATTTGGTTTCAGAGCCTGGAGATAACTCATTATCTGCAGTTGTTTGAATTCACTTCTTTTCCGTTCTTAGACTAACTGAAATACAACAAAAACCTCTGAACACTTCAGGGCCTTTCTTAGTAATTTTATTACTAATTTTCCTTGTCCATCTCACACCTGTAATTCCAGCTTTCTTTTCATACTTCTTCTAGCTTTGAGACAAAATATCCAGAGGACTAAGGTAGTTATGTTTCTAAGATGAGCTCCCACCATGAAATCTTTGTTCTAGTGATCTTTACTCTCTAGGTCAAATAAAATGGTTATGGTTTCCAGAGTAAACCACCAGACCTGCATTGCTGCTCTTCTCTTGCGGTCTTTGGAACTTAATGCTCACCAAGTTTGTATTATCATAATCCCTCAAATAATCTAAATTTTAAAGACTTTTTCCCCCTCAACCCATACCATACTTGACTGCTGAACTCTTTGCTGCTTAAACCTTTTATTTTTTTACAAGAAGAATTTTCTGACTTATAATTTCTGTCTTCATGACTCAGCCATCTTGAGGAGAGAAAATGAGATACATTATGTTAGGTATAAAAAACAAAACCAGTCTTTTGCACACAATCTTATAATAGAGGAAAATGTAGTGAGGAAGTAAGGCCTATTCAGTATAAAAGTTAAATGCTGAGTTTAAATGCTTTAGCAGAGAATGTATGCCTTCTAATGAGGCAAAGAAGTTTTGACAGGTACAATGGTCTTTAGTAATTTTTTTTCTTTCTGGACCTAGAGCTTAGGTTGAAATTTATCTTAATCAAAAGAGGAAAATGTCATAATTTTGAGTTAAATTTTCTTGAGGGAGAGATCAGAAGTAATTTTCTGTCAGGAACTTAAAACCCTATATACTATAAAAAGCATATTAAATTTAATTGATTGAATTGGTTGCATAACTTCTTTTAGAAAAAAATAGACTTTTGTATCATTCAAAGTGACTAGATATACACTAACATTCATCTATTTGGAATCCAAAAATTTTTGGAAAATCCTTGTAGTTTTACGCAAAGAATACACCTTTTAACATATATCGTTCACAAGAAGCCCTTTTTCTTTAGTGTTGTTAACATTTGCTTCTTAGGTTAACATTCATAATTTAATCCTAACTAGGAAGAGACAATATGCTTATGTGGTTATATTCTGGTCCTGAGATGTTGTTTACTAAATACATTTTCATAGAAGATGCTTTAATAAGTTGTTTTACATAAGTCATTCTTTGTTTTAGAGGAATTGGCTGCTGTAAGAAATGACAATGACATTGACAAGCCTATGCCAATACAGAGACAGGTACCAACAATTGTACGTGGTCATTTTTTAAAAGTTTGCGTTATGCAAATATTGTGAATCAGGAAGACGTCTAAGGGGAGGGTGTGGTTTAATCAACTATTTGAACTATCAAGACATATTCTAAACAGAGTGTATGTGTTAATGTACAGACACTGTAAGGGACTGGAGTTGAAACAGAATGATTAACCAGAAGGGTTTGTCTAGGGTTGTCTGGTTGAAGGGGAGCGATGGGCAGGAGAGGGAAAGTGAAGGAGCAGTGTGAGTAGGTGGCAAAAAAGTACAAGAACAAATCTGCATTTCATAAAGACAATAAAACTCTCATCATGTCCTGAGTTTAAATAAATACCACATTATAAAACTTGGGCTGCCAAAAATAAGCCCACAAAGAATGTGTATTGCATTGGTACAGCTGTTTTAAATCTGTTTCTCAGGAATAATTTAGAAATGATGTTAAAATGGGTTATTTTGAAGATTAATTACATCATTAACATGATGTTGTTGGATATTTAGATTTTTTGGTCCAAATTTTTATATGAAGAATGAAGATAGGCTTTCAAGGATTAATTATGTTCTTAATGTCATGATAAATTATCATTTTCACTTGTAGCACAAGATTAGAGATCTAACAGAAAAAAATCCTAACTTTCTATGTGACTTCCTTATGGTACCTCACACATAAGCCTTATTGTGAAAGACAAAATATTAGCTTCTATGAAATGGAGTAGAATGATGGAACAGCTCTACAAATTTAAAGGAGGGAGCAGGTAATTTTGAAAAGAAAACTGGAGTCTAAGACTTTTCATTTTTATGATTTTTGTCATGGCTTACTGTCTAAAAGCAGTAAGTATAGCCTTCAATATGGAATCATTGTGTTGAATAACATTCAGTGAGTAAAATCCAATTTTTATGAATAATATAAGCCTCTGCTCCTCAAAATGGTTTATTTCTATGGTGGTAAAAGTCAAATAATCAAAGGAACTGGAGAGTTTATTTTTGCTAAGCATTTTTAAACATTATTTTCATATTTAAGCAAACATGGATATTATGTCCATAAAGTAGAAAAGAAAATTAGTCTGACTTTAAAGATGAGAGCAGAAGCCTAACAGGAATGTTAGGCTTGCAGCAAGCTGTTTGAAGCTGCATTCCATATACCTCCCAGGGTTATGAGTACACTCTGTTCAGCAGTTATGGACATCAGTGGAAAAGTTTGAGATGTGGTCGTAGGGTTTAGAAAAGGTAAAATGAATGTACTCTGTTTCTTCCCTTTTATCCCTTTTTACACAAAGAGCAAAATATGACCTTTTCAGTCAAGGTAATAGTTACAGCATCTTGAAACCAAGATTGTTTAACCCCAAACTTGCACTGACATCAATATATGATAAAAAAAATTGGTATGCAATGTTAACTATCACAACATGACTGTTAGCTATTTACTTGGCATTAACGTACTTAGAAATTAGTCATGTTGGGTAGGTTGAATAGTCTTCTGATACAATGGTAAATAAGAAGAAAACACATTGTGTTATTTTCCTTTTAATTGTTGTCCAGTGTCCTTTTTTATGTTCTTTTCTTGAACTTTAAAATTTTGTTTTGGATACATCTGTTATTTTAAAACAAGCTTGCAACACTTTTACTGAAGTAATACCTACAACAAATCAATAGAAATCTGGCCTACATCCTGGATTTTACTTTTTTTTTCAAGTTTATCAAAGATTATAAAAACTATTTTCTAACAAGATGCTGGTTATGCTTATAATGTAATTAATTAATAAACCTTTTATGGTGTGACATTTTTCACGATGCATTGTATTCCTAAACTGCTGGGTTGAATGGCAACTCCTTTGTACAACTACTTAAATGTTATTAATTTACAAAACATAAAATACTAGGCTTAATGATTAATTAACCAAATGGCTAATTATTGAATTAATGGGTAACCTTAACATTTGCCTAATACTTGCTATAATTTTGTTGTGTTGTATATGTGCAATATAGGCATTTATTTCTTATGCTTTCCTTCACGCATTTACATTATTTTCAAAAAGGTTCATAATCCTGAGGAGTTGTGGTTTTTCCTTCCAGAGATGAAAGTTCTTGTTTTAATTTGGGGCAATTCATTTAATATTTTTTAAGACAGGCCACTGAAGTATTTATAAGTACATATACAAGAGAAAATGTAGGGTTTGGTTTTTTTTGCTAACATTGCTCAAAATAAGCATATAGTAGCCCAATTGCTAATTTTACTATTGGCCTACTGGAGCTTATTTAGAAACCAAGTTCCATATAGTTTGGAACTAGTAAGTTATGTCAGGGCTTCTTCCCCATTTCCCAACATATTAGTCCAGGAGGAGCTTCCTGGCAATCTCTCTTGGCAACTATGTTGCTTAAAATCAATGCCACAAAGTCTTCTTTATTCAGAAGGCTGTTTCCATGCCTTCTAGCTATTAGATCAGAGGCATTCAGTTTGATGTAGAATTCTCACATGCAAAAAAAAGTTGTCTCTGGGGAATATTTTGGATTAGACAAGTTTTTCTTTCTAGGTGACCTGTAGACATACTGCTTTTTTTTTTTTTTTTTTGCTTTTAGTTTTTATAGACATACTGCTTTGAGTTTATGGTAAAAAGCTGTTAATTGAAATTCCAGTTGTTTGGAATTTGTGACTATTTCACTGGGCTGTTATTGAAAATAACTTTATTGTGTTATCTATAAGTAGTTGTAAGGAGTTGACATTTAACAAAGCAGTTTATGAATACAATATACCTTAATATATGAAGAATGTCTGTGCTCATCATTCTAATAATGCATATAAGACTGGATAAAAAGAATATTGTGTTTTCAAGTAATGTGTTTGCCAAGAGTCTTTTATACTGAAAATATAGTTAGAAATGATTTGACGTTTAGTTAGCATTTTTACATTTTGGGAGTTGTATTTTTTATCCTTAGGAGTATTTTTATAAGCATTATATAATACAATTTGATTCTCCCTAAAATTTACCCAAACTGGAAAGGGAATAGTTATCAGTGTTTTAAATAGACAGTGATCGGAGGAGTTTAGCATCTCAACACAGATTGTATAAGATTATTCAATGATGGAATTGGGTTTCACATCGATGCCCCCCTCCCCCAGCTGAACTGGATATACAATTTAGTGGATGAAGAACTCAGTTTACATAACATGTGCAATTATTTTCAGATTTTACTTTTTAATTTCATGAGATATCTGTTCTTTAAAAATTGACAACAAGCCAGGCTCTGGTGGCTGTACCTGTAATCCTAGCTACTCAGGAAGCTGAGATATAAGGATCACAGTTCAAAGCCAGCCTTGGGCAGGAAGGTCCATGAGACCTTCTGGCTCAGAAGTAGAGCTGTGTCCCAAGTAATATAATGCTTGCCTTGAACTAAAGCTCAGTGACAGGTCTTGAATTCAAGCCCCAGACCGGCGTGCACACGCGCGCGCGTGCACGCACACACACACACACACACACACACACACACACAGTTGGCAACATGTATAATACAATACACTTAATAGCACTTTGGAATAAGATGTTTGGTTTATAACCTGTTGCCAGCATTTCTTAGCTATGTGGATTTAGGTATGGAAGGATTAAGTAATTACACAAGATTTCTCATTTTTTTCTTATACAATAAAGGTTTTTTTATTACCTAGAGTTACCAAATTAGAAGTGTCCCAAGATTTCTCATTTTTTCTTATACAATAAGGGGTTTTTTTTATTACCTAGAGTTACCAAATTAAAAATGTCCCTACCGTTGACATTTTATCTTGAATACTTAATGCATTATATGTAAGTACATGAAAATATAAAGTTTATTTATTTTTGGGTCTGGTCGTGGGGGCCTGAACTCTGGGCCTGGGCACTGTCCCTCAGCCCTTCAGCTCAAGGCTAGTGCTCTACCACTTGAGCCACAGCGCCACTTCCGGCTTTTTTTCTTTTTGCTTATGTGGTGCTGAGGAATCGAACCCAGGGCCTCAGGCATACAAGGCAAGCGCTCTACCACTGAGCCACCTTCCCAGCCCCTAAAGTTTATTTTTAATCAAGAAAGAGATTGCATTCTGCTGGTCATTTTATTGAGCCAAAAGTAATAATACATGTTATTTATTAAATACTTATTTCCTGCCATGTGTTGTGTAGTTTTCTCTATATTATCTTTTTTAAAATCAATTTTTTATTGTCAAGGTGATGTACAGAGGGGTTACAGTTACATAAGAAAGGTAATAAGTACATTTCTTGTTAAACTTGTTACCCCTTCCCTCATTTTTCTCCTACTTTCCTTCCCCACCCCCCCAAGTTGTACAGATCATATCCAACATATTGTCTTGTGCATATCATTGTTGCATTGGTTCCCCCTTTGCTTATGTGAGCCCTGACAGATTAGAATTGTCTATACTTTATAGATGAGGAAACATGCTTAGATTTTGCTTAGAAATGTTGAATGAATTATATCTCTACACATATTGAACATATTTAAGTACACTGCACATTAATTAACTTACAAAACAGTGGGTTTCATTACAACATTTTCCTGAAATCATATTTATTCCCATCTTGTGGTCCCTTTATGTAATATTATTTTTATCCATTCATCTGCCGTGCATACCTAAGCTGATTTTGTAACAAGGCTATTGTGAATAGTGCCATTATGAACATAGGTATACAGGCATGTCTTTTGAATATTTGATTTATAACTGGTTCTAAAATATGTGCTCTTTCTATTGTATAGAAAGAGCTAGATGTGACATGAAAGGGATTCTGGGAATACTTTCAAAGATTTCAATATCCTCTCCTTAGTCCTACTTATCTACTAACGTGGACTGTGGTTATTGTGTCCATTTGGCCTCTAATAGGGTATGTCTGTACAGGGAGATGTTTCTGCTTCAAATAGTTCTAGCTAGTGACAAAGAGGCCACATAACTGTAATCTTGGTGATAGCTTTCCTACTTTATAGGGAGTTTGGCGTTGCCTCTTGAATCTAGACCTAGATAAAGAAATAGCTCATATCACTGCTGTTCTAATTCAATGTTGAGAAGATATTTTTTCTTCAAGGGATTGCTAATTAAAGTACCTAGTGGTTAGCATTGATATCTGCATTTCACCAGTGTTTCTTTGCAAATTTTATTCAGTACTTCCCCATAGTGTGAAGCCCTTAAAAATTCAGCAAATATTAATTACTTCTCTAAAGTTGTTTGTATGAAACAATTATTATTTTCCAGATATTGATATGAGATCATAGCGTTAAAGTGCAAGAGAAAATGTAATTGTAATCGGAATACATTTGTATAATGAATACAAGTCATGGAGTGATCAGGTTGAACTAGACATATTTTTTCATCTGTTGATTACTTGTAAAATGGTAGCTAAAGGTACAAACCCATCTGCATCACATTTTAAAGGCTGCATATAGTTTTGTATGTTTATCTTATTTGTTCAGAGGAAAAATACAAAAATGTTATTTTTTTTAAATTCTCCCTGTTTTCCATTAAAGAATTGAAGTGAGCCTGCTTTAGACTAGCAAGTTGAAAGTAAGTAAAAATAATAACTTGTTACTGTGAAGAGAATGGATTGAAGTTTCCTGGATTTTTATACAAGCTATCACAGTACCGAGGACAATAGACACTTTAAACAAATAATTGCTATGAATTGTTGTAATTACTGATATTTTGAAGTTGCCCTAGCATTGTCCACTTATTATGCAAAGCACATCTTTCTTCTTCAGTGCTCATTAGCCTTTTAAATCCCTATGAATTAAAGTTAATTTTATCTGGGAATATTTTGAGAATTTTATCACTTTCCTTGAAATAATTGATGACATCCTGTGTTAAAAGCAGTCTGAGAGGAGCTAGCCTATTAAATATTGCAATACTGTTAATTTCCATCTTAATTTAGGTTGTTTCTGATTTAATATTTAAAGGCATTGTTTGCTTATTTTTTTAAGATTTTTAAAATGAATCTACTTTACCAGCTAATTCTAATATTGATACTGAAAACCAACATATACACAGTATAGAAAAAAAAGGAGAATAATAGAGAACTAGCCTGGTCAACATTAGCAATTCTCCTTCATAAAAAAATTAATATACCCTTCCTATAATAAAAAGTAAAATGGTTAATAATAAAATAATATGGGTTCTAAATTTAGATAGTATGATTGTAGGAAAAAATAATTGACATTTTACCTACTTACAATGAATATATGGATTTAACAGAACAATAAAATCAGATGCTATTCCATATGTATAAGAAAATAGAAATACAGCTGGAGATCCTAAAATTATTTTTTAAAATGAATATTAAGAGAAGTAATAACAGTCTAGAGCCATTTGATTTGTCACCCTACTAATTCCTATTGAGTATTTAAGATGCGTTTGGGAAAGCACCACAACCTTTTGGAGAAATGGCAGATTCCAAAGTTGGAAAAAATAAGATGATCCCTGGAGCATATTGCAGTGCTAGTAAATAATGAAGCACTCAAAAAACCCAACACCAGCATGTCAAGTCTGTTCAAGTCCCCCAAAATTTGAAGAATAAAGTAGCACTGGATGTTAGTCCAATGTATTTTATTTTTATGAAAGAATTTTACACCATTTTACTTTTATGAAAGAAATAGCCATGATTTCATATTGATGTAAATAAATGATTCAATAAATAACAGACAAGTTCTCCACTTTAGATAATTCCAAATAAATTATGTCACATATTCTCCTCACCAAGGAGGTGTTACTTACATTACCATATCTTGCTTGTGATTATGCTTAATGACCTGCTTCAAAGAAAACAATATAGAAGACAGAAAGGGGGAGATACGTAACTTCACAGAAACATGGCAATTGTGACTGTTACCAACATTCTCATAAAACTTGGTATCATGTTCCCTTGATGTGATATATAATGAGGATGGCATTCCTGTACAATTGTAATCACATTCTGGCAATCAAAAAAAAAAAAGCATTAGAAAACTCCAAATTTAGGGACATTTTAAATGATACTTGACCAATAGTCCTCAGATTTGTTAAGGTTGTCAAAAGTGAAAAAGGAAAGGCTAAAAAGATAGGTTATAGTGTCTTGGAATGTATACTAGAAAAGAAAAAGTATATTAGGAAAAACTAATTAAATCCAAATAAAGCATGAAATTAACAGTGTTCCAATTTTGGCTCCTTAGTTATGACAAATGTACCATATGAGTATGAGACTTCCCTAATACTAGGGAAATATGGGTACATAAGGAATTCTCAATACCAATTTTGCAGCTTCTCTGTAGATCTTAAAACTATACTGGAATAAAATGTATATTTAAATTTAAAATGTTATAGTTTAATATATGTTAAATTTGGTAATAACAAATAATAAGCAACGTCTCATATATAAATAATTTGATTTGCCTCTTTGGACACATTAATAATAAACTGCCCCAAACTAGCACCATCTGCTTATTTTACCTCAATGTTAACCAATTTGCAGTTAAACTCTTGGACAGAAGAGTGTGCTATTCTAAATCTTGTTAACAAAGTCTGATTCCCAGCACTCGTTCTAATTATAATTTCTGTTTCTGCAGACACTTTAGGCAGGAATGTTAAACAAGGCATGAATATTTTTGAGCAAATAAATGTTGTGGTTTATAATAATTGATTTTCAGCTGTATCAATATAAATGTGTCTATAAATATGCACATATATTTACTTAGGGCAGATACTTGTCTAGGATTGATTTGCTGAAACTGAATATAATGGAAAGGCATTTTCTGGTTATTTTTCTTCAGTTGAGACAATGTTTTTCTTCTTGTCATTAACTATAACACCTTACTTTCATCACATAATGGGTCTGTTAGGTGTGATTAGCAACTGAGTTTGGATTATGAGGATGGTTGGAATTTAAGACTTCCTGTAATTTCCAAGAAATTACATTGAATTTTAAAAATAGACCTACTTTTATACTTGCACTCAATTCCTCTACCATTTTAGTTAGGTTCTTTTTTGTTTTTTAGTTTAGTGATGTGAAAATTTTTAAAAGAGCAAACTCTAGTAATAGGAGACTGTGACCAAGAACTTGATGCATTAACCAGATACTTCTTCCTTGACACTAAATTGAAATATAATTGTCACTATTTTAACTTACTTGATTTTTTTTCTTATTAACCTACCTTCATAAAAGTATGTTGTTCTGTTGATGTTGGTATGGATATCATAGAATTGTCCTCTTGACTTACTGCTAATGTCTTTTTCTGACCTTATGCTCTGTGGCTACCACATTAATCGTGCATTAATGTGATCTTTGTGAAATGCTTCTGCTTTTGTACATAGTATGACTTAGCTATGCTCAAAAGAATGAAGGAGAGGGGCTGGGAAGGTGGCTCAGTGGTAGAGTGCTTGCCTTGCATGCATGAGGCCCTGGGTTCCATTCCTCAGCACCACGTAAGCAGAAAAGGCCAGAAGTGGCGCTATGGCTCAAGTGGCAGAGCGCTAGCCTTGAGCTGAAGGGCTGAGGGACAAAGCCCAGGCTCAGAGTTCAGGCCCCAAGACCGACAAAAAAAAAAAAAAAAAAGAATGAAAGAGAGCTTGTTTTGTTTAGTGCTTTCTGTTTTAGTAAGGTAAGAATGCTTTGTACTTAAACCTTCAGGAAACAACCTTGTAGATCACAAATTAATTATCAAGGCTTTGAAAAAAAATCCTTCGAATGTGGTGTGCTGGAAAAGATAGTTTAACTTTCCAAGATTCTCCATTTAAAAAGAATTTCTTTCCGAGTAAGGTGACAAAACATTGAAGTTTTTTCAAAACTTTCCAGTAATAATTTTTATAAAATGATAAAAAAATTTCAGTGATTAGTTTGTACAGTAGTATAAACAATTTTGTAAGAGTTAAAGACTTAAAAGTAAATAACATGATTTGCTTGACTTTTGAAATGCAGATGGTGAAAAGTAGACATAGACACTTTTTCAGATTAGGGATAAATGGAAGTTGTTCAGTGAAGTTGATTAAGTCATTATTGTATGGTAACCACTGTCTTATAGCCTGTCGTGAATTTATTATCTTCCTTTCACAAATGAAAATGCCTGCTGATGCTTTTCAATGCTTCTGAAAACATCTTTTTCACTTGTAGCCTTGTCAGGAGAGTCAGTCTCCTAGTCTTCTCTTCTTTCATTTGTAAACTTCATTCAAATGAATAAAGTAGATTAATGTGTCAGGTATTTAATAGAAGCAATTTATATGAAATAAAATACAAATTAACTGTAGAATTGAGTTGGGCCTGAAAATATGTGGTTCACCCTAAATTCTGTCCTATATTTTCCATATGTGCCCAAGTCATACTTTTACTACTTCTTTTGTTGTTAGGGGTTGTTTTGGGTTATTTTGTAGTGGTAGGAATTGAAATGGGGATCTTGTTTTTTATGCTATATACCTAATGGCATCTTTCTACTTCTTAAGCCATTGGTTCCTTTATCTTGGAAGCAATAAAAATGGCCTTCATGGAAAATTCAAAGGAATGCATTTTTAAGTATTCCAACTTAGAAATAAATTACTGGATATAGTTCACATATGTTTCCCTTAAGATATGGCATGCAAAGAAGATTATATTGATTTTGAAATGTGTTTTGTATAGATTTCAGATGACTGGATCTCTCTTGGGAACCCTTTGTTTCCTACTCACTTTTATCACCTGTGTAGCTACTTCTTCCTCTAACAGCCTGGTTGGAGCATTTCTCTCTAAATTATATTTTACCTATTTGAATCACAATATTCCTTAATGGCTTCAGCCTAATGATTAGAATTGGTATATCCTACTTTTACTACAAAAGAACTCAATACAAAGGTCCTAAGACATTGCTGTCAATATCTCTGCCACCCATGACTAAGTGTGAATCGGTTTAGGCCTCATTTCAGTGGTAGAATCTATATATTGTGGTTCCTTGGTGCTTCTCAGCATTATTTTATTAGAATGTTCATGATCATTTAAATTTTGGCAGAAATGACTTTGGCAGAATTTTAGCATGTAAGTATTTTATAATCAAAGGTTGTAGCCTCAGTGATCAAAATGCTTGCTAAACATTGGATCTGTGCAATGAATATAATAGGCACTTATGAGTACTAGAGCTCCATTTAAGTGACAGAATGCATGGACTTTTCATGGGAGAAGCATTCAATTGTATGAAACAAACAAATTAATTCATGTGAGCTTGGATCACTGAAAACAATGGAGAATCGCTGGCAAAACAATGCCTTTTCTCATTCATATGTCCTAAGTGGTATTTGGATTGAGAACAATTGAGAAGCAGCAAGACTGTAAATTGGTTCCCATGTTGTACAGAAAGCATAGACAGTACAGAAAGTTGCTGGAAAGCATACTTTTTCCAAAACTTCCATACTGGATTTTAATTTTTATTATCACCAGCAGTTTTGTTTTTTCTTTCTTACATTTGACCTTCATTTGAGTTTTCCTTGGAAGAACGATCTTGTATGGAAGAATGATCTGTTGCTGGGAAACAACAGAACATCTTCTGTAAATGATGTCACCTCATATGTAAATTATAGTTAGATGCATTTTTAAATGTCGGAATTTATTGTCTTTAAAAATCAGAATAGCGAAGTTCGGAGGAAGATGGCAATATAACCATGTTGACTTTAATGCTCTTGAGAAATATTGTTCACTGTTTTTATTGTTACTTCAAGCTTTTTGGTATTTCTATGATTCTAAATAAGACTATACCAGGCTTTTTTGCTTTCACTCAAAATATGAAGGTATTTTGGATTTTCTTATAGGAAGCATTTGGCCCTGAAACATTCATAACTCAGTTTTTAAAACCATGTAAGTTTCAAAGTAATAAATACCTTTAAGAACAAGTTATTATGCTGTTGAGACATTTTACTGGGTTTTCCCTGTTTGCTGTTTTTGAGATAGAGTCTCACTGTGTAAGCAAGCCTGGCTTCAAACTCACTATCTTCCTGTCTCAACTCCCAAGTGCTGAGATTACAGGCATTTGCCATCATGCCTAGAAAAGACAGCTCTACTTTTATGAGTTACCGAGGACAAATGCTTTGTAGCTCTGATTCTTTTCCTATGAAAAATACTGAATGTGTTTTCCTTTAAAATTCTAATATTCTATGAATCTAAGTTTCTTAATTCATTATTCCTCTGTTTTAGAAACATTGAATGGTGAGCATTCTTGATTTTATTTACATCTACTTTAGTGACCTCTAGTGACAATTGGGTGGTCTGAATTTCTTTTGCTTAATTTTATTTTCTCCAGTAGTTAAATGCTGAGCACAAACACATAAACACTTGCTGTGGAATAGAAGTAAGTGTATTTCCTCGGTTTTGGATGGATTTGAATCCCCCAGGTTTAAGCCACCAGTGCCAGTTTCCATTACAGATTTTCTTGGGAAGTTCCTTAGCTAATAAGCCATGTATTTTTATTCTTCTTGGTTTTTTCTTTTTAAATAAGTATATCCCTTAAATTTTTAGAAAAATTATAATTATTATTATAATTATTTTGGTACAGCTTTTAACATATATGGTTTTAGTCATATTTAATAGGGAGATTTTGCACACCAATTCCAATATGGTTCTTTTGTTCCTTATTGAGACACATCATTACTTAAAAATCATTTGTAACTATAAAATAAGACACCTTGCTTATCTTCCCTGCACACTGACACTCTTATTCTCCTTTCAGTCTTTATTAGATGAATTTATAGAAAATAAGAGCTAAGAAGAATTTTTAGAGATCATCTGGTCCTTTGCCATCATATTACATGTAAGGAACTGAGTCCAGAGAAGTTAAGAGACTTGCTGACACTCACAAATCTTTCTAGTAGTAAAATTAGTATGACAATCCAATAAATGAAAGCTCAGAAATAATGTCTTGCATAGATCTTTTCATTATTGTAAGGACATCTCTGTAAGGAACAAAAAATGGTGAATTCTTTGATCACTTGTATCAAACTAGAAACCCTCTTGATTAACATACAACAAGCCTACTTCATAGAATAATCCCCTTATTAAGAATGTTTACTTTAGATTTCATTTCATCATAATTGAATTAAGATTCTGATCATGTCAAAGGCTATCCATAGAGAGTTAAATTGCTATTAACTGCTAGAAAAACTTTTCCCAGTGGTCTCTAATCTCTGTGTGCTCTGACTCAAAGGTTTGAAATCTCATTTTCTAAAGCTTTGCTGATTGTTAGCGTAGGCCTGCACAACAGGATTGAACATAAATCTTCACGCACAGCACCTTATGAGGTACATTTAGAACTGAATCTGTGGTTTATTGTGCTGAATAATTCATTGTAATTCACTTTACAAAATAAATTTCTACTTTAATTATTAAAATATATCTGTACCAGAAATTAATATGTATCATAATTTTTGTATGTATAATATTTAACTACTATTTGTCTGTATTATTTAAGCAACCTCAATAATACTGCTGGAATTAATCTATTAGAATAAATGAGTCCTTAACTTTTAATACTTTTAAAATTATTTTTATTCACTTTATTTTAATTAACATACATTGTACAAAATAATGGGTTTCATTATGGTGTTTCATACATGTAAATAACCTACCTTGATCATATTGATGTCTTTACTACCTATTTATGCCCTCCTTTTCACTTATCCCTTTGCTTCCCAAATATGTCCCTACTTTCATGCCTTAAAAAAAATCAGATTCTTTTTTGCTGATCCTGGGACTTGAACTCAGGGCCCGGGCACTGTCTGAGCCTCTTTGTACTCAAGGCTAGCACTCTACCACTTGAGCTACAGCACCACATTTGGCTTTTTCTGAGTAGTTTATTGAAGATAAGAGTCACACAGATTTTTCTGCCTATGTCAGCTTTGAATCGCTATCAGATCTTGGCCTCCTGAGTAGCCAGGCTTAAAGGCATGAGCCACTTGCACAGGGCTATGATTCTTTATATGAGAGAAATATGTAATATTTGTCTAAATCTGACTTATTTTGTTTAACAGTTCTATCCGTTGTCCTGCAAATGGCATGATTCCATTCTTCTTTGGGACTAAATATATGCTACATTTTATTTACTCATATATTTATGGTCATCTAGGCCGATTCCATAACTTGAATATTATGTGTTGTGTTACAATAAAGATGAGAATGCAAGTATCTCTATTGTATGCTGACTTTTATTCTTTTGAGCATACACCCAGGAGTAGTAGAGTTGGATTACATGGCATTTCAAAAAATAGCTGTCTTTACTATACCAAAACATATATTAGAAACATCAAG
Source organism: Dipodomys spectabilis (assembly GCF_019054845.1). Lineage (NCBI taxonomy): Eukaryota > Metazoa > Chordata > Mammalia > Rodentia > Heteromyidae > Dipodomys > Dipodomys spectabilis. The sequence continues at coordinate 3,919,716 of NW_024871203.1, read as the reverse complement.
ACTGTACAATCATTTAAAAAATTTGTTTAGAGAGCTTACTTACATGATGTCTTCCTTTTGAAAAGCCTGTCTTGGATATTGGTTCTTTCAGTGGAATGGATTTTGCAAAACTTATACTTTTCTTGTTCCTGTTTGTATTCAACTTTTTTATATCTTAGTATTAGAGCCTCAACAACTGGAAGAACGGATTTCAAATATTCTTTTCAGTATTGAGATTGTAGCAGTGTGATATCTACATTTATCAGACGTTTAATAAGGTATGTAAGTTAGGTGACCATAGTGATTTCTGGTAATTGTTACTACTCTTTTCATCAGCACTGAGGTTTGGATTCATGGCATAGCGCTTGTTAGACTGGGCTTGAGCCACACCTCCAGCCCTTTATACTCTTTGCCAGTAGCAAAATTGGCATAATTAAGAACCTATTATATAAAAGCTCTGGTTTTTTCAATAATATATCATATTTTTAGAGGCCTACCTGAATTCTATTTAGGTTCTCCCCTCTAGCTGTTATGACATGTGCATGCCACCATGTCTAGCCTTTTATGTTGAGATGGGGCCCTGTGAACTTTTTGTTGTACATATGTATATGTGCTTAGACTGACGTGAAGCTGCAATCTTTCTGATCTCAGCCTCCCATAATGTAAGATCACTAGGCAAACACCACCATACCCAGCTATTAGTTGGCATGGTGTCTTGTAGACATTCTGCCCAAGCTAGCCTAGAACATGATCCTCCAGATTTTCACCTCCCAGCTTACTAGGATTACAGACATGAGCTACCACTCCCAGCTTGTAATTGTTTTAAAGTAAATTTATGGTTGCTAAAGAGGGAGACATGATTAAATAAGTCAGTTTAACAAAATAGAAATACATTGAAAGATTCTTTTCGACTTTAATTTTATGTAGGTCTGTTGTATTATTTTATGTAGGTCTGTTGTATGCTGGTGAGTCTGAATAACTAATTGAAAATGTAAAGTATTTTCTTACTTGAAACTATTTTATTTCTCTTTTAAACATGTATTCTAAAGATATTTACTGTCTTTTAGGAATTTTTGTATTTTAATTTTTAGGTAGTTTTCAAGATTTCTTATTCTTCAATAAAGGCAAATATATATAACTTCTCCACTGGAGTACAGACCATCTCATTATGCCCATTTATTTTTGTCGGTCATGGGCCTGGGCGCTGTCCCTCAGCTCTTCAGCTCAAGGCTAGTGCTCTACCACTTGAGCCACAGTGCCACTTCCTGCTTTTTCTGCTTATGTGGTGCTGAGGAATGGAATCCAGGGCCTCATGCATGCAAGGCAAGCACTCTACCACTGAGCCACCTTCCCAGCCTATTATGCCCATTTTTTGATAACTGCTATTAAAGATGGACTAATAGCGATTTTCCTACCACCACAGAAGCATGGTCACTTCAGGACAACACTGAGTCATACATTCAAAGCCAGTAGGAAAAGTTCACATCACTGGCAGCTACTTGGGCTCTTCATGTTCCATGGCAAATGGTGAACTGGAACACAATGTAGCTGAACTATATCTCAAATATCTAAATTGCAGGAACAAACAATTTTAGAGTCTAAAAATTAAAATCTATGTGATATATTGGAACAACAGCTTTGAAATCATAATTGTGTTTTCAACTAATTTGTGTGCTTTAGCTTAAATTTATAATATTATGTTAAAACTAAAGCATCTTATACAGTGATGAATTGAAAAAAAACATTGAGATTTGTTCCTGATTGGGGGTTTTGGTTTAATGGTGGGGCTGGAGCTTGAACCCAGGGTCTTCTATATGCAACAACCCAGGTAGCATGAACATGAAACAAATTTATATTTAGTTAGCTTTTAAGTATTTATGCTAAAAGTAAACAGTGAAATTGTGATACTTTACATAGATTAAATTTTTTGTGTTACTTATAATCTTAATTATGTTTAGGAGATAAAGAATCTTAATTGAATTCTTAAGCTTAAGTTGTCAGACTAATATCCAAGAAAACATGGTAAAACATGGAAAATATAGAAGCTAGACTAGTTTTAGTATGCATTAAAACATTATAAAATCTGTATAATAAAAGCAGTATGTTTGCATGAATAGAACAACTAGACCCTAGTACATACAGTAATACTATATGATACAAATGATATCTTAAATTATTGTGGATAAGAATTATTTTGCAATGATAAAAAATGGTTCTGTTTTATTGAAAATGGGATAAGCACTTGGAAAAAGATAACACATTTATTTCCTTACATGGGTATAAAGTACTTTAATGAAGTTTTAAATATAAGGTCATCTATACCTTGCATCGTACATAAAAATAGCCTCCAAGTACATTAAAGAGCATTCAAGTATATTAGAGATCTAAATATAGAAAAATTAAGCCACAAATGCACTAGAAAATCCAAGATTTAAGTATACAGTAGAGCATAGCAGAATTCCCCCTCATTTTTCAGATGTAATCATAAGGGAAATAATTTCTCCACCAGTACTGTCAGTCCTATTACCAGGTACATTTATTCTTTTTCAACTACCACTATGCAAGTTATAAATTCTTAATAGTGTTACTTTTTAAAGAGTTGACTCACTCCCTATGCTCATAATATGTTTATATACCTTAGAAGTTCAACCTCTAAATTTTTATATGAACTTAATTATTTACTTGCCAAAGCCTGTAACATATTAAATATAGCTCATATTCTATGTTGACAAGACAGAAAGCATTGAATTATTCTGTGACTGTGGCTGATGCCTGAAAGTTAAGGACAAAGGAGTTAACTAGTGATTCTTCGCCATATACATATTTTGTGTGGAAGAAATATTCATTATAGGAAATTTAAAGAAATCCCACAAAACTAGCTTTAAAATCTATTGAATTTTAAAAATAAAGCATAACAGTTTTCAATATACAGCTATGATCTTGGTACTATCATAAAAGTACACAAATGGCTATAGTCCTATGGTTGATCTAGTTGATAATTAAATACCATAGAAATAAGGATGATTATGTTGTTTCCAATATGTTTTCACTTTTTAGTAGCATAAATTAATTGTGCAAGCGGTTTCATTTGAACGTAACGGTTTATTTATACACTACATCTTGGTCAGTCACTCTCTGTTTTACTCTCTTCTCCCTGCTTCTCTTCCTAAATCAATCTCAGCAAACATTTTCCATTTTCATATTGTTGCATTTTCATACATAAACACGTATATAGAAAGTATTTTACCATACTTTTTCTGCTATTATTTTTAATTTCTATACCTTGTACCTCTTTTCCTTCTTCTATGTTGATGATTCATAGGGTTGGTTTATTACTTGTGTCCTAGTGGTCTTATATATTTTTACTTTCTTATTTTTTTATTATTGGCTCAGTGTTCTCCATTATCTTCTTTGTCTTCAAATCCTGTTCTGTCTTTCCCCTTGGTACAGACCATTGATGGGGCTTTCAAATTAAGGGTTTTTGTTTATTTGTTTGTTTGTTGTTTTGTTCATCCTGGGGCTTGAACTCAGGGCCTGGGCCCCAAGGCCAGTGCTCCAACACTTTGATCCACAGCTCCACTTCTGGTTTCTGGGGGTTAAGTGGACTTTCCTGCTTGGGCTGGCTTGGAACTGCAATCCTCAGATCTCAGTCTTCTTAGTACCTAAAATTATAGGCATAAACATTTGGCTCAAGTGAGTTTTTTTGTTTGAGTATGACCTTTTCATTGCTGGAATTTTAATTTTGTTCAAGCTTTTCCACAAATTCCTCTTTCATATCCCTCATTGTCTTTCCTTATTGCAGTCAACTGTTCAAGAGTATTTTCTTTTAAATGATTCAGTGATTGTATCCTTTTTGATTTTGTTGATATTCTTAAAATGATTCTTTTGAAATATTTGGGATTCCATTCACTTTTCTATCATTAGAATCTGCTTTTATGAAAATTTTCACTTTTGAAGGAATCGTTTTACTTTGTTGTTTTTATTGTTAGTTTTGTTTTATATATTTGTTGTGTTAAGACACTGAGATTTGCAAGCTTTAAAACTAGTATGGGAATTTGACATGACAATGACTCACTCCTTCTACAACAGCTTAACACTGAATTTAATTTATAGTAAATAAAATCTATATATTATTGTTTTTTATCCTTCCTCATTTATTAAGATTTTCTTTTATGTCCTTCAAGGAAAGTTGGCAAATTTTAAGAATTATTGTACCTTATTAGGGTTATTCCTGGATAGTTTTACTGTTTTTTATTCCCATTAGAAATGGGATTTTTCATCCCATTTTCTGGTTGGCTTTATTTTGTATAAGCAATTTATGAACTATGCATATGTTTGGCCACCTGAAGAAAATTTCATTTTCATCTAATATTTTTTCATTTAATTTTCTTTAATTTTCCAAATAACTTAATACTGTGCATTGCTGATTTTTTTCTAACATCCCTAAGCCCTTTCTTCTCTTGACTCTCAGTAATTTCTAGGACTATTCTTCAATGTAAATATTCTTTTTTTGTGCCAATCTTGGGGCTTGAACTCAGGCCCTGGGCACTGAGTTTTTGTGCTCAAGGCTAGAGGTCCACCACTTAAGCCATAGCTCTATGTCCAACTTATTTTTTGATGGTTAATTGAAAAAGAGTCTCATGGACTTTTCTGACTTGATTGGCTTTGAACTGTGATCCTCAGATCTCAGCCTGCCGAGTAGCTAGGAGTACTAATGTGAGCCACCTGTACCCAGCCCAATGTAAATATTTTTAACCTTTAGTTGAGAATAGTACTTGAATTTTACTGTTGATCATAATGAGTCTGAATGTTCTAAGTGTACGTATATGTTTTATAAACCTTCTTTAAACAATATATTAATGCTTATATTTTATCAAGTTTTGTGATTAAAGAAGTATCTCATAATTATGTAAATCTAAACAGCTGGTTTGGAAAAGCTAGCTTAAGGAAATAATCTTTTATGGTTTCTGAGGCTCAAAGGTTTTCTTCATATTTTTCTTTTATTTTCTTTTTTGTTGTGCTATTAGTAGACACTGAACTCAGGTCCTTATGCTGTTGTTTGGCCTTTTCATTCAAGGCTGGTGCTCTACCACTTGAGTCACACCCTCACTTCTGGATTTTGCTGGTTAATTGGGGATAAGAGTCTCACAATTTTTTCTTAGAATCCTGATCTTCAGATCTCAGCCTTCTGAGTAGCTAGGATTATGGGTATGAACCACCAGCATGGACTTTTTCATGTTTTCTACAAAGAAAAAATATTACAGAGGATGATTTTTTTCCATTTGTATTTGTTTGAACTTTGTGAATTAGTTTATAAATTAGCTTACTGTATGATGTTTATTACAATGTAATTGTAGGTATTCAAAATCCAATTATGTGTTGAAATGGTATCAGTTTATTTATAAATACTATTATGATTGACATTGTTGTTACCAAATCATTGGGAAATCTAAAGCTGTTCCTCTGTTATTTAAGAAGTTACTGGAAGAAATTTTATGTAATCTTCCACTATTTCTTAAACTAAGACTCCAAAAATAATGAACTGTTGAATATAGGACCACTGGACAACTTCTATCTGGATTAGAATCTTCTATTAAGATTCTGACATCCCTTTCTGTTGGTTGGTATTCCAATGATGAAAGGGAGAAGAGTCAGTATCTTCTCTATAGTTTGTAGAAATTGTGAATTTAAAATACAATCTGTTAGGGGTTTTGAAATATGTATGGAATATATTGCCAAATCACGGTTCACCTTCACTGTACAAATTTAAAGGAAGTTTTTATCTAATAATCTAGCAAAGGACCTATTCTTTTATATAACAAAAAGTAAATGCTTATTACCTTTTTAAGATAATATCTATAGGGTGTGAGAACACAAACTGAAGTTTCATTGATTTGCTCTTATAACTGTTAATGAATTTGTGACCATTATATCTCAGAGAATAGTAACTATAGTCCCATTTGATAGACTTACACAGAGGCTTTAGTTTTTGAATATAGATTGGAGCTGTGTTATTTATAAGATCAATTTCAGAGCTGTAAGATATTTGGAAGAAAATATAAAAGTATTGCTAATATACTCTTTAGAGCTATTAGAAAGTTGAAGAGAAGGACAAAGAAAATAAATCTTATAGAAGTAATGTACCTAATTTAAGTATTAACTGTCTAAACTTGATTTAGTTAACCTTGCATACACTATATATGTTGGAGAATAGTTTCTTTCTTTTTTCTAATTGTATTCTCACAGGATTACCAATGATTGCTGCCCCACAAATGAGTCCCCTCCTATTCAAGCAGAAACAATTTTGATTACTGTTTTAACCTTTTTGAGAAGATTTGGAATTATTATGAGAGGTGATGAAGTCAGATATATAAATTTTTCCTAGGAGGACATGACTCAGTTTTGAATAGAAATGCAAGGTTCCATTTTGCATTCTTTCCATTTAATGGATTATAGCACTAGGAAGTCAAGATTAGAGTGCCTTGTTCATAACCAGAAGTGTATAAAACTTTAACAGCAACTTAAAGTTGCCTTTATCATCATTGAATGAATCACACTCTTCTTAAATGACTTTTCTATACTATAACCTAAGGGAACAGGTTTCCAGGGTGACTGATGACAATAAAAAGTAATTACAGGTTTTCTTGCATTGTTACTATTTTGATATATTTCTTTATTTTCTATCTTGAAGTGGAAAGTTCTTATTCACTGTAAATTACTTAGAAAAAATCATATTTCTGGAAAAATACCTTGAATTCAATAGCTCACTGTTTAAAGTTACCACAAAGGCTGATGATTTAGCTCGGTGGTGGAGGGTTTGCTAAGCATATGCAAAACCTTGGATTCAATCCTAGCACCTCAAAAAAAAGAAAATTAAAAAAAAGCTATCATGAAATTTTGCCTTTGGAGAAAGAGCAGATCAGTTCAACTATAAAATTAGAAAAACAACATTAATCTTTCTCATGTACATTAATTTAGGACCGTCTGCTAGTATTTTCTATAACTTTCACAAAGTTTTACTTTTCTTCCTGTATTTATGACACTTGCAAAACAGTACAGAAAATACCTCTTAGTTTATAGATATCCACTGTCACTCTTGATTAATTTTCCATTGCCTTCACAATTTGATTTATAGCTATCTTGAGTACAGGCCTCTCTAACAGGCAGTTATATTTCTGTGTATGCAAATCTTTCATCCCTTTGGGTCTTTTGATTGAAATTCACCAATGGAGAAATTTGGGATTCAATTGAAATGAAAACTTGCTAAAAGATTGTTTGCACAGCTGCTTCAGGCAGTGACCAAATTCTCCTAGGTGGATGAGTGAATGCACTCTTGTTGGGCCAAGCTAAGTAGTTTCTTGAGTAGTACTTTACAAAATATAAAATCATTATATGTGTTGTGACTTTGCCCCTTTCCTAACCTCCTCACATTTCTTTCCCCTTTCTTGCTTAGTTTCCTTTCCTGGAAGAGCTAATTGCTTAAGTTACCTAGTTACCTTAGAAACTACATTTATGTCAAGTAGTTTTTAAATTCTCAGACCTGGGCAAACTTATGTATGCCCTTCTTAAAAATTCCTATTTATGAAATCAGGCTTTTGAGCAGTAATTCAATCAGGAGAATTATAAGAACATTTAGCTCAAACATTTAACTGTTTGGTTGCCAATATGAATGTAGTAGTAAATTATGACTTGGGCTTTGCAAAAGTCATCTAAAAATTAATTTTTGAATTTTTGGCAAGCAATTGCAGCCTGTGAAGAAACGAATGTTATAGCAGTTGATTTGTGACTAGAAAAGCAATGCTGCCTCTTTGGGAGGCAGTGCTTATACAATTAAAAAAAGAAGTGCAACTGTTAACTTGTTTCTTCAACACAGTATTAGGTTAAGTTATCTCTGTAGAACTTTTTTCCTCATTCCTTTCTTATTTTTCAGGCATTTATTATTCCAACCCGATTGTAATAATTTGGAGCCCAGAGAGAACCAAGGGAATAATTACTCTCTCACAGCTTTAGGCTTGATTCTTTAGTAGACCTTAATTGTAATTGAATGCTGTCATAATGGAGAATTTTACTGAGCAGAAAATAATTATAAGAAATATTAGAAGACATATTTTGGAGATTTTTGAGAAAGGCTTGATAATAAAGAACATGAATTTGTATTGTTTGTGCTTTCTTTTCTTTGTTTTTGAAGAACTTCCACTGTACTCTTATAATTGATACTAACAATATTGTGTTGGGTGAGACTAATTATTGCTCATTTAGGCTGGTGAAATTCTCCTCAGACTTTACTTTTTGGAAAATTGGGAAGTTTTCTAAATATTCTTAAAACATACAATTAGGGCTTGTTTGAATAAGCATAATTACAATTAGTATGGAGTAGCTTTTTTCTCTCTCTACAATTTGCTTAGCTTACAACATGAGAAATGTGTTTCTTTATGGTTTATAAATTCATGACAAATATTTGTTGATTCTTGAGTATCATTATACAATTCTTAATTGGGAATGGTGACTCCAATAACAAAATGGCTGCATACTTAAATATATAATCCTAAATATATCTTTTTGTGTATACATATGTGTATATAAGCAATCATCATTATTTTCCTATTTGATAATAACCTCATCACTTTTTTTGCAGGAAAAGACAATTGTTTTTTGCATTAGTCAATCTTTGATCTGCTAATGTCCATTGCTATTTGAACTCTCAAATAGAAATACAAAATATTAAACCCTCTCTAGACCAACCAAATCAGAATCTAGAGTTTATTTTGATCCCCAGATGTTGTGTGCCCACATAAAATTTAAAAAACAATGGAATGGAAAATCAATGAAAGTGATCAAGCTGCTTTGTACCCATAAACTGACATGTTGAATTGAAACCCCTTTGAACAAATATTTAAACACTGAAAAACAAAAATACAGCAATATATGTGAGAGTACTTTGAGCATATGTTGAAAATGAGGGGGGGGGGAACCAGACTCTGGTAGCTCACCTGTAATCTTAACTACTCAGGAAACTGAAATCTTAGGATCACATTTCAAAGCCAGCCCAAGCATACAAACCTGAGAGAATCTTAGGTCCAATTAACTATCAAAAAGCCAGGAGTGAAGCTGTGGCCTAAGTGGTAGAGAGCTGGCTTTGAGAACAAGAGCTCAGGCACAGTCTACAGGTAGGCTATTATAATTAATTTAATATATTATAATTAATTTAAAGTTACCTTATGGACTTTTGGGGAAAATAAGGTTTCTAAAACCCTCTATTTCTAGTTTAAGGAGGATTTATATATTAGTTTAACAAGAATTATTTTGCTATTAAATTAGTTGTATGATGTTACACATTGATTCTGATATATGAAGCAAATGAATATAAAATTGAATGTCTCCATTTTAGGCACCCTATCAGAAATAGCTGTAAGGTAAATATAAGATTCTTTTAATTAAGAAAATAAATTCTGACATCTGATCAAAGTCTCACACTTTGTTTTAATTTTAGTTTTCAGTAAAACTGATAGTCTAATGATTAAATGCAAAATATATGTTTACTAAAAGTTAAATTGGGCCTAATACTTTAGAACCTGTTTTCAGAATCATAAAAATGATAAAATATTAAAACATTTCCTCCTGGGGAAATTATTATATATTCAATAATGTTGATATTCCTTTTTTAACTTTCTTTGTTGTTATTGTAAAGGTGATGTACAAAGGGTTTAAAGTTATGTAAGCCAGATAAAGAGTACATTTCTTTTTGAACAATGTGACCTCTTCCCTTGCTCTCTCCCTGTTCCCACTCAAAAGTGATAGAGTTCATTCTCAACATAGTGTCTAGTATCACTGCTACATTTGTTCACCCTTTTTCTTGCCATTTCTTTCCCTCCTTACCCTCCCACAGACAGATAAATGAACAAACAAGACAAAAGGAATAGAAAACAAAAACAACAATTTTAAAGAAAATAATACCTCGTGTTTCCATCTCCTGTAGTTCATTTCAATAAATATTATTTTATATGATCAGATGCACAATCCAGGCCACACTATCAGCACATCCATGTTCATTGCATCATTGTTTACAATATCCAAGATATGGATACTTGAATAAATAATCCAAAACATATCTTTAGGTGTATATACATATGTGTATATAAGCAATCATTATTTTCCTTTTTGAGGATAATCTCAACACTTTTTTTGCAGAAAAAGACAGTTCTTTTTTACATTAGTCAATCTTTGATCAATCAACTCAGATGTCCCTCACTCAAATAATGGATTAAGAAAATGTGGAATACACACAGACACACACAGACACACAGACACACAGACACACAGACACACACATACACACACACACACACACACACACACACACTGGAATTTTACTCATCCACCAGAAAGAATAATATTGTACCATTCATAAGGAAATAGAAAGACTTGGAAAAACTTATATTATGCAAAGTAAGCCAGACTCAAAGACATGTAAGTTGCATGGTTTCTTTCATTTGCAGTAACTAGAGTGTGCCTATAAATCTACAAGTAAAAAAATACACTAGGACATGATAAATTATACAGGTCTCTCTGCATTCACACCGAGTGAGACCAAAGGAAGATATTCTTAGGAGAGGATCCCAACAGTTGAGATTCTTTTGTAGTATGATAACGTTTTTGTGTAACAATGGAGGAGGCTTCAAAATAGTAGGTAAGATTTTGTCCATAAGGGAAGGATCATAGTAGATGAACTAAGATCAGATTTAATAGTGGATGGGCCATTTGTTTCTGCAGTTAATTTTACTCTAGAGTAAAGAAGTTACTTCAGTCTGGAATAGTGAGTTCTATATGTCTGAGTTAAAAATGTTTCACTGTAACATCAAAAGGCAATTCTTACCTCTGTGTTACTGAAACTGGGTTAATAGACCGTGGGTATAGTTCTTACAAATGTATGAAATAGGTTATCATTGTAGGTCTTTCTCTTACCTTAGTAGGAATGTAGTAATGAGTATTGCAGCTGGGCAGAGAAATTAAATGGTCAAAGAAAAGACACGTTTGGAAAATCTGTATGCCTCAACAGGCCAAGTTCAAATAAATAATCAAGAGAAGGTGCCATACTGGAAGATTAGTTCCAACTGAAGATGATCTTTCCTTTGACAAAGGGCAATGTTGCTACAAGTCTTCATTCTACATGTTGAAGGCAAAAAGTTTTTCACAACACAGATCTAAGCACACCCTTTAATCATACGCTGGCCTAAACTCCTTTGTGTCTCATATTCTCCATCTTGTCTCCAACTCATGGATCTTCAACGTTTCCTGTGTCTAATACTTTCCCTTTTATCTAGTTGATTCCCACTCATCTTTAGGCCTCAATTATTTCTACACTTTTCCTAGAAAACCTACCCTTAATATTTCTAATTTGGTCAACTTCCCTTATTATAGGCACTCTTGCTCTGCTTGCTCACAATTGGCACTCTACCACTTGAGCCACACCTTCAGTCCAACATTTTCCTGTTTAATTTGAGATTAGATCTCACAAACTTATTTTCCCTGGGCTTCTTTGAACTGTGATCCTTTAGGTTTCAGCCTTTTGAGTAGCTAGGATTACAGGTATCAGCCAAAAATAATTTGACAGCAGAAAAATAATTTTGACAATGACTTTTTGGTACAGTTCAGATGACCAGTCTAGAGGTTTATAAATAATCCTTTCCAATTCTCCTCCAGTAATAAATAAATAAACTTGGCATGAGACCTTGCCTCATCATGTATAAGCTATGGAATTCTGTGTATGTTCCCTAAATTTCAATTTTCCTATCTGCAAAATCAAGATATAAAAGTCATAATATTATTTTAATGATTAAATGAGAAAATATGTGTAAAGTGCATATTGTTAGTGATTGGCCCACATAATAAATAAACATTATTACTGTTGCACAGTAGTATCAATTCTGCTTTATGGAAACAACAGAAAATTATTTAAAGTTTAGTCTTTTCTAAAATAAATCAGGACAGTAATTGAGAACAGATCTAGAAGAAAATTGTCTGACTTTTTTCTATTTTGCTTGGTTCTCTTGAGAATCCTTGTGAAAAAAATTGTGTATTGTTCGTCATAGAGAGACTGCTTATTTGTAGGAGGACAACTATAAAAGATGGCATTGAAGAACATGAAGTTTCTCAGTTCAGCATGTATTTTACTGGTTTAAGTGTTAACTAAAAAATTATTCGCAGGTTTTTCCCTTCATCCATTTTAATCATGCAACTTCAGACTGATTAACAATTGAGTACTCTCAACTATATTTCATTAGAAGCTCCTAATTCAGAGTTTGTTCTTAGTAAACTTAAATACTTTTTCTTTCATTTGATGTTGAAAAGTATTATTTTATCATCCCATGCCCTATATTATCGTTTCTTCACATTTAAACTCTATTTTTATACCTCCAGTTACTCTGTTCTTTTTGCAAAAGTATGATCTACTTTACTAAAGGAATAATCTTTTTCTTCAGTCTTTAGATGGTCTGATGTCATCAAAACTGATAAGATTTCAAATTCTCTGGGACTAGAATTTAACCATTGTTTTCTAGTCAGTTACTATGTACACTTAAGAGGGTTACCTAATTCATCAAGTCTTAGCTTTTTTACATATAAAATTTGTTTGATAATAGTCTCCTTGACCTTATTTGGCATCTCCCTATATATTCCCTGTTCTAAAAAACACCATATAAACTGAACATATTTTCTATGTACGTAGCCTTCACTACCCTAGTCCCATATATATCTAGCTTTTATTTCCATCATTCTGGTATTACTATGGCTAAACTCACTGACAATCTCTTTAATGTTCAGAGTCTTAGTCCTTATTTCATTGAAGTACTGGGCTGCATTTAAAATTTGTGTGTCCACTATTCTAAAAGAAATGTACCCATTACCTGACTTACGTATCTATAACCCCTCTGTACATCACCTTTACAATAAAAAAACTTGTCTGTCACAACAATCTTAATACTCTGTTCCTTTGTTGGTATTTTAGATGATATTTTCTGTGGCTATCCTTTAAGTTTTGTGGTCCATTATCTTTTTGACTATATATATTTTTCCAGAAGATGTCATTTTGTTCATCCATTACTACTTCCCTTAATACATGAAGTTATAATGATCCTTTTGTGTACATATCTTGGTTTCTAGCATCTTTCTTAAGGATTGTGTCATATGTACTCTTCTACATTCAGCATTCTGGGCAGTATCTGACATAGAGCCCTTTCAGCTTTCCGTTGTTACTAACCTCAGACTTTTTTTTCCTTTCAAGTATGACTCCAGTTTGGGCTCAAGTGGTAGATCACCAGCTGTGAACAAAAAATGCTGAGAAAGAGCACAAAGACCTGAGTTCAAGCATTAGGACTGACTTAAAAAGTAAAAAAAAAAAATACTAAGATTTCTATTTTGTTGTGTGGCACTATAATTAGTACTGAGTGTTAAGTATTTAGCACATATTTGTAATGGTACTAGCTCACATTTGTTTATGCAGTAGACCTCAAGTCATTAGGCAGCCCCTCATCTATTAATAGTCATAATATACCTGTCTTTATACCCATCTTCCTCTTCTTTTCTTCCTTTCCAATAAGGATAAATGGTTCTTATCTACATATTAATTTTTTTGAATCTTGCCTAACATTTTAAGGAAAGAAAAATGAACTCTCAATGCTGTACATTTCCAGTATCTTCTTACTGCTCTCTTCTTTTGTCTAGCCAGACTACTCTGAAGACTTTTCAACTCATTTAATACTGGCTTATTGCTATCACTTGGAAAACAATTCTCTTCAATACCACTGGTGACTTTCATATCACTATAGACATTGACATAATTTCAGCCCTCACCAATAGGCACATAACGATAGAGAATGAAAGAAAAATAATAGTATTAAGAAACCACAAAGTAATTCAAGTTATGTTGAGAAAGTTTGAGAATATATTTAAACAATGTGTGGCCTAATACTAGATCTTATCAGGAACTGGGCTGCTTTTAAGACTGACTCAAGAGAAAAAAACTCTCGATGGTTGTATATTAACTGTCTCACAAAACTTTGGTCCTTTTTTAGCACATTTGTTCTAACCTGATTTCCTTTTATGCTACTTGCTTATCATTTCTACTTTCTCATAGTTTTAGCTGGGGTGTTGCTTTTATAACCTCATGTCTCCCTCCAAGATATAATCAATACTACTTGGTTTCATTTTCTTGGTATTTCTCACCGCAAACCCTGGAACGTTAATCCTATTAGTCTTATTACATCATTTGTGCCAGACCATTTCATAAGTAATCAAAGTTCACTCAATCTATAACCTGACCAGTCATTTATGAATTTCCTCAGGTAATTTTGAAAATGATATTTTCAAGAATATAAAATCTAATGCGAATATCCACTTTTTGAGTTTGGTAAAATTCAAATGATAATGGATCAAGGAATACACTTCAGATGAAGAAATAAAAGTCAGGGTCTGATGGTGAACACAAGTTGGAAGCAAAAGGTTTTGGTTGCAGTTTCTTTTAAGATATCAGAGGTTTGAGTATAGTAGAATTTATTGGATAGGAACTGGATAAAACAAAGATAGGGTTTAATTTTTTAACTATTGAATTAAAGATAAGGTGATAGAATATGGGATTCTCCTGTACAGGAAGGTGGATTAGTTAGTCTTATATAGGAAACAGAGTAAAAGAAGAAAAAAATGTGATTCAGTTAACATTGGAAGTAGGGAAACCTGTCTGTTAGCATACTTTATGATCCATCATTCTGACCATTTATTTTGTAAAGAGAACTGCTGAAAAGTAAGGTAAGGATTTTCAGAAATTGCTGAGGAAAATTAAAAAAGAACCCCGACAACTAGGAATATAATGATAATTTTCTGGCTGTAGCCCACACATAGATTGAGAAAAAATAGATGATAATTGGACTAATGGAAAGTCAAAAGGGCTTAACTTGTTACATAGTAGGAATTAACACTTTCTTTGCCCCTGCCCACCAGTTTAGATCAACTGGATTTTTTTTCCCATTCTGATCTTCCATACTTTTTATTTTGTAGGTCTTGATGACTGTTTGCAGCAGTACATTAAGAACTTTGAGAGAGAGAAAATCAGTGGGGACCAGCTACTTCGCATTACACATCAGGAGCTAGAGGATCTTGGTGTCAGCCGCATTGGCCATCAGGAACTGATCTTGGAAGCAGTTGACCTTCTATGTGCACTGGTAAGGACATGAAACTAGTACAAAGAGAAGCTAGCTTCTCTTGATCTGCTTTTCTGTTTTCTCTTATTTGTTACCACTTTTCTTTCTCTTCTATTAATAATGTAAATGCAAATAAGGAAAAAAACTCCTAATTCCAAGCTAATCTAGTTCTTTAAGATTGCTATACTAGTGCTAAATGACAGAGAAATTTACGAATAAACTGTTGATTTTTATTTATCCACTAGTCAGAGCTCACACGGGAAGTATTTATAGCAACATTTTAGATACAGAATTGTATAAATCAGGTATAAGGTCCAATTCCTCTAAAATTTTTGACTTAGTAAGTCAAGAATGCAAAATATAACTAGGCACTGGAGGACTATGCCTGTAATCCTAGTTACTCAAGAGGCTTTGATCTGCCAGCTCAGGCAGGAAAGTCCACGAGACTCTATATCTCCAATTAACCACCAAGAAGCTGGAAGTGGAAGTATGGCTCAATTGGTAGAAATCTAGCATAGAGAACAAAAATTCAGAGTTCAAGCCCCAGGACTGACATACAAAACAGATATTGGAAGTATAACTCAAGTGCTCAATTACCTGCCTAGCAAGTGTGAGGATCTGAGTTCAAACCCCAGCACTGCTTTACAACAAAAAAAGAATGTTAAGTACAAGCATTCTTATTTTTGAAAACTTAAAATAATAAAATTATTTTAAAGTCTTATACATCCGGCAAATTTAAACATTGTGCATTTTATTATATATAGTTACATTCTTATGTTACAGAGCAATGTATAGTAAAAATCAATGCCAAAATAAGGCTTCTTCAAGATTCTGATAGTATATTAGACATTCTGAGAAGAATAACATACTTTTTCCAGGAGAGATAAGATGATGCTAATTGAACTGTTTTTAAGTTAATCTGATTATTCGTAAATATGAACTAGAGCTGCACAGAGAAAATATATGAGCTATGTAATGAAATAACTGAGTTTGAATCTTTTCTATATCAATTAGTGACACTGGGACAAATAATTTCACTGCCATAGCTATTTTATTTAAAGTGTAGATAACTGTCTCTTGGTGGTGAAATGAAAAGTAAACGAGAATTTCTTTGCATAGGGCTTAATTCAGTCCCTTTGGACATTGTATACATTTGACAAACAGTATTATTGAGATGATAATTACTAGTGTCAAATGAGTACATCATTAAATACATTTTAATTCAAGAATCAGTATACTAAGTACTGTCTTGTCAGAGTAAATAACACCTAGTTCTTGCCCTTTTGAAAAACTTAGTTGAAGAGTATGACAAGCAAATAATCTTTTTTTACAAGCGAATAATTTTAATACTGCAATTATTTGAATAGAAATAAGAGCAATATATGAGGATACAGAAAGAAGATATCTAGATGTTTTCATATTGCCAAATAGATAATATTTATGCAGCCTAATGGAGAATGTGCCTGTGTTTCATTTGTGGAAGAAAAGGGGCAAAGGCATTTCAGATAAAACAATATATGTGAGCACACTGAATAAATAGCATTCGTAGTGAGTTTTTAATGATATTTGATATGACAAAAATGATATTTGATATGACAAAATCAGTGGGAAATAGTGGCAGAAATTATACTTTAAAAGATAGTATGCGTCCATACTATAAAACAACTTATTTTATATTCCTAGTATGAGCATTAAAATACCTTCCAAGAATACTCGATTTGAAATGGTTAAATGGTGCTAGTAAAAAGATAAGGTATGGATAGGAACTGAAACCAGGGAGACCCACCAGAAAATATCTGAAACAATTTATATAAGCAATGAGTAGGATCCTAACTTAAGCATATGTAACAGGACTAGAGAAGATCTGACAAATGTAAGTGAAGTAAAGGAAAGATAAAGAACATGTTTCTACCTATAGAGACAGATTAGATCATTTGATAATAATGAAGATAGGCAGTAGCAACAGGAACAGATTAGTGGGAACAAAAAGTGAGTTTGGAATATGTTGAATTTGAGAGATGTTTGGTCATACAGAAAGATACTATTAGACAAATGCAAAACTGGGAAGTATCTGATGACTCAGATTTGGGACTCTCAAATATATAAAGATTAATTTCATAGAAAGAAAAGAGGTCATCAGGAGAGACCTATAGAGTATGGAAACAAAAGGGTACAATTTGACATTTGGGTTAGGAAAGAAAAGGAGGCACTCATAGGAAGACATCTATGAAAGTATTGGCACAAATGCAAAAGATAATGTTCTTTTTACTCAGGACCATTAATAATGCTATTAAATTTCATTAAAAGCAAGTAAGTCTAGCATTGCAAAAAAAAAAACTACCAAAAGAATAGGACTCTCACTTTTGTTTCTTCCCTTCATTGTCATTTTCTCATAGAGGTTTCCTTGATTTACTTCCTTATTCTCGCCTATCCTAAAATATGCCCCCACTGATGCTATTCTCCCCCTTAACCTTCACCTCATTGTAATTATACATTTATGAGTATTCTTCAGCTCAATGACATTTTCTTCCACTAAATTATAAGGTATCTAAGAAAAAATGATTATGCTATTGGTCGCCTAATACATAGCACAAAATTGGTAACAGCTGACTCTCCACCAGTGCCTTTTTTAATGGCAATGCTCAGTCATGTCATATTTTTTCATCTTATAGTTTGGGGATCATTTTTATCTCCCTATTCCTGGAATAAATGAATTCAGCTAGAATGATACTTGCACTATATCTTAATTAGATTGTTAAAATCATGCCTGAAATAAAATATAGTATTCAAGGTAAGGTATGAGTCCACAGTACGATGTAACTTACTAATCTTCAAATGTAAATCAGAATGGCTCTGGTTATGCATTGAAAGTGGATCGGAGATTGGTATATGACTTAGAATTATCTGTTTACCTCACCTTAAAAGTAACTTGTTTCCAGGCACTTGTGACTCATACCTGTAATCCTAGCTACTCAGGAGTCTAAGATCTGGGGATCGTGGTTCAAAGCCAGTCAGGGCAGGAAAGTCAGTGAGACTCTTATCTCTAATAAACTACTCAGAAAAAGCTGGAAGTGGCACTGTGGCTCAAGTGTTAGATGACTAGTCTTGAGCACAGAGAGGTTTAGGACAGAGCCCAGGCCCTGATTTCAAGCCCTAGGAATGGCAAAAAAAAAAAAAAAAAAGTAATTTGTTCAGACACAGTGGTACTTG
This sequence comes from Dipodomys spectabilis, assembly GCF_019054845.1. Taxonomy (NCBI): domain Eukaryota; kingdom Metazoa; phylum Chordata; class Mammalia; order Rodentia; family Heteromyidae; genus Dipodomys; species Dipodomys spectabilis. Next base: position 3,901,336 of record NW_024871203.1, on the reverse strand, counting down.
TCTGCAATCCCATCAGAAGGATTGAGGTTTGTTGCTAGGTTGGGCAAAATTTAGTGAGACCTCTCTGTTTCAATCAATATGCTGAATATGGTGTGACATATCTGTGATTCCAGCTATGTGGGAAGTATTGAAAGGAGGATAGTGGTACAAAGCCATTCCCAAGCAAAAACACAGGACCGTGTCCAAAACATAACAAAAGCAAAAAAATGGCTTTAGGTAAAGCTGATAAAGTACCTGTAAAGCCCTAAGTTCAAACCCTAGTCCTGCTAAGGAATATAGAACAATAATAGTTGACTGTTTCAGTGCTTGAAGTCAAGAATATCTTAGCTGATAAGCAGGGTTCCTCATAAATGAACCACTCATGTTGTACAGGCTCTTATACTGCCAGTTTGAGGAAGGAATGATTAATCATTGACATTGTTATATATAGTTAGTCTACGACGTAGGCTTGAAGTTTTAGGATATGTACAAGGCTCTGGTGACCTAAACCTACTTTAAGGTATGATATCAGAGACATACAGTAGACTATTTCTAAGTTTAAGCCATGGAACTGTGGTTAGTCCTGTCATATGCTAAGCTTTAATTCCTCTACAATTCTAGGTTTAAGAACTACAGTTCTTAAAGTTCTTATAGTTCTTACAGTTCTTATAGTTACCTCATTTGAATACTTCATTATATGATGAACTGTCCTGGAAAGAAATGAAATTAAAGATGTTATTTTTTTTAATTTTCTGCATATATTCACCAATATCAATTTGTAATGTACCCCCAAAGATTCAAATATTTGTTTTCACCCCTCTATAATGGTTATATATCAGCAAGTCCAAAGCACAGATGTAAAAAATAAAAGCTGGGTGCTGGTGGCTCACACCTGTATTTCTAGCTACTCAGGAGGCTGAGATCTAAGGATTATGGCTCAAATCCAGCCTAGGCAGGAAAAGTCCCTGAGACTCTTATCTCCAATTCACCACAAAATGGCAGAAGTGGAGCTGTGGTTCAAGTGGTTGAGTATTAGCCTTCAACAAAAGATCTCAGGGACAGCTCCCAAGCCCCAAGTTCAAGCCCCAGTACTGGTGCGCACACACACACACACACACACACACACACACACACACACATACATGCACATATACAGATATCTTCTCCAATTTATGGTACACATGTTTTCTAGTGATTCTAAAGCAAATTCTGAGCCAAGAATTCTGATTTGATTCATAAATGCAGGACATAAGATGCCTCATCTACTGTTGGGAATGGGAAATTGTCTTCATCTTTCTAGTTTGTACTGGACATTCTACTTTTTCCTCTTCTTTTGACAATCATGTATTCATGCTCAAACAATGCCAAAAATGGGAATGTAAAAATGAAAAAGACTAGTCTATACTCCCAAGACATACAAGTCCACAAAGGAAAACAACACTTGTTAAGAGACATTCAAAGCCTTCAAGAAAATCTCAGAGAAGGAAAGCCAGGATCACTGCTGAGACATGTAGATAGAGGTGACATTTACATTGGCCTTGCTGTAGGATGAGTAGATATTTTCTGGGCAAAAATGTTGGCAAAGAAGTAGGTAGAAGTGGAAGTTTCACCTGCACAATTCACAGAATTGTGAATGAGCATGAAGTTGTCAGAGGAAATTAAGAATGCTGATGTAATGGTGCATAGTAGAAAGTGATGATAAGAAAGGCTACAGAATTTTTGCTCGTGGTCCTCTAATTCACAGTGTGCTCCTCTAAGGAAGGTACCTTTGTCTAAGTCATAGGATTTTTTCTCCTGCTTTTGAAGTGCAATGCTGAGCACATAGAGGACGTTAATATTCCTTGCTGAATGTAATGCTCAGCTTTTCTTTAGAGAACTGTAATTTCTTTTCTTACCTACACAAGCTTTGACTCTCTTCCTAGTGTAAGAAAGACAGAAAAATTACCAAATTCCTTTTGTTTCTTTTAAGCTATGCTATATTTTTATCTGCCTTGTCTTGAAGTTAGTCTTGGTAGGGAATAAATGTTATGGCACCTGATAAAAACCGAAGGCTTATTTAGTCATTTGTTCATTTATGCAGCACATATTTATTAAGCATTTATGTGTGTGTATATATATATATATATAATATGTGTGTATATCTATCTATCTATCTATATATAGTTTGCATCATGTTATTCCAAAAAGCAGTAAGCTGGGTTTTTTTGGGGGGGGCGGGGTCGGTCATGGGGCTTGAACTTTCAGCCTGGGTTCTGTCCCTGAGCTCTTTAGCTTAACGCGAGCACTCTACCAACTTGAGCCACTTCCGGTTTTCTGGTGATTTGTTGGAGATAAGAGTCTCATGGACTTTCCTGTCTGGGCTGTCTTTGAACCACAATCCTCAGATCTCAGCCTTTGAGTAGGTAGGTTTCCAGGCGTGAGCCACCAGTGCCCAGCAGCAGCAAGCTTTTTATGATATAAAAGTATATTGATTATTACAAGGTATGATACTATTTAATATGCATAGAAAACAAGGAATATTAATTGGAAGAATAAAATCATGAAGTAATGAAGAATATAGAGTTCAATATATAGCTCTTCAATTGTTTTTGGACAATATACCTTTTATTTATATTATTGGCATTATGCATGATAATACATTAAGGTATTTGGAAATGTTAGGTTTTATTCCTTTATAACATAATTGCTGACTTTATCCATTTCAAAATTATTTTTTTCTAAAAAACTGATTAAAACGAGCCTTTTAGGACTCACTCATATTTATATAAAGCAAAATATTATAGCCTCTGCAACATGATGCATTCCAATTAAAAATTAGAATACAATGACACTATCACTGTAAAATCTCTACTGCTAGTACCAGATATTTTGATTGTGTATGATGAGAATTTGCTACTAGTAAGAATTTAGCCAACTTTATTTCCAACAATATTGTATGTGTTCTTTTTTTTTGGGGGGGGGGGTCCGGTCGTGGGGCCTGAACTCTGGGCCTGAGCACTGGCCTTCAGCTCTTCAGCTCAAGGCTAGCGCTCTACCACTTGAGCCACAGTGCCACTTCCAGCTTTTTACTTTTTGCTTATGTGGTGCTGAGGAATCGAACCCAGGGCCTCATGCATGCAAGGCAAGCACTCTACCACTGAGCCACTTTCCCAGCCCATTGTATGTGTTCTTAATTTTTTCTTTCATGTATATGCTATATATAAGTATACAGATGAAAGAATAAAACAGTAAGAAGTTGGTGCCAATTCATGAAGACTTGACTATGTTGAATCATTTCTAAATCATGGCTGGTTCCTGGCACACATGCTAATGGTGAAGTATATGAATGCATAGTAATGGATAGGACAAAAGCAGATATGTACACTTCTAGCTTAGGTATTGTTTTCCTGAGGAAGACTTTTCTGCACCAGTAGCAATTCTCAGTTTCCCTTTGCACATCAAATAAGAAGCAAAATGTGTAATGGAGAAACATGCATCTTTTAAAACTAAGGCAATACTTCTTATCTCCATACCCCTAGCCAAAAGCAAAAGGGTATTTCACAGAATGCAATTTACTGGTGACTTTGCAAGCCACAACACAGCATCCATTTCTCATGAAAGAAGAAGAAAGAAAGTATCTCTGTTGGTAGTAATTCTTTAATAAAACTAAAAATGTCAGCAAAAAAGAATCAGACTTTTATTGGTACTAAATCTTCAGTGTTAGCAAATATAATTTGGTATTTAATGTTTATACATTAAAACCTTGCTTTCTTCTCTCCCCTTTTCCCACTAAGTTCTCTTTTTCTTAAATTAACATTGGAAAGTAATCCCTTTAATTTCATATAAAGTGGGTTCCCAGTGGTTGCTCACTTACTAAGATCACTAAATTCATTGGACTATTTTCTTCCCTCTTTCATTCTTTTTTTTCCACTGTGCTCCAGTTGTCACTACCGTATTTTTAATAGGAGTAGAATATTGATACTGAAATATGTAGTCCAGGCTGCCCCTTGCAGGTGGCCTGGTGATTTGCAGTGGTTTTCTGAATTCTGATCTGTATTGATCATGGTTTGCTTAACCCATGAGGTTTACCCAATGTCCTAAATTGTGAAAGGCAGGTAAGGCAAACAACATCTCAAACACAAATTCCACTATATGGGAATGTCATTTTTCTGTGCTTTTATTTTTTTAGGAGGGTCCGGTCGTGGGGCCTGAACTCTGGGCCTGGGCGCTGTCCCTCAGCTCTTCAGCTCAAGGCTAGTGCTCTACCACTTGAGCCACAGCGCCACTTCCGGCTTTTTTCTTTTTGCTTATGTGGTGCTGAGGAATCAAACCCAGGGCCTCACGCATGCAAGGCAAGCACTCTACCACTGAGCCACCTTCCCAGCCCTGTGCTTTTAATTTTTTATAGACAGTAACATATGCTAAAGTTCAGTATATATGATGGTCATTAATCATATTATCTAGCCTTTCTTAGGTGTGTTTCATAACTGCCAAATCACTGTTTTAAATTTTAATTGTAACTTATGAAAACTTTCCCTAAGTTTATTTGAGTGAATATTATTACTATCATTTCCTATTTTTAAGTGGAAAGGAGCTTGTTGTGTATATTTACTTGTATAACCCTTTCTGTAATAGACAAAATATGTAAAGAATTAATGAAAATTATTAGAAATTGGAAAAAAAGGGTGAAAAGAGATATACTGACCAAAAAGTCACTGTGGTTCTTTTGGCTATGCTTCAAAATTGAGTGTGAGCAAATGCAGCCATAAAAAAAATAAAGGTAAACTCAGTTTCAGAATCCATATTAAAAAGTGGAAGGATCAGCTTCTTGGAGAAAGTAGAATTTTTCCTGAAACTTATGAGTCATTATTTAGAGGTCACAAAAAGTTATATATTTTTTTTCTTGTTTTGCATTTAATTATTGAGTTAGGCTTATTTCCATTTCTTTGGGAAAGGAAATCTTTACCTATTATCTATATTCATGATCATTCATCCACCTGTGTGAGTAATGGTTTGTATTTAACAATTGACTAGTAAGTTAACTTAAGTTCACCCATCGTGAGCAAATAAAATCATATTACTCAGTGTATTTATGTGAGAATGGAAGTAGGAAATAGGAAATTTGAGGAGACAGGTGGGGTTGGGATACATGGAGGGGAATGATGAAAGGGATGACACTGATCAAGGTGCATTGTACAAATTATTGAACTGAAATTCCTTTATACAACTATTTAAAGATATTTTTTAAGTAAACTACTGAATCCATGCTATCTTGTTGTCTCAGGTATCATAGTTCCAAGATACAATGTCTTAGTACATAAACCATTTTTTGTAATTTCTTTCTCTGACATCTCCTTTCATTTAACTGTGAGCTCTACTAGGTGATAAATCTCATCTTACTCACTTATAGCTCTAACACTAGTCCTATTGCCCTGTGTAGTACTCAATAAATGCTTTAATGAATGAATAAAATGTTGACTTTAAGCACATTTGTTATTTCTCTTTTTTATAATTCAGAATTATGGCTTGGAAACAGAAAATCTCAAAACTCTTTCACACAAGTTGAATGCATCTGCCAAAAATCTACAGAACTTCATAACAGGAAGGAGGCGGAGTGGCCATTATGATGGAAGGACCAGCCGGAAATTGCCAAATGACTTTCTGACCTCAGTTGTGGACCTGATTGGAGCAGCCAAGAGTCTGCTTGCTTGGTTAGACAGGTAAGAATCTTCCACCTGTTTCAGAAGTAACCCCTCCTTAGACATCAATTTGAATATTAAATTATTTCTTGTTTTTCATTAAGTGATTGGACAGGTAGAAGAGTACCAAATAATGAATATCTAATAATGATTCATCATAGCATAGGGATATCATCAAATAGATATTAATCTTTTAAACATTTTATTTCCAAATAAATTTGTAGCCAGCAATGAATTTATCTCTTACAAAGATAAAAATATTGATGCTGTTTTTTAAGTAAAGTATTTATTTGGCTACCATAACAAAATTTATAGTATCAATTTGCTGATTTTATTTCTTATTTACTGGTGATATTAAGAAAGTGGCCACTAGTATTATATATGCTATTTTAAATAAATAAGTAGGCACTAACAGTTTCATAATATGCATTGTAAATCTCCTTACCTCTTGTTTTTATACATTTATTTTGTAATGCTAAAATAAAAACTTTATAATACAGAATGAAAGTGATTAGATTAAAATGTACATATATTTGGAAATTGTAGTGGAAAGCCAGCTGTATTTATATATATGTACACACACACACACACACACATATATATAATTGTTTTTCGACACAACAACTTGTGCATCTCATTGTTGCAATGGGTTACACTATGTTTTAGTGGTAATCTAATTTGAAAGTATTCTGTCTCTCATAAGGAACTCTGCTAGTATACGATTTTGACAGAAATTTTCTTGAATAAATGTAAGTAGGATAGACATAAATATACACACAAAAAACAGTATTAGATTTTGTCATTATGAAAACTTACACAAATGAAGACAGGAAGAGTGAGCAAATGCAGTTATTCATTGTACATTATGTACAAATTGAAGTACATAACTTGAGAATAGGGACAGGAGGAAAGAAATGGAGGCTAACGAGTGGAAGAGGCATTGATTCATTGTACTCATAACCTGATATATAGAATTGTAAACTCTTTGTACAACTACTTAATAATATAAAAATATGGAGCCTTATATTAAAAGTATATTATTTTATAGAGGGTGTGAGATTGATTAGAAAGCATTGTTAACATATGTGGAAACATCATAATGATTTCTGCTTCCCCTATATAACTAATGTAATGTGGTAAGTAATTTTTTTTTTATTTTTAAGTGGAAATGAAGATAATTTTGCTTAGTTTAATGCTGTCTAAATTTTTTAAGCAATGCATAATATAAAATGATGGTACCAAATCCAAATTTAAACACTAAGCTATACATTGCTAGCCTTTTGGTAATTAATGGACAGAATGTTTTTAAACATTAAACATAATTAAATTTTTATTATAGTTTTCTTGAACTGATCAATTATTAAAGTAATTTCATTTTGAAAATATGTAATCTAAATCTTATTTCCAGTAGTCAGTAACTAAGATGTACCCTAATCTGTAAGTAATATAGCATACTTATTTCAGAAGGTTTATTGATAAACACAAAGCCTAAAGAACGCACACTTTATTTAAATATTTTTACTAACACCTGCACATTGCTCAGCTTTAATACTGGCATTTCATAAATTCCATTATGTTTTCTTTTTGCTCTAGTCTTACATAAATGGAGTAATTAGAGAATGATTTTATTTCTTAGTAACAGATTACATGTTTATAAAATCCCATAAATGGCTTTTAACACTAGTAGTCCTTGAGATTTATTGAATTATTACTTTCATGGTAGCATTTTATCATCTAATAAGATGCTCTTGGCAAATTCCAAGTTCACCTACAAAATACAAAAACATGTATGTTGTTTACACATATGCAGAAACTCTCTGGTAGTAACCCATTAAGTCAATCATTGGTTCTTTGTTTTTATTTCATAGGAAGAAACAATGTGACAAAAAAGTCTGAAAGGACTAATTTAAATAATCTATTTGGCTTTCATTGATGGAAAGGTTCTCACCATGCACATTTTATGTTATACCATATAACACTATTCAGTTAAATCAAAGACCATTTGATATTATTATCATGAAATAAGTACTTACTAGGAAATGAAACAAAAATTTTAACTTTTAGGTGTTCTATTGAAGGTTTTATAAATTGAAGAAGGAAGCAGAATATTTTTGTGATCTTTCAAAGAAAGTTCAGCTCCAGGCTGGCTAGCCTTTATGATGATGGTGCTTTAATAGCCTAAATTTTTTTAAAAGGGGGAAGTGAGAAGGGAGTGAGGGAAGAAGGGAGGAAGCACATGGTGCCAAAGGAGAAAAACAAAGAAAAAGAAATGATTGGCTAGGACAATACATTTGCACTATGGTAAAGATGAGGAGGATCTGCTTATGGTCTTTTTTTTTTGTGGGTTCAAACCTGTGAATTTAAAAGATTTCTTGGGCTACCATGTTGGAGAAATTTCTCTAATTTAAGGCTTTAAAAAGAGAAGTCAATTAGGAATCTTTTTTAGGAATTAGAAATGCTGTTATTCTCAATGATGATTCTGATGCTAAACTTAATAAGGATATCACCTGTTGGCCACAGAACCCTCTAGATACACTTATTATGTCAGTATAACCCAAAAAGGGTTGTTATAATTTTACAGGCAGGGAAACTAGGATTTAAGCAGATTTTAAGTTCAAAAATCGGATTTGTGGAGTCACAGTTCAGTCCTGACAGTCAACTACGGAATCTATCCTCTCTACTGCTATTTGCTGAGATGTTTAATTAGAGAAGCAGTAATGAAAATAGAAGAATGTTGGTGTGATTTGTATAGATAAATAAGAGAGATAAGATCTAGAAAGTAAGGGAAAGGACATTGGGGATAAATAAGAGGTATAAAGAGGATATTAGAATGGATTCCATTTTTTTTCTTCTCCATTGTCCATCATTCATAGACCTGCCTAACATACTGCACGTTTATTGTCTTCATCTGACTGTTCTTCATATTATATATGCCTGAAGAGAGTAGGGATTTTTCAGTCACTTAGTTCAGAGAAACCACAGTTGTGAAGAGTCTTGAGGAAAACAGAAAGTCATTAGTGGATCAAATATTATTGAGAATAGATAGGGTAAGAAATGGAAGTGTTCAGGGAATCAAGATATACATGAATTAACTTGATTGGAAGTTAAAGATGCAAACTCTTTTTTGAAAAAACTTTTCTGTGAAACAATTTCTACTTCAAGATAGCTTTATATAATATAAGCTTTCTGTTTTACCAGTCTTTAATGTTTCAGTGATAATGGAAAAAAATCAAGCAAATTATAAGTGCTGCTAATATATAATATAATACTATATTGTATTATATTATACACCTTGACTACTTTTTCCTCTGCTCTGACTTATATAAATATTTGACTGCTTCTTGGCTTACATAATTTCAAAAGGCTGTAAGGTCAATTTGAGTGTAATAGGTTTTTATCTACCACTGTGTTAGATGGAATGTTTAAGCTGTTTGTTTTCCTAACAAGTGGTCTAGACTTCTATTAGAGATTGTCAGTGGATATCTGATTAAGTTATGTTTTGATCCTTTTCAAAGAAAAAATGTTTTCTAGGTAGCAGCAGGAATGCTAGTCAACACTCTACATGCCCTCCAATTTTACAAAGAATAGAAAACACAATAATCAAATGATCCTAAAACTAAAATGGCAATGTTCTCCAAACCATTATTATGAGTTCCTCAAAGCAGCAGAGAACAGAAAAAGGGTTGATTCATCTCTTGGTAACTTGACCCATAATACTTGTTAACATTTGCTTGCTTGCTTGCTTACTTTCTCCACCCCCCCCCTCTCTTTCTCTCTCTCTCTCTCTTCCTTCCTTCCTTCCTTTTCTTTTTGCTGGTCATGGGGCTTGAACTCTGGGCTTGGGCGCTGTCCCTCAGCTCTTCAGCTCAAGGCTAGCACTCTACCACTTGAGCCACAGTGCCACTTCTGGCTTTTTCTGCTTATGTGGGTGCTGAGGAATCAAACCCAGGGCCTCATGTATGCAAGACAAGCACTCTACCACTGAGCCGCCTTCCTAGCCCCTACATTTTCTTCTTGACATAAAATTTTCTGAATTTTAAGTTCTCTTCTATGTACTAATACGTTATAATTCATTGACCTTGTTAAAGCCATATGAATAATACTTCCAATTTATTTCTTTTATGTAATATTAAGGAACTAACACTGACAAATTTTGTGATTAACTTTTAGAATTATGATTTGATTCCCTCTTTTCTAAATAGATTTTTTTTATTTCATCTTAAGCTCTAGAATAAAACTAATATTCTGCTTTCTTTTTATAAATGTGTCTAGTCTTTTTTATTTTTGTTTGAATACCTTAAAACTTAAATATCTAATTATAAAGTTTTCACACAAATAATGATAACCAAATATTCTTAACAGTTGTATTTCTCAGGCGAGGTTTGATTTAATTTGAAATGTTTAAAGTGGCTGCTGTAATTGAATATTGCTAATTATTTAATCATTAACTTTATTCTTCTGATATAAAGTATGATATACATTAGTTTTAAAAAGTACAATATGGCTAGTTTGATATTTAGCAATGTGTTCATTTGTAAAATGATACATTTTATATATTAAGAAACTTTTATTACATTAAAAAATGTAGCATAGATACATGACTTGGGTTTATTGTTTTATTTTATGTCACTTGAAGAAAGGACAAAGTAAAAAACTAGGTAAAAATCTTTAATCTCTGAATAAAATGCTATAGAGCATGATAACTGTTTTTGACAATTCATTGAGTTGATATGCACCATCTTACATAATGTAACAAGTAACTTACTTGAAGACATTCATCTAATATGAAAATTATATTTTATGTAGTTTTTGTCCAACAGAGAACATTGTTACTTTCCCCCTTGTGTTCATTGTCATGTTATCTCTTTTTTGAAATATTTTTTTCCTTTTTTTTTTTTTGTATACAGGGTCTCCCTGTGTAGCTGAGCCTGGCTTGGGATTTACTATATAACCAAGACTGGTCTCAAAGTTTCAATCCTTCTAGCTCTGCCTCCTAAAGCACTGGGATTACAGAGATGCATTACCACATCAGCTTTCAACTAATTCTTCAATATTTTGAGGAAGTGAATTTTGATTAAGGAAGCTAACAATAAAAATTAACTTACACATTGATATTTCTATTTGAAAGCTAAAACCTCCTACTTTTTGGCTTTAATGCATGAAAATAATATATAAAATTATGTTTCTATGAATTGTTTTACTATTTATAGGGAAACTTTATTCTTTTCTCTGATTTTTAGCATTTATACATAATTCTAATTATTTAAAAATGCCTTTCAAGATCATTTGATTTTGGAGGGATCAATGTCTTAGGATACTGGAAAACTTGAATAGTGAAACTAACAGTTTAGAATGCTAGGAAAAATTATGTTAACAATTCACAAAACCCATTTTCATCTGGTACTTATGTTTCAATGAGAATTATATTTAAAAAACCTATTTCTTTGCAAATTGTCAAGTAAAAACTAAGGCTTTCAAAATCCTTTCATTTCTTCCCATTTTAAATATTGATTTGAATGGAAGGAGACTTTCCTAGAGAAAAAAAAAGCCTCAGAGGTGAATCACAGTTGGTAGCTTTACTGTTCATTCTCAATGCATGGTTTACTTGTCTATTTTTAACCACATCCTGCTGGTTTTGACACCTCATCTTTCTTTGCAGTTTTCTTTGACTTTGCCAAATCCAGCTTTATTGAGAGGTTTACAGGTTACTGTGGAACTATATGTAATGTATGTGTTGCACATATAATACGTATCATGTTGTACATTAACAACTGTATAAATACTCAGTTATTAAATAGAAAAAGATTATTTTGTATTTGTAGTGAAAGTTTATTTTCAGCATTACTACCTAATTCTAATTACTTTATAATTAGAATTATTTTGTTTTATATTATTTTACCTAATTTTATCAAGTTATTTTATAATTTATAATTATAAAACACTTTAAAGACATCCTATTTTGAAAAGATCATTGAGATCTCTTGATATTGAAAGCCTTTTACATATTTAAGGTATAAGATTCTAAGGTGATAAAGAAAAGTATTTATTTTGAAAAATAAGATTTGAAATGTTTCTCTTATGTATGCACATGGGTATTTTCTTCTTCCATGATAGAAAATTGTAGGATAAAAAAATAATTCTATACCAGGAAAAAATATTAAGGCCAAAAAAATTGCATCTACAAAATAGCATCCCTCATTGTGTTGGTCTTATTTCTCCTCATGTGCTTATCACTTTTCCCTTAGCATCACTTGTCCCATAGAACAGTGGTATTAGCACTGCTACTGTCTGTAGACATATAATAAGCTGGAAAATAGTTAAAAGAAGCAGATTTAAGAAGCAGAGAGTTAATGGGTAATATGTGAGTATTATATTCAATTGCTAAATGAAAACATCAAAATGTAATGGATTAACATATAATTAGACAGTTTAAAAATCAAACACAGATATTGTTGACAAGATATGTGTATAATATAATGAAGTTTCAAAGTATGCAAAGTAAAAGTGACAGAATTGAAAGAAGCTCTCAAAAAAGCCACAATTATATGTATAGATTTTACCTCCTCTTGAGAATGGACAAAACTACTAAACAGAAAGTCAGTATGGTTTGGAAGAGCCAAACACCACCACCAAAGGGTATGATAGGGGCTGGGAAGGTGGCTCAGTGATAGAGTGCTTGCCTTGTATACATGAAGCCCTGGGTTTGATTCCTCAGCACCAAATAAGCAGAAAAAGCCAGGAGCGACACTGTGGCTCAAGTGGTAGAGCGCTCACCTTGAGCTGAAAAGCTGAGGGACAGTGCCCAGGCCTAGAGTTTCAGGCCCCATGACTGATTTAAAAAAGGGGGAGAGGGGTAAGGATATAATTGACTTCATTTCAACCTCAAGATCTTTCCAAGTGTCCATAGAATGTTCATTAGATGATCCATATCTGCATCATAAAACAAGCTTAAGCAAATTTTAAAGAATTGAAATCAGATAAAGGAATGAAAATAGGTCCAAGAGGAATGCCCAATGAAAATAAGAATGAAATTCACTGAATAGAATTAAAATACAACAAAATGTTTGTGGCACACAGCTGACACCGTCCTAAAAAGGAAATTTATAGCACTACATGGTTATCTCCAAAAATAAAGGAGAAATCCATTATCTAAGTTTCTAATATAACAAAAATAAAAGCAAAATAAGCACAGAGCAATCAGAACAGAACAAATAACTATGATGAGCAGAAATCAATTAAAATAGAAACACAATGGAGAAATCATAAAATTAAAAGGTCAATAAAGAAAAGCTATAAACTGTGCATAAATTTGGTGATTTCAATGAGATATACTTTTCTTGCCAAAAAAAGATCAGAATTTAGTTCATGTGAAGTAGAAACTATGAATAATCTTATACAGAAGTCCTCCCTTATCTGTGGAGGAGATATTCCACAACCTCCAGCAGATGAAACTGTCAATATACAGAATACTATATATACTGTGCCTTCCATATTATGATAAAAGTTTAATTTATAAATTATGCATGTTGTGGGTTTAGCAATAGTAACTGAAAATAAAATACAGTAAATATAATACCCTGTAATAAAAGTTAAGTGAATGAGGTCTCTCTCTCCCTTTCAAAACTTTGTATTCTCTGCTCACCCTACTTCTTATGATGATAATGTGACAATATATCTGTGATGAAGAGTGATATTCCAGGTACTGTGAAGTGTCTCATAATATGGATGCATTGAACCAATGAATAATTTGTATCCTAGGTAAGATGTAGTAGTTCAGACAGTACATGATTTTTGCCACACTACTTAAAATGGCATGCAGTTGCAACTATGAATTGTTTATTTCTGTCTAAAGTGAAGATACAGCTCAAGCAGTAGCATACCAGTTATGAGTGAAGAGCCAAATGAAAACATGAGGTTCTAAATTCATGCCTCAGTACGGGCTAATAATCATAAAACCTAGATAAATTCATAGAAGTAGTGGTATGAGTGTGTAAGGATGGGCAAAAACTTCTAAGTATTAAGAACTTAAAACAGAGAAATTTGAGCTGGGCACTGGTGGGTCATACCTGTAATCCTTGTTACTCAAGAGTTTGAGATCTGAGGATCAAGGTGCAAAGCCAGCCCCGGTAAGAAAGTCCATAAAACTCTTATCTCCAGTTAACCATTCAAAAACCAGAAGTAGAACTGAGGCTCAAAGTGATAAAGCAAAAAAAGTCAAGGACAGTGCCCAGGCCCTGAGACAGAGACAAGAGAGAGAGACAGAGACAGAAAGTGATAGAGAGGTAGAAATTTAATAAAAGTATATTTCTAAAATTTAATTCTTTTATAAAATTTCTGCTTTTCTTAAAATAAGCTCGAGATTGGTTTTTATCCATATGCAAGCTTTAGAACAGTTTGTTTCGTACTATTAAATTTTGGCTATCCAAAAGCTGTTCCTAGCAATCACAATTTTCTTTTACCTTTGTAGGTCACCATTTGCTGCTGTGACAGACTATTCAGTGACACGGAATAATGTTATACAGCTCTGCTTGGAATTGACAACAATTGTGCAACAGGTATTAGCTAACAAGCTTTGTTTGTTTTTTGAATTGTGGAATTTTTGCTTATTTGTTTTTGTTATTGTAAAGGTTGTATACAGAGAGGTTACGATTACATAAGTCAGTTAATGAGAATTTGAACAGTGTCACCTCTTCCCTCGCTTTCTCCCAGCTTTACTGTCAGAGCCCTCTCCCCCACAAGTTGTATAGTTCATTTTCAACATAGGGTCTAGTGAATATCACTGCTGCATTTTGTTCACCCTTTGTCCCACCATTTCTGTTCTTGCTTTTCCCCTTCCCCAAAGAGATAAACTTACATACAAGACAGAAGGTACAGAAATCAAATAGCAACAAAGAGAAAAACAAAAAGCAAAATAACAAAAAACTTCTGTTTCTATTTCTTTGAGCTCATTTCAATAAACATCATTTTATATGATCATGTACACATAGCTTTACTGTCAATTACATATCTCACTAATGAGAAGTATTCTATTTACCAAGAATTTATAAGATACTGGTTTGGAAGTTTCAGGTTCAAAGACAAATGGTTCTAAAGGGTCCAAATATATAAATAATTGTTGGAAAACTATACATATGTACCAATAAACAAAAATCTTATTAACAGAAGATATAAAATGAATTTGAATTTCCAATTAATCTTTATAATAAGATCATAATGTCTATTAGATTCACACTTTTAATGACTATAATTATGCAATATTGATTCTCACAAAATCACGTCACCCATTCAGAGCACAATCTTGGGTTTTAACGCTAAGACAGTGTTAAGTTACACTGATGTTCGTACACATGGAGAAATGTACATAATGGCTTTTTAATAATGATCAAATTACTTGATCTAAGGTTTTAACTTTGAATAATGCAGGAATCCCAAAATGCTTTGAGAGGTCTAGCACATAATATAAATGTTTGAGCAAGACAAGGAGAAATGGTAGATAATAATTTGAGTTTACTAGTAGATAAGCAGCAAAGATTTGTTTGAGTCTGATAATAAAATATGTTGAGGAGGTCTGAGACCTGCAGCTAGTATTCACTATGAGTCTGATGTCAGTCTATTACTGCTGCTCCTGTCTGGCACCATTGCTATCCTTCAATAATGATGCAGAAATAGTGAAAGCAGATAATGATATGTAATGTTGCAGAAATCTGGGGATAAATTAGAGAAATTGATTATTTATATTAAACTCTATTGACTTTCATTATCAAGAATAGTTTTGAATTATTTATGGGTTTGGTTTTGGTTTTGGTTTTCTTATATCATCAGGAATTGAATTTAAAGCCTGGACAAACACTCTACACCACTTGAGTCCTAACCCTTTTTAGGTTATGAGCTTGATATTTCATGTTCTTGATCAGCTTGCTTGCTCTTGGTTGGTGTTTTACCACTTGAGCCATTCCTTTAGAATGTGAGTTCAAATTTCACATACTTTTTAAACTAGGTTGGCTTTGAACTGCAGTCCTCTGATCCTAGTGCCCTGATTAGCTAGAATTACCGGCATGATTTTTATTGTTTTGAATAGAGTTGTTTTTATGCCCAGGCAGGCCTGGACTGTGATCTTTGTATTTATGCTGCCTGCATTGCTAGGATGACTGACAATTGCCAGTGTACTTTGTTGTTTGAGAGATGGAGTCTCTCAAACATTTGCCCAGGCAAACTATAGTCCTCCAAATCTTTTTTAACCAGGGTGGTTTTGAACTCCAGTCCTCTGACTTTAGTCTCTTGAGCATCTAGAATTATAGGTGTGAATCACCATGCTTGGTGTGAAGTTCTTATATTGTGTATCTTCCCCCCCCCCAAAGTAAGAAATATTGTCAATGTAGACAAATTACAGTAGACCCTTGGTATCTCCTAGTATATAGTTCCAAGGGGGGGGGTCACTATTGGGGAGAATCTGCAAATTCTCAGGATGTATAGAGGTATAGAGTTCCATACCACAAGCCTACATTGTATCTATACTGTGCAGATAGTAAATTTGAACATCTGTAACTTGAAGCCTCATGAAGTAGTCTATATAACTGTTACAAAATTACTATTGTACACATTAATACTACCCACTGAAAACTAATGTTTATTTCTTGCTCTTTATCTCTTATGTTTGATTCATTTTTAATTTTTTTTGTGCTAGTCCTGGGGATTGAACTCAGGGCCTTGGTGCTGCCCCTGAGCTTTTCTTGCAAGGCTAGTGCTGTACCATTAGAATCATAACTCCACTATTAGATTTTTGCTATGGAGGTAAGACTCTCATAGAGTTTCTTGCCCAGGCTGGCTTTGAATGGTGATTTGCAGATTTCAGTGTCCTGAGTAGCTAGGATTATATATGTGAACCACTTTATTGTTTTCTTGTGTGTTTTTGTTTTGTTTTGTTTTGCCATAACAACCCTACTTCTGCTAAAGAGCTGCTGTCTTTCAACAAGAACAAAAATTTTGCTTTAGCACTTAACTTTTGCCTTGCTTTTTAATCACCATTTGCTTTTGGAGGGGCATAATTTTACAAAATTAAGGGCATCGAGACACTCAGCAAAACATGATTTAAAAACAACTGACAGTAATACAGAACTGATGGACTGAGAACTGTATCAACAGTACAACCAGACTTAAAAATTAGATAACAGAGCTTTTTTTCTCAAGGTTAGCACTCTCCCACTTGAATCATTGCTCTACTTCTAGCTGTTTTGGTAGTTAGCTGGAGATAAGAGTCTCATGCACTTTCCTACCCAGCTTGGCTTTCAATCAAATTCTCAACCTCCTTAGTAGCTAGTACTATAAGCATGAGCTACCAGCACCCAGCTGAGTGAATCTAAAGCTAATGATTCCAAAGCTAGAATGAGAGTGAACAAAACTTTCTGAAATACAGTGCAAATAAATAATGATTAAAAAGTGTACATATTAGTGGAAATTTAGATATGACATAATATATTGGTGCTCATATGCTATCTCTTAATGTGTTATTTTTCTGTTATGTGATGTCATCTCTTAGCACTGAGATTTTCTGAGCTCTAATCTATTATGATCCATAGTACCAGTAGGAATTAGGATTGATGGATAAAATAAT